>NC_077228.1:245819030-246419030 GCF_027887165.1 Monodelphis domestica
GAGAGCCTCTACTCCACGCGTACTTAAGACTATTTTAGAGGAGAAAACTCCTTGCTAAGCAATGAAAGAGTCTTCATGTTTTGAATGTAAATGTACACATTTATGCCAAAAAGGGACTGTCGCTAATTTGGCTTTCTCTCGATGCACCTAGCAAAACATTGGTTTGCCTTTCTGTTCTTGCCTATTTCCTCCCTCACTGTTCTAATTCCTCTTAGAAAGCTGAAGATCGTGTCTATTTCTAGTTTGAAGTGCATTGAGGATTACAATTTGATTATATGAAATGATCAGTGGGGAGACTGGTCTCCCAATGATCATGAAGGGGGATGGTAAATCTGAAATTTCTAAGACTTGTGAATGTTAAAAATTTCCAGATTGAGGAATCAATCCTCCATGGGAACCAATGCCCTACTGGGAAACACTCCCCATTTCGATGTGAGAACTCGCCAGGATCAGAAATGGGAGGACCACTACTCCACGTGTACATCAGACGGCTTGCTTGAGGGGAGAAAAATCCTCGATATGAGAGAGCCTCTACTCCACGCGTACTTAAGACTATTATAGGGGAGAAAACTCCTTGCTAAGCAATGAAAGAGTCTTCATGTTTTGAGTGTAAATGTACACATTTATGCCAAAAAGGGACTGTCGCTAATTTGGCTTTCTCGCGATGCGCCTAGCAAAACATTGGTTTGCCTTTCTTTTCTTGCCTATTTCCTCCCTCACTGTTCTAATTCCTCTTAGAAAGTTGAAGATCTTGTCTATCTCTAGTTAGAAGTGCATTGAGGATTACAAATTGATTATGTGAAATGATCAGTGGGGAGACTGGTCTCCCAATGATCATCAAGGGTGATTGTAAATCTGAAATTTCTCAGACTTGTGAATGTGAAAAATGTCCACATTGAGGAATCAATCCTCCCTGTGAACCAATGCCCTACTGGGAAATACTCCCCATTTCGATGTGAGAACTCGCCAGTATCAGAAATGGGAGGACTTCTACTCCACGCGTACTTCAGACGGTTTGCTTTAGGGGAGAAAAATCCTCGGTATGAGAGGACCTCTACTCCACGCGTACTTCAGACGGCTCGCTTTTGGGGAGAAAAATCCTCGCTATGGGAGGACCTCTACTCCACGCGTACTTAAGACTATTATAGGGGAGAAAACTCCTTGCTAAGCAATGAAAGAGCATTCATGTTTTGAGTGTAAATGTACACATTCATGCCAAAAAAGGACTGTCGCTAATTTGGCTTTCTCGCGTTGAGCCTAGCAAAACATTGGTTTGGCTTTCTTTTCTGGCCTATTTCCTCCCTCACTGTTCTAATTCCTCTTAGAAAGTTGAAGATCGTATCTATCTCTAGTTAGAAGTGCATTGAGGATTAAAAATTGATTCTGTGAAATGACCAGTGGGGAGACTGGACTCCCAATGATCCTCAAGGGTGATTGTAAATCTGAAATTTCTCAGACTTGTGAATGTAAAAATGTCCACATTGAGGAATCAATCCTCCATGGGAACCAATGCCCTACTGGGAAACACTCCCCAATTCGATGTGAGAACGCTCCAGGATCAGAAATGGGAGGACCTCTACTCCACGCGTACTTCAGACGGCTGGCTTTAGGGGAGAAAAATCCTCGTAATGGGAGGACCGCTACACCACGTGTTCTTACGACTATTATAGGGGAGAAAACTCCTTGCTAAGCAATAAAAGCGTCTTCCGGTTTTGAGTGTAAATGTACACATTTATCCCAAAAAGGGACTGTCGCTAATTTGGCTTTCTCGCGATGCGCCCAGCAAAACATTGGTTTGGCTTTCTTTTCTGGCCTATTTCCTCCCTCACAGTTCTCATTCCTCTTCGAAAGTGGAAGAGCGTGTCTCTCTCGAGTTAGAAGTGCATTGAGGATTACAAATTGATCATGTGAAATGACCAGTGGGGAGACTGGTCTCCCAATGATCCTCAAGAGGGATTATAAATCTGCAATTTCTCAGACTTGTGAATGTGAAAAATGTCCACATTGAGGAATCAATCCTCCCTGGGAAACAATGCCCTACTGGAAAACACTCCCCAATTTGATGTGAGAACGCGCCAGGATCAGAAATGGGAGGACCTCTACTCCACGCGTACTTCAGACGGCTGGCTTTAGGGGAGAAAAATCCTCGTAATGGGAGGACCTCTACGCCACGCGTCCTTACGACGATTATAGGGGAGAAAACTCCTTGCTAAGCAATAAAAGCGTCTTCCGGTTTGGAGTGTAAATGTACACATTTAGGCCAAAAAGGGACTGTCGCTAATTTGGCTTTCTCGCGATGCGCCAAAAAAACATTGGTTTGGCTTTCTTTTCTGGCCGATTTCCTCCCTCACGGTTCTCATTCCTCTTCGAAAGTTGAAGAGCCTATCTCTCTCGAGTTAGAAGTGCATTGAGGATTACAAATTGATCATGTGAAATGACCAGTGGGGAGACTGGTCTCCCAATGATCCTCAAGGGGGATTGTAAATCTGAAATTTCTCAGACTTGTGGATGTGAAAAATGTCCACATTGAGGAATCAATCCTCCCTGGGAACCAATGCCCTACTGGGAAACACTCCCCATTTTATGTGAGAACGCGCCAGGATCAGAAATGGGAGGACCTCTACTCCACGCGTACTTCAGACGGCTGGCTTTAGGGGAGAAAAATCCTCGTAATGGGAGGACCGCTACGCCACGTGTTCTTACGACTATTATAGGGGAGAAAACTCCTTGCTAAGCAATGAAAGCGTCTTCCGGTTTGGAGTGTAAATGTACACATTTAGGCCAAAAAGGGACTGTCGCTAATTTGGCTTTCTTGCGATGCGCCCAGCAAAACATTGGTTTGGCTTTCTTTTCCGGCCTATTTCCTCCCTCACGGTCCTCATTCCTCTTCGAAAGTGGAAGAGCGTGTCTCTCTCGAGTTAGAAGTGCATTGAGGATTACAAATTGATCATGTGAAATGACCAGTGGGGAGACTGGTCTCCCAATGATCCTCAAGGGGAATTGTAAATCTGAAATTTCTCAGACTTGTGAATGTGAAAAATGTCCACATTGAGGAATCAATCCTCCCTGGGAACCAATGCCCTACTGGGAAACACTCCCCATTTCGATGTGAGAACGCGCCAGGATCAGAAATGGGAGGACCTCTACTCCACGCGTACTTCAGACGGCTGGCTTTAGGGGAGAAAAATCCTCGCTATGGGAGGACCGCGACGCCACGCGTCCTTACGACTATTAGAGGGGAGAAAACTTCTTGCTAAGCAATGAAAGCGTCTTCCAGTTTGGAGTGTAAATGTACACATTTAGGCCAAAAAGGGACTGTCGCTAATTTGGCTTTCTCGCGATGCGCCCAGCAAAACATTGGTTTGGCTTTCTTTTCTGGCCTATTTCCTACCTCACGGTTCTCATTCCTCTTCGAAAGTTGAAGAGCGTGTCTCTCTCGAGTTAGAAGTGCATTGAGGATTACAAATTGATCATGTGAAATGACCAGTGGGGAGACTGGTCTCCCAATGATCCTCAAGGGGGATTGTAAATCTGAAATTTCTCAGACTTGTGAATGTGAAAAATGTCCACATTGAGGAATCAATCCTCCCTGGGAACCAATGCCCTACTGGGAAACATTCCCCATTTCGATGTGAGAACTTGCCAGGATCAGAAATGGGAGGACCTCTACTCCACTCGTACTTAAGGCTATTATAGGGGAGAAAACTCCTCGCTAAGCATTGAAAGAGTCTTCATATTTTGAATGTAAATGTACACATTTATGCCAAAAAGGGACTGTCGCTAATTTGGCTTTCTCGCAATGCGCCTAGCAAAACATTGGTTTGGCTCTCTTTTCTTGCCTATTTCCTCCCTCACTGTTCAAATTCCTCTTAGAAAGTTGAAGATCGTGTCTATCCCTAGTTAGAAGTGCATTGAGGATTACAAATTGATCATGTGAACTGACCAGTGGGGAGACAGGTCTCCCAATGATCATCAAGGGGGATTGTAAATCTGAAATTTCTCAGACTTGTGAATGTGAAAAATGTCCACATTGAGGAATCAATCCTCCCTGGGAACCAATGCCCTACTGGGAAACACTCTCAATTTCGATGTGAGAGCTCGCAGGATCAGAAATGGGAGGACCTCTACTCCACGCGTACTTAAGACTATTATAGGGGAGAAATCTCCTTGCTAAGCATTGAAAGAGTCTTCATATTTTGAATGTAAATATACACATTTATGCAAAAAAGGGACTGTCGCTAATTTGGCTTTTTCGCGATGCCCCCAGCAAAACATTGGTTTGGCTTTCTTTTCTGGCAGATTTCCTCCCTCACGGTTCTCATTCCTCTTCGAAAGTGGAAGAGCGTGTCTCTCTCGAGTTAGAAGGGCATTGAGGATTACAAATTGATCATGTGAAATGACCAGTGGGGAGACTGGTCTCCCAATGATCCTCAAGGGGGATTGTAAATCTGAAATTTCTCAGACTTGTGAATGTGAAAAATGTCCACATTGAGGAATCATTCCTCCCTGGGAACCAATGCCCTACTGGGAAACACTTCCCATTTCGATGTGAGAACGCGCCAGGATCAGAAATGGGAGGAACTCTACTCCACGCGTACTTCAGACGGCTGGCTTTCGGGGAGAAAAATCCTCGCTACGGGAGGACCGCTACGCCACGCGTCCTTACGACGATCATAGGGGAGAAAACTCCTTGCTAAGCAATGAAAGCGTCTTCCGGTGTGGAGTGTAAATGTACACATTTAGGCCAAAAAGGGACTGTCGCGAATTTGGCTTTCTCGCGATGCGCCCAGCAAAACATTGGTTTGGCTTTCTTTTCTGGCCGATTTCCTCCCTCACGGTTCTCATTCCTCTTTGAGAGTTGAAGAGCGTGTCTCTCTCGAGTTAGAAGGGCATTGAGGATTACAAATTGATCATGTGAAATGACCAGTGGGGAGACTGGACTCCCAATGATCCTCAAGGGGGATTGTAAATCTGAAATTTCTCAGACTTGTGAATGTGAAAAATGTCCACATCGAGGAATCAATCCTCCCTGGGAACCAATGCCCTACTGGGAAACACTCCCCATTTCGATGTGAGAACGCGCCAGGATCAGAAATGGGAGGACCTCTACTCCACGCGTACTTCAGACGGCTGGCTTTCGGGGAGAAAAATCCTCGCTACGGGAGGACCGCTACGCCACGCGTCCTTACGACTATTAGAGGGGAGAAAACTCCTTGCTAAGCAATGAAAGCGTCTTCCGGTTTTGAGTGTAAATGTACACATTTAGGCCAAAAAGGGACTGTCGCGAATTTGGTATTTCTCGCGATGCGCCCAACAAAACATTGGTTTGGCATTCTTTTCTGGCCTATTTCCTCCCTCACGGTTCTCATTCCTCTTCGAAAGTTGAAGAGCATGTCTCTCTCGAGTTAGAAGTGCATTGAGGATTACAAATTGATCATGTGAACTGACCAGTGGGGAGACTAGTCTCCCAATGATCCTGAAAGGGGGATTGTAAATCTGAAATTTCTCAGACTTGTGAATGTGAAAAATGTCCACATTGAGGAATCAATCCTCCCTGTGAACCAATGCCCTACTGGGAAACACTCTCCATTTCGATGTGAGAGCTCGCAGGATCAGAAATGGGAGGACTTCTACACCACGCGTACTTCAGACGGCTGGCTTTAGGGGAGAAAAATCCTCGCTAAGGGAGGACCTCTACTCCACGCGTACTTAAGACTATTATAGGGGAGAAAACTCCTTGCTAAGCAATGTAAGAGTCTTCATGTTTTGAGTGTAAATGTACACATTTATGCCAAAAAGGGACTGTCTCTAATTTGACTTTTTCGCGATGCGCCTAGCAAAACATTGGTTTGGCTTTCTTTTCTTGCCTATTTCCTCCCTCACTGTTCTAATTCCTCATAGAAAGTTGAAGATCGTGTCTATCTCTAGTTAGAAGTGCATTGAGGATTACAAATTGATTATATGAAATGATCAGTGGGGAGACTGGTCTCCCAATGATCATCAAGGGGGATTGTAAATCTGAAATTTCTCAGACTTGTGAATGTGAAAAATGTCCACATTGAGGAATCAATCCTCCATGGGAACCAATGCCCTACTGGGAAACACTCCCCATTTCGATGTGAGAACTCGCCAGGATCAGAAATGGGAGGACCACTACTCCACGTGTAGTTCAGACGGCTTGCTAGAGGGGAGAAAAATCCTCGATATGAGAGAGCCTCTACTCCACGCGTACTTAAGACTATTTTAGAGGAGAAAACTCCTTGCTAAGCAATGAAAGAGTCTTCATGTTTTGAATGTAAATGTACACATTTATGCCAAAAAGGGACTGTCGCTAATTTGGCTTTCTCTCGATGCACCTAGCAAAACATTGGTTTGCCTTTCTGTTCTTGCCTATTTCCTCCCTCACTGTTCTAATTCCTCTTAGAAAGCTGAAGATCGTGTCTATTTCTAGTTTGAAGTGCATTGAGGATTACAATTTGATTATATGAAATGATCAGTGGGGAGACTGGTCTCCCAATGATCATCAAGGGTGATTGTAAATCTGAAATTTCTAAGGCTTGTGAATTTGAAAAATGTCCACATTGAGGAATCAATCCTTCTTGGGAACCAATGTCCTACTGGGAAACATTCCCCATTTCGATGTGAGAGCTCGCAGGATCAGAAATGGGAGGACTTCTACACCACGCGTACTTCAGACGGCTGGCTTTAGGGGAGAAAAATCCTCGCTAAGGGAGGACCTCTACTCCACGCGTACTTAAGACTATTATAGGGGAGAAAACTCCTTTCTAAGCAATGAAAGAGTCTTCATATTTTGAGTGTAAATGTACACATTTATGCCAAAAAGGGACTGTCGCTAATTTGGCTTTCTCGCGATGCGCCCAGCAAAACATTGGTTTGGCTTTCTTTTCTTGCCTATTTCCTCCCTCACGGTTCTCATTCCTCTTCGAAAGTTGAAGAGCGTGTCTCTCTCGAGTTAGAAGGGCATTGAGGATTACAAATTGATCATGTGAAATGACCAGTGGGGAGACTGGTTTCCCAATGATCATCACGGGGGATTGTAAATCTGAAATTTCTCAGACTTGTGAACGTGAAAAATGTCCACATTGAGGAATCAATCCTCCATGGTAACCAATACCCTACTGGGAAACACTCCCCATTTCGATGTGAGAACTCGCCAGGATCAGAAATGGGAGGACTTCTACTCCACGCATACTTCAGACGGCTGGCTTTAGGGGAGAAAAACCCTCGCTATGGGAGGACCGCTACGCCATGCGTTCTTATGACTATTATAGGGGAGAAAACTCCTTGCTAAGCAATGAAAGCGTCTTCCGGTTTGGCGTGTAAATGTACACATTTAGGCCAAAAAGGGACTGTCGCTAATTTGGCTTTCTCGAGATCCGCCCAGCAAAACATTGGTTTGGCTTTCTTTTCTGGCCTATTTCCTCCCTCACGGTTCTCATTCCTCTTCGAATGTTGAAGAGCGTGTCTATCTCTAGTTGAAGTACATTGAGGATTACAAATTAATCATGTGAAATGACCAGTGGGGAGACTGGTCTCCCAATGATCCTCAAAGGGGATTGTAAATCTGAAATTTCTCAGACTTGTGAATGTGAAAAATGTCGACATTGAGGAATCAATCCTCCATGGGAACCAATGTCCTACTGGGAAACACTCCCCATTTCGATGTGAGAACTTGCCAGGATCAGAAATGGGAGGACTTCTACTCCACGCATACTTAAGACTATTATAGGGGAGAAAACTCCTTGCTAAGCAATGAAAGCATCTTCCGGTTTTGAGTGTAAATGTACACATTTAGGCCAAAAAGGGACTGTCGCTAATTTGGGTTTCTCGCAATGCGCCCAGCAAAACATTGGTTTGGCTTTCTTTTCTGGCCTATTTCCTCCCTCACGGTTCTCATTCCTCTTCGAAAGTTGAAGAGCGTGTCTCTCTCGAGTTAGAAGTGCATTGAGGATTACAAATTGATCATGTGAAATGACCAGTGGGGAGACTGGTCTCCCAATGATCCTCAAGGGTGATTGTAAATCTGAAATTTCTCAGACTTGTGAATGTAAAAATGTCCACATTGAGGAATCAATCCTCCATGGGAACCAATGCCCTACTGGGAAACACTCCCCAATTCGATGTGAAAACGCGCCAGGATCAGAAATGGGAGGACCTCTACTCCACGCGTACTTCAGACAGCTGGCTTTAGGGGAGAAAAATCCTCGTAATGGGAGGACCGCTACGCCACGTGTTCTTACGACTATTATAGGGGAGAAAACTCCTTGCTAAGCAATAAAAGCGTCTTCCGGTTTTGAGTGTAAATGTACACATTTATGCCAAAAAGGGACTGTCGCTAATTTGGCTTTCTCGCGATGCGCCCAGCAAAACATTGGTTTGGCTTTCTTTTCTGGCCTATTTCCTCCCTCACAGTTCTCATTCCTCTTCGAAAGTGGAAGAGCGTGTCTCTCTCGAGTTAGAAGTGCATTGAGGATTACAAATTGATCATGTAAAATGACCAGTGGGGAGACTGGTCTCCCAATGATCCTCAAGAGGGATTATAAATCTGCAATTTCTCAGACTTGTGGATGTGAAAAATGTCCACATTGAGGAATCAATCCTCCCTGGGAAACAATGCCCTACTGGAAAACATTCCCCAATTTGATGTGAGAACGCGCCAGGATCAGAAATGGGAGGACCTCTACTCCACGCGTACTTCAGACGGCTGGCTTTAGGGGAGAAAAATCCTCGTAATGGGAGGACCTCTACGCCACGCGTCCTTACGACTATTATAGGGGAGAAAACTCCTTGCTAAGCAATAAAAGCGTCTTCCGGTTTGGAGTGTAAATGTACACATTTAGGCCAAAAAGGGACTGTCGCTAATTTGGCTTTCTCGCGATGCGCCAAAAAAACATTGGTTTGGCTTTCTTTTCTGGCCGATTTCCTCCCTCATGGTTCTCATTCCTCTTCGAAAGTTGAAGAGCCTATCTCTCTCGAGTTAGAAGTGCATTGAGGATTACAAATTGATCATGTGAAATGACCAGTGGGGAGACTGGTCTCCCAATGATCCTCAAGGGGGATTGTAAATCTGAAATTTCTCAGACTTGTGGATGTGAAAAATGTCCACATTGAGGAATCAATCCTCCCTGGGAACCAATGCCCTACTGGGAAACACTCCCCATTTTATGTGAGAACGCGCCAGGATCAGAAATGGGAGGACCTCTACTCCACGCGTACTTCAGACGGCTGGCTTTAGGGGAGAAAAATCCTCGTAATGGGAGGACCGCTACGCCACGTGTTCTTACGACTATTATAGGGGAGAAAATTCCTTGCTAAGCAATGAAAGCGTCTTCCGGTTTTGAGTGTAAATGTACACATTTAGGCCAAAAAGGGACTGTCGCTAATTTGGCTTTCTTGCGATGCGCCCAGTAAAACATTGGTTTGGCTTTCTTTTCCGGCCTATTTCCTCCCTCACGGTCCTCATTCCTCTTCGAAAGTGGAAGAGCGTGTCTCTCTCGAGTTAGAAGTGCATTGAGGATTACAAATTGATCATGTGAAATGACCAGTGGGGAGACTGGTCTCCCAATGATCCTCAAGGGGGATTGTAAATCTGAAATTTCTCAGACTTGTGAATGTGAAAAATGTCCACATTGAGGAATCAATCCTCCCTGGGAACCAATGCCCTACTGGGAAACATTCCCCATTTCGATGTGAGAACTCGCCAGGATCAGAAATGGGAGGACCTCTACTCCACTCGTACTTAAGTCTATTATAGGGGAGAAAACTCCTCGCTAAGCATTGAAAGAGTCTTCATATTTTGAATGTAAATGTACACATTTATGCCAAAAAGGGACTGTTGCTAATTTGGCTTTCTCGCAATGCGCCTAGCAAAACATTGGTTTGGCTTTCTTTTCTTGCCTATTTCCTCCCTCACTGTTCTAATTCCTCTTAGAAAGTTGAAGATCGTGTCTATCCCTAGTTAGAAGTGCATTGAGGATTACAAATTTATCATGTGAACTGACCAGTGGGGAGACAGGTCTCCCAATGATCCTCAAGGGGGATAGTAAATCTGAAATTTCTGAGACTTGTGAATGTGAAAAATGTCCACATTGAGGAATCAATCCTCCCTGGGAACCAATGCCCTACTGGGAAACACTCTCAATTTCGATGTGAGAGCTCGCAGGATCAGAAATGGGAGGACCTCTACTCCACGCGTACTTAAGACTATTATAGGGGAGAAATCTCCTTGCTAAGCATTGAAAGAGTCTTCATATTTTGAATGTAAATATACACATTTATGCAAAAAAGGGAGTGTCGCTAATTTGGCTTTCTCGCAATGCGCCCAGCAAAACATTGGTTTGGCTTTCTTTTCTGGCCGATTTCCTCCCTCACGGTTCTCATTCCTCTTCGAAAGTGGAAGAGCGTGTCTCTCTCGAGTTAGAAGGGCATTGAGGATTACAAATTGATCATGTGAAATGACCAGTGGGGAGACTGGTCTACCAATGATCCTCAAGGGGGATTGTAAATCTGAAATTTCTCAGACTTGTGAATGTGAAAAATGTCCACATCGAGGAATCAATCCTCCCTGGGAACCAATGCCCTACTGGGAAACACTCCCCATTTCGATGTGAGAACGCGCCAGGATCAGAAATGGGAGGACCTCTACTCCACGCGTACTTCAGACGGCTGGCTTTCGGGGAGAAAAATCCTCGCTACGGGAGGACCGCTACGCCACGCGACCTTACGACGATCATAGGGGAGAAAACTCCTTGCTAAGCAATGAAAGCGTCTTCCGGTGTGGAGTGTAAATGTACACATTTAGGCCAAAAAGGGACTGTCGCGAATTTGGCTTTCTCGCGATGCGCCCAGCAAAACATTGGTTTGGCTTTCTTTTCTGGCCGATTTCCTCCCTCACGGTTCTCATTCCTCTTTGAGAGTTGAACAGCGTGTCTCTCTCGAGTTAGAAGGGCATTGAGGATTACAAATTGATCATGTGAAATGACCAGTGGGGAGACTGGTCTCCCAATGATCCTCAAGGGGGATTGTAAATCTGAAATTGCTCAGACTAGTGAATGTGAAAAATGTCCACATCGAGGAATCAATCCTCCCTGGGAACCAATGCCCTACTGGGAAACACTCCCCATTTCGATGTGAGAACGCGCCAGGATCAGAAATGGGAGGACCTCTACTCCATGCGTACTTCAGATGGCTGGCTTTCGGGGAGAAAAATCCTCGCTACGGGAGGACCGCTACGCCACGCGTCCTTACGACTATTAGAGGGGAGAAAACTCCTTGCTAAGCAATGAAAGCGTCATCCGGTTTTGAGTGTAAATGTACACATTTAGGCCAAAAAGTGACTGTCGCGAATTTGGCTTTCTCTCGATGCGCCCAGCAAAACATTGGTTTGGCATTCTTTTCTGGCCTATTTCCTCCCTCACGGTTCTCATTCCTCTTCGAAAGTTGAAGAGCGTGTCTCTCTCGAGTTAGAAGTGCATTGAGGATTACAAATTGATCATGTGAACTGACCAGTGGGGAGACTAGTCTCCCAATGATCCTCAAGGGGGATTGTAAATCTGAAATTTTTCAGACTTGTGAATGTGAAAAATGTCCACATTGAGGAATCAATCCTCCCTGTGAACCAATGCCCTACTGGGAAACACTCTCCATTTCGATGTGAGAGCTCGCAGGATCAGAAATGGGAGGACTTCTACACCACGCGTACTTCAGACGGCTGGCTTTAGGGGAGAAAAATCCTCGCTATGGGAGGACCGCTACGCCACGCGTCCTTACGACTATTAGAGGGGAGAAAACTCCTTGCTAAGCAATGAAAGCGTCTTCCAGTTTGGAGTGTAAATGTACACATTTAGGCCAAAAAGGGACTGTCGCTAATTTGGCTTTCTCGCGATGCGCCTAGCAAAACATTGGTTTGGCTTTCTTTTCTGGCCGATTTCCTTCCTCACGGTTCTCATTCCTCTTCGAAAGTGAAGAGCGTGTCTCTCTCGAGTTAAAAGGGCATTGAGGATTACAAATTGATCATGTGAAATGACCAGTGGGGAGACTGGTCTCCCAATGATCCTCAACGGGGATTGTAAATCTGAAATTTCTCAGACTTGTGAATGTGAAAAATGTCCACATTGAGGAATCAATCCTCCCTGGGAACCAATGCCCTACTGGGAAACATTCCCCATTTCGATGTGAAAACTCGCCAGGATCAGAAATGGGAGGACCTTTACTCCACGCGTACTTAAGACTATTATAGGGGAGAAAACTCCTTGCTAAGCATTGAAAGAGTCTTCATATTTTGAATGTAAATGTACACATTTATGCCAAAAAGGGACTGTCGCTAATTTGGCTTTCTCGCAATGCGCCTAGCAAAACATTGGTTTGGCTTTCTTTTCTTGCCTATTTCCTCCCTTACTGTTCTAATTCCTCTTAGAAAGTTGAAGATCGTGTCTATCCCTAGTTAGAAGTGCATTGAGGATTACAAATTGATCATGTGAAATGACCAGTGGGGAGACTGGACTCCCAATGATCCTCAAGGGGGATTGTAAATCTGAAATTTCTCAGACTTGTGAATGTGAAAAATGTCCACATTGAGGAATCAATCCTCCCTGGGAACCAATGCCCTACTGGGAAACACTCTCTATTTCGATGTGAGAGCTCGTAGGATCATAAATGGGAGGACCTCTACACCACGCGTACTTCAGATGGCTGGCTTTGGGAGAAAAATCCTCGCTACGGGAGACCGCTACGCCACGCGTCCTTACGACTATTATAGGGGAGAAAACTCCTTGCTAAGCAATGAAAGCGTCTTCCGGTTTGGAGTGTAAATGTACACATTTAGGCCAAAAAGGGACTGTCGCGAATTTGGTTTTCTCGCGATGCGCCCAGCAAAATATTGGTTTGGCTTTCTTTTCTGGCCGATTTCCTCCCTCACGGTTCTCATTCCTCTTCGAAAGTGGAACAGCGTGTCTCTCTCGAGTTAGAAGGGCATTGAGGATTACAAATTGATCATGTGAAATGACCAGTGGGGAGACTGGTCTCCCAATGATCCTCAAGGGGTATTGTAAATCTGAAATTTCTCAGACTTGTGAATGTGAAAAATGTCCACATCGAGGAATCAATCCTCCCTGGGAACCAATGCCCTACTGGGAAACACTCCCCATTTCGATGTGAGAACGCACCAGGATCAGAAATGGGAGGACCTCTACTCCACGCGTACTTCAGACGGCTGGCTTTCGGGGAGAAAAATCCTCGCTACGGGAGGACCGCTACGCCACGCGACCTTACGACGATCATAGGGGAGAAAACTCCTTGCTAAGCAATGAAAGCGTCTTCCGGTGCGGAGTGTAAATGTACACATTTAGGCCAAAAAGGGACTGTCGCGAATTTGGCTTTCTCGCGATGCGCCCAGCAAAACTTTGGTTTGGCTTTCTATCAGAAATGGGAGGACTTCTACTCCACGTACTTCAGACGGTTTGCTTTAGGGGAGAAAAATCCTCGGTATGAGAGGACCTCTACTCCACGCGTACTTCAGACGGCTCGCTTTTGGGGAGAAAAATCCTCGCTATGGGAGGACCTCTACTCCACGCGTACTTAAGACTATTATAGGGGAAAAAACTCCTTGCTAAGCAATGAAAGAGCATTCATGTTTTGAGTGTAAATGTACACATTCATGCCAAAAAAGGACTGTCGCTAATTTGGCTTTCTCGCGTTGAGCCTAGCAAAACATTGGTTTGGCTTTCTTTTCTGGCCTATTTCCTCCCTCACTGTTCTAATTCCTCTTAGAAAGTTGAAGATCGTATCTATCTCTAGTTAGAAGTGCATTGAGGATTAAAAATTGATTCTGTGAAATGACCAGTGGGGAGACTGGACTCCCAATGATCATCAAGGGGGATGGTAAATCTGAAATTTCTCAGACTTGTGTATGTGAAAAATGTCCACATTGAGGAATCATTCCTCCATGGGAACCAATTCCTTACTGGGAAACACTCCCCATTTCGTTGTGAGAACTCGCCAGTATCAGAAATCGGAGGACTTCTACTCCACGCGTACTTCAGATGGCTTGCTTTAGGGGAGAAAAATCCTCGCTAAGGGAGGACCTCTACTCCACGCGTACTTAAGACTATTATAGGGGAGAAAACTCCTTGCTAAGCAATGTAAGAGTCTTCATGTTTTGAGTGTAAATATACACATTTATGCCAAAAAGGGACTGTCTCTAATTTGACTTTTTCGCGATGCGCCTAGCAAAACATTGGTTTGGCTTTCTTTTCTTGCCTATTTCCTCCTTCACTGTTCTAATTCCTCATAGAAAGTTAAAGATCGTGTCTATCTCTAGTTAGAAGTGCATTAAGGATTACAAATTGATTATATGAAATGATCAGTGGGGAGACTGGTCTCCCAATGATCATCAAGGGGGATTGTAAATCTGAAATTTCTCAGACTTGTGAATGTGAAAAATGTCCACATTGAGGAATCAATCCTCCATGGGAACCAATGCCCTACTGGGAAACACTCCCCATTTCGATGTGAGAACTCGCCAGGATCAGAAATGGGAGGACCACTACTCCACGTGTACTTCAGACGGCTTGCTTGAGGGGAGAAAAATCCTCGATATGAGAGAGCCTCTACTCCACGCGTACTTAAGACTATTTTAGAGGAGAAAACTCCTTGCTAAGCAATGAAAGAGTCTTCATGTTTTGAATGTAAATGTACACATTTATGCCAAAAAGGGACTGTCGCTAATTTGGCTTTCTCTCGATGCACCTAGCAAAACATTGGTTTGCCTTTCTGTTCTTGCCTATTTCCTCCCTCACTGTTCTAATTCCTCTTAGAAAGCTGAAGATCGTGTCTATTTCTAGTTTGAAGTGCATTGAGGATTACAATTTGATTATATGAAATGATCAGTGGGGAGACTGGTCTCCCAATGATCATGAAGGGGGATGGTAAATCTGAAATTTCTAAGACTTGTGAATGTTAAAAATTTCCAGATTGAGGAATCAATCCTCCATGGGAACCAATGCCCTACTGGGAAACACTCCCCATTTCGATGTGAGAACTCGCCAGGATCAGAAATGGGAGGACCACTACTCCACGTGTACTTCAGACGGCTTGCTTGAGGGGAGAAAAATCCTCGATATGAGAGAGCCTCTACTCCACGCGTACTTAAGACTATTATAGGGGAGAAAACTCCTTGCTAAGCAATGAAAGAGTCTTCATGTTTTGAGTGTAAATGTACACATTTATGCCAAAAAGGGACTGTCGCTAATTTGGCTTTCTCGCGATGCGCCTAGCAAAACATTGGTTTGCCTTTCTTTTCTTGCCTATTTCCTCCCTCACTGTTCTAATTCCTCTTAGAAAGTTGAAGATCTTGTCTATCTCTAGTTAGAAGTGCATTGAGGATTACAAATTGATTATGTGAAATGATCAGTGGGGAGACTGGTCTCCCAATGATCATCAAGGGTGATTGTAAATCTGAAATTTCTCAGACTTGTGAATGTGAAAAATGTCCACATTGAGGAATCAATCCTCCCTGTGAACCAATGCCCTACTGGGAAATACTCCCCATTTCGATGTGAGAACTCGCCAGTATCAGAAATGGGAGGACTTCTACTCCACGCGTACTTCAGACGGTTTGCTTTAGGGGAGAAAAATCCTCGGTATGAGAGGACCTCTACTCCACGCGTACTTCAGACGGCTCGCGTTTGGGGAGAAAAATCCTCGCTATGGGAGGACCTCTACTCCACGCGTACTTAAGACTATTATAGGGGAGAAAACTCCTTGCTAAGCAATGAAAGAGCATTCATGTTTTGAGTGTAAATGTACACATTCATGCCAAAAAAGGACTGTCGCTAATTTGGCTTTCTCGCGTTGAGCCTAGCAAAACATTGGTTTGGCTTTCTTTTCTGGCCTATTTCCTCCCTCACTGTTCTAATTCCTCTTAGAAAGTTGAAGATCGTATCTATCTCTAGTTAGAAGTGCATTGAGGATTAAAAATTGATTCAGTGAAATGACCAGTGGGGAGACTGGACTCCCAATGATCCTCAAGGGTGATTGTAAATCTGAAATTTCTCAGACTTGTGAATGTAAAAATGTCCACATTGAGGAATCAATCCTCCATGGGAACCAATGCCCTACTGGGAAACACTCCCCAATTCGATGTGAGAACGCTCCAGGATCAGAAATGGGAGGACCTCTACTCCACGCGTACTTCAGACGGCTGGCTTTAGGGGAGAAAAATCCTCGTAATGGGAGGACCGCTACACCACGTGTTCTTACGACTATTATAGGGGAGAAAACTCCTTGCTAAGCAAGAAAAGCGTCTTCCGGTTTTGAGTGTAAATGTACACATTTATGCCAAAAAGGGACTGTCGCTAATTTGGCTTTCTCGCGATGCGCCCAGCAAAACATTGGTTTGGCTTTCTTTTCTGGCCTATTTCCTCCCTCACAGTTCTCATTCCTCTTCGAAAGTGGAAGAGCGTGTCTCTCTCGAGTTAGAAGTGCATTGAGGATTACAAATTGATCATGTGAAATGACCAGTGGGGAGACTGGTCTCCCAATGATCCTCAAGAGGGATTATAAATCTGCAATTTCTCAGACTTGTGAATGTGAAAAATGTCCACATTGAGGAATCAATCCTCCCTGGGAAACAATGCCCTACTGGAAAACACTCCCCAATTTGATGTGAGAACGCGCCAGGATCAGAAATGGGAGGACCTCTACTCCACGCATACTTCAGACGGCTGGCTTTAGGGGAGAAAAATCCTCGTAATGGGAGGACCTCTACGCCACGCGTCCTTACGACGATTATAGGGGAGAAAACTCCTTGCTAAGCAATAAAAGCGTCTTCCGGTTTGGAGTGTAAATGTACACATTTAGGCCAAAAAGGGACTGTCGCTAATTTGGCTTTCTCGCGATGCGCCAAAAAAACATTGGTTTGGCTTTCTTTTCTGGCCGATTTCCTCCCTCACGGTTCTCATTCCTCTTCGAAAGTTGAAGAGCCTATCTCTCTCGAGTTAGAAGTGCATTGAGGATTACAAATTGATCATGTGAAATGACCAGTGGGGAGACTGGTCTCCCAATGATCCTCAAGGGGGATTGTAAATCTGAAATTTCTCAGACTTGTGGATGTGAAAAATGTCCACATTGAGGAATCAATCCTCCCTGGGAACCAATGCCCTACTGGGAAACACTCCCCATTTCGATGTGAGAACGCACCAGGATCAGAAATGGGAGGACCTCTACTCCACGCGTACTTCAGACGGCTGGCTTTAGGGGAGAAAAATCCTCGTAATGGGAGGACCGCTACGCCACGTGTTTTTACGACTATTATAGGGGAGAAAACTCCTTGCTAAGCAATGAAAGCGTCTTCCGGTTTGGAGTGTAAATGTACACATTTAGGCCAAAAAGGGACTGTCGCTAATTTGGCTTTCTTGCGATGCGCCCAGCAAAACATTGGTTTGGCTTTCTTTTCCGGCCTATTTCCTCCCTCACGGTCCTCATTCCTCTTCGAAAGTGGAAGAGCGTGTCTCTCTCGAGTTAGAAGTGCATTGAGGATTACAAATTGATCATGTGAAATGACCAGTGGGGAGACTGGTCTCCCAATGATCCTCAAGGGGAATTGTAAATCTGAAATTTCTCAGACTTGTGAATGTGAAAAATGTCCACATTGAGGAATCAATCCTCCCTGGGAACCAATGCCCTACTGGGAAACACTCCCCATTTCGATGTGAGAACTCGCCAGGATCAGAAATGGGAGGACCTCTACTCCACGCGTACTTCAGACGGCTGGCTTTAGGGGAGAAAAATCCTCGCTATGGGAGGACCGCGACGCCACGCGTCCTTACGACTATTAGAGGGGAGAAAACTTCTTGCTAAGCAATGAAAGCGTCTTCCAGTTTGGAGTGTAAATGTACACATTTAGGCCAAAAAGGGACTGTCGCTAATTTGGCTTTCTCGCGATGCGCCCAGCAAAACATTGGTTTGGCTTTCTTTTCTGGCCTATTTCCTCCCTCACGGTTCTCATTCCTCTTCGAAAGTTGAAGAGCGTGTCTCTCTCGAGTTAGAAGTGCATTGAGGATTACAAATTGATCATGTGAAATGACCAGTGGGGAGATTGGTCTCCCAATGATCATCAAGGGGGATTGTAAATCTGAAATTTCTCAGACTTGTGAATGTGAAAAAGGTCCACATCGAGGAATCAATCCTCCCTGGGAACCAATGCCCTACTGGGAAACATTCCCCATTTCGATGTGAGAACTTGCCAGGATCAGAAATGGGAGGACCTCTACTCCACTCGTACTTAAGGCTATTATAGGGGAGAAAACTCCTCGCTAAGCATTGAAAGAGTCTTCATATTTTGAATGTAAATGTACACATTTATGCCAAAAAGGGACTGTCGCTAATTTGGCTTTCTCGCAATGCGCCTAGCAAAACATTGGTTTGGCTCTCTTTTCTTGCCTATTTCCTCCCTCACTGTTCAAATTCCTCTTAGAAAGTTGAAGATCGTGTCTATCCCTAGTTAGAAGTGCATTGAGGATTACAAATTGATCATGTGAACTGACCAGTGGGGAGACAGGTCTCCCAATGATCATCAAGGGGGATTGTAAATCTGAAATTTCTCAGACTTGTGAATGTGAAAAATGTCCACATCGAGGAATCAATCCTCCCTGGGAACCAATGCCCTACTGGGAAACACTCCCCATTTCGATGTGAGAACGCACCAGGATCAGAAATGGGAGGACCTCTACTCCACGCGTACTTCAGACGGCTGGCTTTCGGGGAGAAAAATCCTCGCTACAGGAGGACCGCTACGCCACGCGACCTTACGACGATCATAGGGGAGAAAACTCCTTGCTAAGCAATGAAAGCGTCTTCCGGTGTGGAGTGTAAATGTACACATTTAGGCCAAATAGGGACTGTCGCGAATTTGGCTTTCTCGCGATGCGCCCAGCAAAACATTGGTTTGGCTTTCTTTTCTGGCCGATTTCCTCCCTCACGGTTCTCATTCCTCTTTGAGAGTTGAAGAGCGTGTCTCTCTCGAGTTAGAAGGGCATTGAGGATTACAAATTGATCATGTGAAATGACCAGTGGGGAGACTGGTCTCCCAATGATCCTCAAGGGGGATGGTAAATCTGAAATTTCTCAGACTTGTGAATGTGAAAAATGTCCACATTGAGGAATCAATCCTCCCTGGGAACCAATGCCCTACTGGGAAACACTCCCCATTTCGATGTGAGAACTCGCCAGTATCAGAAATGGGAGGACTTCTACTCCACGCGTACTTCAGACGGTTTGCTTTAGGGGAGAAAAATCCTCGGTATGAGAGGACCTCTACTCCACGCGTACTTCAGACGGCTTGCTTTTGGGGAGAAAAATCCTCGCTATGGGAGGACCTCTACTCCACGCGTACTTAAGACTATTATTGGGGAGAAAACTCCTTGCTAAGCAATGAAAGAGCATTCATGTTTTGAGTGTAAATGTACACATTCATGCCAAAAAAGGACTGTCGCTAATTTGGCTTTCTCGCGTTGAGCCTAGCAAAACATTGGTTTGGCTTTCTTTTCTGGCCTATTTCCTCCCTCACGGTTCTCATTCCTCTTAGAAAGTTGAAGATCGTATTTATCTCTAGTTAGAAGTGCATTGAGGATTAAAAATTGATTCTGTGAAATGACCAGTGGGGAGACTGGACTCCCAATGATCATCAAGGGGGATGGTAAATCTGAAATTTCTCAGACTTGTGTATGTGAAAAATGTCCACATTGAGGAATCATTCCTCCATGGGAACCAATTCCTTACTGGGAAACACTCCCCATTTCGTTGTGAGAACTCGCCAGTATCAGAAATGGGAGGACTTCTACTCTACGCGTACTTCAGATGGCTTGCTTTAGGGGAGAAAAATCCTCGCTAAGGGAGGACCTCTACTCCACGCGTACTTAAGACTATTATAGGGGAGAAAACTCCTTGCTAAGCAATGTAAGAGTCTTCATGTTTTGAGTGTAAATATACACATTTATGCCAAAAAGGGACTGTCTCTAATTTGACTTTTTCGCGATGCGCCTAGCAAAACATTGGTTTGGCTTTCTTTTCTTGCCTATTTCCTCCCTCACTGTTCTAATTCCTCATAGAAAGTTAAAGATCGTGTCTATCTCTAGTTAGAAGTGCATTAAGGATTACAAATTGATTATATCAAATGATCAGTGGGGAGACTGGTCTCCCAATGATGATCAAGGGGGATTATAAATCTGAAATTTCTCAGACTTGTGAATGTGAAAAATGTCCACATTGAGGAATCAATCCTCCATGGGAACCAATGCCCTACTGGGAAACACTCCCCATTTCGATGTGAGAACTCGCCAGGATCAGAAATGGGAGGACCACTACTCCACGTGTACTTCAGACGGCTTGCTTGAGGGGAGAAAAATCCTCGATATGAGAGAGCCTCTACTCCACGCGTACTTAAGACTATTTTAGAGGAGAAAACTCCTTGCTAAGCAATGAAAGAGTCTTCATGTTTTGAATGTAAATGTACACATTTATGCCAAAAAGGGACTGTCGCTAATTTGGCTTTCTCTCGATGCACCTAGCAAAACATTGGTTTGCCTTTCTGTTCTTGCCTATTTCCTCCCTCACTGTTCTAATTCCTCTTAGAAAGCTGAAGATCGTGTCTATTTCTAGTTTGAAGTGTATTGAGGATTAAAATTTGATTATATGAAATGATCAGTGGGGAGGCTGGTCTCCCAATGATCATCAAGGGGGATGGTAAATCTGAAATTTCTAAGACTTGTGAATGTTAAAAATTTCCAGATTGAGGAATCAATCCTCCATGGGAACCAATGCCCTACTGGGAAACACTCCCCATTTCGATGTGAGAACTCGCCAGGATCAGAAATGGGAGGACCACTACTCCACGTGTACTTCAGACGGCTTGCTTGAGGGGAGAAAAATCCTCGATATGAGAGAGCCTCTACTCCACGCGTACTTAAGACTATTATAGGGGAGAAAACTCCTTGCTAAGCAATGAAAGAGTCTTCATGTTTTGAGTGTAAATGTACACATTTATGCCAAAAAGGGACTGTCGCTAATTTGGCTTTCTCTCGATGCGCCTAGCAAAACATTGGTTTGCCTTTCTTTTCTTGCCTATTTCCTCCCTCACTGTTCTAATTCCTCTTAGAAAGTTGAAGATCGTGTCTATCTCTAGTTAGAAGTGCATTGAGGATTACAAATTGATTATGTGAAATGATCAGTGGGGAGACTGGTCTCCCAATGATCATCAAGGGTGATTGTAAATCTGAAATTTCTCAGACTTGTGAATGTGAAAAATGTCCACATTGAGGAATCAATCCTCCATGGGAACCAATGCCTTACTGGGAAACACTCCCCATTTCGATGTCAGAACTCGACAGGTTCAGAAATGGTAGGACTTCTACTCCACGCGAACTTCAGTTGGCTTGCTATAGGGGAGAAAAATCCTCGCTAAGGGAGGATCTCTACTCCACGCGTACATAAGACTATTATAGGGGAGAAAACTCCTTGCTAAGCAATGAAAGCGTCTTCATGTTTTGAGTGTAAATGAATAAATTTTTGCTAAAAACGGACTGTCTCTAATTTGGCTTTTTCGCGATGCACCTAGCAAAACATTGGTTTGGCCTTCTTTTCTTGCCTATTTCCTCCCTCACTGTTCTAATTCCTCTTAGAAAGTTGAAGATCGTGTCTATCTCTAGTTAGAAGTGCATTGAGGATTACAAATTGATTCTGTGAAATGATCAGTGGCGATACTGGTCTCCCAATGCTCATCCAGTGGGATTGTAAATCTGAAATTTCTCAGACTTGTGAATGTGAAAAATGTCCACATTGAGGAATCAATCCTCCATGGGAACCAATGCCCTACGGGGAAACACTCCCCATTTCGATGTGAGAACTCTCCAGTATCAGAAATGGGAGGACCTCTACTCCACGCGTACTTCAGAGGGCTTGTTTTAGGGGAGAAAAATCCTCGCTATGGGAGGACCTCTACTCCACGCGTACATCAGACGGCTTGCTTTAGGGGAGAAAAATCCTCGCTATGGAAGGACCTCTACTCGACACGTACTTAAGACTATTATAGGGGAGAAAACTCCTTGCTAAGCAATGAAAGAGCCTTTATGTTTTGAGTGTAAATGTACACATTTATGCCAAAAACGGAATGTCGCTAATTTGGCTTTCTCGCGTTGAGCCTAGCAAAACATTGGTTTGGCTTTCTTTTCTTGCCTATTTCCTCCCTCACTGTTCTAATTCCTCTTAGAACGTTGAAGATCGAGTCTATCTCTAGTTAGAAGTGCATTGAGGATTACAAATTGATTCTGTGAAATGACCAGTGGGGAGACTGGTCTCCCAATGATCATCAAGGGGGATGGTAAATCTGAAATTTCTCAGACTTGTGAATGTGAAAAATGTCCACATTGAGGAATCAATCCTCCATGGGAACCAATGCCCTACTGGGAAACACTCCCCATTTCGATGTGAGAACTCGCCAGTATCAGAAATGGGAGGACTTCTACTCCACGCGTACTTCAGACGGTTTGCTTTAGGGGAGAAAAATCCTCGGTATGAGAGGACCTCTACTCCACGCGTACTTCAGACGGCTTGCTTTTGGGGAGAAAAATCCTCGCTATGGGAGGACCTCTACTCCACGCGTACTTAAGACTATTATAGGGCAGAAAACTCCTTGCTAAGCATTGAAAGAGTCTTCATATTTTGAATGTAAATGTACACATTTATGCCAAAAAGGGACTGTCGCTAATTTGGCTTTCTCGCAATGCGCCTAGCAAAACATTGGTTTGGCTTTCTTTTCTTGCCAATTTCCTCCCTCACTGTTCTAATTCCTCATAGAAAGTTGAAGATCGTGTCTATCTCTAGTTAGAAGTGCATTGAGGATTACAAATTGATTATATGAAATGATCAGTGGGGAGACTGGTCTCCCAATGATCATCAAGGGGGATTGTAAATCTGAAATTTCTCAGACTTGTGAATGTGAAAAATGTCCACATTGAGGAATCAATCCTCCATGGGAACCAATGCCCTACTGGGAAACACTCCCCATTTCGATGTGAGAACTCGCCAGGATTAGAAATGGGAGGACCACTACTCCACGTGTACTTCAGACGGCTTGCTTGAGGGGAGAAAAATCCTCGATATGAGAGAGCCTCTACTCCACGCGTACTTAAGACTATTTTAGAGGAGAAAACTCCTTGCTAAGCAATGAAAGAGTCTTCATGTTTTGAATGTAAATGTACACATTTATGCCAAAAAGGGACTGTCGCTAATTTGGCTTTCTCTCGATGCACCTAGCAAAACATTGGTTTGCCTTTCTGTTCTTGCCTATTTCCTCCCTCACTGTTCTAATTCCTCTTAGAAAGCTGAAGATCGTGTCTATTTCTAGTTTGAAGTGCATTGAGGATTACAATTTGATTATATGAAATGATCAGTGGGGAGACTGGTCTCCCAATGATCATCAAGGGTGATTGTAAATCTGAAATTTCTAAGGCTTGTGAATTTGAAAAATTTCCACATTGAGGAATCAATCCTTCATGGGAACCAATGTCCTACTGGGAAACATTCCCCATTTCGATGTGAGAACTCGCCAGGATCAGAAATGGGAGCACCTCTACTCCACGCGTACTTAAGACTATTATAGGGGAGAAAACTCCTTGCTAAGCAATGAAAGAGTCTTCATATTTTGAGTGTAAATGTACACATTTATGCCAAAAAGGGACTGTCGCTAATTTGGCTTTCTCGCGATGCGCCCAGCAAAACATTGGTTTGGCTTTCTTTTCTTGCCTATTTCCTCCCTCACGGTTCTCATTCCTCTTCGAAAGTTGAAGAGCGTGTCTCTCTCGAGTTAGAAGGGCATTGAGGATTACAAATTGATCATGTGAAATGACCAGTGGGGAGACTGGTTTCCCAATGATCATCACGGGGGATTGTAAATCTGAAATTTCTCAGACTTGTGAACGTGAAAAATGTCCACATTGAGGAATCAATCCTCCATGGTAACCAATACCCTACTGGGAAACACTCCCCATTTCGATGTGAGAACTCGCCAGGATCAGAAATGGGAGGACTTCTACTCCACGCGTACTTCAGATGGCTGGCTTTAGGGGAGAAAAACCCTCGCTATGGGAGGACTGCTACGCCATGCGTTCTTATGACTATTATAGGGCAGAAAACTCCTTGCTAAGCAATGAAAGCGTCTTCCGGTTTGGCGTGTAAATGTACACATTTAGGCCAAAAAGGGACTGTCGCTAATTTGGCTTTCTCGAGATCTGCCCAGCAAAACATTGGTTTGGCTTTCTTTTCTGGCCTATTTCCTCCCTCACGGTTCTCATTCCTTTTCGAAAGTGGAAGAGCGTGTCTCTCTCGAGTTAGAAGGGCATTGAGGATTACAAATTGATCATGTGAAATGACCAGTGGGGAGACTGGTCTCCCAATGATCCTCAAAGGGGATTGTAAATCTGAAATTTCTCAGACTTGTGAATGTGAAAAATGTCGACATTGAGGAATTAATCCTCCATGGGAACCAATGTCCTACTGGGAAACACTCCCCATTTCGATGTGAGAACTCGCCAGGATCAGAAATGGGAGGACTTCTACTCCACGCATACTTAAGACTATTATAGGGGAGAAAACTCCTTGCTAAGCAATGAAAGCATCTTCCGGTTTTGAGTGTAAATGTACACATTTAGCCCAAAAAGGGACTGTCGCTAATTTGGGTTTCTCGCAATGCGCCCAACAAAACATTGGTTTGGCTTTCTTTTCTGGCCTAGTTCCTCCCTCACGGTTCTCATTCCTCTTCGAAAGTTGAAGAGCGTATCTCTCTCGAGTTAGAAGTGCATTGAGGATTACAAATTGATCATGTGAAATGACCAGTGGGGAGACTGGTCTCCCAATGATCCTCAAGGGTGATTGTAAATCTGAAATTTCTCAGACTTGTGAATATAAAAATCTCCACATTGAGGAATCAATCCTCCATGGGAACCAATGCCCTACTGGGAAACACTCCCCAATTCGATGTGAGAACGCGCCAGGATCAGAAATGGGAGGACCTCTACTCCACGCGTACTTCAGATGGCTGGCTTTAGGGGAGAAAAATCCTCGTAATGGGAGGACCGCTACGCCACGTGTTCTTACGACTATTATAGGGGAGAAAACTCCTTGCTAAGCAATAAAAGCGTCTTCCGGTTTTGAGTGTAAATGTACACATTTATGCCAAAAAGGGACTGTCGCTAATTTGGCTTTCTCGCGATGCGCCCAGCAAAACATTGGTTTGGCTTTCTTTTCTGGCCTATTTCCTCCCTCACAGTTCTCATTCCTCTTCGAAAGTGGAAGAGCGTGTCTCTCTCGAGTTAGAAGTGCATTGAGGATTACAAATTGATCATGTGAAATGACCAGTGGGGAGACTGGTCTCCCAATGATCCTCAAGAGGGATTATAAATCTGCAACTTCTCAGAATTGTGAATGTGAAAAATGTCCACATTGAGGAATCAATCCTCCCTGGGAAACAATGCCCTACTGGAAAACACTCCCCAATTTGATGTGAGAACGCGCCAGGATCAGAAATGGGAGGACCTCTACTCCACGCGTACTTCAGACGGCTGGCTTTCGGGGAGAAAATTCCTCACTACGGGAGGACCGCTACGCCACGTGTCCTTACGACGATCATAGGGGAGAAAACTCCTTGCTAAGCAATGAAAGCGTCTTCCGGTGTGGAGTGGAAATGTACACATTTCGGCCAAAAAGGGACTGTCGCGAATTTGGCTTTCTCGCGATGCGCCCAGCAAAACATTGGTTTGGCTTTCTTTTCTGGCCGATTTCCTCCCTCACGGTTCTCATTCCTCTTCGAAAGTGGAAGAGCGTGTCTCTCTCGAGTTAGAAGGGCATTGAGGATTACAAATTGATCATGTGAAATGACCAGTGGGGAGACTGGTCTCCCAATGATCCTCAAGGGGGATTGTAAATCTGAAATTGCTCAGACTTGTGAATGTGAAAAATGTCCACATCGAGGAATCAATCCTCCCTGGGAACCAATGCCCTACTGGGAAACACTCCCCATTTCGATGTGAGAACGCGCCAGGATCAGAAATGGGAGGACCTCTACTCCACGCCTACTTCAGAAGGCTGGCTTTCGGGGAGAAAAATCCTCGCTACGGGAGGACCGCTACGCCACGCGTCCTTACGACGATCATAGGGGAGAAAACTCCTTGCTACGCAATGAAAGCTTCTTCCGGTGTGGAGTGTAAATGTACACATTTAGGCCAAAAAGGGACTGTCGCGAATTTGGCTTTCTCGCGATGCGCCCAGCAAAACATTGGTTTGGCTTTCTTTTCTGGCCGATTTCCTCCCTCACGGTTCTCATTCCTCTTCGAAAGTGGAAGAGCGTGTCTCTCTCGAGTTAGAAGGGCATTGAGGATTACAAATTGATCATGTGAAATGACCAGTGGGGAGACTGGTCTCCCAATGATCCTCAATGGGGATTGTAAATCTGAAAATTCTCAGACTTGTGAATGTGAAAAATGTCCACATCGAGGAATCAATCCTCCCTGGGAACCAATGCCCTACTGGGAAACACTCCCCATTTCGATGTGAGAACGCGCCAGGATCAGAAATGGGAGGACCTCTACTCCATGCGTACTTCAGACGGCTGGCTTTCGGGGAGAAAAATCCTCGCTACGGGAGGACCGCTACGCCACGTGTCCTTACGACGATCATAGGGGAGAAAACTCCTTGCTAAGCAATGAATGCGTCTTCCGGTGTGGAGTGTAAATGTACACATTTAGGCCAAAAAGGGATAGTCGCGAATTTGGCTTTCTCGTGATGCGCCCAGCAAAACATTGGTTTGGCTTTATTTCTGGCCGATTTCCTCCCTCACGGTTCTCATTCCTCTTCGAAAGTGGAAGAGCGTGTCTCTCTCGAGTTAGAAGGGCATTGAGGATTACAAATTGATCATGTGAAATGACCAGTGGGGAGACTGGTCTCCCAATGATCCTCAAGGGGGATTGTAAATCTGAAATTTCTCAGAATTGTGAATGTGAAAAATGTCCACATCGAGGAATCAATCCTCCCTGGGAACCAATGCCCTACTGGGAAACACTCCCCATTTCGATGTGAGAACGCGCCAGGATCAGAAATGGGAGGAACTCTACTCCACGCGTACTTCAGACGGCTGGCTTTAGGGGAGAAAAATCCTCGCTATGGGAGGACCGCTACGCCATGCGTCCTTACGACTATTAGAGGGGAGAAAACTCCTTGCTAAGCAATGAAAGCGTCTTCCAGTTTGGAGTGTCAATGTACACATTTAGGCCAAAAAGGGACTGTCGCGAATTTGGCTGTCTCGCGATGCGCCCAGCAAAACATTGGTTTGGCTTTCTTTTCTGGCCGATTTCCTCCCTCACGGTTCTCATTCCTCTTCGAAAGTGAAGAGCGTGTCTCTCTCGAGTTAAAAGGGCATTGAGGATTACAAATTGATCATGTGAAATGACCAGTGGGGAGACTGGTCTCCCAATGATCCTCAAGGGGGATTGTAAATCTGAAATTTCTCAGACTTGTGAATGTGAAAAATGTCCACATCGTGGAATCAATCCTCCCTGGGAACCAATGCCCTACTGGGAAACACTCCCCATTTCGATGTGAGAACGCGCCAGGATCAGAAATGGGAGGACCTCTACTCCACGCGTACTTCAGACGGCTGGCTTTCGGGGAGAAAAATCCTCGCTACGGGAGGACCGCTACGCCACGCGTCCTCACGACGATCATAGGGGAGAAAACTCCTTGCTACGCAATGAAAGCGTCTTCCGGTGTGGAGTGGAAATGTACACATTTCGGCCAAAAAGGGACTGTCGCGAATTTGGCTTTCTCGCGATGCGCCCAGCAAAACATTGGTTTGGCTTTCTTTTCTGGCCGCTTTGCTCCCTCACGGTTCTCATTCCTCTTCGAAAGTGGAAGAGCGTGTCTCTCTCGAGTTAGAAGGGCATTGAGGATTACAAATTGATCATGTGAAATGACCAGTGGGGAGACTGGTCTCCCAATGATCCTCAAGGGGGATTGTAAATCTGAAATTGCTCAGACTTGTGAATGTGAAAAATGTCCACATCGAGGAATCAATCCTCCCTGGGAACCAATGCCCTACTGGGAAACACTCCCCATTTCGATGTGAGAACGCGCCAGGATCAGAAATGGGAGGACCTCTACTCCACGCGTACTTCAGACGGCTGGCTTTCGGGGAGAAAAATCCTCGCTACGGGAGGACCGCTACGCCACGCGTGCTCACGACGATCATAGGGGAGAAAACTCCTTGCTACGCAATGAAAGCGTCTCCCGGTGTGGAGTGGAAATGTACACATTTCGGCCAAAAAGGGACTGTCGCGAATTTGGCTTTCTCGCGATGCGCCCAGCAAAACATTGGTTTGGCTTTCTTTTCTGGCCGCTTTGCTCCCTCACGGTTCTCATTCCTCTTCGAAAGTGGAAGAGCGTGTCTCTCTCGAGTTAGAAGGGCATTGAGGATTACAAATTGATCATGTGAAATGACCAGTGGGGAGACTGGCCTCCCAATGATCCTCAAGGGGGATTGTAAATCTGAAATTTCTCAGACGTGTGAATGTGAAAAATGTCCACATCGAGGAATCAATCCTCCCTGGGAACCAATGCCCTACTGGGAAACACTCCCCATTTCGATGTGAGAACGCGCCAGGATCAGAAATGGGAGGACCTCTACTCCACGCGTACTTCAGACGGCTGACTTTCGGGGAGAAAAATCCTCGCTACGGGAGGACCGCTACGCCACGAGTCCTTACGACGATCATAGGGGAGAAAACTCCTTGCTAAGCAATGAAAGCGTCTTCCGGTGTGGAGTGTAAATGTACACATTTAGGCCAAAAAGGGACTGTCGCGAATTTGGCTTTCTCGCGATGCGCCCAGCAAAACATTGGTTTGGCTTTCTTTTCTGGCCGATTTCCTCCCTCACGGTTCTCATTCCTCTTCGAAAGTGGAAGAGCGTGTCTCTCTCGAGTTAGAAGGGCATTGAGGATTACAAATTGATCATGTGAAATAACCAGTGGGGAGACTGGTCTCCCAATGATCCTCAAGGGGGATTGTAAATCTGAAATTTCTCAGACTTGTGAATGTGAAAAATGTCCATATCGAGGAATCAATCCTCCCTGGGAACCAATGCCCTACTGGGAAACACTCCCCATTTCGATGTGAGAACGCGCCAGGATCAGAAATGGGAGGACCTCTACTCCACGCGTACTTCAGACGGCTGGCTTTCGGGGAGAAAAATCCTCGCTACGGGAGGACCGCTACGCCACGCGTCCTTACGACGATCATAGGGGAGAAAACTCCTTGCTAAGCAATGAAAGCGTCTTCCGGTGTGGAGTGTAAATGTACACATTTAGGCCAAAAATGGACTGTCGCTAATTTGGCTTTCTCGCGATGCGCCCAGCAAAACATTGGTTTGGCTTTCTTTTCTGGCCGATTTCCTCCCTCACGGTTCTCATTCCTCTTCGAAAGTGGAAGAGCGTGTCTCTCTCGAGTTAGAAGGGCATTGAGGATTACAAATTGATCATGTGAAATGACCAGTGGGGAGACTGGCCTCCCAATGATCCTCAAGGGGGATTGTAAATCTGAAATTTCTCAGACTTGTGAATGTGAAAAATGTCCACATCGAGGAATAAATCCTCCCTGGGAACCAATGCCCTACTGGGAAACACTCCCCATTTCGATGTGAGAACGCGCCAGGATCAGAAATGGGAGGACCTCTACTCCACGCGTACTTCAGACGGCTGGCTTTCGGGGAGAAAAATCCTCGCTACGGGAGGACCGCTACGCCACGCGTCCTTACGACGATCATAGGGGAGAAAACACCTTGCTAAGCAATGAAAGCGTCTTCCGGTGTGGAGTGTAAATGTACACATTTAGGCCAAAAAGGGATTGTCGCGAATTTGGCTTTCTCGCGATGCGCCCAGCAAAACATTGGTTTGGCTTTCTTTTCTGGCCGATTTCCTCCCTCACGGTTCTCATTCCTCTTCGAAAGTGAAAGAGCATGTCTCTCTCGAGTTAGAAGGGCATTGAGGATTACAAATTGATCATGTGAAATGACCAGTGGGGAGACTGGTCTCCCAATGATCCTCAAGGGGGATTGTAAATCTGAAATTTCTCAGACTTGTGAATGTGAAAAATGTCCACATCGAGGAATCAATCCTCCCTGGGAACCAATGCCCTACTGGGAAACACTCCCCATTTCGATGTGAGAACCCGCCAGGATCAGAAATGGGAGGACCTCTACTCCACGCGTACTTCAGACGGCTGGCTTTCGGGGAGAAAAATCCTCGCTACGGGAGGACCGCTACGCCACGCGTCCTTACGACGATCATAGGGGAGAAAACTCCTTGCTAAGCAATGAAAGCGTCTTCCGGTGTGGAGTGTAAATGTACACATTTAGGCCAAAAAGGGACTGTCGCGAATTTGGCTTTCTTGCGATGCGCCCAGCAAAACATTGGTTTGGCTTTCTTTTCTGGCCGATTTCCTCCCTCACGGTTCTCATTCCTCTTTGAGAGTTGAAGAGCGTGTCTGTCTCGAGTTAGAAGGGCATTGAGGATTACAAATTGATCATGTGAAATGACCAGTGGGGAGACTGGTCTCCCAATGATCCTCAAGGGGGATTGTAAATCTGAAATTTCTCAGACTTGTGAATGTGAAAAATGTCCACATCGAGGAATCAATCCTCCCTGGGAACCAATGCCCTACTGGGAAACACTCCCCATTTCGATGTGAGAACGCGCCAGGATCAGAAATGGGAGGACCTCTACTCCACGCGTACTTCAGACGGCTGGCTTTCGGGGAGAAAAATCCTCGCTACGGGAGGACCGCTACGCCACGCGTCCTTACGACTATTAGAGGGGAGAAAACTCCTTGCTAAGCAATGAAAGCGTCTTCCGGTTTTGAGTGTAAATGTACACATTTAGGCCAAAAAGGGACTGTCGCGAATTTGGCTTTCTCGCGATGCGCCCAGCAAAACATTGGTTTGGCATTCTTTTCTGGCCTATTTCCTCCCTCACGGTTCTCATTCCTCTTCGAAAGTTGAAGAGCGTGTCTCTCTCGAGTTAGAAGGGCATTGAGGATTACAAATTGATCATGTGAAATGACCAGTGGGGAGACTAGTCTCCCAATGATCCTCAAGGGGGATTGTAAATCTGAAATTTCTCAGACTTGTGAATGTGAAAAATGTCCACATTGAGGAATCAATCCTCCCTGGGAACCAATGCCCTACTGGGAAACATTCCCCATTTCGATGTGAGAACTCGCCAGGATCAGAAATGGGAGGACCTCTACTCCACGCGTACTTAAGACTATTATAGGGGAGAAAACTCCTTGCTAAGCATTGAAAGAGTCTTCATATTTTGAATGTAAATGTACACATTTATGCAAAAAAAGGACTGTCGCTAATTTGGCTTTCTCGCAATGCGCCCAGCAAAACATTGGTTTGGCATTCTTTTCTGGCCTAGTTCCTCCCTCACAGTTCTCATTCCTCTTCGAAAGTTGAAGAGGGTGTCTCTCTCGAGTTAGAAGTGCATTGAGGATTACAAATTGATCATGTGAACTGACCAGTGGGGAAACTGGACTCCCAATGATCCTCAAGGGGGATTGTAAATCTGAAATTTCTCAGACTTGTGAATGTGAAAAATGTCCACATTGAGGAATCAATCCTCCCTGGGAACCAATGCCCTACTGGGAAACACTCTCCATTTCGATGTGAGAGCTCACAGGATCAGAAAAGGGAGGACCTCTACTCCACGCGTACTTTAGAAGGCTGGCTTTGGGAGAAAAATCCTCGCTACGGGAGGACAGCTACGCCACGCGTCCTTACGACTATTATAGGGGAGAAAACTCCTTGCTAAGCAATGAAAGCGTCTTTTGGTTTGGAGTGTAAATGTACACATTTAGGCCAAAAAGGGACTGTCGCGAATTTGGTTTTCTCGCGATGTGCCCAGCAAAACATTGGTTTGGCTTTCTTTTCTGGCTGATTTCCTCCCTCACGGTTCTCATTCCTCTTCGAAAGTGGAAGAGCGTGTCTCTCTCGAGTTAGAAGGGCATTGAGGATTACAAATTGATCATGTGAAATGACCAGTGGGGAGACTGGTCTCCCAATGATCCTCAAGGGGGATTGTAAATCTGAAATTTCTCAGACTTGTGAATGTGAAAAATGTCCACATCGAGGAATCAATCCTCCCTGGGAGCCAATGCCCTACTGGGAAACACTCCCCATTTCGATGTGAGAACCCGCCAGGATCAGAAATGGGAGGACCTCTACTCCACGCGTACTTCAGACGGCTGGCTTTCGGGGAGAAAATTCCTCGCTACGGGAGGACCGCTACGCCACGCGTCCTTACGACGATCATAGGGGAGAAAACTCCTTGCTAAGCAATGAAAGCGTCTTCCGGTGTGGAGTGTAAATGTACACATTTAGGCCAAAAAGGGAATGTCGCGAATTTGGCTTTCTCGCGATGCGCCCAGCAAAACATTGGTTTGGCTTTCTTTTCTGGCCGATTTCCTCCCTCACGGTTCTCATTCCTCTTCGAAAGTGGAAGAGCGTGTCTCTCTCGAGTTAGAAGGGCATTGAGGATTACAAATTGATCATGTGAAATGACCAGTGGGGAGACTGGTCTCCCAATGATCCTCAAGGGGGATTGTAAATCTGAAATTGCTCAGACTTGTGAATGTGAAAAATGTCCACATCGAGGAATCAATCCTCCCTGGGAACCAATGCCCTACTGGGAAACACTCCCCATTTCGATGTGAGAACGCGCCAGGATCAGAAATGGGAGGACCTCTACTCCACGCGTACTTCAGACGGCTGGCTTTCGGGGAGAAAAATCCTCGCTACGGGAGGACCGCTACGCCACGCGTCCTTACGACTATTAGAGGGGAGAAAACTCCTTGCTAAGCAATGAAAGCGTCTTCCGGTTTTGAGTGTAAATGTACACATTTAGGCCAAAAAGGGACTGTCGCGAATTTGGCTTTCTCGCGATGCGCCCAGCAAAACATTGGTTTGGCATTCTTTTCTGGCCTATTTCCTCCCTCACGGTTCTCATTCCTCTTCGAAAGTTGAAGAGCGTGTCTCTCTCGAGTTAGAAGGGCATTGAGGATTACAAATTGATCATGTGAAATGACCAGTGGGGAGAATAGTCTCCCAATGATCGTCAAGGGGGATTGTAAATCTGAAATTTCTCAGACTTGTGAATGTGAAAAATGTCCACATTGAGGAATCAATCCTCCCTGGGAACCAATGCCCTACTGGGAAACATTCCCCATTTCGATGTGAGAACTCGCCAGGATCAGAAATGGGAGGACCTCTACTCCACGCGTACTTAAGACTATTATAGGGGAGAAAACTCCTTGCTAAGCATTGAAAGAGTCTTCATATTTTGAATGTAAATGTACACATTTATGCAAAAAAAGGACTGTCGCTAATTTGGCTTACTCGCAATGCGCCCAGCAAAACATTGGTTTGGCATTCTTTTCTGGCCTAGTTCCTCCCTCACAGTACTCATTCCTCTTCGAAAGTTGAAGAGGGTGTCTCTCTCGAGTTAGAAGTGCATTGAGGATTACAAATTGATCATGTGAACTGACCAGTGGGGAAACTGGACTCCCAATGATCCTCAAGGGGGATTGTAAATCTGAAATTTCTCAGACTTGTGAATGTGAAAAATGTCCACATTGAGGAATCAATCCTCCCTGGGAACCAATGCCCTACTGGGAAACACTCTCCATTTCGATGTGAGAGCTCACAGGATCAGAAAAGGGAGGACCTCTACTCCACGCGTACTTTAGACAGCTGGCTTTGGGAGAAAAATCCTCGCTACGGGAGGACCGCTACGCCACGCGTCCTTACGACTATTATAGGGGAGAAAACTCCTTGCTAAGCAATGAAAGCGTCTTTTGGTTTGGAGTGTAAATGTACACATTTAGGCCAAAAAGGGACTGTCGCGAATTTGGTTTTCTCGCGATGTGCCCAGCAAAATATTGGTTTGGCTTTCTTTTCTGGCCGATTTCCTCCCTCACGGTTCTCATTCCTCTTCGAAAGTGGAAGAGCGTGTCTCTCTCGAGTTAGAAGGGCATTGAGGATTACAAATTGATCATGTGAAATGACCAGTGGGGAGACTGGTCTCCCAATGATCCTCAAGGGGGATTGTAAATCTGAAATTTCTCAGACTTGTGAATGTGAAAAATGTCCACATCGAGGAATCAATCCTCCCTGGGAACCAATGCCCTACTGGGAAACACTCCCCATTTCGATGTAAGAACCCGCCAGGATCAGAAATGGGAGGACCTCTACTCCACGCGTACTTCAGACGGCTGGCTTTCGGGGAGAAAATTCCTCGCTACGGGAGGACCGCTACGCCACGCGTCCTTACGACGATCATAGGGGAGAAAACTCCTTGCTAAGCAATGAAAGCGTCTTCCGGTGTGGAGTGTAAATGTACACATTTAGGCCAAAAAGGGAATGTCGCGAATTTGGCTTTCTCGCGATGCGCCCAGCAAAACATTGGTTTGGCTTTCTTTTCTGGCCGATTTCCTCCCTCACGGTTCTCATTCCTCTTCGAAAGTGGAAGAGCGTGTCTCTCTCGAGTTAGAAGGGCATTGAGGATTACAAATTGATCATGTGAAATGACCAGTGGGGAGACTGGTCTCCCAATGATCCTCAAGGGGGATTGTAAATCTGAAATTGCTCAGACTTGTGAATGTGAAAAATGTCCACATCGAGGAATCAATCCTCCCTGGGAACCAATGCCCTACTGGGAAACACTCCCCATTTCGATGTGAGAACGCGCCAGGATCAGAAATGGGAGGACCTCTACTCCACGCGTACTTCAGACGGCTGGCTTTAGGGGAGAAAAATCCTCGCTACGGGAGGACCTCTACGCCACGCGTCCTTACGACGATCATAGGGGAGAAAACTCCTTGCTAAGCAATGAAAGCGTCTTCCGGTGTGGAGTGTAAATGTACACATTTAGGCCAAAAAGGGACTGTCGCGAATTTGGCTTTCTCGCGATGCGCCCAGCAAAACATTGGTTTGGCTTTCTTTTCTGGCCGATTTCCTCCCTCACGGTTCTCATTCCTCTTCGAAAGTGGAAGAGCGTGTCTCTCTCGAGTTAGAAGGGCATTGAGGATTACAAATTGATCATGTGAAATGACCAGTGGGGAGACTGGTCTCCCAATGATCCTCAAGGGGGATTGTAAATCTGAAATTTCTCAGACTTGTGAATGTGAAAAATGTCCACATCGAGGAATCAATCCTCCCTGGGAACCAATGCCCTACTGGGAAACACTCCCCATTTCGATGTAAGAACCCGCCAGGATCAGAAATGGGAGGACCTCTACTCCACGCGTACTTCAGACGGCTGGCTTTCGGGGAGAAAAATCCTCGCTACGGGAGGACCGCTACGCCACGCGTCCTTACGACGATCATAGGGGAGAAAACTCCTTGCTAAGCAATGGAAGCGTCTTCCGGTGTGGAGTGTAAATGTACACATTTAGGCCAAAAAGGGACTGTCGCGAATTTGGCTTTCGCGCGATGCGCCCAGCAAAACATTGGTTTGGCTTTCTTTTCTGGCCGATTTCCTCCCTCACGGTTCTCATTCCTCTTTGAGAGTTGAAGAGCGTGTCTCTCTCGAGTTAGAAGGGCATTGAGGATTACAAATTGATCATGTGAAATGACCAGTGGGGAGACTGGTCTCCCAATGATCCTCAAGGGGGATTGTAAATCTGAAATTTCTCAGACTTGTGAATGTGAAAAATGTCCACATTGAGGAATCAATCCTCCCTGGGAACCAATGCCCTACTGGGAAACACTCTCCATTTCGATGTGAGAGCTCGCAGGATCAGAAATGGGAGGACTTCTACACCACGCGTACTTTAGACGGCTGGCTTTAGGGGAGAAAATCCTCGGTACGGGAGGACCGCTACGCCACGCGTCCTTACGACTATTAGAGGGGAGAAAACTGCTTACTAAGCAATGAAAGCGTCTTCCGGTGTGGAGTGTAAATGTACACATTTAGGCCAAAAAGGGACTGTCGCGAATTTGGCTTTCTCGCGATGCGCCCAGCAAAACATTGGTTTGGCTTTCTTTTCTGGCCTATTTCCTCCCTCACAGTTCTCATTCCTCTTCGAAAGTTGAAGAGCGTGTCTCTCTCGAGTTAGAAGTGCATTGAGGATTACAAATTGATCATGTGAACTGACCAGTGGGGAGACTGGTCTCCCAATGATCCTCAAGGGGGATTGTAAATCTGAAATTTCTCAGACTTGTGAATGTGAAAAATGTCCACATTGAGGAATCAATCCTCCCTGGGAACCAATGCCCTACAGGGAAACATTACCCATTTCGATGTGAGAACTCGCCAGGATCAGAAATGGGAGGACCTCTACTCCACGCGTACTTAAGACTATTATAGGGAGAAAACTCCTTGCTAAGCATTGAAAGAGTCTTCATATTTTGAATGTAAATGTACACATTTATGCCAAAAAGGGACTGTCGCTAATTTGGCTTTCTCGCAATGCGCCTAGCAAAACATTGGTTTGGCTTTCTTTTCTTGCCTATTTCCTCCCTCACTGTTCTAATTCCTCTTAGAAAGTTGAAGATCGTGTCTATCCCTAGTTAGAAGTGCATTGAGGATTACAAATTGATCATGTGAACTGACCAGTGGGGAGACTGGTCTCCAAATGATCCTCAAGGGGGATAGTAAATCTGAAATTTCTCAGACTTGTGAATGTGAAAAATGTCCACATTGAGGAATCAATCCTCCCTGGGAACCAATGCCCTACTGGGAAACACTCTCCATTTGGATGTGAGAGCTCGCAGGATCAGAAATGGGAGGACCTCTACTCCACGCGTACTTAAGACTATTATAGGGGAGAAAACTCCTTGCTAAGCATTGAAAGAGTCTTCATATTTTGAATGTAAATGTACACATTTATGCAAAAAAAGGACTGTCGCTAATTTGGCTTTCTCGCAATGCGCCCAGCAAAACATTGGTTTGGCATTCTTTTCTGGCCTATTTTCTCCCTCAAAGTTCTCATTCCTCTTCGAAAGTTGAAGAGCGTGTCTCTCTCGAGTTAGAAGTGCATTGAGGATTACAAATTGATCATGTGAACTGACCAGTGGGGAGACTGGACTCCCAATGATCCTCAAGGGGGATTGTAAATCTGAAATTACTCAGACTTGTGAATGTGAAAAATGTCCACATTGAGGAATCAATCCTCCCTGGGAACCAATGCCCTACTGGGAAACACTCTCCATTTCGATGTGAGAGCTCACAGGATCAGAAATGGGAGGACCTCTACACCACGCGTACTTCAGACGGCTGGGTTTGGGAGAAAAATCCTCGCTATGGGAGGAACGCTACGCCACGCGTCCTTACGACTATTATAGGGGAGAAAACTCCTTGCTAAGCAATGAAAGCATCTTCCGGTTTGGAGTGTAAATGTACACATTTAGGCCAAAAAGGGACTGTCGCTAATTTGGTTTTCTCGCGATGCGCCCAGCAAAACATTGGTTTGGCTTTCTTTTCTGGCCTATTTCCTCCCTCACGGTTCTCATTCCTCTTCGAAAGTGGAAGAGCGTGTCTCTCTCGAGTTAGAAGGGCATTGAGGATTAAAAATTGATCATGTGAAATGACCAGTGGGGAGACTGGTCTCCCAATGATCCTCAAGGGGGATTGTAAATCTGAAATTTCTCAGACTTGTGAATGTGAAAAATGTACACATCGAGGAATCAATCCTCCCTGGGAACCAATGCCCTACTGGGAAACACTCCCCATTTCGATGTGAGAATGCACCAGGATCAGAAATGGGAGGACCTCTACTCCACGCGTACTTCAGACGGCTGGCTTTCGGGGAGAAAAATCCTCGCTACGGGAGGACCGCTACGCCACGCGTCCTTACGACGATCATAGGGGAGAAAACTCCTTGCTAAGCAATGAAAGCGTCTTCCGGTGTGGAGTGTAAATGTACACATTTAAGCCAAAAAGGGACTGTCGCGAATTTGGCTTTCTCGCGATGCGCCCAGCAAAACATTGGTTTGGCTTTCTTTTCTGGCCGATTTCCTCCCTCACGGTTCTCATTCCTCTTCGAAAGTGGAAGAGCGTGTCTCTCTCGAGTTAGAAGGGCATTGAGGATTACAAATTGATCATGTGAACTGAGCAGTGGGGAGACTGGTCTCCCAATGATCCTCAAGGGGGATTGTAAATCTGAAATTGCTCAGACTTGTGAATGTGAAAAATGTCCACATCGAGGAATCAATCCTCCCTGGGAACCAGTGCCCTACTGGGAAACACTCCCCATTTCGATGTGAGAATGCGCCAGGATCAGAAATGGGAGGACCTCTACTCCACGCGTACTTCAGACGGCTGGCTTTCGGGGAAAAAAATCCTCGCTACGGGAGGACCGCTACGCCACGCGTCCTTACGACGATCATAGGGGAGAAAACTCCTTGCTAAGCAATGGAAGCGTCTTCCGGTGTGGAGTGTAAATGTACACATTTAGGCCAAAAAGGGACTGTCGCGAATTTGGCTTTCGCGCGATGCGCCCAGCAAAACATTGGTTTGGCTTTCTTTTCTGGCCGATTTCCTCCCTCACGGTTCTCATTCCACTTTGAGAGTTGAAGAGCGTGTCTCTCTCGAGTTAGAAGGGCATTGAGGATTACAAATTGATCATGTGAAATGACCAGTGGGGAGACTGGTCTCCCAATGATCCTCAAGGGGGATGGTAAATCTGAAATTTCTCAGACTTGTGAATGTGAAAAATGTCCACATCGAGGAATCAATCCTCCCTGGGAACCAATTCCCTACTGGGAAACACTCCCCATTTCGATGTGAGAACGCGCCAGGATCAGAAATGGGAGGACCTCTACTCCACGCGTACTTCAGACGGCTGGCTTTCGGGGAGAAAAATCCTCGCTACGGGAGGACCGCTACGCCACGCGTCCTTACGACTATTAGAGGGGAGAAAACTCCTTGCTAAGCAATGAAAGCGTCTTCCGGTTTTGAGTGTAAATGTACACATTTAGGCCAGAAATGGACTGTCGCGAATTTGGCTTTCTCGCGATGCGCCCAGCAAAACATTGGTTTGGCATTCTTTTCTGGCCTATTTCCTCCCTCACGGTTCTCATTCCTCTTCGAAAGTTGAAGAGCCTGTCTCTCTCGAGTTAGAAGTGCATTGAGGAATACAAATTGATCATGTTAACTGACCAGTGGGGAGACTGGTCTCCCAATGATCCTCAAGGGGGATTGTAAATCTGAAATTTCTCAGACTTGTGAATGTGAAAAATGTCCACATTGAGGAATCAATCCTCCCTGGGAACCAATGCCCTACTGGGAAACACTCTCCATTTCGATGTGAGAGCTCGCAGGATCAGAAATGGGAGGACTTCTACACCACGCGTACTTAAGACGGCTGGCTTTAGGGGAGAAAAATCCTCGCTATGGGAGGACCGCTACGCCACGCGTCCTTACGACTATTAGAGGGGAGAAAACTCCTTGCTAAGCAATGAAAGCGTCTTCCAGTTTGGAGTGTAAATGTACACATTTAGGCCAAAAAGGGACTGTCGCTAATTTGGCTTTCTCGCGATGCGCCCAGCAAAACATTGGTTTGGCTTTCTTTTCTGGCCGATTTCCTCCCTCACGGTTCTCATTCCTCTTCGAAAGTGGAAGAGCGTGTCTCTCTCGAGTTAGAAGTGCATTGAGGATTACAAATTGATTATATGAAATGACCAGTGGGGAGACTGGTCTCCCAATGATCCTCAAGGGGGATTGTAAATCTGAAATTTCTCAGACTTGTGAATGTGAAAAATGTCCACATTGAGGAATCAATCCTCCCTGGGAACCAATGCCCTACAGGGAAACATTACCCATTTCGATGTGAGAACTCGCCAGGATCAGAAATGGGAGGACCTCTACTCCACGCGTACTTAAGACTATTATAGGGGAGAAAACTCCTTGCTAAGCATTGAAAGAGTCTTCATATTTTGAATGTAAATGTACACATTTATGCCAAAAAGGGACTGTCGCTAATTTGGCTTTCTCGCAATGCGCCTAGCAAAACATTGGTTTGGCTTTCTTTTCTTGCCTATTTCCTCCCTCACTGTTCTAATTCCTCTTAGAAAGTTGAAGATCGTGTCTATCCCTAGTTAGAAGTGCATTGAGGATTACAAATTGATCATGTGAACTGACCAGTGGGGAGACTGGTCTCCCAATGATCCTCAAGGGGGATAGTAAATCTGAAATTTCTCAGACTTGTGAATGTGAAAAATGTCCACATTGAGGAAGCAATCCTCCCTGGGAACCAATGCCCTACTGGGAAACACTCTCCATTTCGATGTGAGAGCTCGCAGGATCAGAAATGGGAGGACCTCTACTCCATGCGTACTTAAGACTATTATAGGGGAGAAAACTCCTTGCTAAGCATTGAAAGAGTCTTCATATTTTGAATGTAAATGTACACATTTATGCCAAAAAGGGACTGTCGCTAATTTGGCTTTCTCGCATTGCGCCTAGCAAAACATTGGTTTGGCTTTCTTTTCTTGCCTATTTCCTCCCTCACTGTTCTAATTCCTCTTAGAAAGTTGAAGATCGTGTCTATCCCTAGTTAGAAGTGCATTGAGGATTACAAATTGATCATGTGAACTGACCAGTGGGGAGACTGGTCTCCAAATGATCCTCAAGGGGGATAGTAAATCTGAAATTTCTCAGACTTGTGAATGTGAAAAATGTCCACATTGAGGAATCAATCCTCCCTGGGAACCAATGCCCTACTGGGAAACACTCTCCATTTGGATGTGAGAGCTCGCAGGATCAGAAATGGGAGGACCTCTACTCCACGCGTACTTAAGACTATTATAGGGGAGAAAACTCCTTGCTAAGCATTGAAAGAGTCTTCATATTTTGAATGTAAATGTACACATTTATGCAAAAAAAGGACTGTCGCTAATTTGGCTTTCTCGCAATGCGCCCAGCAAAACATTGGTTTGGCATTCTTTTCTGGCCTATTTCCTCCCTCACAGTTCTCATTCCTCTTCGAAAGTTGAAGAGCGTGTCTCTCTCGAGTTAGAAGTGCATTGAGGATTACAAATTGATCATGTGAACTGACCAGTGGGGAGACTGGACTCCCAATGATCCTCAAGGGGGATTGTAAATCTGAAATTACTCAGACTTGTGAATGTGAAAAATGTCCACAATGAGGAATCAATCCTCCCTGGGAACCAATGCCCTACTGGGAAACACTCTCCATTTCGATGTGAGAGCTCACAGGATCAGAAATGGGAGGACCTCTACACCACGCGTACTTCAGACGGCTGGGTTTGGGAGAAAAATCCTCGCTATGGGAGGAACGCTACGCCACGCGTCCTTACGACTATTATAGGGGAGAAAACTCCTTGCTAAGCAATGAAAGCATCTTCCGGTTTGGAGTGTAAATGTACACATTTAGGCCAAAAAGGGACTGTCGCTAATTTGGTTTTCTCGCGATGCGCCCAGCAAAACATTGGTTTGGCTTTCTTTTCTGGCCTATTTCCTCCCTCACGGTTCTCATTCCTCTTCGAAAGTGGAAGAGCGTGTCTCTCTCGAGTTAGAAGGGCATTGAGGATTACAAATTGATCATGTGAACTGACCAGTGGGGAGACTGGTCTCCCAATGATCCTCAAGGGGGATTGTAAATCTGAAATTTCTCAGACTTGTGAATGTGAAAAATGTCCACATCGAGGAATCAATCCTCCCTGGGAACCAATGCCCTACTGGGAAACACTCCCCATTTCGATGTGAGAACGCGCCAGGATCAGAAATGGGAGGACCTCTACTCCACGCGTACTACAGACGGCTGGCTTTCGGGGAGAAAAATCCTCGCTACGGGAGGACCGCTACGCCACGCGTCCTTACGACTATTAGAGGGGAGAAAACTCCTTGCTAAGCAATGAAAGCGTCTTCCGGTTTTGAGTGTAAATGTACACATTTAGGCCAAAAAGGGACTGTCGCGAATTTGGCTTTCTCGCGATGCGCCCAGCAAAACATTGGTTTGGCATTCTTTTCTGGCCTATTTCCTCCCTCACGGTTCTCATTCCTCTTCGAAAGTTGAAGAGCGTGTCTCTCTCGAGTTAGAAGTGCATTGAGGAATACAAATTGATCATGTTAACTGACCAGTGGGGAGACTGGTCTCCCAATGATCCTCAAGGGGGATTGTAAATCTGAAATTTCTCAGACTTGTGAATGTGAAAAATGTCCACATTGAGGAATCAATCCTCCCTGGGAACCAATGCCCTACTGGGAAACACTCTCCATTTCGATGTGAGAGCTCGCAGGATCAGAAATGGGAGGACTTCTACACCACGCGTACTTCAGACGGCTGGCTTTAGGGGAGAAAAATCCTCGCTATGGGAGGACCGCTACGCCACGCGTCCTTACGACTATTAGAGGGGAGAAAACTCCTTGCTAAGCAATGAAAGCGTCTTCCAGTTTGGAGTGTAAATGTACACATTTAGGCCAAAAAGGGACTGTCGCTAATTTGGCTTTCTCGCGATGCGCCCAGCAAAACATTGGTTTGGCTTTCTTTTCTGGCCGATTTCCTCCCTCACGGTTCTCATTCCTCTTCGAAAGTGGAAGAGCGTGTCTCTCTCGAGTTAGAAGTGCATTGAGGATTACAAATTGATCATATGAAATGACCAGTGGGGAGACTGGTCTACCAATGATCCTCAAGGGGGATTGTAAATCTGAAATTTCTCAGACTTGTGAATGTGAAAAATGTCCACATTGAGGAATCAATCCTCCCTGGGAACCAATGCCCTACAGGGAAACATTACCCATTTCGATGTGAGAACTCGCCAGGATCAGAAATGGGAGGACCTCTACTCCACGCGTACTTAAGACTATTATAGGGGAGAAAACTCCTTGCTAAGCATTGAAAGAGTCTTCATATTTTGAATGTAAATGTACACATTTATGCCAAAAAGGGACTGTCGCTAATTTGGCTTTCTCGCAATGCGCCTAGCAAAACATTGGTTTGGCTTTCTTTTCTTGCCTATTTCCTCCCTCACTGTTCTAATTCCTCTTAGAAAGTTGAAGATCGTGTCTATCCCTAGTTAGAAGTGCATTGAGGATTACAAATTGATCATGTGAACTGACCAGTGGGGAGACTGGTCTCCCAATGATCCTCAAGGGGGATAGTAAATCTGAAATTTCTCAGACTTGTGAATGTGAAAAATGTCCACATTGAGGAAGCAATCCTCCCTGGGAACCAATGCCCTACTGGGAAACACTCTCCATTTCGATGTGAGAGCTCGCAGGATCAGAAATGGGAGGACCTCTACTCCATGCGTACTTAAGACTATTATAGGGGAGAAAACTCCTTGCTAAGCATTGAAAGAGTCTTCATATTTTGAATGTAAATGTACACATTTATGCCAAAAAGGGACTGTCGCTAATTTGGCTTTCTCGCAATGCGCCTAGCAAAACATTGGTTTGGCTTTCTTTTCTTGCCTATTTCCTCCCTCACTGTTCTAATTCCTCTTAGAAAGTTGAAGATCGTGTCTATCCCTAGTTAGAAGTGCATTGAGGATTACAAATTGATCATGTGAACTGACCAGTGGGGAGACTGGTCTCCAAATGATCATCAAGGGGGATAGTAAATCTGAAATTTCTCAGACTTGTGAATGTGAAAAATGTCCACATTGAGGAATCAATCCTCCCTGGGAACCAATGCCCTACTGGGAAACACTCTCCATTTGGATGTGAGAGCTCGCAGGATCAGAAATGGGAGGACCTCTACTCCACGCGTACTTAAGACTATTATAGGGGAGAAAACTCCTTGCTAAGCATTGAAAGAGTCTTCATATTTTGAATGTAAATGTACACATTTATGCAAAAAAAGGACTGTCGCTAATTTGGCTTTCTCGCAATGCGCCCAGCAAAACATTGGTTTGGCATTCTTTTCTGGCCTATTTCCTCCCTCACAGTTCTCATTCCTCTTCGAAAGTTGAAGAGCGTGTCTCTCTCGAGTTAGAAGTGCATTGAGGATTACAAATTGATCATGTGAACTGACCAGTGGGGAGACTGGACTCCCAATGATCCTCAAGGGGGATTGTAAATCTGAAATTACTCAGACTTGTGAATGTGAAAAATGTCCACAATGAGGAATCAATCCTCCCTGGGAACCAATGCCCTACTGGGAAACACTCTCCATTTCGATGTGAGAGCTCACAGGATCAGAAATGGGAGGACCTCTACTCCACGCGTACTTCAGACGGCTGGGTTTGGGAGAAAAATCCTCGCTATGGGAGGAACGCTACGCCACGCGTCCTTACGACTATTATAGGGGAGAAAACTCCTTGCTAAGCAATGAAAGCATCTTCCGGTTTGGAGTGTAAATGTACACATTTAGGCCAAAAAGGGACTGTCGCTAATTTGGTTTTCTCGCGATGCGCCCAGCAAAACATTGGTTTGGCTTTCTTTTCTGGCCTATTTCCTCCCTCACGGTTCTCATTCCTCTTCGAAAGTGGAAGAGCGTGTCTCTCTCGAGTTAGAAGGGCATTGAGGATTACAAATTGATCATGTGAAATGACCAGTGGGGAGACTGGTCTCCCAATGATCCTCAAGGGGGATTGTAAATCTGAAATTTCTCAGACTTGTGAATGTGAAAAATGTCCACATCGAGGAATCAATCCTCCCTGGGAACCAATGCCCTACTGGGAAACACTCCCCATTTCGATGTGAGAATGCACCAGGATCAGAAATGGGAGGACCTCTACTCCACGCGTACTTCAGACGGCTGGCTTTCGGGGAGAAAAATCCTCGCTACGGGAGGACCGCTACGCCACGCGTCCTTACGACGATCATAGGGGAGAAAACTCCTTGCTAAGCAATGAAAGCGTCTTCCGGTGTGGAGTGTAAATGTACACATTTAAGCCAAAAAGGGACTGTCGCGAATTTGGCTTTCTCGCGATGCGCCCAGCAAAACATTGGTTTGGCTTTCTTTTCTGGCCGATTTCCTCCCTCACGGTTCTCATTCCTCTTCGAAAGTGGAAGAGCGTGTCTCTCTCGAGTTAGAAGGGCATTGAGGATTACAAATTGATCATGTGAAATGACCAGTGGGGAGACTGGTCTCCCAATGATCCTCAAGGGGGATTGTAAATCTGAAATTGCTCAGACTTGTGAATGTGAAAAATGTCCACATCGAGGAATCAATCCTCCCTGGGAACCAGTGCCCTACTGGGAAACACTCCCCATTTCGATGTGAGAATGCGCCAGGATCAGAAATGGGAGGACCTCTACTCCACGCGTACTTCAGACGGCTGGCTTTCGGGGAAAAAAATCCTCGCTACGGGAGGACCGCTACGCCACGCGTCCTTACGACGATCATAGGGGAGAAAACTCCTTGCTAAGCAATGGAAGCGTCTTCCGGTGTGGAGTGTAAATGTACACATTTAGGCCAAAAAGGGACTGTCGCGAATTTGGCTTTCGCGCGATGCGCCCAGCAAAACATTGGTTTGGCTTTCTTTTCTGGCCGATTTCCTCCCTCACGGTTCTCATTCCACTTTGAGAGTTGAAGAGCGTGTCTCTCTCGAGTTAGAAGGGCATTGAGGATTACAAATTGATCATGTGAAATGACCAGTGGGGAGACTGGTCTCCCAATGATCCTCAAGGGGGATGGTAAATCTGAAATTTCTCAGACTTGTGAATGTGAAAAATGTCCACATCGAGGAATCAATCCTCCCTGGGAACCAATTCCCTACTGGGAAACACTCCCCATTTCGATGTGAGAACGCGCCAGGATCAGAAATGGGAGGACCTCTACTCCACGCGTACTTCAGACGGCTGGCTTTCGGGGAGAAAAATCCTCGCTACGGGAGGACCGCTACGCCACGCGTCCTTACGACTATTAGAGGGGAGAAAACTCCTTGCTAAGCAATGAAAGCGTCTTCCGGTTTTGAGTGTAAATGTACACATTTAGGCCAAAAAGGGACTGTCGCGAATTTGGCTTTCTCGCGATGAGCCCAGCAAAACATTGGTTTGGCATTCTTTTCTGGCCTATTTCCTCCCTCACGGTTCTCATTCCTCTTCGAAAGTTGAAGAGCGTGTCTCTCTCGAGTTAGAAGTGCATTGAGGAATACAAATTGATCATGTTAACTGACCAGTGGGGAGACTGGTCTCCCAATGATCCTCAAGGGGGATTGTAAATCTGAAATTTCTCAGACTTGTGAATGTGAAAAATGTCCACATTGAGGAATCAATCCTCCCTGGGAACCAATGCCCTACTGGGAAACACTCTCCATTTCGATGTGAGAACTCGCAGGATCAGAAATGGGAGGACTTCTACACCACGCGTACTTCAGACGGCTGGCTTTAGGGGAGAAAAATCCTCGCTATGGGAGGACCGCTACGCCACGCGTCCTTACGACTATTAGAGGGGAGAAAACTCCTTGCTAAGCAATGAAAGCGTCTTCCAGTTTGGAGTGTAAATGTACACATTTAGGCCAAAAAGGGACTGTCGCTAATTTGGCTTTCTCGCGATGCGCCCAGCAAAACATTGGTTTGGCTTTCTTTTCTGGCCTATTTCCTCCCTCACGGTTCTCATTCCTCTTCGAAAGTTGAAGAGCGTGTCTCTCTCGAGTTAGAAGTGCATTGAGGATTACAAATTGATCATATGAAATGACCAGTGGGGAGACTGGTCTCCCAATGATCCTCAAGGGGGATTGTAAATCTGAAATTTCTCAGACTTGTGAATGTGAAAAATGTCCACATTGAGGAATCAATCCTCCCTGGGAACCAATGCCCTACAGGGAAACATTACCCATTTCGATGTGAGAACTCGCCAGGATCAGAAATGGGAGGACCTCTACTCCAAGCGTACTTAAGACTATTATAGGGGAGAAAACTCCTTGCTAAGCATTGAAAGAGTCTTCATATTTTGAATGTAAATGTACACATTTATGCCAAAAAGGGACTGTCGCTAATTTGGCTTTCTCGCAATGCGCCTAGCAAAACATTGGTTTGGCTTTCTTTTCTTGCCTATTTCCTCCCTCACTGTTCTAATTCCTCTTAGAAAGTTGAAGATCGTGTCTATCCCTAGTTAGAAGTGCACTGAGGATTACAAATTGATCATGTGAACTGACCAGTGGGGAGACTGGTCTCCCAATGATCCTCAAGGGGGATAGTAAATCTGAAATTTCTCAGACTTGTGAATGTGAAAAATGTCCACATTGAGGAATCAATCCTCCCTGGGAACCAATGCCCTACTGGGAAACACTCTCCATTTCGATGTGAGAGCTCGCAGGATCAGAAATGGGAGGACCTCTACTCCACGCGTACTTAATACTATTATAGGGGAGAAAACTCCTTGCTAAGCATTGAAAGAGTCTTCATATTTTGAATGTAAATGTACACATTTATGCAAAAAAAGGACTGTCGCGAATTTGGCTTTCTCGCAATTCGCCCAGCAAAACATTGGTTTGGCATTCTTTTCTGGCCTATTTCCTCCCTCACAGTTCTTATTCCTCTTCGAAAGTTGAAGAGCGTGTCTCTCTCGAGTTAGAAGTGCATTGAGGATTACAAATTGATCATGTGAACTTACCAGTGGGGAGACTGGACTCCCAATGATCCTCAAGGGGGATTGTAAATCTGAAATTTCTCAGACTTGTGAAAGTGAAAAATGTCCACATTGAGGAATCAATCCTCCCTGGGAACCAATGCCCTACTGGGAAACACTCTCCATTTCGATGTGAGAGCTCACAGGATCAGAAATGGGAGGACCTCTACACCACGCGTACTTCAGACGGCTGGCTTTGGGAGAAAAATCCTCGCTATGGGAGGACCGCTACGCCATGCGTCCTTACGACTATTATAGGGGAGAAAACTCCTTGCTAAGCAATGAAAGCGTCTTCCGGTTTGGAGTGTAAATGTACACATTTAGGCCAAAAAGGAACTGTCGCTAATTTGGTTTTCTCGCGATGCGCCCAGCAAAACATTGGTTTGGCTTTCTTTTCTGGCCTATTTCCTCCCTCACGGTTCTCATTCCTCTTCGAAAGTGGAAGAGCGTGTCTCTCTCGAGTTAGAAGGGCATTGAGGATTACAAATTGATCATGTGAAATGACCAGTGAGGAGACTGGTCTCCCAATGATCCTCAAGGGGGATTGTAAATCTGAAATTTCTCAGACTTGTGAATGTGAAAAATGTCCACATCGAGGAATCAATCCTCCCTGGGAACCAATGCCCTACTGGGAAACACTCCCCATTTCGATGTGAGAACGCACCAGGATCAGAAATGGGAGGACCTCTACTCCACGCGTACTTCAGACGGCTGGCTTTCGGGGAGAAAAATCCTCGCTACGGGAGGACCGCTACGCCACGCGTCCTTACGACGATCATAGGGGAGAAAACTCCTTGCTAAGCAATGAAAGCGTCTTCCGGTGTGGAGTGTAAATGTACACATTTAGGCCAGAAATGGACTGTCGCGAATTTGGCTTTCTCGCGATGCGCCCAGCAAAACATTGGTTTGGCATTCTTTTCTGGCCTATTTCCTCCCTCACGGTTCTCATTCCTCTTCGAAAGTTGAAGAGCGTGTCTCTCTCGAGTTAGAAGTGCATTGAGGAATACAAATTGATCATGTTAACTGACCAGTGGGGAGACTGGTCTCCCAATGATCCTCAAGGGGGATTGTAAATCTGAAATTTCTCAGACTTGTGAATGTGAAAAATGTCCACATTGAGGAATCAATCCTCCCTGGGAACCAATGCCCTACTGGGAAACACTCTCCATTTCGATGTGAGAGCTCGCAGGATCAGAAATGGGAGGACTTCTACACCACGCGTACTTAAGACGGCTGGCTTTAGGGGAGAAAAATCCTCGCTATGGGAGGACCGCTACGCCACGCGTCCTTACGACTATTAGAGGGGAGAAAACTCCTTGCTAAGCAATGAAAGCGTCTTCCAGTTTGGAGTGTAAATGTACACATTTAGGCCAAAAAGGGACTGTCGCTAATTTGGCTTTCTCGCGATGCGCCCAGCAAAACATTGGTTTGGCTTTCTTTTCTGGCCGATTTCCTCCCTCACGGTTCTCATTCCTCTTCGAAAGTGGAAGAGCGTGTCTCTCTCGAGTTAGAAGTGCATTGAGGATTACAAATTGATTATATGAAATGACCAGTGGGGAGACTGGTCTCCCAATGATCCTCAAGGGGGATTGTAAATCTGAAATTTCTCAGACTTGTGAATGTGAAAAATGTCCACATTGAGGAATCAATCCTCCCTGGGAACCAATGCCCTACAGGGAAACATTACCCATTTCGATGTGAGAACTCGCCAGGATCAGAAATGGGAGGACCTCTACTCCACGCGTACTTAAGACTATTATAGGGGAGAAAACTCCTTGCTAAGCATTGAAAGAGTCTTCATATTTTGAATGTAAATGTACACATTTATGCCAAAAAGGGACTGTCGCTAATTTGGCTTTCTCGCAATGCGCCTAGCAAAACATTGGTTTGGCTTTCTTTTCTTGCCTATTTCCTCCCTCACTGTTCTAATTCCTCTTAGAAAGTTGAAGATCGTGTCTATCCCTAGTTAGAAGTGCATTGAGGATTACAAATTGATCATGTGAACTGACCAGTGGGGAGACTGGTCTCCCAATGATCCTCAAGGGGGATAGTAAATCTGAAATTTCTCAGACTTGTGAATGTGAAAAATGTCCACATTGAGGAAGCAATCCTCCCTGGGAACCAATGCCCTACTGGGAAACACTCTCCATTTCGATGTGAGAGCTCGCAGGATCAGAAATGGGAGGACCTCTACTCCATGCGTACTTAAGACTATTATAGGGGAGAAAACTCCTTGCTAAGCATTGAAAGAGTCTTCATATTTTGAATGTAAATGTACACATTTATGCCAAAAAGGGACTGTCGCTAATTTGGCTTTCTCGCATTGCGCCTAGCAAAACATTGGTTTGGCTTTCTTTTCTTGCCTATTTCCTCCCTCACTGTTCTAATTCCTCTTAGAAAGTTGAAGATCGTGTCTATCCCTAGTTAGAAGTGCATTGAGGATTACAAATTGATCATGTGAACTGACCAGTGGGGAGACTGGTCTCCAAATGATCCTCAAGGGGGATAGTAAATCTGAAATTTCTCAGACTTGTGAATGTGAAAAATGTCCACATTGAGGAATCAATCCTCCATGGGAACCAATGCCCTACTGGGAAACACTCTCCATTTGGATGTGAGAGCTCGCAGGATCAGAAATGGGAGGACCTCTACTCCACGCGTACTTAAGACTATTATAGGGGAGAAAACTCCTTGCTAAGCATTGAAAGAGTCTTCATATTTTGAATGTAAATGTACACATTTATGCAAAAAAAGGACTGTCGCTAATTTGGCTTTCTCGCAATGCGCCCAGCAAAACATTGGTTTGGCATTCTTTTCTGGCCTATTTCCTCCCTCACAGTTCTCATTCCTCTTCGAAAGTTGAAGAGCGTGTCTCTCTCGAGTTAGAAGTGCATTGAGGATTACAAATTGATCATGTGAACTGACCAGTGGGGAGACTGGACTCCCAATGATCCTCAAGGGGGATTGTAAATCTGAAATTACTCAGACTTGTGAATGTGAAAAATGTCCACAATGAGGAATCAATCCTCCCTGGGAACCAATGCCCTACTGGGAAACACTCTCCATTTCGATGTGAGAGCTCACAGGATCAGAAATGGGAGGACCTCTACACCACGCGTACTTCAGACGGCTGGGTTTGGGAGAAAAATCCTCGCTATGGGAGGAACGCTACGCCACGCGTCCTTACGACTATTATAGGGGAGAAAACTCCTTGCTAAGCAATGAAAGCATCTTCCGGTTTGGAGTGTAAATGTACACATTTAGGCCAAAAAGGGACTGTCGCTAATTTGGTTTTCTCGCGATGCGCCCAGCAAAACATTGGTTTGGCTTTCTTTTCTGGCCTATTTCCTCCCTCACGGTTCTCATTCCTCTTCGAAAGTGGAAGAGCGTGTCTCTCTCGAGTTAGAAGGGCATTGAGGATTACAAATTGATCATGTGAACTGACCAGTGGGGAGACTGGTCTCCCAATGATCCTCAAGGGGGATTGTAAATCTGAAATTTCTCAGACTTGTGAATGTGAAAAATGTCCACATCGAGGAATCAATCCTCCCTGGGAACCAATGCCCTACTGGGAAACACTCCCCATTTCGATGTGAGAACGCGCCAGGATCAGAAATGGGAGGACCTCTACTCCACGCGTACTACAGACGGCTGGCTTTCGGGGAGAAAAATCCTCGCTACGGGAGGACCGCTACGCCACGCGTCCTTACGACTATTAGAGGGGAGAAAACTCCTTGCTAAGCAATGAAAGCGTCTTCCGGTTTTGAGTGTAAATGTACACATTTAGGCCAAAAAGGGACTGTCGCGAATTTGGCTTTCTCGCGATGCGCCCAGCAAAACATTGGTTTGGCATTCTTTTCTGGCCTATTTCCTCCCTCACGGTTCTCATTCCTCTTCGAAAGTTGAAGAGCGTGTCTCTCTCGAGTTAGAAGTGCATTGAGGAATACAAATTGATCATGTTAACTGACCAGTGGGGAGACTGGTCTCCCAATGATCCTCAAGGGGGATTGTAAATCTGAAATTTCTCAGACTTGTGAATGTGAAAAATGTCCACATTGAGGAATCAATCCTCCCTGGGAACCAATGCCCTACTGGGAAACACTCTCCATTTCGATGTGAGAGCTCGTAGGATCAGAAATGGGAGGACTTCTACACCACGCGTACTTCAGACGGCTGGCTTTAGGGGAGAAAAATCCTCGCTATGGGAGGACCGCTACGCCACGCGTCCTTACGACTATTAGAGGGGAGAAAACTCCTTGCTAAGCAATGAAAGCGTCTTCCAGTTTGGAGTGTAAATGTACACATTTAGGCCAAAAAGGGACTGTCGCTAATTTGGCTTTCTCGCGATGCGCCCAGCAAAACATTGGTTTGGCTTTCTTTTCTGGCCGATTTCCTCCCTCACGGTTCTCATTCCTCTTCGAAAGTGGAAGAGCGTGTCTCTCTCGAGTTAGAAGTGCATTGAGGATTACAAATTGATCATATGAAATGACCAGTGGGGAGACTGGTCTACCAATGATCCTCAAGGGGGATTGTAAATCTGAAATTTCTCAGACTTGTGAATGTGAAAAATGTCCACATTGAGGAATCAATCCTCCCTGGGAACCAATGCCCTACAGGGAAACATTACCCATTTCGATGTGAGAACTCGCCAGGATCAGAAATGGGAGGACCTCTACTCCACGCGTACTTAAGACTATTATAGGGGAGAAAACTCCTTGCTAAGCATTGAAAGAGTCTTCATATTTTGAATGTAAATGTACACATTTATGCCAAAAAGGGACTGTCGCTAATTTGGCTTTCTCGCAATGCGCCTAGCAAAACATTGGTTTGGCTTTCTTTTCTTGCCTATTTCCTCCCTCACTGTTCTAATTCCTCTTAGAAAGTTGAAGATCGTGTCTATCCCTAGTTAGAAGTGCATTGAGGATTACAAATTGATCATGTGAACTGACCAGTGGGGAGACTGGTCTCCCAATGATCCTTAAGGGGGATAGTAAATCTGAAATTTCTCAGACTTGTGAATGTGAAAAATGTCCACATTGAGGAAGCAATCCTCCCTGGGAACCAATGCCCTACTGGGAAACACTCTCCATTTCGATGTGAGAGCTCGCAGGACCAGAAATGGGAGGACCTCTACTCCATGCGTACTTAAGACTATTATAGGGGAGAAAACTCCTTGCTAAGCATTGAAAGAGTCTTCATATTTTGAATGTAAATGTACACATTTATGCCAAAAAGGGACTGTCGCTAATTTGGCTTTCTCGCAATGCGCCTAGCAAAACATTGGTTTGGCTTTCTTTTCTTGCCTATTTCCTCCCTCACTGTTCTAATTCCTCTTAGAAAGTTGAAGATCGTGTCTATCCCTAGTTAGAAGTGCATTGAGGATTACAAATTGATCATGTGAACTGACCAGTGGGGAGACTGGTCTCCAAATGATCATCAAGGGGGATAGTAAATCTGAAATTTCTCAGACTTGTGAATGTGAAAAATGTCCACATTGAGGAATCAATCCTCCCTGGGAACCAATGCCCTACTGGGAAACACTCTCCATTTGGATGTGAGAGCTCGCAGGATCAGAAATGGGAGGACCTCTACTCCACGCGTACTTAAGACTATTATAGGGGAGAAAACTCCTTGCTAAGCATTGAAAGAGTCTTCATATTTTGAATGTAAATGTACACATTTATGCAAAAAAAGGACTGTCGCTAATTTGGCTTTCTCGCAATGCGCCCAGCAAAACATTGGTTTGGCATTCTTTTCTGGCCTATTTCCTCCCTCACAGTTCTCATTCCTCTTCGAAAGTTGAAGAGCGTGTCTCTCTCGAGTTAGAAGTGCATTGAGGATTACAAATTGATCATGTGAACTGACCAGTGGGGAGACTGGACTCCCAATGATCCTCAAGGGGGATTGTAAATCTGAAATTACTCAGACTTGTGAATGTGAAAAATGTCCACAATGAGGAATCAATCCTCCCTGGGAACCAATGCCCTACTGGGAAACACTCTCCATTTCGATGTGAGAGCTCACAGGATCAGAAATGGGAGGACCTCTACTCCACGCGTACTTCAGACGGCTGGGTTTGGGAGAAAAATCCTCGCTATGGGAGGAACGCTACGCCACGCGTCCTTACGACTATTATAGGGGAGAAAACTCCTTGCTAAGCAATGAAAGCATCTTCCGGTTTGGAGTGTAAATGTACACATTTAGGCCAAAAAGGGACTGTCGCTAATTTGGTTTTCTCGCGATGCGCCCAGCAAAACATTGGTTTGGCTTTCTTTTCTGGCCTATTTCCTCCCTCACGGTTCTCATTCCTCTTCGAAAGTGGAAGAGCGTGTCTCTCTCGAGTTAGAAGGGCATTGAGGATTACAAATTGATCATGTGAAATGACCAGTGGGGAGACTGGTCTCCCAATGATCCTCAAGGGGGATTGTAAATCTGAAATTTCTCAGACTTGTGAATGTGAAAAATGTCCACATCGAGGAATCAATCCTCCCTGGGAACCAATGCCCTACTGGGAAACACTCCCCATTTCGATGTGAGAATGCACCAGGATCAGAAATGGGAGGACCTCTACTCCACGCGTACTTCAGACGGCTGGCTTTCGGGGAGAAAAATCCTCGCTACGGGAGGACCGCTACGCCACGCGTCCTTACGACGATCATAGGGGAGAAAACTCCTTGCTAAGCAATGAAAGCGTCTCCCGGTGTGGAGTGTAAATGTACACATTTAGGCCAAAAAGGGACTGTCGCGAATTTGGCTTTCTCGCGATGCGCCCAGCAAAACATTGGTTTGGCTTTCTTTTCTGGCCGATTTCCTCCCTCACGGTTCTCATTCCTCTTCGAAAGTGGAAGAGCGTGTCTCTCTCGAGTTAGAAGGGCATTGAGGATTACAAATTGATCATGTGAACTGAGCAGTGGGGAGACTGGTCTCCCAATGATCCTCAAGGGGGATTGTAAATCTGAAATTGCTCAGACTTGTGAATGTGAAAAATGTCCACATCGAGGAATCAATCCTCCCTGGGAACCAATGCCCTACTGGGAAACACTCCCCATTTCGATGTGAGAATGCGCCAGGATCAGAAATGGGAGGACCTCTACTCCACGCGTACTTCAGACGGCTGGCTTTCGGGGAGAAAAATCCTCGCTACGGGAGGACCGCTACGCTACGCGTCCTTACGACGATCATAGGGGAGAAAACTCCTTGCTAAGCAATGGAAGCGTCTTCCGGTGTGGAGTGTAAATGTACACATTTAGGCCAAAAAGGGACTGTCGCGAATTTGGCTTTCGCGCGATGCGCCCAGCAAAACATTGGTTTGGCTTTCTTTTCTGGCCGATTTCCTCCCTCACGGTTCTCATTCCACTTTGAGAGTTGAAGAGCGTGTCTCTCTCGAGTTAGAAGGGCATTGAGGATTACAAATTGATCATGTGAAATGACCAGTGGGGAGACTGGTCTCCCAATGATCCTCAAGGGGGATGGTAAATCTGAAATTTCTCAGACTTGTGAATGTGAAAAATGTCCACATCGAGGAATCAATCCTCCCTGGGAACCAATTCCCTACTGGGAAACACTCCCCATTTCGATGTGAGAACGCGCCAGGATCAGAAATGGGAGGACCTCTACTCCACGCGTAGTTCAGACGGCTGGATTTCGGGGAGAAAAATCCTCGCTACGGGAGGACCGCTACGCCACGCGTCCTTACGACTATTAGAGGGGAGAAAACTCCTTGCTAAGCAATGAAAGCGTCTTCCGGTTTTGAGTGTAAATGTACACATTTAGGCCAAAAAGGGACTGTCGCGAATTTGGCTTTCTCGCGATGCGCCCAGCAAAACATTGGTTTGGCATTCTTTTCTGGCCTATTTCCTCCCTCACGGTTCTCATTCCTCTTCGAAAGTTGAAGAGCGTGTCTCTCTCGAGTTAGAAGTGCATTGAGGAATACAAATTGATCATGTTAACTGACCAGTGGGGAGACTGGTCTCCCAATGATCCTCAAGGGGGATTGTAAATCTGAAATTTCTCAGACTTGTGAATGTGAAAAATGTCCACATTGAGGAATCAATCCTCCCTGGGAACCAATGCCCTACTGGGAAACACTCTCCATTTCGATGTGAGAGCTCGCAGGATCAGAAATGGGAGGACTTCTACACCACGCGTACTTCAGACGGCTGGCTTTAGGGGAGAAAAATCCTCGCTATGGGAGGACCGCTACGCCACGCGTCCTTACGACTATTAGAGGGGAGAAAACTCCTTGCTAAGCAATGAAAGCGTCTTCCAGTTTGGAGTGTAAATGTACACATTTAGGCCAAAAAGGGACTGTCGCTAATTTGGCTTTCTCGCGATGCGCCCAGCAAAACATTGGTTTGGCTTTCTTTTCTGGCCTATTTCCTCCCTCACGGTTCTCATTCCTCTTCGAAAGTTGAAGAGCGTGTCTCTCTCGAGTTAGAAGTGCATTGAGGATTACAAATTGATCATATGAAATGACCAGTGGGGAGACTGGTCTCCCAATGATCCTCAAGGGGGATTGTAAATCTGAAATTTCTCAGACTTGTGAATGTGAAAAATGTCCACATTGAGGAATCAATCCTCCCTGGGAACCAATGCCCTACAGGGAAACATTACCCATTTCGATGTGAGAACTCGCCAGGATCAGAAATGGGAGGACCTCTACTCCACGCGTACTTAAGACTATTATAGGGGAGAAAACTCCTTGCTAAGCATTGAAAGAGTCTTCATATTTTGAATGTAAATGTACACATTTATGCCAAAAAGGGACTGTCGCTAATTTGGCTTTCTCGCAATGCGCCTAGCAAAACATTGGTTTGGTTTTCTTTTCTTGCCTATTTCCTCCCTCACTGTTCTAATTCCTCTTAGAAAGTTGAAGATCGTGTCTATCCCTAGTTAGAAGTGCATTGAGGATTACAAATTGATCATGTGAACTGACCAGTGGGGAGACTGGTCTCCCAATGATCCTCAAGGGGGATAGTAAATCTGAAATTTCTCAGACTTGTGAATGTGAAAAATGTCCACATTGAGGAATCAATCCTCCCTGGGAACCAATGCCCTACTGGGAAACACTCTCCATTTCGATGTGAGAGCTCACAGGATCAGAAATGGGAGGACCTCTACTCCACGCGTACTTAAGACTATTATAGGGGAGAAAACTCCTTGCTAAGCATTGAAAGAGTCTTCATATTTTGAATGTAAATGTACACATTTATGCAAAAAAAGGACTGTCGCTAATTTGGCTTTCTCGCAATTCGCCCAGCAAAACATTGGTTTGGCATTCTTTTCTGGCCTATTTCCTCCCTCACAGTTCTTATTCCTCTTCGAAAGTTGAAGAGCGTGTCTCTCTCGAGTTAGAAGTGCATTGAGGATTACAAATTGATCATGTGAACTGACCAGTGGGGAGACTGGACTCCCAATGATCCTCAAGGGGGATTGTAAATCTGAAATTTCTCAGACTTGTGAAAGTGAAAAATGTCCACATTGAGGAATCAATCCTCCCTGGGAACCAATGCCCTACTGGGAAACACTCTCCATTTCGATGTGAGAGCTCACAGGATCAGAAATGGGAGGACCTCTACACCACGCGTACTTCAGACGGCTGGCTTTGGGAGAAAAATCCTCGCTATGGGAGGACCGCTACGCCATGCGTCCTTACGACTATTATAGGGGAGAAAACTCCTTGCTAAGCAATGAAAGCGTCTTCCGGTTTGGAGTGTAAATGTACACATTTAGGCCAAAAAGGAACTGTCGCTAATTTGGTTTTCTCGCGATGCGCCCAGCAAAACATTGGTTTGGCTTTCTTTTCTGGCCTATTTCCTCCCTCACGGTTCTCATTCCTCTTCGAAAGTGGAAGAGCGTGTCTCTCTCGAGTTAGAAGGGCATTGAGGATTACAAATTGATCATGTGAAATGACCAGTGGGGAGACTGGTCTCCCAATGATCCTCAAGGGGGATTGTAAATCTGAAATTTCTCAGACTTGTGAATGTGAAAAATGTCCACATCGAGGAATCAATCCTCCCTGGGAACCAATGCCCTACTGGGAAACACTCCCCATTTTGATGTGAGAACGCACCAGGATCAGAAATGGGAGGACCTCTACTCCACGCGTACTTCAGACGGCTGGCTTTCGGGGAGAAAAATCCTCGCTACGGGAGGACCGCTACGCCACGCGTCCTTACGACGATCATAGGGGAGAAAACTCCTTGCTAAGCAATGAAAGCGTCTTCCGGTGTGGAGTGTAAATGTACACATTTAGGCCAGAAATGGACTGTCGCGAATTTGGCTTTCTCGCGATGCGCCCAGCAAAACATTGGTTTGGCTTTCTTTTCTGGCCGATTTCCTCCCTCACGGTTCTCATTCCTCTTCGAAAGTGGAAGAGCGTGTCTCTCTCGAGTTAGAAGGGCTTTGAGGATTACAAATTGATCATGTGAACTGACCAGTGGGGAGACTGGTCTCCCAATGATCCTCAAGGGGGATTGTAAATCTGAAATTTCTCAGACTTGTGAATGTGAAAAATGTCCACATCGAGGAATCAATCCTCCCTGGGAACCAATGCCCTACTGGGAAACACTCCCCATTTCGATGTGAGAACACGCCAGGATCAGAAATGGGAGGACCTCTACTCCACGCGTACTTCAGACGGCTGGCTTTCGGGGAGAAAAATCCTCGCTACGGGAGGACCGCTACGCCACGCGTCCTTACGACGATCATAGGGGAGAAAACTCCTTGCTAAGCAATGGAAGCGTCTTCCGGTGTGGAGTGTAAATGTACACATTTAGGCCAAAAAGGGACTGTCGCGAATTTGGCTTTCGCGCGATGCGCCCTGCAAAACATTGGTTTGGCTTCTTTTTCTGGCCGATTTCCTCCCTCACGGTTCTCATTCCACTTTGAGAGTTGAAGAGCGTGTCTCTCTCGAGTTAGAAGGGCATTGAGGATTACAAATTGATCATGTGAAATGACCAGTGGGGAGACTGGTCTCCCAATGATCCTCAAGGGGGATTGTAAATCTGAAATTGCTCAGACTTGTGAATGTGAAAAATGTCCACATCGAGGAATCAATCCTCCCTGGGAACCAATGCCCTACTGGGAAACACTCCCCATTTCGATGTGAGAACGCGCCAGGATCAGAAATGGGAGGACCTCTACTCCACGCGTACTTCAGACGGCTGGCTTTCGGGGAGAAAAATCCTCGCTACGGGAGGACCGCTACGCCACGCGTCCTTACGACTATTAGAGGGGAGAAAACTCCTTGCTAAGCAATGAAAGCGTCTTCCGGTTTTGAGTGTAAATGTACACATTTAGGCCAAAAAGGGACTGTCGCGAATTTGGCTTTCTCGCGATGCGCCCAGCAAAACATTGGTTTGGCTTTCTTTTCTGGCCGATTTCCTCCCTCACGGTTCTCATTCCTCTTCGAAAGTGGAAGAGCGTGTCTCTCTCGAGTTAGAAGGGCATTGAGGATTACAAATTGATCATGTGAACTGACCAGTGGGGAGACTGGTCTCCCAATGATCCTCAAGGGGGATTGTAAATCTGAAATTTCTCAGACTTGTGAATGTGAAAAATGTCCACATCGAGGAATCAATCCTCCCTGGGAACCAATGCCCTACTGGGAAACACTCCCCATTTCGATGTGAGAATGCACCAGGATCAGAAATGGGAGGACCTCTACTCCACGCGTACTTCAGACGGCTGGCTTTCGGGGAGAAAAATCCTCGCTACGGGAGGACCGCTACGCCACGCGTCCTTACGACGATCATAGGGGAGAAAACTCCTTGCTAAGCAATGAAAGCGTCTCCCGGTGTGGAGTGTAAATGTACACATTTAGGCCAAAAAGGGACTGTCGCGAATTTGGCTTTCTCGCGATGCGCCCAGCAAAACATTGGTTTGGCTTTCTTTTCTGGCCGATTTCCTCCCTCACGGTTCTCATTCCTCTTCGAAAGTGGAAGAGCGTGTCTCTCTCGAGTTAGAAGGGCATTGAGGATTACAAATTGATCATGTGAACTGAGCAGTGGGGAGACTGGTCTCCCAATGATCCTCAAGGGGGATTGTAAATCTGAAATTGCTCAGACTTGTGAATGTGAAAAATGTCCACATCGAGGAATCAATCCTCCCTGGGAACCAATGCCCTACTGGGAAACACTCCCCATTTCGATGTGAGAATGCGCCAGGATCAGAAATGGGAGGACCTCTACTCCACGCGTACTTCAGACGGCTGGCTTTCGGGGAGAAAAATCCTCGCTACGGGAGGACCGCTACGCTACGCGTCCTTACGACGATCATAGGGGAGAAAACTCCTTGCTAAGCAATGGAAGCGTCTTCCGGTGTGGAGTGTAAATGTACACATTTAGGCCAAAAAGGGACTGTCGCGAATTTGGCTTTCGCGCGATGCGCCCAGCAAAACATTGGTTTGGCTTTCTTTTCTGGCCGATTTCCTCCCTCACGGTTCTCATTCCACTTTGAGAGTTGAAGAGCGTGTCTCTCTCGAGTTAGAAGGGCATTGAGGATTACAAATTGATCATGTGAAATGACCAGTGGGGAGACTGGTCTCCCAATGATCCTCAAGGGGGATTGTAAATCTGAAATTTCTCAGACTTGTGAATGTGAAAAATGTCCACATTGAGGAATCAATCCTCCCTGGGAACCAATGCCCTACTGGGAAACACTCTCCATTTCGATGTGAGAGCTCGCAGGATCAGAAATGGGAGGATTTCTACACCACGCGTACTTCAGACGGCTGGCTTTAGGGGAGAAAAATCCTCGCTATGGGAGGACCGCTACGCCACGCGTCCTTACGACTATTAGAGGGGAGAAAACTCCTTGCTAAGCAATGAAAGCGTCTTCCAGTTTGGAGTGTAAATGTACACATTTAGGCCAAAAAGGGACTGTCGCTAATTTGGCTTTCTCGCGATGCGCCCAGCAAAACATTGGTTTGGCTTTCTTTTCTGGCCTATTTCCTCCCTCACGGTTCTCATTCCTCTTCGAAAGTTGAAGAGCGTGTCTCTCTCGAGTTAGAAGTGCATTGAGGATTACAAATTGATCATATGAAATGACCAGTGGGGAGACTGGTCTCCCAATGATCCTCAAGGGGGATTGTAAATCTGAAATTTCTCAGACTTGTGAATGTGAAAAATGTCCACATTGAGGAATCAATCCTCCCTGGGAACCAATGCCCTACAGGGAAACATTACCCATTTCGATGTGAGAACTCGCCAGGATCAGAAATGGGAGGACCTCTACTCCACGCGTACTTAAGACTATTATAGGGGAGAAAACTCCTTGCTAAGCATTGAAAGAGTCTTCATATTTTGAATGTAAATGTACACATTTATGCCAAAAAGGGACTGTCGCTAATTTGGCTTTCTCACAATGCGCCTAGCAAAACATTGGTTTGGTTTTCTTTTCTTGCCTATTTCCTCCCTCACTGTTCTAATTCCTCTTAGAAAGTTGAAGATCGTGTCTATCCCTAGTTAGAAGTGCATTGAGGATTACAAATTGATCATGTGAACTGACCAGTGGGGAGACTGGTCTCCCAATGATCCTCAAGGGGGATAGTAAATCTGAAATTTCTCAGACTTGTGAATGTGAAAAATGTCCACATTGAGGAATCAATCCTCCCTGGGAACCAATGCCCTACTGGGAAACACTCTCCATTTCGATGTGAGAGCTCACAGGATCAGAAATGGGAGGACCTCTACTCCGCGCGTACTTAAGACTATTATAGGGGAGAAAACTCCTTGCTAAGCATTGAAAGAGTCTTCATATTTTGAATGTAAATGTACACATTTATGCAAAAAAAGGACTGTCGCTAATTTGGCTTTCTCGCAATTCGCCCAGCAAAACATTGGTTTGGCATTCTTTTCTGGCCTATTTCCTCCCTCACAGTTCTTATTCCTCTTCGAAAGTTGAAGAGCGTGTCTCTCTCGAGTTAGAAGTGCATTGAGGATTACAAATTGATCATGTGAACTGACCAGTGGGGAGACTGGACTCCCAATGATCCTCAAGGGGGATTGTAAATCTGAAATTTCTCAGACTTGTGAAAGTGAAAAATGTCCACATTGAGGAATCAATCCTCCCTGGGAACCAATGCCCTACTGGGAAACACTCTCCATTTCGATGTGAGAGCTCACAGGATCAGAAATGGGAGGACCTCTACACCACGCGTACTTCAGACGGCTGGCTTTGGGAGAAAAATCCTCGCTATGGGAGGACCGCTACGCCATGCGTCCTTACGACTATTATAGGGGAGAAAACTCCTTGCTAAGCAATGAAAGCGTCTTCCGGTTTGGAGTGTAAATGTACACATTTAGGCCAAAAAGGAACTGTCGCTAATTTGGTTTTCTCGCGATGCGCCCAGCAAAACATTGGTTTGGCTTTCTTTTCTGGCCTATTTCCTCCCTCACGGTTCTCATTCCTCTTCGAAAGTGGAAGAGCGTGTCTCTCTCGAGTTAGAAGGGCATTGAGGATTACAAATTGATCATGTGAAATGACTAGTGGGGAGACTGGTCTCCCAATGATCCTCAAGGGGGATAGTAAATCTGAAATTTCTCAGACTTGTGAATGTGAAAAATGTCCACATCGAGGAATCAATCCTCCCTGGGAACCAATGCCCTACTGGGAAACACTCCCCATTTCGATGTGAGAACGCACCAGGATCAGAAATGGGAGGACCTCTACTCCACGCGTACTTCAGACGGCTGGCTTTCGGGGAGAAAAATCCTCGCTACGGGAGGACCGCTACGCCACGCGTCCTTACGACGATCATAGGGGAGAAAACTCCTTGCTAAGCAATGAAAGCGTCTTCCGGTGTGGAGTGTAAATGTACACATTTAGGCCAGAAATGGACTGTCGCGAATTTGGCTTTCTCGCGATGCGCCCAGCAAAACATTGGTTTGGCTTTCTTTTCTGGCCGATTTCCTCCCTCACGGTTCTCATTCCTCTTCGAAAGTGGAAGAGCGTGTCTCTCTCGAGTTAGAAGGGCTTTGAGGATTACAAATTGATCATGTGAACTGACCAGTGGGGAGACTGGTCTCCCAATGATCCTCAAGGGGGATTGTAAATCTGAAATTTCTCAGACTTGTGAATGTGAAAAATGTCCACATCGAGGAATCAATCCTCCCTGGGAACCAATGCCCTACTGGGAAACACTCCCCATTTCGATGTGAGAATGCACCAGGATCAGAAATGGGAGGACCTCTACTCCACGCGTACTTCAGACGGCTGGCTTTCGGGGAGAAAAATCCTCGCTACGGGAGGACCGCTACGCCACGCGTCCTTACGACGATCATAGGGGAGAAAACTCCTTGCTAAGCAATGAAAGCGTCTCCCGGTGTGGAGTGTAAATGTACACATTTAGGCCAAAAAGGGACTGTCGCGAATTTGGCTTTCTCGCGATGCGCCCAGCAAAACATTGGTTTGGCTTTCTTTTCTGGCCGATTTCCTCCCTCACGGTTCTCATTCCTCTTCGAAAGTGGAAGAGCGTGTCTCTCTCGAGTTAGAAGGGCATTGAGGATTACAAATTGATCATGTGAACTGAGCAGTGGGGAGACTGGTCTCCCAATGATCCTCAAGGGGGATTGTAAATCTGAAATTGCTCAGACTTGTGAATGTGAAAAATGTCCACATCGAGGAATCAATCCTCCCTGGGAACCAATGCCCTACTGGGAAACACTCCCCATTTCGATGTGAGAATGCGCCAGGATCAGAAATGGGAGGACCTCTACTCCACGCGTACTTCAGACGGCTGGCTTTCGGGGAGAAAAATCCTCGCTACGGGAGGACCGCTACGCTACGCGTCCTTACGACGATCATAGGGGAGAAAACTCCTTGCTAAGCAATGGAAGCGTCTTCCGGTGTGGAGTGTAAATGTACACATTTAGGCCAAAAAGGGACTGTCGCGAATTTGGCTTTCGCGCGATGCGCCCAGCAAAACATTGGTTTGGCTTTCTTTTCTGGCCGATTTCCTCCCTCACGGTTCTCATTCCACTTTGAGAGTTGAAGAGCGTGTCTCTCTCGAGTTAGAAGGGCATTGAGGATTACAAATTGATCATGTGAAATGACCAGTGGGGAGACTGGTCTCCCAATGATCCTCAAGGGGGATGGTAAATCTGAAATTTCTCAGACTTGTGAATGTGAAAAATGTCCACATCGAGGAATCAATCCTCCCTGGGAACCAATTCCCTACTGGGAAACACTCCCCATTTCGATGTGAGAACGCGCCAGGATCAGAAATGGGAGGACCTCTACTCCACGCGTAGTTCAGACGGCTGGATTTCGGGGAGAAAAATCCTCGCTACGGGAGGACCGCTACGCCACGCGTCCTTACGACTATTAGAGGGGAGAAAACTCCTTGCTAAGCAATGAAAGCGTCTTCCGGTTTTGAGTGTAAATGTACACATTTAGGCCAAAAAGGGACTGTCGCGAATTTGGCTTTCTCGCGATGCGCCCAGCAAAACATTGGTTTGGCATTCTTTTCTGGCCTATTTCCTCCCTCACGGTTCTCATTCCTCTTCGAAAGTTGAAGAGCGTGTCTCTCTCGAGTTAGAAGTGCATTGAGGAATACAAATTGATCATGTTAACTGACCAGTGGGGAGACTGGTCTCCCAATGATCCTCAAGGGGGATTGTAAATCTGAAATTTCTCAGACTTGTGAATGTGAAAAATGTCCACATTGAGGAATCAATCCTCCCTGGGAACCAATGCCCTACTGGGAAACACTCTCCATTTCGATGTGAGAGCTCGCAGGATCAGAAATGGGAGGACTTCTACACCACGCGTACTTCAGACGGCTGGCTTTAGGGGAGAAAAATCCTCGCTATGGGAGGACCGCTACGCCACGCGTCCTTACGACTATTAGAGGGGAGAAAACTCCTTGCTAAGCAATGAAAGCGTCTTCCAGTTTGGAGTGTAAATGTACACATTTAGGCCAAAAAGGGACTGTCGCTAATTTGGCTTTCTCGCGATGCGCCCAGCAAAACATTGGTTTGGCTTTCTTTTCTGGCCTATTTCCTCCCTCACGGTTCTCATTCCTCTTCGAAAGTTGAAGAGCGTGTCTCTCTCGAGTTAGAAGTGCATTGAGGATTACAAATTGATCATATGAAATGACCAGTGGGGAGACTGGTCTCCCAATGATCCTCAAGGGGGATTGTAAATCTGAAATTTCTCAGACTTGTGAATGTGAAAAATGTCCACATTGAGGAATCAATCCTCCCTGGGAACCAATGCCCTACAGGGAAACATTACCCATTTCGATGTGAGAACTCGCCAGGATCAGAAATGGGAGGACCTCTACTCCACGCGTACTTAAGACTATTATAGGGGAGAAAACTCCTTGCTAAGCATTGAAAGAGTCTTCATATTTTGAATGTAAATGTACACATTTATGCCAAAAAGGGACTGTCGCTAATTTGGCTTTCTCGCAATGCGCCTAGCAAAACATTGGTTTGGTTTTCTTTTCTTGCCTATTTCCTCCCTCACTGTTCTAATTCCTCTTCGAAAGTTGAAGATCGTGTCTATCCCTAGTTAGAAGTGCATTGAGGATTACAAATTGATCATGTGAACTGACCAGTGGGGAGACTGGTCTCCCAATGATCCTCAAGGGGGATAGTAAATCTGAAATTTCTCAGACTTGTGAATGTGAAAAATGTCCACATTGAGGAATCAATCCTCCCTGGGAACCAATGCCCTACTGGGAAACACTCTCCATTTCGATGTGAGAGCTCACAGGATCAGAAATGGGAGGACCTCTACTCCACGCGTACTTAAGACTATTATAGGGGAGAAAACTCCTTGCTAAGCATTGAAAGAGTCTTCATATTTTGAATGTAAATGTACACATTTATGCAAAAAAAGGACTGTCGCTAATTTGGCTTTCTCGCAATTCGCCCAGCAAAACATTGGTTTGGCATTCTTTTCTGGCCTATTTCCTCCCTCACAGTTCTTATTCCTCTTCGAAAGTTGAAGAGCGTGTCTCTCTCGAGTTAGAAGTGCATTGAGGATTACAAATTGATCATGTGAACTGACCAGTGGGGAGACTGGACTCCCAATGATCCTCAAGGGGGATTGTAAATCTGAAATTTCTCAGACTTGTGAAAGTGAAAAATGTCCACATTGAGGAATCAATCCTCCCTGGGAACCAATGCCCTACTGGGAAACACTCTCCATTTCGATGTGAGAGCTCACAGGATCAGAAATGGGAGGACCTCTACACCACGCGTACTTCAGACGGCTGGCTTTGGGAGAAAAATCCTCGCTATGGGAGGACCGCTACGCCATGCGTCCTTACGACTATTATAGGGGAGAAAACTCCTTGCTAAGCAATGAAAGCGTCTTCCGGTTTGGAGTGTAAATGTACACATTTAGGCCAAAAAGGAACTGTCGCTAATTTGGTTTTCTCGCGATGCGCCCAGCAAAACATTGGTTTGGCTTTCTTTTCTGGCCTATTTCCTCCCTCACGGTTCTCATTCCTCTTCGAAAGTGGAAGAGCGTGTCTCTCTCGAGTTAGAAGGGCATTGAGGATTACAAATTGATCATGTGAAATGACCAGTGGGGAGACTGGTCTCCCAATGATCCTCAAGGGGGATTGTAAATCTGAAATTTCTCAGACTTGTGAATGTGAAAAATGTCCACATCGAGGAATCAATCCTCCCTGGGAACCAATGCCCTACTGGGAAACACTCCCCATTTTGATGTGAGAACGCACCAGGATCAGAAATGGGAGGACCTCTACTCCACGCGTACTTCAGACGGCTGGCTTTCGGGGAGAAAAATCCTCGCTACGGGAGGACCGCTACGCCACGCGTCCTTACGACGATCATAGGGGAGAAAACTCCTTGCTAAGCAATGAAAGCGTCTTCCGGTGTGGAGTGTAAATGTACACATTTAGGCCAGAAATGGACTGTCGCGAATTTGGCTTTCTCGCGATGCGCCCAGCAAAACATTGGTTTGGCTTTCTTTTCTGGCCGATTTCCTCCCTCACGGTTCTCATTCCTCTTCGAAAGTGGAAGAGCGTGTCTCTCTCGAGTTAGAAGGGCTTTGAGGATTACAAATTGATCATGTGAACTGACCAGTGGGGAGACTGGTCTCCCAATGATCCTCAAGGGGGATTGTAAATCTGAAATTTCTCAGACTTGTGAATGTGAAAAATGTCCACATCGAGGAATCAATCCTCCCTGGGAACCAATGCCCTACTGGGAAACACTCCCCATTTCGATGTGAGAACACGCCAGGATCAGAAATGGGAGGACCTCTACTCCACGCGTACTTCAGACGGCTGGCTTTCGGGGAGAAAAATCCTCGCTACGGGAGGACCGCTACGCCACGCGTCCTTACGACGATCATAGGGGAGAAAACTCCTTGCTAAGCAATGGAAGCGTCTTCCGGTGTGGAGTGTAAATGTACACATTTAGGCCAAAAAGGGACTGTCGCGAATTTGGCTTTCGCGCGATGCGCCCTGCAAAACATTGGTTTGGCTTCTTTTTCTGGCCGATTTCCTCCCTCACGGTTCTCATTCCACTTTGAGAGTTGAAGAGCGTGTCTCTCTCGAGTTAGAAGGGCATTGAGGATTACAAATTGATCATGTGAAATGACCAGTGGGGAGACTGGTCTCCCAATGATCCTCAAGGGGGATTGTAAATCTGAAATTGCTCAGACTTGTGAATGTGAAAAATGTCCACATCGAGGAATCAATCCTCCCTGGGAACCAATGCCCTACTGGGAAACACTCCCCATTTCGATGTGAGAACGCGCCAGGATCAGAAATTGGAGGACCTCTACTCCACGCGTACTTCAGACGGCTGGCTTTCGGGGAGAAAAATCCTCGCTACGGGAGGACCGCTACGCCACGCGTCCTTACGACTATTAGAGGGGAGAAAACTCCTTGCTAAGCAATGAAAGCGTCTTCCGGTTTTGAGTGTAAATGTACACATTTAGGCCAAAAAGGGACTGTCGCGAATTTGGCTTTCTCGCGATGCGCCCAGCAAAACATTGGTTTGGCTTTCTTTTCTGGCCGATTTCCTCCCTCACGGTTCTCATTCCTCTTCGAAAGTGGAAGAGCGTGTCTCTCTCGAGTTAGAAGGGCATTGAGGATTACAAATTGATCATGTGAACTGACCAGTGGGGAGACTGGTCTCCCAATGATCCTCAAGGGGGATTGTAAATCTGAAATTTCTCAGACTTGTGAATGTGAAAAATGTCCACATCGAGGAATCAATCCTCCCTGGGAACCAATGCCCTACTGGGAAACACTCCCCATTTCGATGTGAGAATGCACCAGGATCAGAAATGGGAGGACCTCTACTCCACCCGTACTTCAGACGGCTGGCTTTCGGGGAGAAAAATCCTCCCTACGGGAGGACCGCTACGCCACGCGTCCTTACGACGATCATAGGGGAGAAAACTCCTTGCTAAGCAATGAAAGCGTCTCCCGGTGTGGAGTGTAAATGTACACATTTAGGCCAAAAAGGGACTGTCGCGAATTTGGCTTTCTCGCGATGCGCCCAGCAAAACATTGGTTTGGCTTTCTTTTCTGGCCGATTTCCTCCCTCACGGTTCTCATTCCTCTTCGAAAGTGGAAGAGCGTGTCTCTCTCGAGTTAGAAGGGCATTGAGGATTACAAATTGATCATGTGAACTGAGCAGTGGGGAGACTGGTCTCCCAATGATCCTCAAGGGGGATTGTAAATCTGAAATTGCTCAGACTTGTGAATGTGAAAAATGTCCACATCGAGGAATCAATCCTCCCTGGGAACCAATGCCCTACTGGGAAACACTCCCCATTTCGATGTGAGAATGCGCCAGGATCAGAAATGGGAGGACCTCTACTCCACGCGTACTTCAGACGGCTGGCTTTCGGGGAGAAAAATCCTCGCTACGGGAGGACCGCTACGCTACGCGTCCTTACGACGATCATAGGGGAGAAAACTCCTTGCTAAGCAATGGAAGCGTCTTCCGGTGTGGAGTGTAAATGTACACATTTAGGCCAAAAAGGGACTGTCGCGAATTTGGCTTTCGCGCGATGCGCCCAGCAAAACATTGGTTTGGCTTTCTTTTCTGGCCGATTTCCTCCCTCACGGTTCTCATTCCACTTTGAGAGTTGAAGAGCGTGTCTCTCTCGAGTTAGAAGGGCATTGAGGATTACAAATTGATCATGTGAAATGACCAGTGGGGAGACTGGTCTCCCAATGATCCTCAAGGGGGATTGTAAATCTGAAATTTCTCAGACTTGTGAATGTGAAAAATGTCCACATTGAGGAATCAATCCTCCCTGGGAACCAATGCCCTACTGGGAAACACTCTCCATTTCGATGTGAGAGCTCGCAGGATCAGAAATGGGAGGATTTCTACACCACGCGTACTTCAGACGGCTGGCTTTAGGGGAGAAAAATCCTCGCTATGGGAGGACCGCTACGCCACGCGTCCTTACGACTATTAGAGGGGAGAAAACTCCTTGCTAAGCAATGAAAGCGTCTTCCAGTTTGGAGTGTAAATGTACACATTTAGGCCAAAAAGGGACTGTCGCTAATTTGGCTTTCTCGCGATGCGCCCAGCAAAACATTGGTTTGGCTTTCTTTTCTGGCCTATTTCCTCCCTCACGGTTCTCATTCCTCTTCGAAAGTTGAAGAGCGTGTCTCTCTCGAGTTAGAAGTGCATTGAGGATTACAAATTGATCATATGAAATGACCAGTGGGGAGACTGGTCTCCCAATGATCCTCAAGGGGGATTGTAAATCTGAAATTTCTCAGACTTGTGAATGTGAAAAATGTCCACATTGAGGAATCAATCCTCCCTGGGAACCAATGCCCTACAGGGAAACATTACCCATTTCGATGTGAGAACTCGCCAGGATCAGAAATGGGAGGACCTCTACTCCACGCGTACTTAAGACTATTATAGGGGAGAAAACTCCTTGCTAAGCATTGAAAGAGTCTTCATATTTTGAATGTAAATGTACACATTTATGCCAAAAAGGGACTGTCGCTAATTTGGCTTTCTCACAATGCGCCTAGCAAAACATTGGTTTGGTTTTCTTTTCTTGCCTATTTCCTCCCTCACTGTTCTAATTCCTCTTAGAAAGTTGAAGATCGTGTCTATCCCTAGTTAGAAGTGCATTGAGGATTACAAATTGATCATGTGAACTGACCAGTGGGGAGACTGGTCTCCCAATGATCCTCAAGGGGGATAGTAAATCTGAAATTTCTCAGACTTGTGAATGTGAAAAATGTCCACATTGAGGAATCAATCCTCCCTGGGAACCAATGCCCTACTGGGAAACACTCTCCATTTCGATGTGAGAGCTCACAGGATCAGAAATGGGAGGACCTCTACTCCACGCGTACTTAAGACTATTATAGGGGAGAAAACTCCTTGCTAAGCATTGAAAGAGTCTTCATATTTTGAATGTAAATGTACACATTTATGCAAAAAAAGGACTGTCGCTAATTTGGCTTTCTCGCAATTCGCCCAGCAAAACATTGGTTTGGCATTCTTTTCTGGCCTATTTCCTCCCTCACAGTTCTTATTCCTCTTCGAAAGTTGAAGAGCGTGTCTCTCTCGAGTTAGAAGTGCATTGAGGATTACAAATTGATCATGTGAACTGACCAGTGGGGAGACTGGACTCCCAATGATCCTCAAGGGGGATTGTAAATCTGAAATTTCTCAGACTTGTGAAAGTGAAAAATGTCCACATTGAGGAATCAATCCTCCCTGGGAACCAATGCCCTACTGGGAAACACTCTCCATTTCGATGTGAGAGCTCACAGGATCAGAAATGGGAGGACCTCTACACCACGCGTACTTCAGACGGCTGGCTTTGGGAGAAAAATCCTCGCTATGGGAGGACCGCTACGCCATGCGTCCTTACGACTATTATAGGGGAGAAAACTCCTTGCTAAGCAATGAAAGCGTCTTCCGGTTTGGAGTGTAAATGTACACATTTAGGCCAAAAAGGAACTGTCGCTAATTTGGTTTTCTCGCGATGCGCCCAGCAAAACATTGGTTTGGCTTTCTTTTCTGGCCTATTTCCTCCCTCACGGTTCTCATTCCTCTTCGAAAGTGGAAGAGCGTGTCTCTCTCGAGTTAGAAGGGCATTGAGGATTACAAATTGATCATGTGAAATGACCAGTGGGGAGACTGGTCTCCCAATGATCCTCAAGGGGGATAGTAAATCTGAAATTTCTCAGACTTGTGAATGTGAAAAATGTCCACATCGAGGAATCAATCCTCCCTGGGAACCAATGCCCTACTGGGAAACACTCCCCATTTCGATGTGAGAACGCACCAGGATCAGAAATGGGAGGACCTCTACTCCACGCGTACTTCAGACGGCTGGCTTTCGGGGAGAAAAATCCTCGCTACGGGAGGACCGGTACGCCACGCGTCCTTACGACGATCATAGGGGAGAAAACTCCTTGCTAAGCAATGAAAGCGTCTTCCGGTGTGGAGTGTAAATGTACACATTTAGGCCAGAAATGGACTGTCGCGAATTTGGCTTTCTCGCGATGCGCCCAGCAAAACATTGGTTTGGCTTTCTTTTCTGGCCGATTTCCTCCCTCACTGTTCTCATTCCTCTTCGAAAGTGGAAGAGCGTGTCTCTCTCGAGTTAGAAGGGCTTTGAGGATTACAAATTGATCATGTGAACTGACCAGTGGGGAGACTGGTCTCCCAATGATCCTCAAGGGGGATTGTAAATCTGAAATTTCTCAGACTTGTGAATGTGAAAAATGTCCACATCGAGGAATCAATCCTCCCTGGGAACCAATGCCCTACTGGGAAACACTCCCCATTTCGATGTGAGAACACGCCAGGATCAGAAATGGGAGGACCTCTACTCCACGCGTACTTCAGACGGCTGGCTTTCGGGGAGAAAAATCCTCGCTACGGGAGGACCGCTACGCCACGCGTCCTTACGACGATCATAGGGGAGAAAACTCCTTGCTAAGCAATGGAAGCGTCTTCCGGTGTGGAGTGTAAATGTACACATTTAGGCCAAAAAGGGACTGTCGCGAATTTGGCTTTCGCGCGATGCGCCCTGCAAAACATTGGTTTGGCTTCTTTTTCTGGCCGATTTCCTCCCTCACGGTTCTCATTCCACTTTGAGAGTTGAAGAGCGTGTCTCTCTCGAGTTAGAAGGGCATTGAGGATTACAAATTGATCATGTGAAATGACCAGTGGGGAGACTGGTCTCCCAATGATCCTCAAGGGGGATTGTAAATCTGAAATTGCTCAGACTTGTGAATGTGAAAAATGTCCACATCGAGGAATCAATCCTCCCTGGGAACCAATGCCCTACTGGGAAACACTCCCCATTTCGATGTGAGAACGCGCCAGGATCAGAAATTGGAGGACCTCTACTCCACGCGTACTTCAGACGGCTGGCTTTCGGGGAGAAAAATCCTCGCTACGGGAGGACCGCTACGCCACGCGTCCTTACGACTATTAGAGGGGAGAAAACTCCTTGCTAAGCAATGAAAGCGTCTTCCGGTTTTGAGTGTAAATGTACACATTTAGGCCAAAAAGGGACTGTCGCGAATTTGGCTTTCTCGCGATGCGCCCAGCAAAACATTGGTTTGGCTTTCTTTTCTGGCCGATTTCCTCCCTCACGGTTCTCATTCCTCTTCGAAAGTGGAAGAGCGTGTCTCTCTCGAGTTAGAAGGGAATTGAGGATTACAAATTGATCATGTGAACTGACCAGTGGGGAGACTGGTCTCCCAATGATCCTCAAGGGGGATTGTAAATCTGAAATTTCTCAGACTTGTGAATGTGAAAAATGTCCACATCGAGGAATCAATCCTCCCTGGGAACCAATGCCCTACTGGGAAACACTCCCCATTTCGATGTGAGAACGCGCCAGGATCAGAAATGGGAGGACCTCTACTCCACGCTTACTTCAGACGGCTGGCTTTCGAGGAGAAAAATACTCGCTACGGGAGGACCGCTACGCCACGCGTCCTTACGACGATCATAGGGGAGAAAACTCCTTGCTAAGCAATGGAAGCGTCTTCCGGTGTGGAGTGTAAATGTACACATTTAGGCCAAAAAGGGACTGTCGCGAATTTGGCTTTCGCGCGACGCGCCCACCAAAACATTGGTTTGGCTTTCTTTTCTGGTCGATTTCCTCCCTCACGGTTCTCATTTCTCTTTGAGAGTTGAAGAGCGTGTCTCTCTCGAGTTAGAAGGGCATTGAAGATTACAAATTGATCATGTGAAATGACCAGTGGGGAGACTGGTCTCCCAATGATCCTCAAGGGGGATTGTAAATCTGAAATTTCTCAGACTTGTGAATGTGAAAAATGTCCACATCGAGGAATCAATCCTCCCTGGGAACCAATTCCCTACTGGGAAACACTCCCCATTTCGATGTGAGAACGCGCCAGGATCAGAAATGGGAGGACCTCTACTCCACGCGTACTTCAGACGGCTGGCTTCCGGGGAGAAAAATCCTCGCTACGGGAGGACCGCTACGCCACGCGTCCTTACGACTATTAGAGGGGAGAAAACTCCTTGCTAAGCAATGAAAGCGTCTTCCGGTTTTGAGTGTAAATGTACACATTTAGGCCAAAAAGGGACTGTCGCGAATTTGGCTTTCTCGCGATGTGCCCAGCAAAACATTGGTTTGGCATTCTTTTCTGGCCTATTTCCTCCCTCACGGTTCTCATTCCTCTTCGAAAGTTGAAGAGCGTGTCTCTCTCGAGTTAGAAGTGCATTGAGGATTACAAATTGATCATGTGAACTGACCAGTGGGGAGACTGGTCTCCCAATGATCCTCAAGGGGGATTGTAAATCTGAAATTTCTCAGACTTGTGAATGTGAAAAATGTCCACATTGAGGAATCAATCCTCCCTGGGAACCAATGCCCTACTGGGAAACACTCTCCATTTCGATGTGAGAGCTCGCAGGATCAGAAATGGGAGGACTTCTACACCACGCGTACTTCAGATGGCTGGCTTTAGGGGAGAAAAATCCTCGCTACGGGAGGACCGCTACGCCACGCGTCCTTACGACTATTAGAGGGGAGAAAACTCCTTGCTAAGCAATGAAAGCGTCTTCCACTTTGGAGTGTAAATGTACACATTTAGGCCAAAAAGGGACTGTCGCTAATTTGGCTTTCGCGCGACGCGCCCAGCAAAACATTGGTTTGGCTTTCTTTTCTGGCCTATTTCCTCCCTCACGGTTCTCATTCCTCTTCGAAAGTTGAAGAGCGTGTCTCTCTCGAGTTAGAAGTGCATTGAGGATTACAAATTGATCATGTGAACTGACCAGTGGGGAGACTGGTCTCCCAATGATCCTCAAGGGGGATTGTAAATCTGAAATTTCTCAGACTTGTGAATGTGAAAAATGTCCACATTGAGGAATCAATCCTCCCTGGGAACCAATGCCCTACAGGGAAACATTACCCATTTCGATGTGAGAACTCGCCAGGATCAGAAATGGGAGGACCTCTACTCCACGCGTACTTAAGACTATTATAGGGGAGAAAACTCCTTGCTAAGCATTGAAAGAGTCTTCATATTTTGAATGTAAATGTACACATTTATGCCAAAAAGGGACTGTCGCTAATTTGGCTTTCTCGCTATGCGCCCAGCAAAACATTGGTTTGGCATTCTTTTCTGGCCTATTTCCTCCCTCACAGTTCTCATTCCTCTTCGAAAGTTGAAGAGCGTGTCTCTCTCGAGTTAGAAGTGCATTGAGGATTACAAATTGATCATGTGAACTGACCAGTGGGGAGACTGGACTCCCAATGATCCTCAAGGGGGATTGTAAATCTGAAATTACTCAGACTTGTGAATGTGAAAAATGTCCACATTGAGGAATCAATCCTCCCTGGGAACCAATGCCCTACTGGGAAACACTCTCCATTTCGATGTGAGAGCTCACAGGATCAGAAATGGGAGGACCTCTACACCACGCGTACTTCAGAAGGCTGGGTTTGGGAGAAAAATCCTCGCTATGGGAGGAACGCTACGCCACGCGTCCTTACGACTATTATAGGGGAGAAAACTCCTTGCTAAGCAATGAAAGCGTCTTCCGGTTTGGAGTGTAAATGTAAACATTTAGGCCAAAAAGGGACTGTCGCTAATTTGGTTTTCTCGCGATGCGCCCAGCAAAACATTGGTTTGGCTTTCTTTTCTGGCCTATTTCCTCCCTCACGGTTCTCATTCCTCTTCGAAAGTGGAAGAGCGTGTCTCTCTCGAGTTAGAAGGGCATTGAGGATTACAAATTGATCATGTGAAATGACCAGTGGGGAGACTGGTCTCCCAATGATCCTCAAGGGGGATTGTAAATCTGAAATTTCTCAGACTTGTGAATGTGAAAAATGTCCACATCGAGGAATCAATCCTCCCTGGGAACCAATGCCCTACTGGGAAACACTCCCCATTTCGATGTGAGAACGCGCCAGGATCAGAAATGGGAGGACCTCTACTCCACGCGTACTTCAGACGGCTGGCTTTCGGGGAGAAAAATCCTCTCTACGGGAGGACCGCTACGCCACGCGTCCTTACGACGATCATAGGGGAGAAAACTCCTTGCTAAGCAATGAAAGCGTCTTCCGGTGTGGAGTGTAAATGTACACATTTAGGCCAAAAAGGGACTGTCGCGAATTTGGCTTTCTCGCGATGCGCCCAGCAAAACATTGGTTTGGCTTTCTTTTCTGGCCGATTTCCTCCCTCACGGTTCTCATTCCTCTTCGAAAGTGGAAGAGCGTGTCTCTCTCGAGTTAGAAGGGCATTGAGGATTACAAATTGATCATGTGAACTGAGCAGTGGGGAGACTGGTCTCCCAATGATCCTCAAGGGGGATTGTAAATCTGAAATTTCTCAGACTTGTGAATGTGAAAAATGTCCACATCGAGGAATCAATCCTCCCTGGGAACCAATGCCCTACTGGGAAACACTCCCCATTTCGATGTGAGAACGCGCCAGGATCAGAAATGGGAGGACCTCTACTCCACGCGTACTTCAGACGGCTGGCTTTCGGGGAGAAAAATCCTCGCTACGGGAGGACCGCTACGCCACGCGTCCTTACGACGATCATAGGGGAGAAAACTCCTTGCTAAGCAATGGAAGCGTCTTCCGGTGTGGAGTGTAAATGTACACATTTAGGCCAAAAAGGGACTGTCGCGAATTTGGCTTTCGCGCGATGCGCCCAGCAAAACATTGGTTTGGCTTTCTTTTCTGGCCGATTTCCTCCCTCACGGTTCTCATTCCTCTTCGAAAGTGGAAGAGCGTGTCTCTCTCGAGTTAGAAGGGCTTTGAGGATTACAAATTGATCATGTGAACTGACCAGTGGGGAGACTGGTCTCCCAATGATCCTGAAGGGGGATTGTAAATCTGAAATTTCTCAGACTTGTGAATGTGAAAAATGTCCACATCGAGGAATCAATCCTCCCTGGGAACCAATGCCCTACTGGGAAACACTCCCCATTTCGATGTGAGAACGCGCGAGGATCAGAAATGGGAGGACCTCTACTCCACGCGTACTTCAGACGGCTGGCTTTCGGGGAGAAAAATCCTCGCTACCGGAGGACCGCTACGCCACGCGTCCTTACGACTATTAGAGGGGAGAAAACTCCTTGCTAAGCAATGGAAGCGTCTTCCGGTGTGGAGTGTAAATGTACACATTTAGGCCAAAAAGGGACTGTCGCGAATTTGGCTTTCGCGCGATGCGCCCAGCAAAACATTGGTTTGGCTTTTTTTTCTGGCCGATTTCCTCCCTCACGGTTCTCATTCCACTTTGAGAGTTGAAGAGCGTGTCTCTCTCGAGTTAGAAGGGCATTGAGGATTACAAATTGATCATGTGAAATGACCAGTGGGGAGACTGGTCTCCCAATGATCCTCAAGGGGGATTGTAAATCTGAAATTGCTCAGACTTGTGAATGTGAAAAATGTCCACATCGAGGAATCAATCCTCCCTGGGAACCAATGCCCTACTGGGAAACACTCCCCATTTCGATGTGAGAACGCGCGAGGATCAGAAATGGGAGGACCTCTACTCCACGCGTACTTCAGACGGCTGGCTTTCGGGGAGAAAAATCCTCGCTACGGGAGGACCGCTACGCCACGCGTCCTTACGACTATTAGAGGGGAGAAAACTCCTTGCTAAGCAATGAAAGCGTCTTCCGGTTTTGAGTGTAAATGTACACATTTAGGCCAAAAAGGGACTGTCGCGAATTTGGCTTTCTCGCGATGCGCCCAGCAAAACATTGGTTTGGCTTTCTTTTCTGGCCGATTTCCTCCCTCACGGTTCTCATTCCTCTTCGAAAGTGGAAGAGCGTGTCTCTCTCGAGTTAGAAGGGCATTGAGGATTACAAATTGATCATGTGAACTGACCAGTGGGGAGACTGGTCTCCCAATGATCCTCAAGGGGGATTGTAAATCTGAAATTTCTCAGACTTGTGAATGTGAAAAATGTCCACATCGAGGAATCAATCCTCCCTGGGAACCAATGCCCTACTGGGAAACACTCCCCATTTCGATGTGAGAACGCGCCAGGATCAGAAATGGGAGGACCTCTACTCCACGCGTACTTCAGACGGCTGGCTTTCGGGGAGAAAAATACTCGCTACGGGAGGACCGCTACGCCACGCGTCCTTACGACGATCATAGGGGAGAAAACTCCTTGCTAAGCAATGGAAGCGTCTTCCGGTGTGGAGTGTAAATGTACACATTTAGGCCAAAAAGGGACTGTCGCGAATTTGGCTTTCGCGCGACGCGCCCAGCAAAACATTGGTTTGGCTTTCTTTTCTGGCCGATTTCCTCCCTCACGGTTCTCATTCCTCTTTGAGAGTTGAAGAGCGTATCTCTCTCGAGTTAGAAGGGCATTGAGGATTACAAATTGATCATGTGAAATGACCAGTGGGGAGACTGGTCTCCCAATGATCCTCAAGGGGGATTGTAAATCTGAAATTTCTCAGACTTGTGAATGTGAAAAATGTCCACATCGAGGAATCAATCCTCCCTGGGAACCAATTCCCTACTGGGAAACACTCCCCATTTCGATGTGAGAACGCGCCAGGATCAGAAATGGGAGGACCTCTACTCCACGCGTACTTCAGACGGCTTGCTTCCGGGGAGAAAAATCCTCGCTACGGGAGGACCGCTACGCCACGCGTCCTTACGACTATTAGAGGGGAGAAAACTCCTTGCTAAGCAATGAAAGCGTCTTCCGGTTTTGAGTGTAAATGTACACATTTAGGCCAAAAAGGGACTGTCGCGAATTTGGCTTTCTCGCGATGCGCCCAGCAAAACATTGGTTTGGCATTCTTTTCTGGCCTATTTCCTCCCTCACGGTTCTCATTCCTCTTCGAAAGTTGAAGAGCGTGTCTCTCTCGAGTTAGAAGTGCATTGAGGATTACAAATTGATCATGTGAACTGACCAGTGGGGAGACTGGTCTCCCAATGATCCTCAAGGGGGATTGTAAATCTGAAATTTCTCAGACTTGTGAATGTGAAAAATGTCCACATTGAGGAATCAATCCTCCCTGGGAACCAATGCCCTACTGGGAAACACTCTCCATTTCGATGTGAGAGCTCGCAGGATCAGAAATGGGAGGACTTCTACACCACGCGTACTTCAGACGGCTGGCTTTAGGGGAGAAAAATCCTCGCTATGGGAGGACCGCTACGCCACGCATCCTTACGACTATTAGAGGGGAGAAAACTCCTTGCTAAGCAATGAAAGCGTCTTCCACTTTGGAGTGTAAATGTACACATTTAGGCCAAAAAGGGACTGTCGCTAATTTGGCTTTCTCGCGATGCGCCCAGCAAAACATTGGTTTGGCTTTCTTTTCTGGCCTATTTCCTCCCTCACGGTTCTCATTCCTCTTCGAAAGTTGAAGAGCGTGTCTCTCTCGAGTTAGAAGTGCATTGAGGATTACAAATTGATCATGTGAACTGACCAGTGGGGAGACTGGTCTCCCAATGATCCTCAAGGGGGATTGTAAATCTGCAATTTCTCAGACTTGTGAATGTGAAAAATGTCCACATTGAGGAATCAATCTTCCCTGGGAACCAATGCCCTACAGGGAAACATTCCCCATTTCGATGTGAGAACTCGCCAGGATCAGAAATGGGAGGACCTCTACTCCACGCGTACTTAAGACTATTATAGGGGAGAAAACTCCTTGCTAAGCATTGAAAGAGTCTTCATATTTTGAATGTAAATGTACACATTTATGCCAAAAAGGGACTGTCGCTAATTTGGCTTTCTCGCAATGCGCTTAGCAAAACATTGGTTTGGCTTTCTTTTCTTGCCTATTTCCTCCCTCACTGTTCTAATTCCTCTTAGAAAGTTGAAGATCGTGTCTATCCCTAGTTAGAAGTGCATTGAGGATTACAAATTGATCATGTGAACTGACCAGTGGGGAGACTGGTCTCCAAATGATCCTCAAGGGGGATAGTAAATCTGAAATTTCTCAGACTTGTGAATGTGAAAAATGTCCACATTGAGGAATCAATCCTCCCTGGGAACCAATGCCCTACTGGGAAACACTCTCCATTTGGATGTGAGAGCTCGCAGGATCAGAAATGGGAGGACCTCTACTCCACGCGTACTTAAGACTATTATAGGGGAGAAAACTCCTTGCTAAGCATTGAAAGAGTCTTCATATTTTGAATGTAAATGTACACATTTATGCAAAAAAAGGACTGTCGCTAATTTGGCTTTCTCGCAATGCGCCCAGCAAAACATTGGTTTGGCATTCTATTCTGGCCTATTTCCTCCCTCACAGTTCTCATTCCTCTTCGAAAGTTGAAGAGCGTGTCTCTCTCGATTTAGAAGTGCATTGAGGATTACAAATTGATCATGTGAACTGACCAGTGGGGAGACTGGACTCCCAATGATCCTCAAGGGGGATTGTAAATCTGAAATTACTCAGACTTGTGAATGTGAAAAATGTCCACATTGAGGAATCAATCCTCCCTGGGAACCAATGCCCTACTGGGAAACACTCTCCATTTCGATGTGAGAGCTCACAGGATCAGAAATGGGAGGACCTCTACACCACGCGTACTTCAGAAGGCTGGGTTTGGGAGAAAAATCCTCGCTATGGGAGGAACGCTACGCCACGCGTCCTTACGACTATTATAGGGGAGAAAACTCCTTGCTAAGCAATGAAAGCGTCTTCCGGTTTGGAGTGTAAATGTACACATTTAGGCCAAAAAGGGACTGTCGCTAATTTGGTTTTCTCGCGATGCGCCCAGCAAAACATTGGTTTGGCTTTCTTTTCTGGCCTATTTCCTCCCTCACGGTTCTCATTCCTCTTCGAAAGTGGAAGAGCGTGTCTCTCTCGAGTTAGAAGGGCATTGAGGATTACAAATTGATCATGTGAAATGACCAGTGGGGAGACTGGTCTCCCAATGATCCTCAAGGGGGATTGTAAATCTGAAATTTCTCAGACTTGTGAATGTGAAAAATGTCCACATCGAGGAATCAATCCTCCCTGGGAACCAATGCCCTACTGGGAAACACTCCCCATTTCGATGTGAGAACGCGCCAGGATCAGAAATGCGAGGACCTCTACTCCACGCGTACTTCAGACGGCTGGCTTTCGGGGAGAAAAATTCTCGCTACGGGAGGACCGCTATGCCACGCGTCCTTACGACGATCATAGGGGAGAAAACTCCTTGCTAAGCAATGAAAGCGTCTCCCGGTGTGGAGTGTAAATGTACACATTTAGGCCAAAAAGGGACTGTCGCGAATTTGGCTTTCTCGCGATGCGCCCAGCAAAACATTGGTTTGGCTTTCTTTTCTGGCCGATTTCCTCCCTCACGGTTCTCATTCCTCTTCGAAAGTGGAAGAACGTGTCTCTCTCGAGTTAGAAGGGCATTGAGGATTACAAATTGATCATGTGAAATGACCAGTGGGGAGACTGGTCTCCCAATGATCCTCAAGGGGGATTGTAAATCTGAAATTTCTCAGACTTGTGAATGTGAAAAATGTCCACATCGAGGAATCAATCCTCCCTGGGAACCAATGCCCTACTGGGAAACACTCCCCATTTCGATGTGAGAACGCGCCAGGATCAGAAATGGGAGGACCTCTACTCCACGCGTACTTCAGACGGCTGGCTTTCGGGGAGAAAAATCCTCGCTACGGGAGAACCGCTACGCCACGCGTCCTTACGACGATCATAGGGGAGAAAACTCCTTGCTACGCAGTGAAAGCGTCTTCCGGTGTGGAGTGGAAATGTACACATTTAGGCCAAAAAGGGACTGTCGCGAATTTGGCTTTCTCGCGATGCGCCCAGCCAAACATTGGTTTGGCTTTCTTTTCTGGCCGATTTGCTCCCTCACGGTTCTCATACCTCTTCGAAAGTGGAAGAGCGTGTCTCTCTCGAGTTAGAAGGGCATTGAGGATTACAAATTGATCATGTGAACTGACCAGTGGTGAGACTGGTCTCCCAATGATCCTCAAGGGGGATTGTAAATTTGAAATTTCTCAGACTTGTGAATGTGAAAAATGTCCACATCGAGGAATCAATCCTCCCTGGGAACCAATGCCCTACTGGGAAACACTCCCCATTTCGATGTGAGAACGCGCCAGGATCAGAAATGGGAGGACCTCTACTCCACGCGTACTTCAGACGGCTGGCTTTCGGGGAGAAAAATCCTCGCTACGGGAGGACCGCTACGCCACGCGTCCTTACGACGATCATAGGGGAGAAAACTCCTTGCTACGCAATGAAAGCGTCTTCCGGTGTGGAGTGGAAATGTACACATTTAGGCCAAAAAGGGACTGTCGCGAATTTGGCTTTCGCGCGATGCGCCCAGCAAAACATTGGTTTGGCTTTCTTTTCTGGCCGATTTCCTCCCTCACGGTTCTCATTCCTCTTCGAAAGTGGAAGAGCGTGTCTCTCTCGAGTTAGAAGTGCATTGAGGATTACAAATTGATCATGTGAAATGACCAGTGGGGAGACTGGTCTCCCAATGATCCTCAAGGGGGATTGTAAATCTGAAATTGCTCAGACTTGTGAATGTGAAAAATGTCCACATTGAGGAATCAATCCTCCCTGGGAACCAATGCCCTACTGGGAAACATTCAACATTTCGATGTGAGAACTCACCAGGATCAGAAATGGGAGGACCTCTACTCCACGCGTACTTAAGACTATTATAGGGGAGAAAACTCCTTGCTAAGCATTGAAAGAGTCTTCATATTTTGAATGTAAATGTACACATTTATGCCAAAAAGGGACTGTCGCTAATTTGGCTTTCTCGCAATGCGCCTAGCAAAACATTGGTTTGGCTTTCTTTTCTGGCCGATTTCCTCCCTCACTGTTCTAATTCCTCTTAGAAAGTTGAAGATCGTGTCTATCCCTAGTTAGAAGTGCAATGAGGATTACAAATTGATCATGTGAACTGACCAGTGGGGAGACTGGTCTCCCAATGATCCTCAAGGGGGATAGTAAATCTGAAATTTCTCAGACTTGTGAATGTGAAAAATGTCCACATTGAGGAATCAATCCTCCCTGGGAACCAATGCCCTACTGGGAAACACTCTCCATTTCGATGTGAGAGCTCACAGGATCAGAAATGGGAGGACCTCTACTCCACGCGTACTTAAGACTATTATAGGGGAGAAAACTCCTTGCTAAGCATTGAAAGAGTCTTCATATTTTAATGTAAATATACACATTTATGCAAAAAAAGGACTGTCGCTAATTTGGCTTTCTCGCAATGTGCCCAGCAAAACATTGGTTTGGCATTATTTTCTGGCCTATTTCCTCCCTCACAGTTCTTATTCCTCTTCGAAAGTTGAAGAGCGTGTCTCTCTCGAGTTAGAAGTGCATTGAGGATTACAAATTGATCATGTGAACTGACCAGTGGGGAGACTGGTCTCCCAATGATCCTCAAGGGGGATTGTAAATCTGAAATTTCTCAGACTTGTGAATGTGAAAAATGTCCACATTGAGGAATCAATCCTCCCTGGGAACCAATGCCCTACTGGGAAACACTCTCCATTTCGATGTGAGAACGCGCCAGGATCAGAAATGGGAGGACCTCTACTCCACGCGTACTTCAGACGGCTGGCTTTCGGGGAGAAAAATCCTCGCTACGGGAGGACCGCTATGCCACGCGTCCTTACGACGATCATAGGAGAGAAAACTCCTTGCTACGCAATGAAAGCGTCTTCTGGTGTGGAGTGGAAATGTACACATTTAGGCCAAAAAGGGACTGTCGCGAATTTGGCTTTCTCGCGATGCGCCCAGCAAAACATTGGTTTGGCTTTCTTTTTGGCCGATTTGCTCCCTCACGGTTCTCATTCGTCTTCGAATGTGGAAGAGCGTGTCTCTCTCGAGTTAGAAGGGCATTGAGGATTACAAATTGATCATGTGATATGACCAGTGGGGAGACTGGTCTCCCAATGATCCTCAAGGGGGATTGTAAATCTGCAATTTCTCAGACTTGTGAATGTGAAAAATGTCCACATTGAGGAATCAATCCTACCTGGGAACCAATGCCCTACTGGGAAACATTCCCCATTTCGATGTGAGAACTCGCCAGGATCAGAAATGGGAGGACCTCTACTCCACGCGTACTTAAGACTATTATAGGGGAGAAAACTCCTTGCTAAGCATTGACAGAGTCTTCATATATTGAATATAAATGTACACATTTATGCCAAAAAGGGACTGTCGCGAATTTGGCTTTCGCGCGATGCGCCCAGCAAAACATTGGTTTGGCTTTATTTTCTGGCCGATTTCCTCCCTCACGGTTCTCATTCCTCTTTGAGAGTTGAAGAGCGTGTCTCTCTCGAGTTAGAAGGGCATTGAGGATTACAAATTGATCATGTGAAATGACCAGTGGGGAGACTGGTCTACCAATTATCCTCAAGGGGGATTATAAATCTGAAATTTCTCAGACTTGTGAATGTGAAAAATGTCCACATTGAGGAATCAATCCTCCCTGGGAACCAATGCCCTACTGGGAAACACTCCCCATTTCGATGTGAGAACGCGCCAGGATCAGAAATGGGAGGACCTCTACTCCACGCGTACTTCAGACGGCTGACTTTCGGGGAGAAAAATCCTCGCTACGGGAGGACCGCTACGCCACGCGTCCTTACGACGATCATAGGGGAGAAAACTCCTTGCTAAGCAATGAAAGCGTCTTCCGGTGTGGAGTGGAAATGTACACATTTAGGCCAAAAAGGGACTGTCGCGAATTTGGCTTTCTCGCGATGCGCCCAGCAAAACATTGGTTTGGCTTTCTTTTCTGGCCGATTTCCTCCCTCACGGTTCTCACTCCTTTTCGAAAGTGGAAGAGCGTGTCTCTCTCGAGTTAGAAGGGCATTGAGGATTACAAATTGATCATGTGAACTGACCAGTGGGGAGACTGGTCTCCCAATGATCCTCAAGGGGAATGTAAATCTGAAATTTCTCAGACTTGTGAATGTGAAAAATGTCCACATCGAGGAATCAATCCTCCCTGGGAACCAATGCCCTACTGGGAAACACTCCCCATTTCGATGTGAGAACACGCCAGGATCAGAAATGGGAGGACCTCTACTCCACGCGTACTTCAGATGGCTGGCTTTCGGGGAGAAAAATCCTCGCTACGGGAGGACCGCTACGCCACCCGTCCTTACGACGATCATAGGGGAGAAAACTCCTTGCTAAGCAATGAAAGCGTCTTCCGGTGTGGAGTGTAAATGTACACATTTAGGCCAAAAAGGGACTGTCGCGAATTTGGCTTTCTCGCGATGCGCCCAGCAAAACATTGGTTTGGCATTCTTTTCTGGCCGATTTCCTCCCTCACGGTTCTCATTCCTCTTCGAAAGTTGAAGAGCGTGTCTCTCTCGAGTTAGAAGTGCATTGAGGATTACAAATTGATCATGTGAACGGACCAGTGGGGAGACTGGTCTCCCAATGATCCTCAAGGGGGATTGTAAATCTGAAATTTCTCAGACTTGTGAATGTGAAAAAGGTCCACATTGAGGAATCAATCCTCCCTGGGAACCAATGCCCTACTGGGAAACACTCTCCATTTCGATGTGAGAGCTCGCAGGATCAGAAATGGGAGGACTTCTACACCACGCGTACTTCAGACGGCTGGCTTTAGAGGAGAAAAATCCTCGCTATGGGAGGACCGCTACGCCACGCGTCCTTACGACTATTAGAGGGGAGAAAACTCCTTGCTAAGCAATGAAAGCGTCTTCCAGTTTGGAGTGTAAATGTACACCTTTAGGCCAAAAAGGGACTGTCGCTAATTTGGCTTTCTCGCGATGCGCCCAGCAAAACATTGGTTTGGCTTTCTTTTCTGGCCTATTTCCTCCCTCACGGTTCTCATTCCTCTTCGAAAGTGGAAGAGCGTGTCTCTCTCGAGTTAGAAGTGCATTGAGGATTACAAATTGATCATGTGAAATGACCAGTGGGGAGACTGGTCTCCCAATGATCCTCAAGGGGGATTGTAAATCTGAAATTTCTCAGACTTGTGAATGTGAAAAATGTCCACATTGAGGAATCAATCCTCCCTGGGAACCAATGCCCTACTGGGAAACATTTCCCATTTAGATGTGAGAACTCGCCAGGATCAGAAATGGGAGGACCTCTACTCCACGCGTACTTAAGACTATTATAGGGGAGAAAACTCCTTGCTAAGCATTGAAAGAGTCTTCATATTTTCAATGTAAATGTACACATTTATGCCAAAAAGGGACTGTCGCTAATTTGGCTTTCTCGCAATGCGCCTAGCAAAACATTGGTTTGGCTTTCTTTTCTTGCCTATTTCCTCCCTCACAGTTCTTATTCCTCTTCGAAAGTTGAAGAGCGTGTCTATCCCTAGTTAGAAGTGCATTGAGGATTACAAATTGATCATGTGAACTGACCAGTGGGGAGACTGGTCTCCCAATGATCCTCAAGGGGGATAGTAAATCTGAAATTTCTCAGACTCGTGAATGTGAAAAATGTCCACACTGAGGAATCAATCCTCCCTGGGAACCAATGCCCTACTGGGAAACACTCTCCATTTCGATGTGAGAGCTCGCAGGATCAGAAATGGGAGGACCTCTACTCCACGCGTACTTAAGACTATTATAGGGGAGAAAACTCCTTGCTAAGCATTGAAAGAGTCTTCATATTTTGAATGTAAATGTACACATTTATGCAAAAAAAGGACTGTCGCTAATTTGGCTTTCTCACAATGCGCCCAGCAAAACATTGGTTTGGCATTCTTTTCTGGCCTATTTCCTCCCTCACAGTTCTCATTCCTCTTCGAAAGTTGAAGAGCGTGTCTCTCTCGAGTTAGAAGTGCATTGAGGATTACAAATTGATCATGTGAACTGACCAGTGGGGAGACTGGACTCCCAATTATCCTCAAGGGGGATTGTAAATCTGAAATTTCTCAGACTTGTGAATGTGAAAAATGTCCACATTGAGGAATCAATCCTCCCTGGGAACCAATGCCCTACTGGGAAACACTCTCCATTTCGATGTGAGAGCTCACAGGATCAGAATTGGGAGGACCTCTACACCACACGTACTTCAGACGGCTGGCTTTGGGAGAAAAATCCTCGCTATGGGAGGACCGCTACGCCACGCGTCCTTACGACTATTATAGGGGAGAAAACTCCTTGCTAAGCAATGAAAGTGTCTTCCAGTTTGGAGTGTAAATGTACACATTTAGGCCAAAAAGGGACTGTCGCTAATTTGGTTTTCTCGCGATGCGCCCAGCAAAACATTGGTTTGGCTTTCTTTTCTGGCCTATTTCCTCCCTCACGGTTCTCATTCCTCTTCGAAAGTGGAAGAGCGTGTCTCTCTCGAGTTAGAAGGGCATTGAGGATTACAAATTGATCATGTGAAATGACCAGTGGGGAGACTGGTCTCCCAATGATCCTCAAGGCGATTATAAATCTGAAATTTCTCAGACTTGTGAATGTGAAAAATGTCCACATCGAGGAATCAATCCTCCCTGGGAACCAATGCCCTACTGGGAAACACTCCCCATTTCGATGTGAGAACGCGCCAGGATCAGAAATGGGAGGACCTCTACTCCACGCGTACTTCAGACGGCTGGCTTTCGGGGAGAAAAATCCTCGCTACGGGAGGACCGCTACGCCACGCGTCCTTACGACGATCATAGGGGAGAAAACTCCTTGCTACGCAATGAAAGCGTCTTCCGGTGTGGAGTGTAAATGTACACATTTAGGCCAAAAAGGGACTGTCGTGAATTTGGCTTTCTCGCGATGCGCCCAGCAAAACATTGGTTTGGCTTTCTTTTCTGGCCGATTTCCTCCCTCACGGTTCTCACTCCTTTTCGAAAGTGGAAGAGCGTGTCTCTCTCGAGTTAGAAGTGCATTGAGGATTACAAATTGATCATGTGAACTGACCAGTGGGGAGACTGGTCTCCCAATGATCCTCAAGGGGGATTGTAAATCTGAAATTTCTCAGACTTGTGAATGTGAAAAATGTCCACATTGAGGAATCAATCCTCCCTGGGAACCAATGCCCTACTGGGAAACACTCTCCATTTCGATGTGAGAGCTCGCAGGATCAGAAATGGGAGGACTTCTACACCACGCGTACTTCAGACGGCTGGCTTTAGGGGAGAAAAATCCTCGCTACGGGAGGACCGCTACGCCACGCATCCTTACGACTATTAGAGGGGAGAAAACTCCTTGCTAAGCAATGAAAGCGTCTTCCACTTTGGAGTGTAAATGTACACATTTAGGCCAAAAAGGGACTGTCGCTAATTTGGCTTTCTCGCGATGCGCCCAGCAAAACATTGGTTTGGCTTTCTTTTCTGGCCTATTTCCTCCCTCACGGTTCTCATTCCTCTTCGAAAGTTGAAGAGCGTGTCTCTCTCGAGTTAGAAGTGCATTGAGGATTACAAATTGATCATGTGAACTGACCAGTGGGGAGACTGGTCTCCCAATGATCCTCAAGGGGGATTGTAAATCTGCAATTTCTCAGACTTGTGAATGTGAAAAATGTCCACATTGAGGAATCAATCTTCCCTGGGAACCAATGCCCTACAGGGAAACATTCCCCATTTCGATGTGAGAACTCGCCAGGATCAGAAATGGGAGGACCTCTACTCCACGCGTACTTAAGACTATTATAGGGGAGAAAACTCCTTGCTAAGCATTGAAAGAGTCTTCATATTTTGAATGTAAATGTACACATTTATGCCAAAAAGGGACTGTCGCTAATTTGGCTTTCTCGCAATGCGCTTAGCAAAACATTGGTTTGGCTTTCTTTTCTTGCCTATTTCCTCCCTCACTGTTCTAATTCCTCTTAGAAAGTTGAAGATCGTGTCTATCCCTAGTTAGAAGTGCATTGAGGATTACAAATTGATCATGTGAACTGACCAGTGGGGAGACTGGTCTCCAAATGATCCTCAAGGGGGATAGTAAATCTGAAATTTCTCAGACTTGTGAATGTGAAAAATGTCCACATTGAGGAATCAATCCTCCCTGGGAACCAATGCCCTACTGGGAAACACTCTCCATTTGGATGTGAGAGCTCGCAGGATCAGAAATGGGAGGACCTCTACTCCACGCGTACTTAAGACTATTATAGGGGAGAAAACTCCTTGCTAAGCATTGAAAGAGTCTTCATATTTTGAATGTAAATGTACACATTTATGCAAAAAAAGGACTGTCGCTAATTTGGCTTTCTCGCAATGCGCCCAGCAAAACATTGGTTTGGCATTCTATTCTGGCCTATTTCCTCCCTCACAGTTCTCATTCCTCTTCGAAAGTTGAAGAGCGTGTCTCTCTCGATTTAGAAGTGCATTGAGGATTACAAATTGATCATGTGAACTGACCAGTGGGGAGACTGGACTCCCAATGATCCTCAAGGGGGATTGTAAATCTGAAATTACTCAGACTTGTGAATGTGAAAAATGTCCACATTGAGGAATCAATCCTCCCTGGGAACCAATGCCCTACTGGGAAACACTCTCCATTTCGATGTGAGAGCTCACAGGATCAGAAATGGGAGGACCTCTACACCACGCGTACTTCAGAAGGCTGGGTTTGGGAGAAAAATCCTCGCTATGGGAGGAACGCTACGCCACGCGTCCTTACGACTATTATAGGGGAGAAAACTCCTTGCTAAGCAATGAAAGCGTCTTCCGGTTTGGAGTGTAAATGTACACATTTAGGCCAAAAAGGGACTGTCGCTAATTTGGTTTTCTCGCGATGCGCCCAGCAAAACATTGGTTTGGCTTTCTTTTCTGGCCTATTTCCTCCCTCACGGTTCTCATTCCTCTTCGAAAGTGGAAGAGCGTGTCTCTCTCGAGTTAGAAGGGCATTGAGGATTACAAATTGATCATGTGAAATGACCAGTGGGGAGACTGGTCTCCCAATGATCCTCAAGGGGGATTGTAAATCTGAAATTTCTCAGACTTGTGAATGTGAAAAATGTCCACATCGAGGAATCAATCCTCCCTGGGAACCAATGCCCTACTGGGAAACACTCCCCATTTCGATGTGAGAACGCGCCAGGATCAGAAATGCGAGGACCTCTACTCCACGCGTACTTCAGACGGCTGGCTTTCGGGGAGAAAAATTCTCGCTACGGGAGGACCGCTATGCCACGCGTCCTTACGACGATCATAGGGGAGAAAACTCCTTGCTAAGCAATGAAAGCGTCTCCCGGTGTGGAGTGTAAATGTACACATTTAGGCCAAAAAGGGACTGTCGCGAATTTGGCTTTCTCGCGATGCGCCCAGCAAAACATTGGTTTGGCTTTCTTTTCTGGCCGATTTCCTCCCTCACGGTTCTCATTCCTCTTCGAAAGTGGAAGAACGTGTCTCTCTCGAGTTAGAAGGGCATTGAGGATTACAAATTGATCATGTGAAATGACCAGTGGGGAGACTGGTCTCCCAATGATCCTCAAGGGGGATTGTAAATCTGAAATTTCTCAGACTTGTGAATGTGAAAAATGTCCACATCGAGGAATCAATCCTCCCTGGGAACCAATGCCCTACTGGGAAACACTCCCCATTTCGATGTGAGAACGCGCCAGGATCAGAAATGGGAGGACCTCTACTCCACGCGTACTTCAGACGGCTGGCTTTCGGGGAGAAAAATCCTCGCTACGGGAGAACCGCTACGCCACGCGTCCTTACGACGATCATAGGGGAGAAAACTCCTTGCTACGCAGTGAAAGCGTCTTCCGGTGTGGAGTGGAAATGTACACATTTAGGCCAAAAAGGGACTGTCGCGAATTTGGCTTTCTCGCGATGCGCCCAGCCAAACATTGGTTTGGCTTTCTTTTCTGGCCGATTTGCTCCCTCACGGTTCTCATACCTCTTCGAAAGTGGAAGAGCGTGTCTCTCTCGAGTTAGAAGGGCATTGAGGATTACAAATTGATCATGTGAACTGACCAGTGGTGAGACTGGTCTCCCAATGATCCTCAAGGGGGATTGTAAATTTGAAATTTCTCAGACTTGTGAATGTGAAAAATGTCCACATCGAGGAATCAATCCTCCCTGGGAACCAATGCCCTACTGGGAAACACTCCCCATTTCGATGTGAGAACGCGCCAGGATCAGAAATGGGAGGACCTCTACTCCACGCGTACTTCAGACGGCTGGCTTTCGGGGAGAAAAATCCTCGCTACGGGAGGACCGCTACGCCACGCGTCCTTACGACGATCATAGGGGAGAAAACTCCTTGCTACGCAATGAAAGCGTCTTCCGGTGTGGAGTGGAAATGTACACATTTAGGCCAAAAAGGGACTGTCGCGAATTTGGCTTTCGCGCGATGCGCCCAGCAAAACATTGGTTTGGCTTTCTTTTCTGGCCGATTTCCTCCCTCACGGTTCTCATTCCTCTTCGAAAGTGGAAGAGCGTGTCTCTCTCGAGTTAGAAGTGCATTGAGGATTACAAATTGATCATGTGAAATGACCAGTGGGGAGACTGGTCTCCCAATGATCCTCAAGGGGGATTGTAAATCTGAAATTGCTCAGACTTGTGAATGTGAAAAATGTCCACATTGAGGAATCAATCCTCCCTGGGAACCAATGCCCTACTGGGAAACATTCAACATTTCGATGTGAGAACTCACCAGGATCAGAAATGGGAGGACCTCTACTCCACGCGTACTTAAGACTATTATAGGGGAGAAAACTCCTTGCTAAGCATTGAAAGAGTCTTCATATTTTGAATGTAAATGTACACATTTATGCCAAAAAGGGACTGTCGCTAATTTGGCTTTCTCGCAATGCGCCTAGCAAAACATTGGTTTGGCTTTCTTTTCTGGCCGATTTCCTCCCTCACTGTTCTAATTCCTCTTAGAAAGTTGAAGATCGTGTCTATCCCTAGTTAGAAGTGCAATGAGGATTACAAATTGATCATGTGAACTGACCAGTGGGGAGACTGGTCTCCCAATGATCCTCAAGGGGGATAGTAAATCTGAAATTTCTCAGACTTGTGAATGTGAAAAATGTCCACATTGAGGAATCAATCCTCCCTGGGAACCAATGCCCTACTGGGAAACACTCTCCATTTCGATGTGAGAGCTCACAGGATCAGAAATGGGAGGACCTCTACTCCACGCGTACTTAAGACTATTATAGGGGAGAAAACTCCTTGCTAAGCATTGAAAGAGTCTTCATATTTTAATGTAAATATACACATTTATGCAAAAAAAGGACTGTCGCTAATTTGGCTTTCTCGCAATGTGCCCAGCAAAACATTGGTTTGGCATTATTTTCTGGCCTATTTCCTCCCTCACAGTTCTTATTCCTCTTCGAAAGTTGAAGAGCGTGTCTCTCTCGAGTTAGAAGTGCATTGAGGATTACAAATTGATCATGTGAACTGACCAGTGGGGAGACTGGTCTCCCAATGATCCTCAAGGGGGATTGTAAATCTGAAATTTCTCAGACTTGTGAATGTGAAAAATGTCCACATTGAGGAATCAATCCTCCCTGGGAACCAATGCCCTACTGGGAAACACTCTCCATTTCGATGTGAGAACGCGCCAGGATCAGAAATGGGAGGACCTCTACTCCACGCGTACTTCAGACGGCTGGCTTTCGGGGAGAAAAATCCTCGCTACGGGAGGACCGCTATGCCACGCGTCCTTACGACGATCATAGGAGAGAAAACTCCTTGCTACGCAATGAAAGCGTCTTCTGGTGTGGAGTGGAAATGTACACATTTAGGCCAAAAAGGGACTGTCGCGAATTTGGCTTTCTCGCGATGCGCCCAGCAAAACATTGGTTTGGCTTTCTTTTTGGCCGATTTGCTCCCTCACGGTTCTCATTCGTCTTCGAATGTGGAAGAGCGTGTCTCTCTCGAGTTAGAAGGGCATTGAGGATTACAAATTGATCATGTGATATGACCAGTGGGGAGACTGGTCTCCCAATGATCCTCAAGGGGGATTGTAAATCTGCAATTTCTCAGACTTGTGAATGTGAAAAATGTCCACATTGAGGAATCAATCCTACCTGGGAACCAATGCCCTACTGGGAAACATTCCCCATTTCGATGTGAGAACTCGCCAGGATCAGAAATGGGAGGACCTCTACTCCACGCGTACTTAAGACTATTATAGGGGAGAAAACTCCTTGCTAAGCATTGACAGAGTCTTCATATATTGAATATAAATGTACACATTTATGCCAAAAAGGGACTGTCGCGAATTTGGCTTTCGCGCGATGCGCCCAGCAAAACATTGGTTTGGCTTTATTTTCTGGCCGATTTCCTCCCTCACGGTTCTCATTCCTCTTTGAGAGTTGAAGAGCGTGTCTCTCTCGAGTTAGAAGGGCATTGAGGATTACAAATTGATCATGTGAAATGACCAGTGGGGAGACTGGTCTACCAATTATCCTCAAGGGGGATTATAAATCTGAAATTTCTCAGACTTGTGAATGTGAAAAATGTCCACATTGAGGAATCAATCCTCCCTGGGAACCAATGCCCTACTGGGAAACACTCCCCATTTCGATGTGAGAACGCGCCAGGATCAGAAATGGGAGGACCTCTACTCCACGCGTACTTCAGACGGCTGACTTTCGGGGAGAAAAATCCTCGCTACGGGAGGACCGCTACGCCACGCGTCCTTACGACGATCATAGGGGAGAAAACTCCTTGCTAAGCAATGAAAGCGTCTTCCGGTGTGGAGTGGAAATGTACACATTTAGGCCAAAAAGGGACTGTCGCGAATTTGGCTTTCTCGCGATGCGCCCAGCAAAACATTGGTTTGGCTTTCTTTTCTGGCCGATTTCCTCCCTCACGGTTCTCACTCCTTTTCGAAAGTGGAAGAGCGTGTCTCTCTCGAGTTAGAAGGGCATTGAGGATTACAAATTGATCATGTGAACTGACCAGTGGGGAGACTGGTCTCCCAATGATCCTCAAGGGGAATGTAAATCTGAAATTTCTCAGACTTGTGAATGTGAAAAATGTCCACATCGAGGAATCAATCCTCCCTGGGAACCAATGCCCTACTGGGAAACACTCCCCATTTCGATGTGAGAACACGCCAGGATCAGAAATGGGAGGACCTCTACTCCACGCGTACTTCAGATGGCTGGCTTTCGGGGAGAAAAATCCTCGCTACGGGAGGACCGCTACGCCACCCGTCCTTACGACGATCATAGGGGAGAAAACTCCTTGCTAAGCAATGAAAGCGTCTTCCGGTGTGGAGTGTAAATGTACACATTTAGGCCAAAAAGGGACTGTCGCGAATTTGGCTTTCTCGCGATGCGCCCAGCAAAACATTGGTTTGGCATTCTTTTCTGGCCGATTTCCTCCCTCACGGTTCTCATTCCTCTTCGAAAGTTGAAGAGCGTGTCTCTCTCGAGTTAGAAGTGCATTGAGGATTACAAATTGATCATGTGAACGGACCAGTGGGGAGACTGGTCTCCCAATGATCCTCAAGGGGGATTGTAAATCTGAAATTTCTCAGACTTGTGAATGTGAAAAAGGTCCACATTGAGGAATCAATCCTCCCTGGGAACCAATGCCCTACTGGGAAACACTCTCCATTTCGATGTGAGAGCTCGCAGGATCAGAAATGGGAGGACTTCTACACCACGCGTACTTCAGACGGCTGGCTTTAGAGGAGAAAAATCCTCGCTATGGGAGGACCGCTACGCCACGCGTCCTTACGACTATTAGAGGGGAGAAAACTCCTTGCTAAGCAATGAAAGCGTCTTCCAGTTTGGAGTGTAAATGTACACCTTTAGGCCAAAAAGGGACTGTCGCTAATTTGGCTTTCTCGCGATGCGCCCAGCAAAACATTGGTTTGGCTTTCTTTTCTGGCCTATTTCCTCCCTCACGGTTCTCATTCCTCTTCGAAAGTGGAAGAGCGTGTCTCTCTCGAGTTAGAAGTGCATTGAGGATTACAAATTGATCATGTGAAATGACCAGTGGGGAGACTGGTCTCCCAATGATCCTCAAGGGGGATTGTAAATCTGAAATTTCTCAGACTTGTGAATGTGAAAAATGTCCACATTGAGGAATCAATCCTCCCTGGGAACCAATGCCCTACTGGGAAACATTTCCCATTTAGATGTGAGAACTCGCCAGGATCAGAAATGGGAGGACCTCTACTCCACGCGTACTTAAGACTATTATAGGGGAGAAAACTCCTTGCTAAGCATTGAAAGAGTCTTCATATTTTCAATGTAAATGTACACATTTATGCCAAAAAGGGACTGTCGCTAATTTGGCTTTCTCGCAATGCGCCTAGCAAAACATTGGTTTGGCTTTCTTTTCTTGCCTATTTCCTCCCTCACAGTTCTTATTCCTCTTCGAAAGTTGAAGAGCGTGTCTATCCCTAGTTAGAAGTGCATTGAGGATTACAAATTGATCATGTGAACTGACCAGTGGGGAGACTGGTCTCCCAATGATCCTCAAGGGGGATAGTAAATCTGAAATTTCTCAGACTCGTGAATGTGAAAAATGTCCACACTGAGGAATCAATCCTCCCTGGGAACCAATGCCCTACTGGGAAACACTCTCCATTTCGATGTGAGAGCTCGCAGGATCAGAAATGGGAGGACCTCTACTCCACGCGTACTTAAGACTATTATAGGGGAGAAAACTCCTTGCTAAGCATTGAAAGAGTCTTCATATTTTGAATGTAAATGTACACATTTATGCAAAAAAAGGACTGTCGCTAATTTGGCTTTCTCACAATGCGCCCAGCAAAACATTGGTTTGGCATTCTTTTCTGGCCTATTTCCTCCCTCACAGTTCTCATTCCTCTTCGAAAGTTGAAGAGCGTGTCTCTCTCGAGTTAGAAGTGCATTGAGGATTACAAATTGATCATGTGAACTGACCAGTGGGGAGACTGGACTCCCAATTATCCTCAAGGGGGATTGTAAATCTGAAATTTCTCAGACTTGTGAATGTGAAAAATGTCCACATTGAGGAATCAATCCTCCCTGGGAACCAATGCCCTACTGGGAAACACTCTCCATTTCGATGTGAGAGCTCACAGGATCAGAATTGGGAGGACCTCTACACCACACGTACTTCAGACGGCTGGCTTTGGGAGAAAAATCCTCGCTATGGGAGGACCGCTACGCCACGCGTCCTTACGACTATTATAGGGGAGAAAACTCCTTGCTAAGCAATGAAAGTGTCTTCCAGTTTGGAGTGTAAATGTACACATTTAGGCCAAAAAGGGACTGTCGCTAATTTGGTTTTCTCGCGATGCGCCCAGCAAAACATTGGTTTGGCTTTCTTTTCTGGCCTATTTCCTCCCTCACGGTTCTCATTCCTCTTCGAAAGTGGAAGAGCGTGTCTCTCTCGAGTTAGAAGGGCATTGAGGATTACAAATTGATCATGTGAAATGACCAGTGGGGAGACTGGTCTCCCAATGATCCTCAAGGCGATTATAAATCTGAAATTTCTCAGACTTGTGAATGTGAAAAATGTCCACATCGAGGAATCAATCCTCCCTGGGAACCAATGCCCTACTGGGAAACACTCCCCATTTCGATGTGAGAACGCGCCAGGATCAGAAATGGGAGGACCTCTACTCCACGCGTACTTCAGACGGCTGGCTTTCGGGGAGAAAAATCCTCGCTACGGGAGGACCGCTACGCCACGCGTCCTTACGACGATCATAGGGGAGAAAACTCCTTGCTACGCAATGAAAGCGTCTTCCGGTGTGGAGTGTAAATGTACACATTTAGGCCAAAAAGGGACTGTCGTGAATTTGGCTTTCTCGCGATGCGCCCAGCAAAACATTGGTTTGGCTTTCTTTTCTGGCCGATTTCCTCCCTCACGGTTCTCACTCCTTTTCGAAAGTGGAAGAGCGTGTCTCTCTCGAGTTAGAAGGGCATTGAGGATTACAAATTGATCATGTGAACTGACCAGTGGGGAGACTGGTCTCCCAATGATCTTCAAGGGGAATGTAAATCTGAAATTTCTCAGACTTGTGAATGTGAAAAATGTCCACATCGAGGAACCAATCCTCCCTGGGAACCAATGCCCTACTGGGAAACACTCCCCATTTCGATGTAAGAACACGCCAGGATCAGAAATGGGAGGACCTCTACTCCACGCGTACTTCAGATGGCTGGCTTTCGGGGAGAAAAATCCTCGCTACGGGAGGACCGCTACGCCACGCGTCCTTACGACGATCATAGGGGAGAAAACTCCTTGCTAAGCAATGAAAGCGTCTTCCGGTGTGGAGTGTAAATGTACACATTTATGCCAAAAAGGGACTGTCGCGAATTTGGCTTTCGCGCGATGCGCCCAGCAAAACATTGGTTTGGCTTTATTTTCTGGCCGATTTCCTCCCTCACGGTTCTCATTCCTCTTTGAGAGTTGAAGAGCGTGTCTCTCTCGAGTTAGAAGGGCATTGAGGATTACAAATTGATCATGTGAAATGACCAGTGGGGAGACTGGTCTACCAATTATCCTCAAGGGGGATTATAAATCTGAAATTTCTCAGACTTGTGAATGTGAAAAATGTCCACATTGAGGAATCAATCCTCCCTGGGAACCAATGCCCTACTGGGAAACACTCCCCATTTCGATGTGAGAACGCGCCAGGATCAGAAATGGGAGGACCTCTACTCCACGCGTACTTCAGACGGCTGGCTTTCGGGGAGAAAAATCCTCGCTACGGGAGGACCGCTACGCCACGCGTCCTTACGACGATCATAGGGGAGAAAACTCCTTGCTAAGCAATGAAAGCGTCTTCCGGTGTGGAGTGGAAATGTACACATTTAGGCCAAAAAGGGACTGTCGCGAATTTGGCTTTCTCGCGATGCGCCCAGCAAAACATTGGTTTGGCTTTCTTTTCTGGCCGATTTCCTCCCTCACGGTTCTCACTCCTTTTCGAAAGTGGAAGAGCGTGTCTCTCTCGAGTTAGAAGGGCATTGAGGATTACAAATTGATCATGTGAACTGACCAGTAGGGAGACTGGTCTCCCAATGATCCTCAAGGGGAATGTAAATCTGAAATTTCTCAGACTTGTGAATGTGAAAAATGTCCACATCGAGGAATCAATCCTCCCTGGGAACCAATGCTCTACTGGGAAACACTCCCCATTTCGATGTGAGAACACGCCAGGATCAGAAATGGGAGGACCTCTACTCCACGCGTACTTCAGATGGCTGGCTTTCGGGGAGAAAAATCCTCGCTACGGGAGGACCGCTACGCCACGCGTCCTTACGACGATCATAGGGGAGAAAACTCCTTGCTAAGCAATGAAAGCGTCTTCCGGTGTGGAGTGTAAATGTACACATTTAGGCCAAAAAGGGACTGTCGCGAATTTGGCTTTCTCGTGATGCGCCCAGCAAAACATTGGTTTGGCATTCTTTTCTGGCCGATTTCCTCCCTCACGGTTCTCATTCCTCCTCGAAAGTTGAAGAGCGTGTCTCTCTCGAGTTAGAAGTGCATTGAGGATTACAAATTGATCATGTGAACGGACCAGTGGGGAGACTGGTCTCCCAATGATCCTCAAGGGGGATTGTAAATCTGAAATTTCTCAGACTTGTGAATGTGAAAAATGTCCACATTGAGGAATCAATCCTCCCTGGGAACCAATGCCCTACTGGGAAACACTCTCCATTTCGATGTGAGAGCTCGCAGGATCAGAAATGGGAGGACTTCTACACCACGCGTACTTCAGACGGCTGGCTTTAGGGGAGAAAAATCCTCGCTATGGGAGGACCGCTACGCCACGCGTCCTTACGACTATTAGAGGGGAGAAAACTCCTTGCTAAGCAATGAAAGCGTCTTCCAGTTTGGAGTGTAAATGTACACCTTTAGGCCAAAAAGGGACTGTCGCTAATTTGGCTTTCTCGCGATGCGCCCAGCAAAACATTGGTTTGGCTTTCTTTTCTGGCCTATTTCCTCCCTCACGGTTCTCATTCCTCTTCGAAAGTGGAAGAGCGTGTCTCTCTCGAGTTAGAAGTGCATTGAGGATTACAAATTGATCATGTGAAATGACCAGTGGGGAGACTGGTCTCCCAATGATCCTCAAGGGGGATTGTAAATCTGAAATTTCTCAGACTTGTGAATGTGAAAAATGTCCACATTGAGGAATCAATCCTCCCTGGGAACCAATGCCCTACTGGGAAACATTTCCCATTTAGATGTGAGAACTCGCCAGGATCAGAAATGGGAGGACCTCTACTCCACGCGTACTTAAGATTATTATAGGGGAGAAAACTCCTTGCTAAGCATTGAAAGAGTCTTCATATTTTGAATGTAAATGTACACATTTATGCCAAAAAGGGACTGTCGCTAATTTGGCTTTCTCGCAATGCGCCTAGCAAAACATTGGTTTGGCTTTCTTTTCTTGCCTATTTCCTCCCTCACAGTTCTTATTCCTCTTCGAAAGTTGAAGAGCGTGTCTATCCCTAGTTAGAAGTGCATTGAGGATTACAAATTGATCATGTGAACTGACCAGTGGGGAGACTGGTCTCCCAATGATCCTCAAGGGGGATAGTAAATCTGAAATTTCTCAGACTCGTGAATGTGAAAAATGTCCACACTGAGGAATCAATCCTCCCTGGGAAACAATGCCCTACTGGGAAACACTCTCCATTTCGATGTGAGAGCTCGCAGGATCAGAAATGGGAGGACCTCTACTCCACGCGTACTTAAGACTATTATAGGGGAGAAAACTCCTTGCTAAGCATTGAAAGAGTCTTCATATTTTGAATGTAAATGTACACATTTATGCAAAAAAAGGACTGTCGCTAATTTGGCTTTCTCACAATGCGCCCAGCAAAACATTGGTTTGGCATTCTTTTCTGGCCTATTTCCTCCCTCACAGTTCTCATTCCTCTTCGAAAGTTGAAGAGCGTGTCTCTCTCGAGTTAGAAGTGCATTGAGGATTACAAATTGATCATGTGAACTGACCAGTGGGGAGACTGGACTCCCAATTATCCTCAAGGGGGATTGTAAATCTGAAATTTCTCAGACTTGTGAATGTGAAAAATGTCCACATTGAGGAATCAATCCTCCCTGGGAACCAATGCCCTACTGGGAAACACTCTCCATTTCGATGTGAGAGCTCACAGGATCAGAAATGGGAGGACCTCTACACCACACGTACTTCAGACGCCTGGCTTTGGGAGAAAAATCCTCGCTATGGGAGGACCGCTACGCCACGCGTCCTTACGACTATTATAGGGGAGAAAACTCCTTGATAAGCAATGAAAGTGTCTTCCGGTTTGGAGTGTAAATGTACACATTTAGGCCAAAAAGGGACTGTCGCTAATTTGGTTTTCTCGCGATGCGCCCAGCAAAACATTGGTTTGGTTTCTTTTCTGGCCTATTTCCTCCCTCACGGTTCTCATTCCTCTTCGAAAGTGGAAGAGCGTGTCTCTCTCGAGTTAGAAGGGCATTGAGGTTTACAAATTGATCATGTGAAATGACCAGTGGGGAGACTGGTCTCCCAATGATCCTCAAGGGGGATTGTAAATCTGAAATTTCTCAGACTTGTGAATGTGAAAAATGTCCACATCGAGGAATCAATCCTCCCTGGGAACCAATGCCCTACTGGGAAACACTCCCCATTTCGATGTGAGAACGCGCCAGGATCAGAAATGGGAGGACCTCTACTCCACGCGTACTTCAGACGGCTGGCTTTCGGGGAGAAAAATCCTCGCCACGGGAGGACCGCTACGCCACGCGTCCTTACGACGATCATAGGGGAGAAAACTCCTTGCTAAGCAATGAAAGCGTCTTCCGGTGTGGAGTGGAAATGTACACATTTAGGCCAAAAAGGGACTGTCGCGAATTTGGCTTTCTCGCGATGCGCCCAGCAAAACATTGGTTTGGCTTTCTTTTCTGGCCGATTTCCTCCCTCACGGTTCTCATTCCTCTTTGAGAGTTGAAGAGCGTGTCTCTCTCGAGTTAGAAGGGCATTGAGGATTACAAATTGATCATGTGAAATGACCAGTGGGGAGACTGGTCTCCCAATGATCCTCAAGGGGGATTGTAAATCTGAAATTTCTCAGACTTGTGAATGTGAAAAATGTCCACATCGAGGAATCAATCCTCCCTGGGAACCAATGCCCTACTGGGAAACACTCCCCATTTCGATGTGAGAACGCGCCAGGATCAGAAATGGGAGGACCTCTACTCCACGCGTACTTCAGACGGCTGGCTTTCGGGGAGAAAAATCCTCGCTACGGGAGGACCGCTACGCCACGCATCCTTACGACGATCATAGGGGAGAAAACTCCTTGCTAAGCAATGAAAGCGTCTTCCGGTGTGGAGTGTAAATGTACACATTTAGGCCAAAAAGGGACTGTCGCGAATTTGGCTTTCTCGCGATGCGCCCAGCAAAACATTGGTTTGGCTTTCTTTTCTGGCCGATTTCCTCCCTCACGGTTCTCATTCCTCTTCGAAAGTGGAAGAGCATGTCTCTCTCGAGTTAGAAGGGCATTGAGGATTACAAATTGATCATGTGAAATGACCAGTGGGGAGACTGGTCTCCCAATGATCCTCAAGGGGGATTGTAAATCTGAAATTTCTCAGACTTGTGAATGTGAAAAATGTCCACATCGAGGAATCAATCCTCCCTGGGAACCAATGCCCTACTGGGAAACACTCCCCATTTCGATGTGAGAACTCGCCAGGATCAGAAATGGGAGGACCTCTACTCCACGCGTACTTCAGACGGCTGGCTTTCGGGGAGAAAAATCCTCGCTACGGGAGGACCGCTACGCCACGCGTCCTTACGACGATCATAGGGGAGAAAACTCCTTGCTAAGCAATGAAAGAGTCTTCCGGTGTTGAGTGGAAATGTACACATTTAGGCCAAAAAGGGACTGTCGCGAATTTGGCTTTCTCGCGATGCTCCCAGCAAAACATTGATTTGGCTTTCTTTTCTGGCCGATTTCCTCCCTCACGGTTCTCATTCCTCTTCGAAAGTTGAAGAGCGTGTCTCTCTCGAGTTAGAAGGGCATTGAGGATTACAAATTGATCATGTGAAATGACCAGTGGGGAGACTGGTCTCCCAATGATCCTCAAGGGGGATTGTAAATCTGAAATTTCTCAGACTTGTGAATGTGAAAAATGTCCACATCGAGGAATCAATCCTCCCTGGAACCAATGCCCTACTGGGAAACACTCCCCATTTCGATGTGAGAACGCGCCAGGATCAGAAATGCGAGGACCTCTACTCCACGCGTACTTCAGACGGCTGGCTTTCGGGGAGAAAAATCCTCGCTATGGGAGGACCGCTACGCCACGCGTCCTTACGACTATTAGAGGGGAGAAAACTCCTTGCTAAGCAATGAAAGCGTCTTCCGGTTTTGAGTGTAAATGTACACATTTAGGCCAAAAAGGGACTGTCGCGAATTTGGCTTTCTCGCGATGCGCCCAGCAAAACATTGGTTTGGCTTTCTTTTCTGGCCGATTTCCTCCCTCACGGTTCTCATTCCTCTTTGAGAGTTGAAGAGCGTGTCTCTCTCGAGTTAGAAGGGCATTGAGGATTACAAATTGATCATGTGAAATGACCAGTGGGGAGACTGGTCTCCCAATGATCCTCAAGGGGGATTGTAAATCTGAAATTTCTCAGACTTGTGAATGTGAAAAATGTCCACATCGAGGAATCAATCCTCCCTGGGAACCAATGCCCTACTGGGAAACACTCCCCATTTCGATGTGAGAACGCGCCAGGATCAGAAATGGGAGGACCTCTACTCCACGCGTACTTCAGACGGCTGGCTTTCGGGGAGAAAAATTCTCGCTACGGGAGGACCGCTACGCCACGCGTCCTTACGACGATCATAGGGGAGAAAACTCCTTGCTAAGCAATGAAAGCGTCTTCCGGTGTGGAGTGTAAATATACACATTTAGGCCAAAAAGGGACTGTCGCGAATTTGGCTTTCTCGCGATGCGCCCAGCAAGACATTGGTTTGGCTTTCTTTTCTGGACGATTTCCTCCCTCACGGTTCTCATTCCTCTTCGAAAGTGGAAGAGCGTGTCTCTCTCCAGTTAGAAGGGCATTGAGGATTACAAATTGATCATGTGAAATGACCAGTGGGGAGACTGGTCTCCCAATGATCCTCAAGGGGGATTGTAAATCTGAAATTTCTCAGACTTGTGAATGTGAAAAATGTCCACATCGAGGAATCAATCCTCCCTGGGAACCAATGCCCTACTGGGAAACACTCCCCATTTCGATGTGAGAACGCGCCAGGATCAGAAATGCGAGGACCTCTACTCCACGCGTACTTCAGACGGCTGGCTTTCGGGGAGAAAAATCCTCGCAACGGGAGGACCGCTACGCCACGCGTCCTTACGACGATTATAGGGGAGAAAACTCCTTGCTAAGCAATGAAAGCGTCTTCCGGTGTGGAGTGGAAATGTACACATTTAGGCCAAAAAGGAACTGTCGCGAATTTGGCTTTCTCGCGATGCGCCCAGCAAGACATTTGTTTGGCTTTCTTTTTGGCCGATTTGCTCCCTCACGGTTCTCATTCGTCTTCGAATGTGGAAGAGCGTGTCTCTCTCGAGTTAGAAGGGCATTGAGGATTACAAATTGATCATATGATATGACCAGTGGGGAGACTGGTCTCCCAATGATCCTCAAGGGGGATTGTAAATCTGAAATTGCTCAGACTTGTGAAAGTGAAAAATGTCCACATCGAGGAATCAATCCTCCCTGGGAACCAATGCCCTACTGGGAAACACTCCCCATTTCGATGTGAGAACGCGCCAGGATCAGAAATGGGAGGACCTCTACTCCACGCGTACTTCAGACGGCTGGCTTTCGGGGAGAAAAATCCTCACTACGGGAGGACCGCTACGCCACGCGTCCTTACGACGATCATAGGGGAGAAAACTCCTTGCTATGCAATGAAAGCGTCTTCCGGTGTGGAGTGGAAATGTACACATTTCGGCCAAAAAGGGACTGTCGCGAATTTGGCTTGCTCGCGATGCGCCCAGCAAAACATTGGTTTGGCTTTCTTTTCTGGCCGATTTCCTCCCTCACGGTTCTCATTCCTCTTTGAGAGTTGAAGACCGTGTCTCTCTCGAGTTACAAGGGCATTGAGGATTACAAATTGATCATGTGAAATGACCAGTGGGGAGACTGGTCTCCCAATGATCCTCAAGGGGGATTGTAAATCTGCAATTTCTCAGACTTGTGAATGTGAAAAATGTCCACATTGAGGAATCAATCCTCCCTGGGAACCAATGCCCTACTGGGAAACACTCCCCATTTCGATGTGAGAACTCGCCAGGATCAGAAATGGGAGGACCTCTACTCCACGCGTACTTCAGACGGCTGGCTTTCGGGGAGAAAAATCCTCGCTACGGGAGGACCGCTACGCCACGCGTCCTTACGACTATTAGAGGGGAGAAAACTCCTTGCTAAGCAATGAAAGCGTCTTCCGGTTTTGAGTGTAAATGTACACATTTAGGCCAAAAAGGGACTGTCGCGAATTTGGCTTTCTCGCGTTGCGCCCAGCAAAACATTGGTTTGGCATTCTTTTCTGGCCGATTTCCTCCCTCACGGTTCTCATTCCTCTTCGAAAGTTGAAGAGCGTGTCTCTCTCGAGTTAGAAGTGCATTGAGGATTAAAAATTGATCATGTGAACGGACCAGTGGGGAGACTGCTCTCCCAATGATCCTCAAGGGGGATTGTAAATCTGAAATTGCTCAGACTTGTGAATGTGAAAAATGTCCACATTGAGGAATCAATCCTCCCTGGGAACCAATGCCCTACTGGGAAACACTCTCCATTTCGATGTGAGAGCTCGCAGGATCAGAAATGGGAGGACTTCTACACCACGCGTACTTCAGACGGCTGGCTTTAGGGGAGAAAAATCCTCGCTATGGGAGGACCGCTACGCCACGCGTCCTTACGACTATTAGAGGGGAGAAAACTCCTTGCTAAGCAATGAAAGCGTCTTCCAGTTTGGAGTGTAAATGTACACCTTTAGGCCAAAAAGGGACTGTCGCTAATTTGGCTTTCTCGCGATGCGCCCAGCAAAACATTGGTTTGGCTTTCTTTTCTGGCCTATTTCCTCCCTCACGGTTCTCATTCCTCTTCGAAAGTGGAAGAGCGTGTCTCTCTCGAGTTAGAAGGGCATTGAGGATTACAAATTGATCATGTGAAATGACCAGTGGGGAGACTGGTCTCCCAATGATCCTCAAGGGGGATTGTAAATCTGAAATTTCTCAGACTTGTGAATGTGAAAAATGTCCACATCGAGGAATCAATCCTCCCTGGGAACCAATGCCCTACTGGGAAACACTCCCCATTTCGATGTGAGAACGCACCAGGATCAGAAATGGGAGGACCTCTACTCCACGCGTACTTCAGACGGCTGGCTTTCGGGGAGAAAAATCCTCGCTACGGGAGGACCGCTACGCCACGCGTCCTTACGACGATCATAGGGGAGAAAACTCCTTGCTAAGCAATGAAAGCGTCTTCCGGTGTGGAGTGTAAATGTACACATTTCGGCCAAAAAGGGACTGTCGCGAATTTGGCTTTCTCGCGATGCGCCCAGCAAAACATTGGTTTGGCTTTCTTTTCTGGCCGATTTCCTCCCTCACGGTTCTCATTCCTCTTCGAAAGTGGAAGAGAGTGTCTCTCGCGAGTTAGAAGGGCATTGAGGATTACAAATTGATCATGTGAAATGACCAGTAGGGAGACTGGTCTCCCAATGATCCTCAAGGGGGATTGTAAATCTGAAATTTCTCAGACTTGTGAATGTGAAAAATGTCCACATCGAGGAATCAATCCTCCCTGGGAACCAATGCCCTACTGGGAAACACTCCCCATTTCGATGTGAGAACGCGCCAGGATCAGAAATGGGAGGACCTCTACTCCACGCGTACTTCAGACGGCTGGCTTTCGGGGAGAAAAATCCTCGCTACGGGAGGACCGCTACGCCACGCGTCCTTACGACGATCATAGGGGAGAAAACTCCTTGCTAAGCAATGAAAGCGTCTTCCGGTGTGGAGTGTAAATGTACACATTTAGGCCAAAAAGGGACTGTCGCGAATTTGGCTTTCTCGCGATGCGCCCAGCAAAATATTGATTTGGCTTTCTTTTCTGGCCGATTTCCTCCCTCACGGTTCTCATTCCTCTTCGAAAGTTGAAGAGCGTGTCTCTCTCGAGTTAGAAGGGCATTGAGGATTACAAATTGATCATGTGAAATGACCAGTGGGGAGACTGGTCTCCCAATGATCCTCAAGGGGGATTGTAAATCTGAAATTTCTCAGACTTGTGAATGTGAAAAATGTCCACATCGAGGAATCAATCCTCCCTGGGAACCAATGCCCTACTGGGAAACACTCCCCATTTCGATGTGAGAACGCGCCAGGATCAGAAATGCGAGGACCTCTACTCCACGCGTACTTCAGACGGCTGGCTTTCGGGGAGAAAAATCCTCGCTACGGGAGGACCGCTACGCCACGCGTCCTCACGACGATCATAGGGGAGAAAACTCTTTGCTAAGCAATGAAATCGTCTTCCGGTGTGGAGTGGAAATGTACACATTTAGGCCAAAAAGGGATTGTCGCGAATTTGGCTTTCTCGCGATGCGCCCAGCAAAACATTGATTTGGCTTTCTTTTCTGGCCGATTTCCTCCCTCACGGTTCTCATTCCTCTTCGAAAGTTGAAGAGCGTGTCTCTCTCGAGTTAGAAGGGCATTGAGGATTACAAATTGATCATGTGAAATGACCAGTGGGGAGACTGGTCTCCCAATGATCCTCAAGGGGGATTGTAAATCTGAAATTTCTCAGACTTGTGAATGTGAAAAATGTCCACATTGAGGAATCAATCCTCCCTGGGAACCAATGCCCTACTGGGAAACATTTCCCATTTAGATGTGAGAACTCGCCAGGATCAGAAATGGGAGGACCTCTACTCCACGCGTACTTAAGACTATTATAGGGGAGAAAACTCCTTGCTAAGCATTGAAAGAGTCTTCATATTTTGAATGTAAATGTACACATTTATGCCAAAAAGGGACTGTCGCTAATTTGGCTTTCTCGCAATGCGCCTAGCAAAACATTGGTTTGGCTTTCTTTTCTTGCCTATTTCCTCCCTCACAGTTCTTATTCCTCTTCGAAAGTTGAAGAGCGTGTCTATCCCTACTTAGAAGTGCATTGAGGATTACAAATTGATCATGTGAACTGACCAGTGGGGAGACTGGTCTCCCAATGATCCTCAAGGGGGATAGTAAATCTGAAATTTCTCAGACTCGTGAATGTGAAAAATGTCCACACTGAGGAATCAATCCTCCCTGGGAACCAATGCCCTACTGGGAAACACTCTCCATTTCGATGTGAGAGCTCGCAGGATCAGAAATGGGAGGACCTCTACTCCACGCGTACTTAAGACTATTATAGGGGAGAAAACTCCTTGCTAAGCATTGAAAGAGTCTTCATATTTTGAATGTAAATGTACACATTTATGCAAAAAAAGGACTGTCGCTAATTTGGCTTTCTCGCAATGCGCCCAGCAAAACATTGGTTTGGCATTCTTTTCTGGCCTATTTCCTCCCTCACAGTTCTCATTCGTCTTCGAAAGTTGAAGAGCGTGTCTCTCTCGAGTTAGAAGTGCATTGAGGATTACAAATTGATCATGTGAACTGACCAGTGGGGAGACTGGACTCCCAATGATCCTCAAGGGGGATTGTAAATCTGAAATTTCTCAGACTTGTGAATGTGAAAAATGTCCACATTGAGGAATCAATCCTCCCTGGGAACCAATGCCCTACTGGGAAACACTCTCCATTTCGATGTGAGAGCTCACAGGATCAGAAATGGGAGGACCTCTACACCACACGTACTTCAGACGGCTGGCTTTGGGAGAAAAATCCTCGCTATGGGAGGACCGCTACGCCACGCGTCCTTACGACTATTATAGGGGAGAAAACTCCTTGCTAAGCAATGAAAGTGTCTTCCGGTTTGGAGTGTAAATGTACACATTTAGGCCAAAAAGGGACTGTCGCTAATTTGGTTTTCTCGCGATGCGCCCAGCAAAACATTGGTTTGGCTTTCTTTTCTGGCCTATTTCCTCCCTCACGGTTCTCATTCCTCTTCGAAAGTGGAAGAGCGTGTCTCTCTCGAGTTAGAAGGGCATTGAGGTTTACAAATTGATCATGTGAAATGACCAGTGGGGAGACTGGTCTCCCAATGATCCTCAAGGGGGATTGTAAATCTGAAATTTCTCAGACTTGTGAATGTGAAAAATGTCCACATCGAGGAATCAATCCTCCCTGGGAACCAATGCCCTACTGGGAAACACTCCCCATTTCGATGTGAGAACGCACCAGGATCAGAAATGGGAGGACCTCTACTCCACGCGTACTTCAGACGGCTGGCTTTCGGGGAGAAAAATCCTCGCTACGGGAGGACCGCTACGCCACGCGTCCTTACGACGATCATAGGGGAGAAAACTCCTTGCTAAGCAATGAAAGCGTCTTCCGGTGTGGAGTGTAAATGTACACATTTAGGCCAAAAAGGGACTGTCGCGAATTTGGCTTTCTCGCGATGCGCCCAGCAAAACATTGGTTTGGCTTTCTTTTTGGCCGATTTGCTCCCTCACGGTTCTCATTCGTCTTCGAATGTGGAAGAGCGTGTCTCTCTCGAGTTAGAAGGGCATTGAGGATTACAAATTGATCATGTGAAATGACCAGTGGGGAGACTGGTCTCCCAATGATCCTCAAGGGGGATTGTAAATCTGAAATTTCTCAGACTTGTGAATGTGAAAAATGTCCACATTGAGGAATCAATCCTCCCTGTGAACCAATGCCCTACTGGGAAACACTCTCCATTTCGATGTGAGAGCTCGCAGGATCAGAAATGGGAGGACTTCTACACCACGCGTACTTCAGACGGCTGGCTTTCGGGGAGAAAAATCCTCGCTACGGGAGGACCGCTACGCCACGCGTCCTTACGACGATCATAGGGGAGAAAACTCCTTGCTAAGCAATGAAAGCGTCTTCCGGTGTGGAGTGTAAATGTACACATTTAGGCCAAAAAGGGACTGTTGCGAATTTGGCTTTCTCGCGATGCGCCCAGCAAAACATTGATTTGGCTTTCTTTTCTGGCCGATTTCCTCCCTCACGGTTCTCATTCCTCTTCGAAAGTTGAAGAGCGTGTCTCTCTCGAGTTAGAAGGGCATTGAGGATTACAAATTGATCATGTGAAATGACCAGTGGGGAGACTGGTCTCCCAATGATCCTCAAAGGGGATTGTAAATCTGAAATTTCTCAGACTTGTGAATGTGAAAAATGTCCACATCGAGGAATCAATCCTCCCTGGGAACCAATGCCCTACTGGGAAACACTCCCCATTTCGATGTGAGAACGTGCCAGGATCAGAAATGCGAGGACCTCTACTCCACGCGTACTTCAGATGGCTGGCTTTCGGGGAGAAAAATCCTCGCTACGGGAGGACCGCTACGCCACGCGTCCTTACGACGATCATAGGGGAGAAAACTCCTTGCTAAGCAATGAAATCGTCTTCCGGTGTGGAGTGGAAATGTACACATTTAGGCCAAAAAGGGATTGTCGCGAATTTGGCTTTCTCGCGATGCGCCCAGCAAAACATTGATTTGGCTTTCTTTTCTGGCCGATTTCCTCCCTCACGGTTCTCATTCCTCTTCGAAAGTTGAAGAGCGTGTCTCTCTCGAGTTAGAAGGGCATTGAGGATTACAAATTGATCATGTGAAATGACCAGTGGGGAGACTGGTCTCCCAATGATCCTCAAGGGGGATTGTAAATCTGAAATTTCTCAGACTTGTGAATGTGAAAAATGTCCACATCGAGGAATCAATCCTCCCTGGGAACCAATGCCCTACTGGGAAACACTCCCCATTTCGATGTGAGAACGCGCCAGGATCAGAAATGGGAGGACCTCTACTCCACGCGTACTTCAGACGGCTGGCTTTCGGGGAGAAAAATCCTCGCTACGGGAGGACCGCTACGCCACGCGTCCTTACGACGATCATAGGGGAGAAAACTCCTTGCTAAGCAATGAAAGCGTCTTCCGGTGTGGAGTGGAAATGTACACATTTAGGCCAAAAAGGGACTGTCGCGAATTTGGCTTTCTCGCGATGCGCCCAGCAAGACATTGGTTTGGCTTTCTTTTTGGCCGATTTGCTCCCTCACGGTTCTCATTCGTCTTCGAATGTGGAAGAGCGTGTCTCTCTCGAGTTAGAAGGGCATTGAGGATTACAAATTGATCATGTGAAATGACCAGTGGGGAGACTGGTCTCCCAATGATCCTCAAGGGGGATTGTAAATCTGAAATTTCTCAGACTTGTGAATGTGAAAAATGTCCACATTGAGGAATCAATCCTCCCTGGGAACCAATGCCCTACTGGGAAACACTCTCCATTTCGATGTGAGAGCTCGCAGGATCAGAAATGGGAGGACTTCTACACCACGCGTACTTCAGACGGCTGGCTTTAGGGGAGAAAAATCCTCGCTATGGGAGGACCTCTACGCCACGCGTCCTTACGACTATTAGAGGGGAGAAAAATCCTTGCTAAGCAATGAAAGCGTCTTCCAGTTTGGAGTGTAAATGTACACCTTTAGGCCAAAAAGGGACTGTCGCTAATTTGGCTTTCTCGCGATGCGCCCAGCAAAACATTGGTTTGGCATTCTTTTCTGGCCTATTTCCTCCCTCACAGTTCTCATTCCTCTTCGAAAGTTGAAGAGCGTGTCTCTCTCGAGTTAGAAGTGCATTGAGGATTACAAATTGATCATGTGAACTGACCAGTGGGGAGACTGGACTCCCAATGATCCTCAAGGGGGATTGTAAATCTGAAATTTCTCAGACTTGTGAATGTGAAAAATGTCCACATTGAGGAATCAATCCTCCCTGGGAACCAATGCCCTACTGGGAAACACTCTCCATTTCGATGTGAGAGCTCACAGGATCAGAAATGGGAGGACCTCTACACCACACGTACTTCAGACGGCTGGCTTTGGGAGAAAAATCCTCGCTATGGGAGGACCGCTACGCCACGCGTCCTTACGACTATTATAGGGGAGAAAACTCCTTGCTAAGCAATGAAAGTGTCTTCCGGTTTGGAGTGTAAATGTACACATTTAGGCCAAAAAGGGACTGTCGCTAATTTGGTTTTCTCGCGATGCGCCCAGCAAAACATTGGTTTGGCTTTCTTTTCTGGCCTATTTCCTCCCTCACGGTTCTCATTCCTCTTCGAAAGTGGAAGAGCGTGTCTCTCTCGAGTTAGAAGGGCATTGAGGTTTACAAATTGATCATGTGAAATGACCAGTGGGGAGACTGGTCTCCCAATGATCCTCAAGGGGGATTGTAAATCTGAAATTTCTCAGACTTGTGAATGTGAAAAATGTCCACATCGAGGAATCAATCCTCCCTGGGAACCAATGCCCTACTGGGAAACACTCCCCATTTCGATGTGAGAACGCACCAGGATCAGAAATGGGAGGACCTCTACTCCACGCGTACTTCAGACGGCTGGCTTTCGGGGAGAAAAATCCTCGCTACGGGAGGACCGCTACGCCACGCGTCCTTACGACAATCATAGGGGAGAAAACTCCTTGCTAAGCAATGAAAGCGTCTTCCGGTGTGGAGTGTAAATGTACACATTTAGGCCAAAAAGGGACTGTCGCGAATTTGGCTTTCTCGCGATGCGCCCAGCAAAACATTGGTTTGGCTTTCTTTTCTGGCCGATTTCCTCCCTCACGGTTCTCATTCCTCTTCGAAAGTGGAAGAGCGTGTCTCTCTCGAGTTAGAAGGGCATTGAGGATTACAAATTGATCATGTGAAATGACCAGTGGTGAGACTGGTCTCCCAATGATCCTCAAGGGGGATTGTAAATCTGAAATTTCTCAGACTTGTGAATGTGAAAAATGTCCACATCGAGGAATCAATCCTCCCTGGGAACCAATGCCCTACTGGGAAACACTCCCCATTTCGATGTGAGAACGCGCCAGGATCAGAAATGGGAGGACCTCTACTCCACGCGTACTTCAGAGGGCTGGCTTTCGGGGAGAAAAATCCTCGCTACGGGAGGACCGCTACGCCACGCGTCCTTACGACGATCATAGGGGAGAAAACTCCTTGCTAAGCAATGAAAGCGTCTTCCGGTGTGGAGTGGAAATGTACACATTTAGGCCAAAAAGGGACTGTCGCGAATTTGGCTTTCTCGCGATGCGCCCAGCAAAACATTGGTTTGGCTTTCTTTTCTGGCCGATTTCCTCCCTCACGGTTCTCATTCCTCTTTGAGAGTTGAAGAGCGTGTCTCTCTCGAGTTAGAAGGGCATTGAGGATTACAAATTGATCATGTGAAATGACCAGTGGGGAGACTGGTCTCCCAATGATCCTCAAGGGGGATTGTAAATCTGAAATTTCTCAGACTTGTGAATGTGAAAAATGTCCACATCGAGGAATCAATCCTCCCTGGGAACCAATGCCCTACTGGGAAACACTCCCCATTTCGATGTGAGAACGCCCCAGGATCAGAAATGGGAGGACCTCTACTCCACGCGTACTTCAGAGGGCTGGCTTTCGGGGAGAAAAATCCTCGCTACGGGAGGACCGCTACGCCACGCATCCTTACGACGATCATAGGGGAGAAAACTCCTTGCTAAGCAATGAAAGCGTCTTCCGGTGTGGAGTGTAAATGTACACATTTAGGCCAAAAAGGGACTGTTGCGAATTTGGCTTTCTCGCGATGCGCCCAGCAAAACATTGGTTTGGCTTTCTTTTCTGGCCGATTTCCTCCCTAACGGTTCTCATTCCTCTTCGAAAGTGGAAGAGCGTGTCTCTCTCGAGTTAGAAGGGCATTGAGGATTACAAATTGATCATGTGAAATGACCAGTGGGGAGACTGGTCTCCCAATGATCCTCAAGGGGGATTGTAAATCTGAAATTTCTCAGACTTGTGAATGTGAAAAATGTCCACATCGAGGAATCAATCCTCCCTGGGAACCAATGCCCTACTGGGAAACACTCTCCATTTCGATGTGAGAGCTCGCAGGATCAGAAATGGGAGGACCTCTACTCCACGCGTACTTAAGACTATTATAGGGGAGAAAACTCCTTGCTAAGCATTGAAAGAGTCTTCATATTTTGAATGTAAATGTACACATTTATGCAAAAAAAGGACTGTCGCTAATTTGGCTTTCTCGCAATGCGCCCAGCAAAACATTGGTTTGGCATTCTTTTCTGGCCTATTTCCTCCCTCACAGTTCTCATTCCTCTTCGAAAGTTGAAGAGCGTGTCTCTCTCGAGTTAGAAGTGCATTGAGGATTACAAATTGATCATGTGAACTGACCAGTGGGGAGACTGGACTCCCAATGATCCTCAAGGGGGATTGTAAATCTGAAATTTCTCAGACTTGTGAATGTGAAAAATGTCCACATTGAGGAATCAATCCTCCCTGGGAACCAATGCCCTACTGGGAAACACTCTCCATTTCGATGTGAGAGCTCACAGGATCAGAAATGGGAGGACCTCTACACCACACGTACTTCAGACGGCTGGCTTTGGGAGAAAAATCCTCGCTATGGGAGGACCGCTACGCCACGCGTCCTTACGACTATTATAGGGGAGAAAACTCCTTGCTAAGCAATGAAAGTGTCTTCCGGTTTGGAGTGTAAATGTACACATTTAGGCCAAAAAGGGACTGTCGCTAATTTGGTTTTCTCGCGATGCGCCCAGCAAAACATTGGTTTGGCTTTCTTTTCTGGCCTATTTCCTCCCTCACGGTTCTCATTCCTCTTCGAAAGTGGAAGAGCGTGTCTCTCTCGAGTTAGAAGGGCATTGAGGTTTACAAATTGATCATGTGAAATGACCAGTGGGGAGACTGGTCTCCCAATGATCCTCAAGGGGGATTGTAAATCTGAAATTTCTCAGACTTGTGAATGTGAAAAATGTCCACATCGAGGAATCAATCCTCCCTGGGAACCAATGCCCTACTGGGAAACACTCCCCATTTCGATGTGAGAACGCACCAGGATCAGAAATGGGAGGACCTCTACTCCACGCGTACTTCAGACGGCTGGCTTTCGGGGAGAAAAATCCTCGCTACGGGAGGACCGCTACGCCACGCGTCCTTACGACAATCATAGGGGAGAAAACTCCTTGCTAAGCAATGAAAGCGTCTTCCGGTGTGGAGTGTAAATGTACACATTTAGGCCAAAAAGGGACTGTCGCGAATTTGGCTTTCTCGCGATGCGCCCAGCAAAACATTGGTTTGGCTTTCTTTTCTGGCCGATTTCCTCCCTCACGGTTCTCATTCCTCTTCGAAAGTGGAAGAGCGTGTCTCTCTCGAGTTAGAAGGGCATTGAGGATTACAAATTGATCATGTGAAATGACCAGTGGTGAGACTGGTCTCCCAATGATCCTCAAGGGGGATTGTAAATCTGAAATTTCTCAGACTTGTGAATGTGAAAAATGTCCACATCGAGGAATCAATCCTCCCTGGGAACCAATGCCCTACTGGGAAACACTCCCCATTTCGATGTGAGAACGCGCCAGGATCAGAAATGGGAGGACCTCTACTCCACGCGTACTTCAGAGGGCTGGCTTTCGGGGAGAAAAATCCTCGCTACGGGAGGACCGCTACGCCACGCGTCCTTACGACGATCATAGGGGAGAAAACTCCTTGCTAAGCAATGAAAGCGTCTTCCGGTGTGGAGTGGAAATGTACACATTTAGGCCAAAAAGGGACTGTCGCGAATTTGGCTTTCTCGCGATGCGCCCAGCAAAACATTGGTTTGGCTTTCTTTTCTGGCCGATTTCCTCCCTCACGGTTCTCATTCCTCTTTGAGAGTTGAAGAGCGTGTCTCTCTCGAGTTAGAAGGGCATTGAGGATTACAAATTGATCATGTGAAATGACCAGTGGGGAGACTGGTCTCCCAATGATCCTCAAGGGGGATTGTAAATCTGAAATTTCTCAGACTTGTGAATGTGAAAAATGTCCACATCGAGGAATCAATCCTCCCTGGGAACCAATGCCCTACTGGGAAACACTCCCCATTTCGATGTGAGAACGCCCCAGGATCAGAAATGGGAGGACCTCTACTCCACGCGTACTTCAGAGGGCTGGCTTTCGGGGAGAAAAATCCTCGCTACGGGAGGACCGCTACGCCACGCATCCTTACGACGATCATAGGGGAGAAAACTCCTTGCTAAGCAATGAAAGCGTCTTCCGGTGTGGAGTGTAAATGTACACATTTAGGCCAAAAAGGGACTGTTGCGAATTTGGCTTTCTCGCGATGCGCCCAGCAAAACATTGGTTTGGCTTTCTTTTCTGGCCGATTTCCTCCCTAACGGTTCTCATTCCTCTTCGAAAGTGGAAGAGCGTGTCTCTCTCGAGTTAGAAGGGCATTGAGGATTACAAATTGATCATGTGAAATGACCAGTGGGGAGACTGGTCTCCCAATGATCCTCAAGGGGGATTGTAAATCTGAAATTTCTCAGACTTGTGAATGTGAAAAATGTCCACATCGAGGAATCAATCCTCCCTGGGAACCAATGCCCTACTGGGAAACACTCCCCATTTCGATGTGAGAACGCGCCAGGATCAGAAATGGGAGGACCTCTACTCCACGCGTACTTCAGACGGCTGGCTTTCGGGGAGAAAAATCCTCGCTACGGGAGGACCGCTACGCCACGCGTCCTTACGACGATCATAGGGGAGAAAACTCCTTGCTAAGCAATGAAAGCGTCTTCCGGTGTTGAGTGGAAATGTACACATTTAGGCCAAAAAGGGACTGTCGCGAATTTGGCTTTCTCGCGATGCGCCCAGCAAAACATTGATTTGGCTTTCTTTTCTGGCCGATTTCCTCCCTCACGGTTCTCATTCCTCTTCGAAAGTTGAAGAGCGTGTCTCTCTCGAGTTAGAAGTGCATTGAGGATTACAAATTGATCATGTGAAATGACCAGTGGGGAGACTGGTCTCCCAATGATCCTCAAGGGGGATTGTAAATCTGAAATTTCTCAGACTTGTGAATGTGAAAAATGTCCACATCGAGGAATCAATCCTCCCTGGGAACCAATGCCCTACTGGGAAACACTCCCCATTTCTATGTGAGAACGCGCCAGGATCAGAAATGCGAGGACCTCTACTCCACGCGTACTTCAGACGGCTGGCTTTCGGGGAGAAAAATCCTCGCTATGGGAGGACCGCTACGCCACGCGTCCTTACGACGATCATAGGGGAGAAAACTCCTTGCTAAGCAATGAAAGCGTCTTCCGGTGTGGAGTGGAAATGTACACATTTAGGCCAAAAAGGGACTGTCGCGAATTTGGCTTTCTCGCGATGCGCCCAGCAAAACATTGATTTGGCTTTCTTTTCTGGCCGATTTCCTCCCTCACGGTTCTCATTCCTCTTCGAAAGTTGAAGAGCGTGTCTCTCTCGAGTTAGAAGGGCATTGAGGATTACAAATTGATCATGTGAAATGACCAGTGGGGAGACTGGTCTCCCAATGATCCTCAAGGGGGATTGTAAATCTGAAATTTCTCAGACTTGTGAATGTGAAAAATGTCCACATCGAGGAATCAATCCTCCCTGGGAACCAATGCTCTACTGGGAAACACTCCCCATTTCGATGTGAGAACGCGCCAGGATCAGAAATGCGAGGACCTCTACTCCACGCGTACTTCAGACGGCTGGCTTTCGGGGAGAAAAATCCTCGCTACGGGAGGACCGCTACGCCACGCGTCCTTACGACGATCATAGGGGAGAAAACTCCTTGCTAAGCAATGAAATCGTCTTCCAGTGTGGAGTGTAAATGTACACATTTAGGCCAAAAAGGGACTGTCGCGAATTTGGCTTTCTCGCGATGCGCCCAGCAAAACATTGGTTTGGCTTTCTTTTCTGGCCGATTTCCTCCCTCACGGTTCTCATTCCTCTTTGAGAGTTGAAGAGCGTGTCTCTCTCGAGTTAGAAGGGCATTGAGGATTACAAATTGATCATGTGAAATGACCAGTGGGGAGACTGGTCTCCCAATGATCCTCAAGGGGGATTGTAAATCTGAAATTTCTCAGATTTGTGAATGTGAAAAATGTCCACATCGAGGAATCAATCCTCCCTGGGAACCAATGCCCTACTGGGAAACACTCCCCATTTCGATGTGAGAACGCGCCAGGATCAGAAATGGGAGGACCTCTACTCCACGCGTACTTCAGACGGCTGGCTTTCGGGGAGAAAAATTCTCGCTACGGGAGGACCGCTACGCCACGCGTCCTTACGACGATCATAGGGGAGAAAACTCCTTGCTAAGCAATGAAAGCGTCTTCCGGTGTGGAGTGGAAATGTACACATTTAGGCCAAAAAGGCACTGTTGCGAATTTGGCTTTCTCGCGATGCGCCCAGCAAGACATTGGTTTGGCTTTCTTTTCTGGCCGATTTCCTCCCTCACGGTTCTCATTCCTCTTCGAAAGTGGAAGAGCGTGTCTCTCTCGAGTTAGAAGGGCATTGAGGATTACAAATTGATCATGTGAAATGACCAGTGGGGAGACTGGTCTCCCAATGATCCTCAAGGGGGATTGTAAATCTGAAATTGCTCAGACTTGTGAAAGTGAAAAATGTCCACATCGAGGAATCAATCCTCCCTGGGAACCAATGCCCTACTGGGAAACACTCCCCATTTCGATGTGAGAACGCGCCAGGATCAGAAATGGGAGGACCTCTACTCCACGCGTACTTCAGACGGCTGGCTTTCGGGGAGAAAAATCCTCGCTACGGGAGGACCGCTACGCCACGCGTCCTTACGACGATCATAGGGGAGAAAACTCCTTGCTATGCAATGAAAGCGTCTTCCGGTGTGGAGTGGAAATGTACACATTTCGGCCAAAAAGGGACTGTCGCGAATTTGGCTTGCTCGCGATGCGCCCAGCAAAACATTGGTTTGGCTTTCTTTTCTGGCCGATTTCCTCCCTCACGGTTCTCATTCCTCTTTGAGAGTTGAAGAGTGTGTCTCTCTCGAGTTAGAAGGGCATTGAGGATTACAAATTGATCATGTGAAATGACCAGTGGGGAGACTGGTCTCCCAATGATCCTCAAGGGGGATTGTAAATCTGCAATTTCTCAGACTTGTGAATGTGAAAAATGTCCACATTGAGGAATCAATCCTCCCTGGGAACCAATGCCCTACTGGGAAACACTCCCCATTTCGATGTGAGAACTCGCCAGGATCAGAAATGGGAGGACCTCTACTCCACGCGTACTTCAGAGGGCTGGCTTTCGGGGAGAAAAATCCTCGCTACGGGAGGACCGCTACGCCACGCGTCCTTACGACTATTAGAGGGGAGAAAACTCCTTGCTAAGCAATGAAAGCGTCTTCCGGTTTTGAGTGTAAATGTACACATTTAGGCCAAAAAGGGACTGTCGCGAATTTGGCTTTCTCGCGATGCGCCCAGCAAAACATTGGTTTGGCATTCTTTTCTGGCCGATTTCCTCCCTCACGGTTCTCATTCCTCTTCGAAAGTTGAAGAGCGTGTCTCTCTCGAGTTAGAAGTGCATTGAGGATTACAAATTGATCATGTGAGCGGACCAGTGGGGAGACTGGTCTCCCAATGATCCTCAAGGGGGATTGTAAATCTGAAATTTCTCAGACTTGTGAATGTGAAAAATGTCCACATTGAGGAATCAATCCTCCCTGGGAACCAATGCCCTACTGGGAAACACTCTCCATTTCGATGTGAGAGCTCGCAGGATCAGAAATGGGAGGACTTCTACACCACGCGTACTTCAGACGGCTGGCTTTAGGGGAGAAAAATCCTCGCTATGGGAGGACCGCTACGCCACGCGTCCTTACGACGATCATAGGGGAGAAAACTCCTTGCTAAGCAATGAAAGCGTCTTCCAGTTTGGAGTGTAAATGTACACCTTTAGGCCAAAAAGGGACTGTCGATAATTTGGCTTTCTCGCGATGCGCCCAGCAAAACATTGGTTTGGCTTTCTTTTCTGGCCTATTTCCTCCCTCACGGTTCTCATTCCTCTTCGAAAGTGGAAGAGCGTGTCTCTCTCGAGTTAGAAGGGCATTGAGGTTTACAAATTGATCATGTGAAATGACCAGTGGGGAGACTGGTCTCCCAATGATCCTCAAGGGGGATTGTAAATCTGAAATTTCTCAGACTTGTGAATGTGAAAAATGTCCACATCGAGGAATCAATCCTCCCTGGGAACCAATGCCCTACTGGGAAACATTTCCCATTTCGATGTGAGAGCTCGCAGGATCAGAAATGGGAGGACCTCTACTCCACGCGTACTTAAGACTATTATAGGGGAGAAAACTCCTTGCTAAGCATTGAAAGAGTCTTCATATTTTGAATGTAAATGTACACATTTATGCCAAAAAGGGACTGTCGCTAATTTGGCTTTCTCGCAATGCGCCTAGCAAAACATTGGTTTGGCTTTCTTTTCTTGCCTATTTCCTCCCTCACAGTTCTTATTCCTCTTCGAAAGTTGAAGAGCGTGTCTATCCCTAGTTAGAAGTGCATTGAGGATTACAAATTGATCATGTGAACTGACCAGTGGGGAGACTGGTCTCCCAATGATCCTCAAGGGGGATAGTAAATCTGAAATTTCTCAGACTCGTGAATGTGAAAAATGTCCACACTGAGGAATCAATCCTCCCTGGGAACCAATGCCCTACTGGGAAACACTCTCCATTTCGATGTGAGAGCTCGCAGGATCAGAAATGGGAGGACCTCTACTCCACGCGTACTTAAGACTATTATAGGGGAGAAAACTCCTTGCTAAGCATTGAAAGAGTCTTCATATTTTGAATGTAAATGTACACATTTATGCAAAAAAAGGACTGTCGCTAATTTGGCTTTCTCGCAATGCGCCCAGCAAAACATTGGTTTGGCATTCTTTTCTGGCCTATTTCCTCCCTCACAGTTCTCATTCCTCTTCGAAAGTTGAAGAGCGTGTCTCTCTCGAGTTAGAAGTGCATTGAGGATTACAAATTGATCATGTGAACTGACCAGTGGGGAGACTGGACTCCCAATGATCCTCAAGGGGGATTGTAAATCTGAAATTTCTCAGACTTGTGAATGTGAAAAATGTCCACATTGAGGAATCAATCCTCCCTGGGAACCAATGCCCTACTGGGAAACACTCTCCATTTCGATGTGAGAGCTCACAGGATCAGAAATGGGAGGACCTCTACACCACACGTACTTCAGACGGCTGGCTTTGGGAGAAAAATCCTCGCTATGGGAGGACCGCTACGCCACGCGTCCTTACGACTATTATAGGGGAGAAAACTCCTTGCTAAGCAATGAAAGTGTCTTCCGGTTTGGAGTGTAAATGTACACATTTAGGCCAAAAAGGGACTGTCGCTAATTTGGTTTTCTCGCGATGCGCCCAGCAAAACATTGGTTTGGCTTTCTTTTCTGGCCTATTTCCTCCCTCACGGTTCTCATTCCTCTTCGAAAGTGGAAGAGCGTGTCTCTCTCGAGTTAGAAGGGCATTGAGGTTTACAAATTGATCATGTGAAATGACCAGTGGGGAGACTGGTCTCCCAATGATCCTCAAGGGGGATTGTAAATCTGAAATTTCTCAGACTTGTGAATGTGAAAAATGTCCACATCGAGGAATCAATCCTCCCTGGGAACCAATGCCCTACTGGGAAACACTCCCCATTTCGATGTGAGAACGCACCAGGATCAGAAATGGGAGGACCTCTACTCCACGCGTACTTCAGACGGCTGGCTTTCGGGGAGAAAAATCCTCGCTACGGGAGGACCGCTACGCCACGCGTCCTTACGACGATCATAGGGGAGAAAACTCCTTGCTAAGCAATGAAAGCGTCTTCCGGTGTGGAGTGTAAATGTACACATTTAGGCCAAAAAGGGACTGTCGCGAATTTGGCTTTCTCGCGATGCGCCCAGCAAAACATTGGTTTGGCTTTCTTTTTTGGCCGATTTCCTCCCTCACGGTTCTCATTCCTCTTCGAAAGTGGAAGAGCGTGTCTCTCTCGAGTTAGAAGGGCATTGAGGATTACAAATTGATCATGTGAAATGACCAGTAGGGAGACTGGTCTCCCAATGATCCTCAAGGGGGATTGTAAATCTGAAATTTCTCAGACTTGTGAATGTGAAAAATGTCCACATCGAGGAATCAATCCTCCCTGGGAACCAATGCCCTACTGGGAAACACTCCCCATTTCGATGTGAGAACGCGCCAGGATCAGAAATGGGAGGACCTCTACTCCACGCGTACTTCAGACGGCTGGCTTTCGGGGAGAAAAATCCTCGCTACGGGAGGACCGCTACGCCACGCGTCCTTACGACGATCATAGGGGAGAAAACTCCTTGCTAAGCAATGAAAGCGTCTTCCGGTGTGGAGTGTAAATGTACACATTTAGGCCAAAAAGGGACTGTTGCGAATTTGGCTTTCTCGCGATGCGCCCAGCAAAACATTGGTTTGGCTTTCTTTTCTGGCCGATTTCCTCCCTAATGGTTCTCATTCCTCTTCGAAAGTGGAAGAGCGTGTCTCTCTCGAGTTAGAAGGGCATTGAGGATTACAAATTGATCATGTGAAATGACCAGTGGGGAGACTGGTCTCCCAATGATCCTCAAGGGGGATTGTAAATCTGAAATTTCTCAGACTTGTGAATGTGAAAAATGTCCACATCGAGGAATCAATCCTCCCTGGGAACCAATGCCCTACTGGGAAACACTCCCCATTTCGATGTGAGAACGCGCCAGGATCAGAAATGGGAGGACCTCTACTCCACGCGTACTTCAGACGGCTGGCTTTCGGGGAGAAAAATCCTCGCTACGGGAGGACCGCTACGCCACGCGTCCTTACGACGATCATAGGGGAGAAAACTCCTTGCTAAGCAATGAAAGCGTCTTCCGGTGTGGAGTGGAAATGTACACATTTAGGCCAAAAAGGGACTGTCGCGAATTTGGCTTTCTCGCGATGCGCCCAGCAAAACATTGATTTGGCTTTCTTTTCTGGCCGATTTCCTCCCTCACGGTTCTCATTCCTCTTCGAAAGTTGAAGAGCGTGTCTCTCTCGAGTTAGAAGGGCATTGAGGATTACAAATTGATCATGTGAAATGACCAGTGGGGAGACTGGTCTCCCAATGATCCTCAAGGGGGATTGTAAATCTGAAATTTCTCAGACTTGTGAATGTGAAAAATGTCCACATCGAGGAATCAATCCTCCCTGGGAACCAATGCCCTACTGGGAAACACTCCCCATTTCGATGTGAGAACGCGCCAGGATCAGAAATGGGAGGACCTCTACTCCACGCGTACTTCAGACGGCTGGCTTTCGGGGAGAAAAATCCTCGCTACGGGAGGACCGCTACGCCACGCGTCCTTACGACGATCATAGGGGAGAAAACTCCTTGCTATGCAATGAAAGCGTCTTCCTGTGTGGAGTGGAAATGTACACATTTCGGCCAAAAAGGGACTGTCGCGAATTTGGCTTGCTCGCGATGCGCCCAGCAAAACATTGGTTTGGCTTTCTTTTCTGGCCGATTTCCTCCCTCACGGTTCTCATTCCTCTTTGAGAGTTGAAGAGCGTGTCTCTCTCGAGTTAGAAGGGCATTGAGGATTACAAATTGATCATGTGAAATGACCAGTGGGGAGACTGGTCTCCCAATGATCCTCAAGGGGGATTGTAAATCTGCAATTTCTCAGACTTGTGAATGTGAAAAATGTCCACATTGAGGAATCAATCCTCCCTGGGAACCAATGCCCTACTGGGAAACACTCCCCATTTCGATGTGAGAACGCGCCAGGATCAGAAATGGGAGGATCTCTACTCCACGCGTACTTCAGACGGCTGGCTTTCTGGGAGAAAAATCCTCGCTACGGGAGGACCGCTACGCCACGCGTCCTTACGACTATTAGAGGGGAGAAAACTCCATGCTAAGCAATGAAAGCGTCTTCCGGTTTTGAGTGTAAATGTACACATTTAGGCCAAAAAGGGACTGTTGCGAATTTGGCTTTCTCGCGATGCGCCCAGCAAAACATTGGTTTGGCTTTCTTTTCTGGCCGATTTCCTCCCTAATGGTTCTCATTCCTCTTCGAAAGTGGAAGAGCGTGTCTCTCTCGAGTTAGAAGGGCATTGAGGATTACAAATTGATCATGTGAAATGACCAGTGGGGAGACTGGTCTCCCAATGATCCTCAAGGGGGATTGTAAATCTGAAATTTCTCAGACTTGTGAATGTGAAAAATGTCCACATCGAGGAATCAATCCTCCCTGGGAACCAATGCCCTACTGGGAAACACTCCCCATTTCGATGTGAGAACGCGCCAGGATCAGAAATGGGAGGACCTCTACTCCACGCGTACTTCAGACGGCTGGCTTTCGGGGAGAAAAATCCTCGCTACGGGAGGACCGCTACGCCACGCGTCCTTACGACGATCATAGGGGAGAAAACTCCTTGCTAAGCAATGAAAGCGTCTTCCGGTGTGGAGTGGAAATGTACACATTTAGGCCAAAAAGGGACTGTCGCGAATTTGGCTTTCTCGCGATGCGCCCAGCAAAACATTGATTTGGCTTTCTTTTCTGGCCGATTTCCTCCCTCACGGTTCTCATTCCTCTTCGAAAGTTGAAGAGCGTGTCTCTCTCGAGTTAGAAGGGCATTGAGGATTACAAATTGATCATGTGAAATGACCAGTGGGGAGACTGGTCTCCCAATGATCCTCAAGGGGGATTGTAAATCTGAAATTTCTCAGACTTGTGAATGTGAAAAATGTCCACATCGAGGAATCAATCCTCCCTGGGAACCAATGCCCTACTGGGAAACACTCCCCATTTCGATGTGAGAACGCGCCAGGATCAGAAATGCGAGGACCTCTACTCCACGCGTACTTCAGACGGCTGGCTTTCGGGGAGAAAAATCCTCGCTACGGGAGGACCGCTACGCCACGCGTCCTTACGACGATCATAGGGGAGAAAACTCCTTGCTAAGCAATGAAAGCGTCTTCCGGTGTGGAGTGGAAATGTACACATTTAGGCCAAAAAGGGACTGTCGCGAATTTGGCTTTCTCGCGATGCGCCCAGCAAGACATTGGTTTGGCTTTCTTTTTGGCCGATTTGCTCCCTCACGGTTCTCATTCGTCTTCGAATGTGGAAGAGCGTGTCTCTCTCGAGTTAGAAGGGCATTGAGGATTACAAATTGATCATGTGATATGACCAGTGGGGAGACTGGTCTCCCAATGATCCTCAAGGGGGATTGTAAATCTGAAATTGCTCAGACTTGTGAAAGTGAAAAATGTCCACATCGAGGAATCAATCCTCCCTGGGAACCAATGCCCTACTGGGAAACACTCCCCATTTCGATGTGAGAACGCGCCAGGATCAGAAATGGGAGGACCTCTACTCCACGCGTACTTCAGACGGCTGGCTTTCGGGGAGAAAAATCCTCGCTACGGGAGGACCGCTACGCCACGCGTCCTTACGACGATCATAGGGGAGAAAACTCCTTGCTATGCAATGAAAGCGTCTTCCTGTGTGGAGTGGAAATGTACACATTTCGGCCAAAAAGGGACTGTCGCGAATTTGGCTTGCTCGCGATGCGCCCAGCAAAACATTGGTTTGGCTTTCTTTTCTGGCCGATTTCCTCCCTCACGGTTCTCATTCCTCTTTGAGAGTTGAAGAGCGTGTCTCTCTCGAGTTAGAAGGGCATTGAGGATTACAAATTGATCATGTGAAATGACCAGTGGGGAGACTGGTCTCCCAATGATCCTCAAGGGGGATTGTAAATCTGAAATTTCTCAGACTTGTGAATGTGAAAAATGTCCACATTGAGGAATCAATCCTCCCTGGGAACCAATGCCCTACTGGGAAACACTCCCCATTTCGATGTGAGAACGCGCCAGGATCAGAAATGGGAGGATCTCTACTCCACGCGTACTTCAGACGGCTGGCTTTCGGGGAGAAAAATCCTCGCTACGGGAGGACCGCTACGCCACGCGTCCTTACGACTATTAGAGGGGAGAAAACTCCTTGCTAAGCAATGAAAGCGTCTTCCGGTTTTGAGTGTAAATGTACACATTTAGGCCAAAAAGGGACTGTCGCGAATTTGGCTTTCTCGCGATGCGCCCAGCAAAACATTGGTTTGGCATTCTTTTCTGGCCGATTTCCTCCCTCACGGTTCTCATTCCTCTTCGAAAGTTGAAGAGCGTGTCTCTCTCGAGATAGAATTGCATTGAGGATTACAAATTGATCATGTGAACGGACCAGTGGGGAGACTGGTCTCCCAATGATCCTCAAGGGGGATTGTAAATCTGAAATTTCTCAGACTTGTGAATGTGAAAAATGTCCACATTGAGGAATCAATCCTCCCTGGGAACCAATGCCCTACTGGGAAACACTCTCCATTTCGATGTGAGAGCTCGCAGGATCAGAAATGGGAGGACTTCTACACCACGCGTACTTCAGACGGCTGGCTTTAGGGGAGAAAAATCCTCGCTATGGGAGGACCGCTACGCCACGCGTCCTTACGACTATTAGAGGGGAGAAAACTCCTTGCTAAGCAATGAAAGCGTCTTCCAGTTTGGAGTGTAAATGTACACCTTTAGGCCAAAAAGGGACTGTCGCTAATTTGGCTTTCTCGCGATGCGCCCAGCAAAACATTGGTTTGGCTTTCTTTTCTGGCCTATTTCCTCCCTCACGGTTCTCATTCCTCTTCGAATGTGGAAGAGCGTGTCTCTCTCGAGTTAGAAGTGCATTGAGGATTACAAATTGATCATGTGAAATGACCAGTGGGGAGACTGGTGTCCCAATGATCCTCAAGGGGGATTGTAAATCTGAAATTTCTCAGACTTGTGAATGTGAAAAATGTCCACATTGAGGAATCAATCCTCCCTGGGAACCAATGCCCTACTGGGAAACATTTCCCATTTAGATGTGAGAACTCGCCAGGATCAGAAATGGGAGGACCTCTACTCCACGCGTACTTAAGACTATTATAGGGGAGAAAACTCCTTGCTAAGCACTGAAAGAGTCTTCATATTTTGAATGTAAATGTACACATTTATGCCAAAAAGGGACTGTCGCTAATTTGGCTTTCTCGCAATGCGCCTAGCAAAACATTGGTTTGGCTTTCTTTTCTTGCCTATTTCCTCCCTCACAGTTCTTATTCCTCTTCGAAAGTTGAAGAGCGTGTCTATCCCTAGTTAGAAGTGCATTGAGGATTACAAATTGATCATGTGAACTGACCAGTGGGGAGACTGGTCTCCCAATGATCCTCAAGGGGGATAGTAAATCTGAAATTTCTCAGACTCGTGAATGTGAAAAATGTCCACACTGAGGAATCAATCCTCCCTGGGAACCAATGCCCTACTGGGAAACACTCTCCATTTCGATGTGAGAGCTCGCAGGATCAGAAATGGGAGGACCTCTACTCCACGCGTACTTAAGACTATTATAGGGGAGAAAACTCCTTGCTAAGCATTGAAAGAGTCTTCATATTTTGAATGTAAATGTACACATTTATGCAAAAAAAGGACTGTCGCTAATTTGGCTTTCTCGCAATGCGCCCAGCAAAACATTGGTTTGGCATTCTTTTCTGGCCTATTTCCTCCCTCACAGTTCTCATTCCTCTTCGAAAGTTGAAGAGCGTGCCTCTCTCTCGAGTTAGAAGTGCATTGAGGATTACAAATTGATCATGTGAACTGACCAGTGGGGAGACTGGACTCCCAATGATCCTCAAGGGGGATTGTAAATCTGAAATTTCTCAGACTTGTGAATGTGAAAAATGTCCACATCGAGGAATCAATCCTCCCTGGGAACCAATGCCCTACTGGGAAACACTCTCCATTTCGATGTGAGAGCTCACAGGATCAGAAATGGGAGGACCTCTACACCACACGTACTTCAGACGGCTGGCTTTGGGAGAAAAATCCTCGCTATGGGAGGACCACTACGCCACGCGTCCTTACGACTATTATAGGGGAGAAAACTCCTTGCTAAGCAATGAAAGGGTCTTCCGGTTTGGAGTGTAAATGTACACATTTAGGCCAAAAAGGGACTGTCGCTAATTTGGTTTTCTCGCGATGCGCCCAGCAAAACATTGGTTTGGCTTTCTTTTCTGGCCTATTTCCTCCCTCACGGTTCTCATTCCTCTTCGAAAGTGGAAGAGCGTGTCTCTCTCGAGTTAGAAGGGCATTGAGGTTTACAAATTGATCATGTGAAATGACCAGTGGGGAGACTGGTCTCCCAATGATCCTCAAGGGGGATTGTAAATCTGAAATTTCTCAGACTTGTGAATGTGAAAAATGTCCACATCGAGGAATCAATCCTCCCTGGGAACCAATGCCCTACTGGGAAACACTCCCCATTTCGATGTGAGAACGCACCAGGATCAGAAATGGGAGGACCTCTACTCCACGCGTACTTCAGACGGCTGGCTTTCGGGGAGAAAAATCCTCGCTACGGGAGGACCGCTACGCCACGCGTCCTTACGACTATTAGAGGGGAGAAAACTCCTTGCTAAGCAATAAAAGCGTCTTCCAGTGTGGAGTGTAAATGTACACATTTAGCCCAAAAAGGGACTGTCGCGAATTTGGCTTTCTCGCGATGCGCCCAGCAAAACATTGGTTTGGCTTTCTTTTCTGGCCGATTTCCTCCCTCACGGTTCTCATTCCTCTTCGAAAGTGGAAGAGCGTGTCTCTCTCGAGTTAGAAGGGCATTGAGGATTACAAATTGATCATGTGAAATGACCAGTAGGGAGACTGGTCTCCCAATGATCCTCAAGGGGGATTGTAAATCTGAAATTTCTCAGACTTGTGAATGTGAAAAATGTCCACATCGAGGAATCAATCCTCCCTGGGAACCAATGCCCTACTGGGAAACACTCCCCATTTCGATGTGAGAACGCGCCAGGATCAGAAATGGGAGGACCTCTACTCCACGCGTACTTCAGACGGCTGGCTTTCGGGGAGAAAAATCCTCGCTACGGGAGGACCGCTACGCCACGCGTCCTTACGACGATCATAGGGGAGAAAACTCCTTGCTAAGCAATGAAAGCGTCTTCCGGTGTGGAGTGTAAATGTACACATTTAGGCCAAAAAGGGACTGTTGCGAATTTGGCTTTCTCGCGATGCGCCCAGCAAAACATTGGTTTGGCTTTCTTTTCTGGCCGATTTCCTCCCTAATGGTTCTCATTCCTCTTCGAAAGTGGAAGAGCGTGTCTCTCTCGAGTTAGAAGGGCATTGAGGATTACAAATTGATCATGTGAAATGACCAGTGGGGAGACTGGTCTCCCAATGATCCTCAAGGGGGATTGTAAATCTGAAATTTCTCAGACTTGTGAATGTGAAAAATGTCCACATCGAGGAATCAATCCTCCCTGGGAACCAATGCCCTACTGGGAAACACTCCCCATTTCGATGTGAGAACGCGCCAGGATCAGAAATGGGAGGACCTCTACTCCACGCGTACTTCAGACGGCTGGCTTTCGGGGAGAAAAATCCTCGCTACGGGAGGACCGCTACGCCACGCGTACTTACGACGATCATAGGGGAGAAAACTCCATGCTATGCAATGAAAGCGTCTTCCGGTGTGGAGTGGAAATGTACACATTTCGGCCAAAAAGGGACTGTCGCGAATTTGGCTTGCTCGCGATGCGCCCAGCAAAACATTGGTTTGGCTTTCTTTTCTGGCCGATTTCCTCCCTCACGGTTCTCATTCCTCTTTGAGAGTTGAAGAGCGTGTCTCTCTCGAGTTAGAAGGGCATTGAGGATTACAAATTGATCATGTGAAATGACCAGTGGGGAGACTGGTCTCCCAATGATCCTCAAGGGGGATTGTAAATCTGCAATTTCTCAGACTTGTGAATGTGAAAAATGTCCACATTGAGGAATCAATCCTCCCTGGGAACCAATGCCCTACTGGGAAACACTCCCCATTTCGATGTGAGAACGCGCCAGGATCAGAAATGGGAGGATCTCTACTCCACGCGTACTTCAGACGGCTGGCTTTCGGGGAGAAAAATCCTCGCTACGGGAGGACCGCTACGCCACGCGTCCTTACGACTATTAGAGGGGAGAAAACTCCTTGCTAAGCAATGAAATCGTCTTCCGGTGTGGAGTGTAAATGTACACATTTCGGCCAAAAAGGGACTGTCGCGAATTTGGCTTGCTCGCGATGCGCCCAGCAAAACATTGGTTTGGCTTTCTTTTCTGGCCTATTTCCTCCCTCACGGTTCTCATTCCTCTTCGAAAGTGGAAGAGCGTGTCTCTCTCGAGTTAGAAGTGCATTGAGGATTACAAATTGATCATGTGAAATGACCAGTGGGGAGACTGGTCTCCCAATGATCCTCAAGGGGGATTGTAAATCTGAAATTTCTCAGACTTGTGAATGTGAAAAATGTCCACATTGAGGAATCAATCCTCCCTGGGAACCAATGCCCTACTGGGAAACACTCCCCATTTCGATGTGAGAACGCGCCAGGATCAGAAATGGGAGGACCTCTACTCCACGCGTACTTCAGACGGCTGGCTTTCGGGGAGAAAAATCCTCGCTACGGGAGGACCACTACGCCACGCGTCCTTACGACGATCATAGGGGAGAAAACTCCTTGCTAAGCAATGAAAGCGTCTTCCGGTGTGGAGTGTAAATGTACACATTTAGGCCAAAAAGGGACTGTTGCGAATTTGGCTTTCTCGCGATGCGCCCAGCAAAACATTGGTTTGGCTTTCTTTTCTGGCCGATTTCCTCCCTAATGGTTCTCATTCCTCTTCGAAAGTGGAAGAGCGTGTCTCTCTCGAGTTAGAAGGGCATTGAGGATTACAAATTGATCATGTGAAATGACCAGTGGGGAGACTGGTCTCCCAATGATCCTCAAGGGGGATTGTAAATCTGAAATTTCTCAGACTTGTGAATGTGAAAAATGTCCACATCGAGGAATCAATCCTCCCTGGGAACCAATGCCCTACTGGGAAACACTCCCCATTTCGATGTGAGAACGCGCCAGGATCAGAAATGGGAGGACCTCTACTCCACGCGTACTTCAGACGGCTGGCTTTCGGGGAGAAAAATCCTCGCTACGGGAGGACCGCTACGCCACGCGTCCTTACGACGATCATAGGGGAGAAAACTCCTTGCTAAGCAATGAAATCGTCTTCCGGTGTGGAGTGGAAATGTACACATTTAGGCCAAAAAGGGACTCTCGCGAATTTGGCTTTCTCGCGATGCGCCCAGCAAAACATTGATTTGGCTTTCTTTTCTGGCCGATTTCCTCCCTCACGGTTCTCATTCCTCTTCGAGAGTTGAAGAGCGTGTCTCTCTCGAGTTAGAAGGGCATTGAGGATTACAAATTGATCATGTGAAATGACCAGTGGGGAGACTGGTATCCCAATGATCCTCAAGGGGGATTGTAAATCTGAAATTTCTCAGACTTGTGAATGTGAAAAATGTCCACATCGAGGAATCAATCCTCCCTGGGAACCAATGCCCTACTGGGAAACACTCCCCATTTCGATGTGAGAACGCACCAGGATCAGAAATGGGAGGACCTCTACTCCACGCGTACTTCAGACGGCTGGCTTTAGGGGAGAAAAATCCTCGCTACGGGAGGACCGCTACGCCACGCGTCCTTACGACGATCATAGGGGAGAAAACTCCTTGCTAAGCAATGAAAGCGTCTTCCAGTTTGGAGTGTAAATGTACACCTTTAGGCCAAAAAGGGACTGTCGCTAATTTGGCTTTCTCGCGATGCGCCCAGCAAAACATTGGTTTGGCTTTCTTTTCTGGCCTATATCCTCCCTCACGGTTCTCATTCCTCTTCGAAAGTGGAAGAGCGTGTCTCTCTCGAGTTAGAAGGGCATTGAGGATTACAAATTGATCATGTGAAATGACCAGTGGGGAGACTGGTCTCCCAATGATCCTCAAGGGGGATTGTAAATCTGAAATTTCTCAGACTTGTGAATGTGAAAAATGTCCACATTGAGGAATCAATCCTCCCTGGGAACCAATGCCCTACTGGGAAACATTTCCCATTTAGATGTGAGAACTCGCCAGGATCAGAAATGGGAGGACCTCTACTCCACGCGTACTTAAGACTATTATAGGGGAGAAAACTCCTTGCTAAGCATTGAAAGTGTCTTCATATTTTGAATGTAAATGTACACATTTATGCCAAAAAGGGACTGTCGCTAATTTGGCTTTCTCGCAATGCGCCTAGCAAAACATTGGTTTGGCTTTCTTTTCTTGCCTATTTCCTCCCTCACAGTTCTTATTCCTCTTCGAAAGTTGAAGAGCGTGTCTATCCCTAGTTAGAAGTGCATTGAGGATTACAAATTGATCATGTGAACTGACCAGTGGGGAGACTGGTCTCCCAATGATCCTCAAGGGGGATAGTAAATCTGAAATTTCTCAGACTCGTGAATGTGAAAAATGTCCACACTGAGGAATCAATCCTCCCTGGGAACCAATGCCCTACTGGGAAACACTCTCCATTTCGATGTGAGAGCTCGCAGGATCAGAAATGGGAGGACCTCTACTCCACGCGTACTTAAGACTATTATAGGGGAGAAAACTCTTTGCTAAGCATTGAAAGAGTCTTCATATTTTGAATGTAAATGTACACATTTATGCAAAAAAAGGACTGTCGCTAATTTGGCTTTCTCGCAATGCGCCCAGCAAAACATTGGTTTGGCATTCTTTTCTGGCCTATTTCCTCCCTCACAGTTCTCATTCCTCTTCGAAAGTTGAAGAGCGTGTCTCTCTCGAGTTAGAAGTGCATTGAGGATTACAAATTGATCATGTGAACTGACCATTGGGGAGACTGGATTCCCAATGATCCTCAAGGGGGATTGTAAATCTGAAATTTCTCAGACTTGTGAATGTGAAAAATGTCCACATTGAGGAATCAATCCTCCCTGGGAACCAATGCCCTACTGGGAAACACTCTCCATTTCGATGTGAGAGCTCACAGGATCAGAAATGGGAGGACCTCTACACCACACGTACTTCAGACGGCTGGCTTTGGGAGAAAAATCCTCGCTATGGGAGGACCGCTACGCCACGCGTCCTTACGACTATTATAGGGGAGAAAACTCCTTGCTAAGCAATGAAAGTGTCTTCCGGTTTGGAGTGTAAATGTACACATTTAGGCCAAAAAGGGACTGTCGCTAATTTGGTTTTCTCGCGATGCGCCCAGCAAAACATTGGTTTGGCTTTCTTTTCTGGCCTATTTCCTCCCTCACGGTTCTCATTCCTCTTCGAAAGTGGAAGAGCGTGTCTCTCTCGAGTTAGAAGGGCATTGAGGTTTACAAATTGATCATGTGAAATGACCAGTGGGGAGACTGGTCTCCCAATGATCCTCAAGGGGGATTGTAAATCTGAAATTTCTCAGACTTGTGAATGTGAAAAATGTCCACATCGAGGAATCAATCCTCCCTGGGAACCAATGCCCTACTGGGAAACACTCCCCATTTCGATGTGAGAACGCACCAGGATCAGAAATGGGAGGACCTCTACTCCACGCGTACTTCAGACGGCTGGCTTTCGGGGAGAAAAATCCTCGCTACGGGAGGACCGCTACGCCACGCGTCCTTACGACGATCATAGGGGAGAAAACTCCTTGCTAAGCAATGAAAGCGTCTTCCGGTGTGGAGTGTAAATGTACACATTTAGGCCAAAAAGGGACTGTCGCGAATTTGGCTTTCTCGCGATGCGCCCAGCAAAACATTGGTTTGGCTTTCTTTTCTGGCCGATTTCCTCCCTCACGGTTCTCATTCCTCTTCGAAAGTGGAAGAGCGTGTCTCTCTCGAGTTAGAAGGGCATTGAGGATTACAAATTGATCATGTGAAATGACCAGTGGGGAGACTGGTCTCCCAATGTTCCTCAAGGGGGATTGTAAATCTGAAATTTCTCAGACTTGTGAATGTGAAAAATGTCCACATCGAGGAATCAATCCTCCCTGGGAACCAATGCCCTACTGGGAAACACTCCCCATTTCGATGTGAAAACGCGCCAGGATCAGAAATGGGAGGACCTCTACTCCACGCGTACTTCAGACGGCTGGCTTTCGGGGAGAAAAATCCTCGCTACGGGAGGACCGCTACGCCACGCGTCCTTACAACGATCATAGGGGAGAAAACTCCTTGCTAAGCAATGAAAGCGTCTTCCGGTGTGGAGTGGAAATGTACACATTTAGGCCAAAAAGGGACTGTCGCGAATTTGGCTTTCTCGCGATGCGCCCAGCAAAACATTGATTTGGCTTTCTTTTCTAGCCGATTTCCTCCCTCACGGTTCTCATTCCTCTTCGAAAGTTGAAGAGCGTGTCTCTCTCGAGTTAGAAGGGCATTGAGGATTACAAATTGATCATGTGAAATGACCAGTGGGGAGACTGGTCTCCCAATGATCCTCAAGGGGGATTGTAAATCTGAAATTTCTCAGACTTGTGAATGTGAAAAATGTCCACATCGAGGAATCAATCCTCCCTGGGAACCAATGCCCTTCTGGGAAACACTCCCCATTTCGATGTGAGAACGCGCCAGGGTCAGAAATGCGAGGACCTCTACTCCACGCGTACTTCAGACGGCTGGCTTTCGGGGAGAAAAATCCTCGCTACGGGAGGACCGCTACGCCACGCGTCCTTACGACGATCATAGGGGAGAAAACTCCTTGCTAAGCAATGAAATCGTCTTCCGGTGTGGAGTGGAAATGTACACATTTCGGCCAAAAAGGGACTGTCGCGAATTTGGCTTGCTCGCGATGCGCCCAGCAAAACATTGGTTTGGCTTTCTTTTCTGGCCGATTTCCTCCCTCACGGTTCTCATTCCTCTTTGAGAGTTGAAGAGCGTGTCTCTCTCGAGTTAGAAGGGCATTGAGGATTACAAATTGATCATGTGAAATGACCAGTGGGGAGACTGGTCTCCCAATGATCCTCAAGGGGGATTGTAAATCTGCAATTTCTCAGACTTGTGAATGTGAAAAATGTCCACATTGAGGAATCAATCCTCCCTGGGAACCAATGCCCTACTGGGAAACACTCCCCATTTCGATGTGAGAACGCGCCAGGATCAGAAATGGGAGGATCTCTACTCCACGCGTACTTCAGACGGCTGGCTTTCGGGGAGAAAAATCCTCGCTACGGGAGGACCGCTACGCCACGCGTCCTTACGACTATTAGAGGGGAGAAAACTCCTTGCTAAGCAATGAAATCGTCTTCCGGTGTGGAGTGTAAATGTACACATTTCGGCCAAAAAGGGACTGTCGCGAATTTGGCTTGCTCGCGATGCGCCCAGCAAAACATTGGTTTGGCTTTCTTTTCTGGCCTATTTCCTCCCTCACGGTTCTCATTCCTCTTCGAAAGTGGAAGAGCGTGTCTCTCTCGAGTTAGAAGTGCATTGAGGATTACAAATTGATCATGTGAAATGACCAGTGGGGAGACTGGTCTCCCAATGATCCTCAAGGGGGATTGTAAATCTGAAATTTCTCAGACTTGTGAATGTGAAAAATGTCCACATTGAGGAATCAATCCTCCCTGGGAACCAATGCCCTACTGGGAAACACTCCCCATTTCGATGTGAGAACGCGCCAGGATCAGAAATGGGAGGACCTCTACTCCACGCGTACTTCAGACGGCTGGCTTTCGGGGAGAAAAATCCTCGCTACGGGAGGACCACTACGCCACGCGTCCTTACGACGATCATAGGGGAGAAAACTCCTTGCTAAGCAATGAAAGCGTCTTCCGGTGTGGAGTGTAAATGTACACATTTAGGCCAAAAAGGGACTGTTGCGAATTTGGCTTTCTCGCGATGCGCCCAGCAAAACATTGGTTTGGCTTTCTTTTCTGGCCGATTTCCTCCCTAATGGTTCTCATTCCTCTTCGAAAGTGGAAGAGCGTGTCTCTCTCGAGTTAGAAGGGCATTGAGGATTACAAATTGATCATGTGAAATGACCAGTGGGGAGACTGGTCTCCCAATGATCCTCAAGGGGGATTGTAAATCTGAAATTTCTCAGACTTGTGAATGTGAAAAATGTCCACATCGAGGAATCAATCCTCCCTGGGAACCAATGCCCTACTGGGAAACACTCCCCATTTCGATGTGAGAACGCGCCAGGATCAGAAATGGGAGGACCTCTACTCCACGCGTACTTCAGACGGCTGGCTTTCGGGGAGAAAAATCCTCGCTACGGGAGGACCGCTACGCCACGCGTCCTTACGACGATCATAGGGGAGAAAACTCCTTGCTAAGCAATGAAATCGTCTTCCGGTGTGGAGTGGAAATGTACACATTTAGGCCAAAAAGGGACTCTCGCGAATTTGGCTTTCTCGCGATGCGCCCAGCAAAACATTGATTTGGCTTTCTTTTCTGGCCGATTTCCTCCCTCACGGTTCTCATTCCTCTTCGAGAGTTGAAGAGCGTGTCTCTCTCGAGTTAGAAGGGCATTGAGGATTACAAATTGATCATGTGAAATGACCAGTGGGGAGACTGGTATCCCAATGATCCTCAAGGGGGATTGTAAATCTGAAATTTCTCAGACTTGTGAATGTGAAAAATGTCCACATCGAGGAATCAATCCTCCCTGGGAACCAATGCCCTACTGGGAAACACTCCCCATTTCGATGTGAGAACGCACCAGGATCAGAAATGGGAGGACCTCTACTCCACGCGTACTTCAGACGGCTGGCTTTAGGGGAGAAAAATCCTCGCTACGGGAGGACCGCTACGCCACGCGTCCTTACGACGATCATAGGGGAGAAAACTCCTTGCTAAGCAATGAAAGCGTCTTCCAGTTTGGAGTGTAAATGTACACCTTTAGGCCAAAAAGGGACTGTCGCTAATTTGGCTTTCTCGCGATGCGCCCAGCAAAACATTGGTTTGGCTTTCTTTTCTGGCCTATATCCTCCCTCACGGTTCTCATTCCTCTTCGAAAGTGGAAGAGCGTGTCTCTCTCGAGTTAGAAGGGCATTGAGGATTACAAATTGATCATGTGAAATGACCAGTGGGGAGACTGGTCTCCCAATGATCCTCAAGGGGGATTGTAAATCTGAAATTTCTCAGACTTGTGAATGTGAAAAATGTCCACATTGAGGAATCAATCCTCCCTGGGAACCAATGCCCTACTGGGAAACATTTCCCATTTAGATGTGAGAACTCGCCAGGATCAGAAATGGGAGGACCTCTACTCCACGCGTACTTAAGACTATTATAGGGGAGAAAACTCCTTGCTAAGCATTGAAAGTGTCTTCATATTTTGAATGTAAATGTACACATTTATGCCAAAAAGGGACTGTCGCTAATTTGGCTTTCTCGCAATGCGCCTAGCAAAACATTGGTTTGGCTTTCTTTTCTTGCCTATTTCCTCCCTCACAGTTCTTATTCCTCTTCGAAAGTTGAAGAGCGTGTCTATCCCTAGTTAGAAGTGCATTGAGGATTACAAATTGATCATGTGAACTGACCAGTGGGGAGACTGGTCTCCCAATGATCCTCAAGGGGGATAGTAAATCTGAAATTTCTCAGACTCGTGAATGTGAAAAATGTCCACACTGAGGAATCAATCCTCCCTGGGAACCAATGCCCTACTGGGAAACACTCTCCATTTCGATGTGAGAGCTCGCAGGATCAGAAATGGGAGGACCTCTACTCCACGCGTACTTAAGACTATTATAGGGGAGAAAACTCTTTGCTAAGCATTGAAAGAGTCTTCATATTTTGAATGTAAATGTACACATTTATGCAAAAAAAGGACTGTCGCTAATTTGGCTTTCTCGCAATGCGCCCAGCAAAACATTGGTTTGGCATTCTTTTCTGGCCTATTTCCTCCCTCACAGTTCTCATTCCTCTTCGAAAGTTGAAGAGCGTGTCTCTCTCGAGTTAGAAGTGCATTGAGGATTACAAATTGATCATGTGAACTGACCATTGGGGAGACTGGATTCCCAATGATCCTCAAGGGGGATTGTAAATCTGAAATTTCTCAGACTTGTGAATGTGAAAAATGTCCACATTGAGGAATCAATCCTCCCTGGGAACCAATGCCCTACTGGGAAACACTCTCCATTTCGATGTGAGAGCTCACAGGATCAGAAATGGGAGGACCTCTACACCACACGTACTTCAGACGGCTGGCTTTGGGAGAAAAATCCTCGCTATGGGAGGACCGCTACGCCACGCGTCCTTACGACTATTATAGGGGAGAAAACTCCTTGCTAAGCAATGAAAGTGTCTTCCGGTTTGGAGTGTAAATGTACACATTTAGGCCAAAAAGGGACTGTCGCTAATTTGGTTTTCTCGCGATGCGCCCAGCAAAACATTGGTTTGGCTTTCTTTTCTGGCCTATTTCCTCCCTCACGGTTCTCATTCCTCTTCGAAAGTGGAAGAGCGTGTCTCTCTCGAGTTAGAAGGGCATTGAGGTTTACAAATTGATCATGTGAAATGACCAGTGGGGAGACTGGTCTCCCAATGATCCTCAAGGGGGATTGTAAATCTGAAATTTCTCAGACTTGTGAATGTGAAAAATGTCCACATCGAGGAATCAATCCTCCCTGGGAACCAATGCCCTACTGGGAAACACTCCCCATTTCGATGTGAGAACGCACCAGGATCAGAAATGGGAGGACCTCTACTCCACGCGTACTTCAGACGGCTGGCTTTCGGGGAGAAAAATCCTCGCTACGGGAGGACCGCTACGCCACGCGTCCTTACGACGATCATAGGGGAGAAAACTCCTTGCTAAGCAATGAAAGCGTCTTCCGGTGTGGAGTGTAAATGTACACATTTAGGCCAAAAAGGGACTGTCGCGAATTTGGCTTTCTCGCGATGCGCCCAGCAAAACATTGGTTTGGCTTTCTTTTCTGGCCGATTTCCTCCCTCACGGTTCTCATTCCTCTTCGAAAGTGGAAGAGCGTGTCTCTCTCGAGTTAGAAGGGCATTGAGGATTACAAATTGATCATGTGAAATGACCAGTGGGGAGACTGGTCTCCCAATGTTCCTCAAGGGGGATTGTAAATCTGAAATTTCTCAGACTTGTGAATGTGAAAAATGTCCACATCGAGGAATCAATCCTCCCTGGGAACCAATGCCCTACTGGGAAACACTCCCCATTTCGATGTGAAAACGCGCCAGGATCAGAAATGGGAGGACCTCTACTCCACGCGTACTTCAGACGGCTGGCTTTCGGGGAGAAAAATCCTCGCTACGGGAGGACCGCTACGCCACGCGTCCTTACAACGATCATAGGGGAGAAAACTCCTTGCTAAGCAATGAAAGCGTCTTCCGGTGTGGAGTGGAAATGTACACATTTAGGCCAAAAAGGGACTGTCGCGAATTTGGCTTTCTCGCGATGCGCCCAGCAAAACATTGATTTGGCTTTCTTTTCTAGCCGATTTCCTCCCTCACGGTTCTCATTCCTCTTCGAAAGTTGAAGAGCGTGTCTCTCTCGAGTTAGAAGGGCATTGAGGATTACAAATTGATCATGTGAAATGACCAGTGGGGAGACTGGTCTCCCAATGATCCTCAAGGGGGATTGTAAATCTGAAATTTCTCAGACTTGTGAATGTGAAAAATGTCCACATCGAGGAATCAATCCTCCCTGGGAACCAATGCCCTTCTGGGAAACACTCCCCATTTCGATGTGAGAACGCGCCAGGGTCAGAAATGCGAGGACCTCTACTCCACGCGTACTTCAGACGGCTGGCTTTCGGGGAGAAAAATCCTCGCTACGGGAGGACCGCTACGCCACGCGTCCTTACGACGATCATAGGGGAGAAAACTCCTTGCTAAGCAATGAAATCGTCTTCCGGTGTGGAGTGGAAATGTACACATTTAGGCCAAAAAGGGACTCTCGCGAATTTGGCTTTCTCGCGATGCGCCCAGCAAAACATTGATTTGGCTTTCTTTTCTGGCCGATTTCCTCCCTCACGGTTCTCATTCCTCTTCGAAAGTTGAAGAGCGTGTCTCTCTCGAGTTAGAAGGGCATTGAGGATTACAAATTGATCATGTGAAATGACCAGTGGGGAGACTGGTCTCCCAATGATCCTCAAGGGGGATTGTAAATCTGAAATTTCTCAGACTTGTGAATGTGAAAAATGTCCACATCGAGGAATCAATCCTCCCTGGGAACCAATGCCCTACTGGGAAACACTCCCCATTTCGATGTGAGAACGCGCCAGGATCAGAAATGGGAGGACCTCTACTCCACGCGTACTTCAGACGGCTGGCTTTCGGGGAGAAAAATCCTCGCTACGGGAGGACCGCTACGCCACGCGTCCTTACGACGATCATAGGGGAGAAAACTCCTTGCTAAGCAATGAAAGCGTCTTCCGGTGTGGAGTGTAAATGTACACATTTAGGCCAAAAAGGGACTGTCGCGAATTTGGCTTTCTCGCGATGCGCCCAGCAAAACATTGGTTTGGCTTTCTTTTCTGGCCGATTTCCTCCCTCACGGTTCTCATTCCTCTTCGAAAGTGGAAGAGCGTGTCTCTCTCGAGTTAGAAGGGCATTGAGGATTACAAATTGATCATGTGAAATGACCAGTGGGGAGACTGGTCTCCCAATGATCCTCAAGGGGGATTGTAAATCTGAAATTTCTCAGACTTGTGAATGTGAAAAATGTCCACATCGAGGAATCAATCCTCCCTGGGAACCAATGCCCTACTGGGAAACACTCCCCATTTCGATGTGAGAACGCGCCAGGATCAGAAATGGGAGGACCTCTACTCCACGCGTACTTCAGACGGCTGGCTTTCGGGGAGAAAAATCCTCGCTACGGGAGGACCGCTACGCCACGCGTCCTTACGACGATCATAGGGGAGAAAACTCCTTGCTAAGCAATGAAAGCGTCTTCCGGTGTGGAGTGGAAATGTACACATTTAGGCCAAAAAGGGACTGTCGCGAATTTGGCTTTCTCGCGATGCGCCCAGCAAAACATTGATTTGGCTTTCTTTTCTGGCCGATTTCCTCCCTCACGGTTCTCATTCCTCTTCGAAAGTTGAAGAGCGTGTCTCTCTCGAGTTAGAAGGGCATTGAGGATTACAAATTGATCATGTGAAATGACCAGTGGGGAGACTGGTCTCCCAATGATCCTCAAGGGGGATTGTAAATCTGAAATTTCTCAGACTTGTGAATGTGAAAAATGTCCACATCGAGGAATCAATCCTCCCTGGGAACCAATGCCCTACTGGGAAACACTCCCCATTTCGATGTGAGAACGCACCAGGATCAGAAATGGGAGGACCTCTACTCCACGCGTACTTCAGACGGCTGGCTTTCGGGGAGAAAAATCCTCGCTACGGGAGGACCGCTACGCCACGCGTCCTTACGACGATCATAGGGGAGAAAACTCCTTGCTAAGCAATGAAAGCGTCTTCCGGTGTGGAGTGTAAATGTACACATTTAGGCCAAAAAGGGACTGTCGCGAATTTGGCTTTCTCGCGATGCGCCCAGCAAAACATTGGTTTGGCTTTCTTTTCTGGCCGATTTCCTCCCTCACGGTTCTCATTCCTCTTCGAAAGTGGAAGAGCGTGTCTCTCTCGAGTTAGAAGGGCATTGAGGATTACAAATTGATCATGTGAAATGACCAGTGGGGAGACTGGTCTCCCAATGATCCTCAAGGGGGATTGTAAATCTGAAATTTCTCAGACTTGTGAATGTGAAAAATGTCCACATCGAGGAATCAATCCTCCCTGGGAACCAATGCCCTACTGGGAAACACTCCCCATTTCGATGTGAGAACGCGCCAGGATCAGAAATGGGAGGACCTCTACTCCACGCGTACTTCAGACGGCTGGCTTTCGGGGAGAAAAATCCTCGCTACGGGAGGACCGCTACGCCACGCGTCCTTACGACGATCATAGGGGAGAAAACTCCTTGCTAAGCAATGAAAGCGTCTTCCGGTGTGGAGTGGAAATGTACACATTTAGGCCAAAAAGGGACTGTCGCGAATTTGGCTTTCTCGCGATGCGCCCAGCAAAACATTGATTTGGCTTTCTTTTCTGGCCGATTTCCTCCCTCACGGTTCTCATTCCTCTTCGAAAGTTGAAGAGCGTGTCTCTCTCGAGTTAGAAGGGCATTGAGGATTACAAATTGATCATGTGAAATGACCAGTGGGGAGACTGGTCTCCCAATGATCCTCAAGGGGGATTGTAAATCTGAAATTTCTCAGACTTGTGAATGTGAAAAATGTCCACATCGAGGAATCAATCCTCCCTGGGAACCAATGCCCTACTGGGAAACACTCCCCATTTCGATGTGAGAACGCACCAGGATCAGAAATGGGAGGACCTCTACTCCACGCGTACTTCAGACGGCTGGCTTTCGGGGAGAAAAATCCTCGCTACGGGAGGACCGCTACGCCACGCGTCCTTACGACGATCATAGGGGAGAAAACTCCTTGCTAAGCAATGAAAGCGTCTTCCGGTGTGGAGTGTAAATGTACACATTTAGGCCAAAAAGGGACTGTCGCGAATTTGGCTTTCTCGCGATGCGCCCAGCAAAACATTGGTTTGGCTTTCTTTTCTGGCCGATTTCCTCCCTCACGGTTCTCATTCCTCTTCGAAAGTGGAAGAGCGTGTCTCTCTCGAGTTAGAAGGGCATTGAGGATTACAAATTGATCATGTGAAATGACCAGTAGGGAGACTGGTCTCCCAATGATCCTCAAGGGGGATTGTAAATCTGAAATTTCTCAGACTTGTGAATGTGAAAAATGTCCACATCGAGGAATCAATCCTCCCTGGGAACCAATGCCCTACTGGGAAACACTCCCCATTTCGATGTGAGAACGCGCCAGGATCAGAAATGGGAGGACCTCTACTCCACGCGTACTTCAGACGGCTGGCTTTCGGGGAGAAAAATCCTCGCTACGGGAGGACCGCTACGCCACGCGTCCTTACGACGATCATAGGGGAGAAAACTCCTTGCTAAGCAATGAAAGCGTCTTCCGGTGTGGAGTGGAAATGTACACATTTAGGCCAAAAAGGGACTGTCGCGAATTTGGCTTTCTCGCGATGCGCCCAGCAAAACATTGATTTGGCTTTCTTTTCTGGCCGATTTCCTCCCTCACGGTTCTCATTCCTCTTCGAAAGTTGAAGAGCGTGTCTCTCTCGAGTTAGAAGGGCATTGAGGATTACAAATTGATCATGTGAAATGACCAGTGGGGAGACTGGTCTCCCAATGATCCTCAAGGGGGATTGTAAATCTGAAATTTCTCAGACTTGTGAATGTGAAAAATGTCCACATCGAGGAATCAATCCTCCCTGGGAACCAATGCCCTACTGGGAAACACTCCCCATTTCGATGTGAGAACGCGCCAGGGTCAGAAATGCGAGGACCTCTACTCCACGCGTACTTCAGACGGCTGGCTTTCGGGGAGAAAAATCCTCGCTACGGGAGGACCGCTACGCCACGCGTCTTTACGACGATCATAGGGGAGAAAACTCCTTGCTAAGCAATGAAAGCGTCTTCCGGTGTGGAGTGTAAATGTACACATTTAGGCCAAAAAGGGACTGTCGCGAATTTGGCTTTCTCGCGATGCGCCCAGCAAAACATTGGTTTGGCTTTCTTTTCTGGCCGATTTCCTCCCTCACGGTTCTCATTCCTCTTCGAAAGTGGAAGAGTGTGTCTCTCTCGAGTTAGAAGGGCATTGAGGATTACAAATTGATCATGTGAAATGACCAGTGGGGAGACTGGTCTCCCAATGATCCTCAAGGGGGATTGTAAATCTGAAATTTCTCAGACTTGTGAATGTGAAAAATGTCCACATCGAGGAATCAATCCTCCCTGGGAACCAATGCCCTACTGGGAAACACTCCCCATTTCGATGTGAGAACGCGCCAGGATCAGAAATGGGAGGACCTCTACTCCACGCGTACTTCAGACGGCTGGCTTTCGGGGAGAAAAATCCTCGCTAAGGGAGGACCGCTACGCCACGCGTCCTTACGACGATCATAGGGGAGAAAACTCCTTGCTAAGCAATGAAAGCGTCTTCCGGTGTGGAGTGTAAATGTACACATTTAGGCCAAAAAGGGACTGTCGCGAATTTGGCTTTCTCGCGATGCGCCCAGCAAAACATTGGTTTGGCTTTCTTTTCTGGCCGATTTCCTCCCTCACGGTTCTCATTCCTCTTTGAGAGTTGAAGAGCGTGTCTCTCTCGAGTTAGAAGGGCATTGAGGATTACAAATTGATCATGTGAAATGACCAGTGGGGAGACTGGTCTCCCAATGATCCTCAAGGGGGATTGTAAATCTGAAATTGCTCAGACTTGTGAATGTGAAAAATGTCCACATCGAGGAATCAATCCTCCCTGGGAACCAATGCCCTACTGGGAAACACTCCCCATTTCGATGTGAGAACGCGCCAGGATCAGAAATGGGAGGAACTCTACTCCACGCGTACTTCAGACGGCTGGCTTTCGGGGAGAAAAATCCTCGCTACGGGAGGACCGCTACGCCACGCGTCCTTACGACGATCATAGGGGAGAAAACTCCTTGCTAAGCAATGAAAGCGTCTTCCGGTGTGGAGTGTAAATGTACACATTTAGGCCAAAAAGGGACTGTCGCGAATTTGGCTTTCTCGCGATGCGCCCAGCAAAACATTGGTTTGGCTTTCTTTTCTGGCCGATTTCCTCCCTCACGGTTCTCATTCCTCTTTGAGAGTTGAAGAGCGTGTCTCTCTCGAGTTAGAAGGGCATTGAGGATTACAAATTGATCATGTGAAATGACCAGTGGGGAGACTGGTCTCCCAATGATCCTCAAGGGGGATTGTAAATCTGAAATTTCTCAGACTTGTGAATGTGAAAAATGTCCACATCGAGGAATCAATCCTCCCTGGGAACCAATGTCCTACTGGGAAACACTCCCCATTTCGATGTGAGAACGCGCCAGGATCAGAAATGCGAGGACCTCTATTCCACGCGTACTTCAGACGGCTGGCTTTCGGGGAGAAAAATCCTCGCTACGGGAGGACCGCTACGCCACGCGTCTTTACGACGATCATAGGGGAGAAAACTCCTTGCTAAGCAATGAAAGCGTCTTCCGGTGTGGAGTGGAAATGTACACATTTAGGCCAAAAAGGGACTGTCGCGAATTTGGCTTTCTCGCGATGCGCCCAGCAAAACATTGATTTGGCTTTCTTTTCTGGCCGATTTCCTCCCTCACGGTTCTCATTCCTCTTCGAAAGTTGAAGAGCGTGTCTCTCTCGAGTTAGAAGGGCATTGAGGATTACAAATTGATCATGTGAAATGACCAGTGGGGAGACTGGTCTCCCAATGATCCTCAAGGGGGATTGTAAATCTGAAATTTCTCAGACTTGTGAATGTGAAAAATGTCCACATCGAGGAATCAATCCTCCCTGGGAACCAATGCCCTACTGGGAAACACTCCCCATTTCGATGTGAGAACGCACCAGGATCAGAAATGGGAGGACCTCTACTCCACGCGTACTTCAGACGGCTGGCTTTCGGGGAGAAAAATCCTCGCTATGGGAGGACCGCTACGCCACGCGTCCTTACGACGATCATAGGGGAGAAAACTCCTTGCTAAGCAATGAAAGCGTCTTCCGGTGTGGAGTGTAAATGTACACATTTAGGCCAAAAAGGGACTGTCGCGAATTTGGCCTTCTCGCGATGCGCCCAGCAAAACATTGGTTTGGCTTTCTTTTCTGGCCGATTTCCTCCCTCACGGTTCTCATTCCTCTTCGAAAGTGGAAGAGCGTGTCTCTCTCGAGTTAGAAGGGCATTGAGGATTACAAATTGATCATGTGAAATGACCAGTAGGGAGACTGGTCTCCCAATGAACCTCAAGGGGGATTGTAAATCTGAAATTTCTCAGACTTGTGAATGTGAAAAATGTCCACATCGAGGAATCAATCCTCCCTGGGAACCAATGCCCTACTGGGAAACACTCCCCATTTCGATGTGAGAACGCGCCAGGATCAGAAATGGGAGGAACTCTACTCCACGCGTACTTCAGACGGCTGGCTTTCGGGGAGAAAAATCCTCGCTACGGGAGGACCGCTACGCCACGCGTCCTTACGACGATCATAGGGGAGAAAACTCCTTGCTAAGCAATGAAAGCGTCTTCCGGTGTGGAGTGGAAATGTACACATTTAGGCCAAAAAGGGACTGTCGCGAATTTGGCTTTCTCGCGATGCGCCCAGCAAAACATTGATTTGGCTTTCTTTTCTGGCCGATTTCCTCCCTCACGGTTCTCATTCCTCTTTGAGAGTTGAAGAGCGTGTCTCTCTCGAGTTAGAAGGGCATTGAGGATTACAAATTGATCATGTGAAATGACCAGTGGGGAGACTGGTCTCCCAATGATCCTCAAGGGGGATTGTAAATCTGAAATTTCTCAGACTTGTGAATGTGAAAAATGTCCACATCGAGGAATCAATCCTCCCTGGGAACCAATGCCCTACTGGGAAACACTCCCCATTTCGATGTGAGAACGCGCCAGGGTCAGAAATGCGAGGACCTCTACTCCACGCGTACTTCAGACGGCTGGCTTTCGGGGAGAAAAATCCTCGCTACGGGAGGACCGCTACGCCACGCGTCTTTACGACGATCATAGGGGAGAAAACTCCTTGCTAAGCAATGAAATCGTCTTCCGGTGTGGAGTGTAAATGTACACATTTAGGCCAAAAAGGGACTGTCGCGAATTTGGCTTTCTCGCGATGCGCCCAGCAAAACATTGGTTTGGCTTTCTTTTCTGGCCGATTTCCTCCCTCACGGTTCTCATTCCTCTTTGAGAGTTGAAGAGCGTGTCTCTCTCGAGTTAGAAGGGCATTGAGGATTACAAATTGATCATGTGAAATGACCAGTGGGGAGACTGGTCTCCCAATGATCCTCAAGGGGGATAGTAAATCTGAAATTTCTCAGACTTGTGAATGTGAAAAATGTCCACATCGAGGAATCAATCCTCCCTGGGAACCAATGCCCTACTGGGAAACACTCCCCATTTCGATGTGAGAACGCGCCAGGATCAGAAATGGGAGGACCTCTACTCCACGCGTACTTCAGACGGCTGGCTTTCGGGGAGAAAAATCCTCGCTACGGGAGGACCGCTACGCCACGCATCCTTACGACGATCATAGGGGAGAAAACTCCTTGCTAAGCAATGAAAGCGTCTTCCGGTGTGGAGTGGAAATGTACACATTTAGGCCAAAAAGGGACTGTCGAGAATTTGGCTTTCTCGCGATGCGCCCAGCAAAACATTGGTTTGGCTTTCTTTTCTGGCCGATTTCCTCCCTCACGGTTCTCATTCCTCTTTGAGAGTTGAAGAGCGTGTCTCTCTCGAGTTAGAAGGGCATTGAGGATTACAAATTGATCATGTGAAATGACCAGTGGGGAGACTGGTCTCCCAATGATCCTCAAGGGGGATTGTAAATCTGAAATTGCTCAGACTTGTGAATGTGAAAAATGTCCACATCGAGGAATCAATCCTCCCTGGGAACCAATGCCCTACTGGGAAACACTCCCCATTTCGATGTGAGAACGCGCCAGGATCAGAAATGGGAGGACCTCTACTCCACGCGTACTTCAGACGGCTGGCTTTCGGGGAGAAAAATCCTCGCTACGGGAGGACCGCTACGCCACGCGTCCTTACGACGATCATAGGGGAGAAAACTCCTTGCTAAGCAATGAAAGCGTCTTCCGGTGTGGAGTGGAAATGTACACATTTAGGCCAAAAAGGGACTGTCGCGAATTTGGCTTTCTCGCGATGCGCCCAGCAAAACATTGGTTTGGCTTTCTTTTCTGGCCGATTTCCTCCCTCACGGTTCTCATTCCTCTTTGAGAGTTGAAGAGCGTGTCTCTCTCGAGTTAGAAGGGCATTGAGGATTACAAATTGATCATGTGAAATGACCAGTGGGGAGACTGGTCTCCCAATGATCCTCAAGGGGGATTGTAAATCTGAAATTTCTCAGACTTGTGAATGTGAAAAATGTCCACATCGAGGAATCAATCCTCCCTGGGAACCAATGCCCTACTGGGAAACACTCCCCATTTCGATGTGAGAACGCGCCAGGATCAGAAATGCGAGGACCTCTACTCCACGCGTACTTCAGACGGCTGGCTTTCTGGGAGAAAAATCCTCGCTACGGGAGGACCGATACGCCACGCGTCTTTACGACGATCATAGGGGAGAAAACTCCTTGCTAAGCAATGAAATCGTCTTCCGGTGTGGAGTGTAAATGTACACATTTAGGCCAAAAAGGGACTGTCGCGAATTTGGCTTTCTCGCGATGCGCCCAGCAAAACATTGGTTTGGCTTTCTTTTCTGGCCGATTTCCTCCCTCACGGTTCTCATTCCTCTTTGAGAGTTGAAGAGCGTGTCTCTCTCGAGTTAGAAGGGCATTGAGGATTACAAATTGATCATGTGAAATGACCAGTGGGGAGACTGGTCTCCCAATGATCCTCAAGGGGGATTGTAAATCTGAAATTTCTCAGACTTGTGAATGTGAAAAATGTCCACATCGAGGAATCAATCCTCCCTGGGAACCAATGCCCTACTGGGAAACACTCCCCATTTCGATGTGAGAACGCGCCAGGATCAGAAATGCGAGGACCTCTACTCCAAGCGTACTTCAGACGGCTGCCTTTCGGGGAGAAAAATCCTCGCTACGGGAGGACCGCTACGTCACGCGTCCTTACGACGATCATAGGGGAGAAAACTCCTTGCTAAGCAATGAAAGCGTCTTCTGGTGTGGAGTGGAAATGTACACATTTAGGCCAAAAAGGGACTGTCGCGAATTTGGCTTTCTCGCGATGCGCCCAGCAAAACATTGATTTGGCTTTCTTTTCTGGCCGATTTCCTCCCTCACGGTTCTCATTCCTCTTCGAAAGTTGAAGAGCGTGTCTCTCTCGAGTTAGAAGGGCATTGAGGATTACAAATTGATCATGTGAAATGACCAGTGGGGAGACTGGTCTCCCAATGATCCTCAAGGGGGATTGTAAATCTGAAATTTCTCAGACTTGTGAATGTGAAAAATGTCCACATCGAGGAATCAATCCTCCCTGGGAACCAATGCCCTACTGGGAAACACTCCCCATTTCGATGTGAGAACGCGCCAGGATCAGAAATGCGAGGACCTCTACTCCACGCGTACTTCAGACGGCTGGCTTTCGGGGAGAAAAATCCTCGCTACGGGAGGACCGCTACGCCACGCGTCCTTACGACGATCATAGGGGAGAAAAATCCTTGCTAAGCAATGAAATCGTCTTCCGGTGTGGAGTGTAAATGTACACATTTAGGCCAAAAAGGGACTGTCGCGAATTTGGCTTTCTCGCGATGCGCCCAGCAAAACATTGGTTTGGCTTTCTTTTCTGGCCGATTTCCTCCCTCACGGTTCTCATTCCTCTTTGAGAGTTGAAGAGCGTGTCTCTCTCGAGTTAGAAGGGCATTGAGGATTACAAATTGATCATGTGAAATGACCAGTGGGGAGACTGGTCTCCCAATGATCCTAAAGGGGGATTGTAAATCTGAAATTTCTCAGACTTGTGAATGTGAAAAATGTCCACATCGAGGAATCAATCCTCCCTGGGAACCAATGTCCTACTGGGAAACACTCCCCATTTCGATGTGAGAACGCGCCAGGATCAGAAATGCGAGGACCTCTACTCCACGCGTACTTCAGACGGCTGGCTTTCGGGGAGAAAAATCCTCGCTACGGGAGGACCGCTACGCCACGCGTCTTTACGACGATCATAGGGGAGAAAACTCCTTGCTAAGCAATGAAATCGTCTTCCGGTGTGGAGTGTAAATGTACACATTTAGGCCAAAAAGGGACTGTCGCGAATTTGGCTTTCTCGCGATGCGCCCAGCAAAACATTGGTTTGGCTTTCTTTTCTGGCCGATTTCCTCCCTCACGGTTCTCATTCCTCTTTGAGAGTTGAAGAGCGTGTCTCTCTCGAGTTAGAAGGGCATTGAGGATTACAAATTGATCATGTGAAATGACCAGTGGGGAGACTGGTCTCCCAATGATCCTCAAGGGGGATTGTAAATCTGAAATTTCTCAGACTTGTGAATGTGAAAAATGTCCACATCGAGGAATCAATCCTCCCTGGGAACCAATGCCCTACTGGGAAACACTCCCCATTTCGATGTGAGAACGCGCCAGGATCAGAAATGGGAGGACCTCTACTCCACGCGTACTTCAGACGGCTGGCTTTCGGGGAGAAAAATCCTCGCTACGGGAGGACCGCTACGCCACGCGTCCTTACGACGATCATAGGGGAGAAAACTCCTTGCTAAGCAATGAAATCATCTTCCGGTGTGGAGTGTAAATGTACACATTTAGGCCAAAAAGGGACTGTCGCGAATTTGGCTTTCTCGCGATGCGCCCAGCAAAACATTGGTTTGGCTTTCTTTTCTGGCCGATTTCCTCCCTCACGGTTCTCATTCCTCTTTGAGAGTTGAAGAGCGTGTCTCTCTCGAGTTAGAAGGGCATTGAGGATTACAAATTGATCATGTGAAATGACCAGTGGGGAGACTGGTCTCCCAATGATCCTCAAGGGGGATTGTAAATCTGAAATTTCTCAGACTTGTGAATGTGAAAAATGTCCACATCGAGGAATCAATCCTCCCTGGGAACCAATGCCCTACTGGGAAACACTCCCCATTTCGATGTGAGAACGCGCCAGGATCAGAAATGGGAGGCCCTCTACTCCACGCGTACTTCAGACGGCTGGCTTTCGGGGAGAAAAATCCTCGCTACGGGAGGACCGCTACGCCACGCGTCCTTACGACGATCATAGGGGAGAAAACTCCTTGCTAAGCAATGAAAGCGTCTTCCTGTGTGGAGTGTAAATGTACACATTTAGGCCAAAAAGGGACTGTTGCGAATTTGGCTTTCTCGTGATGCGCCCAGCAAGACATTGGTTTGGCTTTCTTTTCTGGCCGATTTCCTCCCTCACGGTTCTCATTCCTCTTCGAAAGTGGAAGAGCGTGTCTCTCTCGAGTTAGAAGGGCATTGAGGATTACAAATTGATCATGTGAAATGACCAGTGGGGAGACTGGTCTCCCAATGATCCTCAAGGGGGATTGTAAATCTGAAATTTCTCAGACTTGTGAATGTGAAAAATGTCCACATCGAGGAATCAATCCTCCCTGGGAACCAATGCCCTACTGGGAAACACTCCCCATTTCGATGTGAGAACGCGCCAGGATCAGAAATGGGAGGACCTCTACTCCACGCGTACTTCAGACGGCTGGCTTTCGGGGAGAAAAATCCTCGCTACGGGAGGACCGCTACGCCACGCGTCCTTACGACGATCATAGGGGAGAAAACTCCTTGCTAAGCAATGAAAGCGTCTTCCGGTGTGGAGTGTAAATGTACACATTTAGGCCAAAAAGGGACTGTCGCGAATTTGGCTTTCTCGCGATGCGCCCAGCAAAACATTGGTTTGGCTTTCTTTTCTGGCCGATTTCCTCCCTCACGGTTCTCATTCCTCTTTGAGAGTTGAAGAGCGTGTCTCTCTCGAGTTAGAAGGGCATTGAGGATTACAAATTGATCATGTGAAATGACCAGTGGGGAGACTGGTCTCCCAATGATCCTCAAGGGGGATCGTAAATCTGAAATTTCTCAGACTTGTGAATGTGAAAAATGTCCACATCGAGGAATCAATCCTCCCTGGGAACCAATGCCCTACTGGGAAACACTCCCCATTTCGATGTGAGAACGCGCCAGGATCAGAAATGGGAGGACCTCTATTCCACGCGTACTTCAGACGGCTGGCTTTCGGGGAGAAAAATCCTCGCTACGGGAGGACCGCTACGCCACGCGTCCTTACGACTATAAGAGGGGAGAAAACTCCTTGCTAAGCAATGAAAGCATCTTCCGGTTTTGAGTGTAAATGTACACATTTAGGCCAAAAAGGGACTGTCGCGAATTTGGCTTTCTCGCGATGCGCCCAGCAAAACTTTGGTTTGGCTTTCTTTTCTGGCCGATTTCCTCCCTCACGGTTCTCATTCCTCTTTGAGAGTTGAAGAGCGTGTCTCTCTCGAGTTAGAAGGGCATTGAGGATTACAAATTGATCATGTGAAATGACCAGTGGGGAGACTGGTCTCCCAATGATCCTCAAGGGGGATTGTAAATCTGAAATTTCTCAGACTTGTGAATGTGAAAAATGTCCACATGGAGGAATCAATCCTCCCTGGGAACCAATGCCCTACTGGGAAACACTCCCCATTTCGATGTGAGAACGCACCAGGATCAGAAATGGGAGGACCTCTACTCCACGCGTACTTCAGACGGCTGGCTTTCGGGGAGAAAAATCCTCGCTACGGGAGGACCGCTACGCCACGCATCCTTACGACGATCATAGGGGAGAAAACTCCTTGCTAAGCAATGAAAGCGTCTTCCGGTGTGGAGTGTAAATGTACACATTTAGGCCAAAAAGGGACTGTCGCGAATTTGGCTTTCTCGCGATGCGCCCAGCAAAACATTGGTTTGGCATTCTTTTCTGGCCGATTTCCTCCCTCACGGTTCTCATTCCTCTTCGAAAGTTGAAGAGCGTGTCTCTCTCGAGTTAGAAGTGCATTGAGGATTACAAATTGATCATGTGAACTGACCAGTGGGGAGACTGGTCTCCCAATGATCCTCAAGGGGGATTGTAAATCTGAAATTTCTCAGACTTGTGAATGTGAAAAATGTCCACATTGAGGAATCAATCCTCCCTGGGAACCAATGCCCTACTGGGAAACACTCTCCATTTCGATGTGAGAGCTCGCAGGATCAGAAATGGGAGGACTTCTACACCACGCGTACTTCAGACGGCTGGCTTTAGGGGAGAAAAATCCTCGCTATGGGAGGACCGCTACGCCACGCGTCCTTACGACTATTAGAGGGGAGAAAACTCCTTGCTAAGCAATGAAAGCGTCTTCCGGTTTGGAGTGTAAATGTACACATTTAGGCCAAAAAGGGACTGTCGCGAATTTGGCTTTCTCGCGATGCGCCCAGCAAAACATTGGTTTGGCTTTCTTTTCTGGCCTATTTCCTCCCTCACGGTTCTCATTCCTCTTCGAAAGTGGAAGAGCGTGTCTCTCTCGAGTTAGAAGTTCATTGAGGATTACAAATTGATCATGTGAAATGACCAGTGGGGAGACTGGTCTCCCAATGATCCTCAAGGAGGATTGTATATCTGCAATTTCTCAGACTTGTGAATGTGAAAAATGTCCACATTGAGGAATCAATCCTCCCTGGGAACAAATACCCTACTGGGAAACATTCCCCATTTCGATGTGAGAACTCACCAGGATCAGAAATGGGAGGACCTCTACTCCACGCGTACTTAAGACTATTATAGGGGAGAAAACTCCTTGCTAAGCATTGAAAGAGTCTTCATATTTTGAATGTAAATGTACACATTTAGGCCAAAAAGGGACTGTCGCTAATTTGGCTTTCTCGCAATGCGCCTAGCAAAACATTGGTTTGGCTTTCTTTTCTTGCCTATTTCCTCCTTCACTGTTCTAATTCCTCTTAGAAAGTTGAAGATCGTGTCTATCCCTAGTTAGAAGTGCATTGAGGATTACAAATTGATCATGTGAACTGACCGGTGGGGAGACTGGTCTCCCAATGATCCTCAAGGGGGATAGTAAATCTGAAATTTCTCAGACTTGTGAATGTGAAAAATGTCCACATTGAGGAATCAATCCTCCCTGGGAACCAATGCCCTACTGGGAAACACTCTCCATTTCGATGTGAGAGCTCACAGGATCAGAAATGGGAGGACCGCTACACCACGTGTACTTCAGACGGCTGGCTTTGGGAGAAAAATCCTTGCTACGGGAGGACCGCTACGCCACGCGTCCTTACGACTATTATAGGGGAGAAAACTCCTTGCTAAGCAATGAAAGCGTCTTCCGGTTTGGAGTGTAAATGTACACATTTAGGCAAAAAATGGACTGTCGCTAATTTGGTTTTCTCGCGATGCGCCCAGCAAAACATTGGTTTGGCTTTCTTTTCTGGCCTATTTCCTCCCTCACGGTTCTCATTCCTCTTCGAAAGTGGAAGAGCGTGTCTCTCTCGAGTTAGAAGGGCATTGAGGATTACAAATTGATCATGTGAAATGACCAGTGGGAAGACTGGTCTCCCAATGATCCTCAAGGGGGATTGTAAATCTGAAATTTCTCAGACTTGTGAATGTGAAAAATGTCCACATCGAGGAATCAATCCTCCCTGGGAACCAATGCCCTACTGGGAAACACTCCCCATTTCGATGTGAGAACGCGCCAGGATCAGAAATGCGAGGACCTCTACTCCACGCGTACTTCAGACGGCTGGCTTTCGGGGAGAAAAATCCTCGCTACGGGAGGACCGCTACACCACGCGTCCTTACGACGATCATAGGGGAGAAAACTCCTTGCTAAGCAATGAAAGCGTCTTCCGGTCTGGAGTGTAAATGTACACATTTAGGCCGAAAAGGGACTGTCGCGAATTTGGCTTTCTCGCGATGCGCCCAGCAAAACATTGGTTTGGCTTTCATTTCTGGCCGATTTCCTCCGTCACGGTTCTCATTCCTCTTCGAAAGTGGAAGAGCGTGTCTCTCTCGAGTTAGAAGGGCATTGAGGATTACAAATTGATCATGTGAAATGACCAGTGGGGAGACTGGTCTCCCAATGATCCTCAAGGGGGATTGTAAATCTGAAATTTCTCAGACTTGTGAATGTGAAAAATGTCCACATCGAGGAATCAATCCTCCCTGGGAACCAATGCCCTACTGGGAAACACTCCCCATTTCGATGTGAGAACGCGCCAGGATCAGAAATGGGAGGACCTCTACTCCACGCGTACTTCAGATGGCTGGCTTTCGGGGAGAAAAATCCTCACTACGGGACGACCGCTACGCCACGCGTCCTTACGACGATCATAGGGGAGAAAACTCCTTGCTATGCAATGAAAGCGTCTTCCGGTGTGGAGTGGAAATGTACACATTTAGGCAAAAAAGGGACTCTCGCGAATTTGGCTTTCTCGCGATGCGCCCAGCAAAACATTGATTTGGCTTTCTTTTCTGGCCGATTTCCTCCCTCACGGTTCTCATTCCTCTTCGAAAGTTGAAGAGCGTGTCTCTCTCGAGTTAGAAGGGCATTGAGGATTACAAATTGATCATGTGAAATGACCAGTGGGGAGACTGGTCTCCCAATGATCCTCAAGGGGGATTGTAAATCTGAAATTTCTCAGACTTGTGAATGTGAAAAATGTCCACATCGAGGAATCAATCCTCCCTGGGAACCAATGCCCTACTGGGAAACACTCCCCATTTCAATGTGAGAACGCGCCAGGATCAGAAATGTGAGGACCTCTACTCCACGCGTACTTCAGACGGCTGGCTTTCGGGGAGAAAAATCCTCGCTACGGGAGGACCGCTACGCCACGCGTCCTTACGACGATCATAGGGGAGAAAACTCCTTGCTAAGCAATGAAAGCGTCTTCCGGTGTGGAGTGTAAATGTACACATTTAGGCCAAAAAGGGACTGTCGCGAATTTGGCTTTCTCGCGATGCGCCCAGCAAAACATTGGTTTGGCTTTCTTTTCTGGCCGATTTCCTCCCTCACGGTTCTCATTCCTCTTTGAGAGTTGAAGAGCGTGTCTCTCTCGAGTTAGAAGGGCATTGAGGATTACAAATTGATCATGTGAAATGACCCGTGGGGAGACTGGTCTCCCAATGATCCTCAAGGGGGATTGTAAATCTGAAATTTCTCAGACTTGTGAATGTGAAAAATGTCCACATCGAGGAATCAATCCTCCCTGGGAACCAATGCCCTACTGGGAAACATTCCGCATTTCGATGTGAGAACGCGCCAGGATCAGAAATGGGAGGACCTCTACTCCACGTGTACTTCAGACGGCTGGCTTTCGGGGAGAAAAATCCTCGCTACGGGAGGACCGCTACGCCACGCGTCCTTACGACTATTAGAGGGGAGAAAACTCCTTGCTAAGCAATGAAAGCGTCTTCCGGTTTTGAGTGTAAATGTACACATTTAGGCCAAAAAGGGACTGTCGCGAATTTGGCTTTCTCGCGATGCGCCCAGCAAAACATTGGTTTGGCATTCTTTTCTGGCCTATTTCCTCCCTCACGGTTCTCATTCCTCTTCGAAAGTTCAAGAGCGTGTCTCTCTCGAGTTAGAAGTGAATTGAGGATTACAAATTAATCATGTGAACTGACCAGTGGGGAGACTGGTCTCCCAATGATCCTCAAGGGGGATTGTAAATCTGAAATTTCTCAGACTTGTGAATGTGAAAAATGTCCACATTGAGGAATCAATCCTCCCTGGGAACCAATGCCCTACTGGGAAACACTCTCCATTTCGATGTGAGAGCTCACAGGTTCAGAAATGGGAGGACTTCTACACCACGCGTACTTCAGACGGCTGGCTTTAGGGGAGAAAAATCCTCGCTATAGGAGGACCTCTACGCCACGCGTCCTTACGACTATTACAGGGGAGAAAACTCCTTGCTAAGCAATGAAAGCGTCTTCCAGTTTGGAGTGTAAATGTACACATTTAGGCCAAAAAGGGACTGTCGCTAATTTGGCTTTCTCGCGATGCGCCCAGCAAAACATTGGTTTGGCTTTCTTTTCTGGCCTATTTCCTCCCTCACGGTTCTCATTCCTCTTCGAAAGTTGAAGAGCGTGTCTCTCTCGAGTTAGAAGTGCATTGAGGATTACAAATTGATCATGTGAAATGACCAATGGGGAGACAGGTCTCCCAATGATCCTCAAGGGGGATTGTAAATCTGAAATTTCTCAGACTTGTGAATGTGAAAAATGTCCACATTGAGGAATCAATCCTCCCTGGGAACCAATGCCCTACTGGGAAACATTCCCCATTTCGATGTGAGAACTCGCCAGGATCAGAAATGGGAGGACCTCTACTCCACGCGAACTTAAGACTATTATAGGGGAGAAAACTCCTTGCTAAGCATTGAAAGAGTCTTCATATTTTGAATGTAAATGTACACATTTATGCCAAAAAGGGACTGTCGCTAATTTGGCTTTCTCGCAATGCGCCTAGCAAAACATTGGTTTGGCTTTCTTTTCTTGCCTATTTCCTCCCTCACTGTTCTAATTCCTCTTAGAAAGTTGAAGATCGTGTCTATCCCTAGTTAGAAGTGCATTGAGGATTAAAAATTGATCATGTGATCTGACCAGTGGGGAGACTGGTCTCCCAATGATCCTCAAGGGGGATAATAAATCTGAAATTTCTCAGACTTGTGAATGTGAAAAATGTCCACATTGAGGAATCAATCCTCCCTGGGAACCAATGCCCTACTGGGAAACACTCTCCATTTCGATGTGAGAGCTCGCAGGATCAGAAATGGGAGGACCTCTACTCCACACGTACTTAAGACTATTATAGGGGAGAAAACTCCTTGCTAAGCATTGAAAGAGTCTTCATATTTTGAATGTAAATGTACACATTTATGCAAAAAAAGGACTGTCGCTAATTTGGCTTTCTCGCAATGAGCCCAGCAAAACATTGGTTTGGCATTCTTTTCTGGCCTATTTCCTCCCTCACAGTTCTTATTCCTCTTCGAAAGTTGAAGAGCGTGTCTATCCCTAGTTAGATGTGCATTGAGGATTACAAATTGATCATGTGAACTGACCAGTGGGGAGACTGGTCTCCCAATGATCCTCAAGGGGGATTGTAAATCTGAAATTGCTCAGACTTGTGAATGTGAAAAATGTCCACATTGAGGAATCAATCCTCCCTGGGAAACAATGCCCTACTGGGAAACACTCTCCATTTCGATGTGAGAGCTCGCAGGATCAGAAATGGGAGGACCTCTACTCCACGCGTACTTAAGACTATTATAGGGGAGAAAACTCCTTGCTAAGCATTGAAAGAGTCTTCATATTTTGAATGTAAATGTACATATTTATGCAAAAAAAGGACTGTCGCTAATTTGGCTTTCTCGCAATGCGACCAGCAAAACATTGGTTTGGCATTCTTTTCTGGCCTATTTCCTCCCTCACAGTTCTTATTACTATTCGAAAGTTGAAGAGCGTGTCTCTCTCGAGTTAGAAGTGCATTGAGGATTACAAATTGATCATGTGAACTGACCAGTGGGGAGACTGGACTCCCAATGATCCTCAAGGGGGATTGTAAATCTGAAATTTCTCAGACTTGTGAATGTGAAAAATGCACACATTGAGGAATCAATCCTCCCTGGGAACCAATGCCCTACTGGGAAACACTCTCCATTTCGATGTGAGAGCTCACAGGATCAGAAATGGGAGGACCACTACTCCACGCGTACTTCAGACGGCTGGCTTTGGGAGAAAAATCCTCGCTATGGGAGGACCGCTACGCCACGCGTCCTTACGACTATTATAGGGGGAGAAAACTCCTTGCTAAGCAATGAAAGCGTCTTCCGGTTTGGAGTGTAAATGTACACATTTAGGCCAAAAAGGGACTGTCGCTAATTTGGTTTTCTCGCGATGCGCCCAGCAAAACATTGGTTTGACTTTCTCTTCTGGCCTATTTCCTCCCTCACGGTTCTCATTCCTCTTCGAAAGTGGAAGAGCGTGTCTCTCTCGAGTTAGAAGGGCATTGAGGATTACAAATTGATCATGTGAAATGACCAGTGGGGAGACTGGTCTCCCAATGATCCTCAAGGGGGATTGTAAATCTGAAATTTCTCAGACTTGTGAATGTGAAAAATGTCCACATCGAGGAATCAATCCTCCCTGGGAACCAATGCCCTACTGGGAAACACTCCCCATTTCGATGTGAGAACGCGCCAGGATCAGAAATGGGAGGACCTCTACTCCACGCGTACTTCAGACGGCTGGCTTTCGGGGAGAAAAATCCTCGCTACGGGAGGACCGCTACGCCACGCGTCCTTACGACGATCATAGGGGAGAAAACTCCTTGCTAAGCAATGAAAGCGTCTTCCGGTCTGGAGTGTAAATGTACACATTTAGGCCGAAAAGGGACTGTCACGAATTTGGCTTTCTCGCGATGCGCCCAGCAAAACATTGGTTTGGCTTTCTTTTCTGGCCGATTTCCTCCCTCACGGTTCTCATTCCTCTTCGAAAGTGGAAGAGCGTGTCTCTCTCGAGTTAGAAGGGCATTGAGGATTACAAATTGATCATGTGAAATGACCAGTGGGGAGACTGGTCTCCCAATGATCCTCAAGGGGGATTGTAAATCTGAAATTTCTCAGACTTGTGAATGTGAAAAATGTCCACATCGAGGAATCAATCCTCCCTGGGAACCAATGCCCTACTGGGAAACACTCCCCATTTCGATGTGAGAACGCGCCAGGATCAGAAATGGGAGGACCTCTACTCCACGCGTACTTCAGACGGCTGGCTTTCGGGGAGAAAAATCCTCGCTACGGGAGGACCGCTACGCCACGCGTCCTTACGACGATCATAGGGGAGAAAACTCCTTGCTACGCAATGAAAGCGTCTTCCGGTGTGGAGTGGAAATGTACACATTTCGGCCAAAAAGGGACTGTCGCGAATTTGGCTTTCTCGCGATGCGCCCAGCAAAACATTGGTTTGGCTTTCTTTTCTGGCCGCTTTGCTCCCTCACGGTTCTCATTCCTCTTCGAAAGTGGAGGAGCGTGTCTCTCTCGAGTTAGAAGGGCATTGAGGATTACAAATTGATCATGTGAAATGACCAGTGGGGAGACTGGTCTCCCAATGATCCTCAAGGGGGATTGTAAATCTGAAATTGCTCAGACTTGTGAATATGAAAAATGTCCACATCGAGGAATCAATCCTCCCTGGGAACCAATGCCCTTCTGGGAAACACTCCCCATTTCGATGTGAGAACGCGCCAGGATCAGAAATGGGAGGACCTCTACTCCACGCGTACTTCAGACGGCTGGCTTTCGGGGAGAAAAATCCTCGCTACGGGAGGACCGCTACGCCACGCGTGCTCACGACGATCATAGGGGAGAAAACTCCTTGCTACGAAATGAAAGCGTCTTCCGGTGTGGAGTGGAAATGTACACATTTCGGCCAAAAAGGGACTGTCGCGAATTTGGCTTTCTCGCGATGCGCCCAGCAAAACATTGGTTTGGCTTTCTTTTCTGGCCGCTTTGCTCCCTCACGGTTCTCATTCCTCTTCGAAAGTGGAAGAGCGTGTCTCTCTCGAGTTAGAAGGGCATTGAGGATTACAAATTGATCATGTGAAATGACCAGTGGGGAGACTGGTCTCCCAATGATCCTCAAGGGGGATTGTAAATCTGAAATTTCTCAGACTTGTGAATGTGAAAAATGTCCACATCGAGGAATCAATCCTCCCTGGGAACCAATGCCCTACTGGGAAACACTCCCCATTTCGATGTGAGAACGCGCCAGGATCAGAAATGGGAGGACCTCTACTCCACGCGTACTTCAGACGGCTGGCTTTCGGGGAGAAAAATCCTCGCTACGGGAGGACCGCTACGCCACGCGTCCTTACGACGATCATAGGGGAGAAAACTCCTTGCTAAGCAATGAAAGCGTCTTCCGGTCTGGAGTGTAAATGTACACATTTAGGCCGAAAAGGGACTGTCGCGAATTTGGCTTTCTCGCGATGCGCCCAGCAAAACATTGGTTTGGCTTTCTTTTCTGGCCGATTTCCTCCCTCACGGTTCTCATTCCTCTTCGAAAGTGGAAGAGCGTGTCTCTCTCGAGTTAGAAGGGCATTGAGGATTACAAATTGATCATGTGAAATGACCAGTGGGGAGACTGGTCTCCCAATGATCCTCAAGGGGGATTGTAAATCTGAAATTTCTCAGACTTGTGAATGTGAAAAATGTCCACATCGAGGAATCAATCCTCCCTGGGAACCAATGCCCTACTGGGAAACACTCCCCATTTCGATGTGAGAACGCGCCAGGATCAGAAATGGGAGGACCTCTACTCCACGCGTACTTCAGACGGCTGGCTTTCGGGGAGAAAAATCCTCGCTACGGGAGGACCGCTACGCCACGCGTCCTTACGACGATCATAGGGGAGAAAACTCCTTGCTACGCAATGAAAGCGTCTTCCGGTGTGGAGTGGAAATGTACACATTTCGGCCAAAAAGGGACTGTCGCGAATTTGGCTTTCTCGCGATGCGCCCAGCAAAACATTGGTTTGGCTTTCTTTTCTGGCCGCTTTGCTCCCTCACGGTTCTCATTCCTCTTCGAAAGTGGAGGAGCGTGTCTCTCTCGAGTTAGAAGGGCATTGAGGATTACAAATTGATCATGTGAAATGACCAGTGGGGAGACTGGTCTCCCAATGATCCTGAAGGGGGATTGTAAATCTGAAATTGCTCAGACTTGTGAATATGAAAAATGTCCACATCGAGGAATCAATCCTCCCTGGGAACCAATGCCCTACTGGGAAACACTCCCCATTTCGATGTGAGAACGCGCCAGGATCAGAAATGGGAGGACCTCTACTCCACGCGTACTTCAGACGGCTGGCTTTCGGGGAGAAAAATCCTCGCTACGGGAGGACCGCTACGCCACGCGTCTTTACGACGATCATAGGGGAGAAAACTCCTTGCTAAGCAATGAAATCGTCTTCCGGTGTGGAGTGTAAATGTACACATTTAGGCCAAAAAGGGACTGTCGCGAATTTGGCTTTCTCGCGATGCGCCCAGCAAAACATTGGTTTGGCTTTCTTTTCTGGCCGATTTCCTCCCTCACGGTTCTCATTCCTCTTTGAGAGTTGAAGAGCGTGTCTCTCTCGAGTTAGAAGGGCATTGAGGATTACAAATTGATCATGTGAAATGACCAGTGGGGAGACTGGTCTCCCAATGATCCTCAAGGGGGATTGTAAATCTGAAATTTCTCAGACTTGTGAATGTGAAAAATGTCCACATCGAGGAATCAATCCTCCCTGGGAACCAATGCCCTACTGGGAAACACTCCCCATTTCGATGTGAGAACGCGCCAGGATCAGAAATGGGAGGACCTCTACTCCACGCGTACTTCAGAAGGCTGGCTTTCGGGGAGAAAAATCCTCGCTACGGGAGGACCCCTACGCCACGCGTCCTTACGAAGATCATAGGGGAGAAAACTCCTTGCTAAGCAATGAAAGCGTCTTCCGGTGTGGAGTGGAAATGTACACATTTAGGCCAAAAAGGGACTGTCGCGAATTTGGCTTTCTCGCGATGCGCCCAGCAAAACATTGATTTGGCTTTCTTTTCTGGCCGATTTCCTCCCTCACGGTTCTCATTCCTCTTCGAAAGTTGAAGAGCGTGTCTCTCTCGAGTTAGAAGGGCATTGAGGATTACAAATTGATCATGTGAAATGACCAGTGGGGAGACTGGTCTCCCAATGATCCTCAAAGGGGATTGTAAATCTGAAATTTCTCAGACTTGTGAATGTGAAAAATGTCCACATCGAGGAATCAATCCTCCCTGGGAACCAATGCCCTACTGGGAAACACTCCCCATTTCGATGTGAGAACGCGCCAGGATCAGAAATGCCAGGACCTCTACTCCAAGCGTCCTTCAGACGGCTGGCTTTCGGGGAGAAAAATCCTCGCTACGGGAGGACCGCTACGCCACGCGTCCTTACGACGATCATAGGGGAGAAAACTCCTTGCTAAGCAATGAAAGCGTCTTCCGGTGTGGAGTGTAAATGTACACATTTAGGCCAAAAAGGGACTGTCGCGAATTTGGCTTTCTCGCGATGCGCCCAGCAAAACATTGATTTGGCTTTCTTTTCTGGCCGATTTCCTCCCTCACGGTTCTCATTCCTCTTCGAAAGTTGAAGAGCGTGTCTCTCTCGAGTTAGAAGGGCATTGAGGATTACAAATTGATCATGTGAAATGACCAGTGGGGAGACTGGTCTCCCAATGATCCTCAAGGGGGATTGTAAATCTGAAATTTCTCAGACTTGTGAATGTGAAAAATGTCCACATCGAGGAATCAATCCTCCCTGGGAACCAATGCCCTACTGGGAAACACTCCCCATTTCGATGTGAGAACGCGCCAGGATCAGAAATGGGAGGACCTCTACTCCACGCGTACTTCAGACGGCTGGCTTTCGGGGAGAAAAATCCTCGCTACGGGAGGACCGCTACGCCACGCGTCCTTACGACGATCATAGGGGAGAAAACTCCTTGCTAAGCAATGAAATCATCTTCCGGTGTGGAGTGTAAATGTACACATTTAGGCCAAAAAGGGACTGTCGCGAATTTGGCTTTCTCGCGATGCGCCCAGCAAAACATTGGTTTGGCTTTCTTTTCTGGCCGATTTCCTCCCTCACGGTTCTCATTCCTCTTCGAAAGTGGAAGAGCGTGTCTCTCTCGAGTTAGAAGGGCATTGAGGATTACAAATTGATCATGTGAAATGACCAGTGGGGAGACTGGTCTCCCAATGATCCTCAAGGGGGATTGTAAATCTGAAATTTCTCAGACTTGTGAATGTGAAAAATGTCCACATCGAGGAATCAATCCTCCCTGGGAACCAATGCCCTACTGGGAAACACTCCCCATTTCGATGTGAGAACGCGCCAGGATCAGAAATGGGAGGCCCTCTACTCCACGCGTACTTCAGACGGCTGGCTTTCGGGGAGAAAAATCCTCGCTACGGGAGGACCGCTACGCCACGCGTCCTTACGACGATCATAGGGGAGAAAACTCCTTGCTAAGCAATGAAAGCGTCTTCCTGTGTGGAGTGTAAATGTACACATTTAGGCCAAAAAGGGACTGTTGCGAATTTGGCTTTCTCGTGATGCGCCCAGCAAGACATTGGTTTGGCTTTCTTTTCTGGCCGATTTCCTCCCTCACGGTTCTCATTCCTCTTCGAAAGTGGAAGAGCGTGTCTCTCTCGAGTTAGAAGGGCATTGAGGATTACAAATTGATCATGTGAAATGACCAGTGGGGAGACTGGTCTCCCAATGATCCTCAAGGGGGATTGTAAATCTGAAATTTCTCAGACTTGTGAATGTGAAAAATGTCCACATCGAGGAATCAATCCTCCCTGGGAACCAATGCCCTACTGGGAAACACTCCCCATTTCGATGTGAGAACGCGCCAGGATCAGAAATGGGAGGACCTCTACTCCACGCGTACTTCAGACGGCTGGCTTTCGGGGAGAAAAATCCTCGCTACGGGAGGACCGCTACGCCACGCGTCCTTACGACGATCATAGGGGAGAAAACTCCTTGCTAAGCAATGAAAGCGTCTTCCGGTGTGGAGTGTAAATGTACACATTTAGGCCAAAAAGGGACTGTCGCGAATTTGGCTTTCTCGCGATGCGCCCAGCAAAACATTGGTTTGGCTTTCTTTTCTGGCCGATTTCCTCCCTCACGGTTCTCATTCCTCTTTGAGAGTTGAAGAGCGTGTCTCTCTCGAGTTAGAAGGGCATTGAGGATTACAAATTGATCATGTGAAATGACCAGTGGGGAGACTGGTCTCCCAATGATCCTCAAGGGGGATCGTAAATCTGAAATTTCTCAGACTTGTGAATGTGAAAAATGTCCACATCGAGGAATCAATCCTCCCTGGGAACCAATGCCCTACTGGGAAACACTCCCCATTTCGATGTGAGAACGCGCCAGGATCAGAAATGGGAGGACCTCTATTCCACGCGTACTTCAGACGGCTGGCTTTCGGGGAGAAAAATCCTCGCTACGGGAGGACCGCTACGCCACGCGTCCTTACGACTATAAGAGGGGAGAAAACTCCTTGCTAAGCAATGAAAGCATCTTCCGGTTTTGAGTGTAAATGTACACATTTAGGCCAAAAAGGGACTGTCGCGAATTTGGCTTTCTCGCGATGCGCCCAGCAAAACTTTGGTTTGGCTTTCTTTTCTGGCCGATTTCCTCCCTCACGGTTCTCATTCCTCTTTGAGAGTTGAAGAGCGTGTCTCTCTCGAGTTAGAAGGGCATTGAGGATTACAAATTGATCATGTGAAATGACCAGTGGGGAGACTGGTCTCCCAATGATCCTCAAGGGGGATTGTAAATCTGAAATTTCTCAGACTTGTGAATGTGAAAAATGTCCACATGGAGGAATCAATCCTCCCTGGGAACCAATGCCCTACTGGGAAACACTCCCCATTTCGATGTGAGAACGCACCAGGATCAGAAATGGGAGGACCTCTACTCCACGCGTACTTCAGACGGCTGGCTTTCGGGGAGAAAAATCCTCGCTACGGGAGGACCGCTACGCCACGCATCCTTACGACGATCATAGGGGAGAAAACTCCTTGCTAAGCAATGAAAGCGTCTTCCGGTGTGGAGTGTAAATGTACACATTTAGGCCAAAAAGGGACTGTCGCGAATTTGGCTTTCTCGCGATGCGCCCAGCAAAACATTGGTTTGGCATTCTTTTCTGGCCGATTTCCTCCCTCACGGTTCTCATTCCTCTTCGAAAGTTGAAGAGCGTGTCTCTCTCGAGTTAGAAGTGCATTGAGGATTACAAATTGATCATGTGAACTGACCAGTGGGGAGACTGGTCTCCCAATGATCCTCAAGGGGGATTGTAAATCTGAAATTTCTCAGACTTGTGAATGTGAAAAATGTCCACATTGAGGAATCAATCCTCCCTGGGAACCAATGCCCTACTGGGAAACACTCTCCATTTCGATGTGAGAGCTCGCAGGATCAGAAATGGGAGGACTTCTACACCACGCGTACTTCAGACGGCTGGCTTTAGGGGAGAAAAATCCTCGCTATGGGAGGACCGCTACGCCACGCGTCCTTACGACTATTAGAGGGGAGAAAACTCCTTGCTAAGCAATGAAAGCGTCTTCCGGTTTGGAGTGTAAATGTACACATTTAGGCCAAAAAGGGACTGTCGCGAATTTGGCTTTCTCGCGATGCGCCCAGCAAAACATTGGTTTGGCTTTCTTTTCTGGCCTATTTCCTCCCTCACGGTTCTCATTCCTCTTCGAAAGTGGAAGAGCGTGTCTCTCTCGAGTTAGAAGTTCATTGAGGATTACAAATTGATCATGTGAAATGACCAGTGGGGAGACTGGTCTCCCAATGATCCTCAAGGAGGATTGTATATCTGCAATTTCTCAGACTTGTGAATGTGAAAAATGTCCACATTGAGGAATCAATCCTCCCTGGGAACAAATACCCTACTGGGAAACATTCCCCATTTCGATGTGAGAACTCACCAGGATCAGAAATGGGAGGACCTCTACTCCACGCGTACTTAAGACTATTATAGGGGAGAAAACTCCTTGCTAAGCATTGAAAGAGTCTTCATATTTTGAATGTAAATGTACACATTTAGGCCAAAAAGGGACTGTCGCTAATTTGGCTTTCTCGCAATGCGCCTAGCAAAACATTGGTTTGGCTTTCTTTTCTTGCCTATTTCCTCCTTCACTGTTCTAATTCCTCTTAGAAAGTTGAAGATCGTGTCTATCCCTAGTTAGAAGTGCATTGAGGATTACAAATTGATCATGTGAACTGACCGGTGGGGAGACTGGTCTCCCAATGATCCTCAAGGGGGATAGTAAATCTGAAATTTCTCAGACTTGTGAATGTGAAAAATGTCCACATTGAGGAATCAATCCTCCCTGGGAACCAATGCCCTACTGGGAAACACTCTCCATTTCGATGTGAGAGCTCACAGGATCAGAAATGGGAGGACCGCTACACCACGTGTACTTCAGACGGCTGGCTTTGGGAGAAAAATCCTTGCTACGGGAGGACCGCTACGCCACGCGTCCTTACGACTATTATAGGGGAGAAAACTCCTTGCTAAGCAATGAAAGCGTCTTCCGGTTTGGAGTGTAAATGTACACATTTAGGCAAAAAATGGACTGTCGCTAATTTGGTTTTCTCGCGATGCGCCCAGCAAAACATTGGTTTGGCTTTCTTTTCTGGCCTATTTCCTCCCTCACGGTTCTCATTCCTCTTCGAAAGTGGAAGAGCGTGTCTCTCTCGAGTTAGAAGGGCATTGAGGATTACAAATTGATCATGTGAAATGACCAGTGGGAAGACTGGTCTCCCAATGATCCTCAAGGGGGATTGTAAATCTGAAATTTCTCAGACTTGTGAATGTGAAAAATGTCCACATCGAGGAATCAATCCTCCCTGGGAACCAATGCCCTACTGGGAAACACTCCCCATTTCGATGTGAGAACGCGCCAGGATCAGAAATGCGAGGACCTCTACTCCACGCGTACTTCAGACGGCTGGCTTTCGGGGAGAAAAATCCTCGCTACGGGAGGACCGCTACACCACGCGTCCTTACGACGATCATAGGGGAGAAAACTCCTTGCTAAGCAATGAAAGCGTCTTCCGGTCTGGAGTGTAAATGTACACATTTAGGCCGAAAAGGGACTGTCGCGAATTTGGCTTTCTCGCGATGCGCCCAGCAAAACATTGGTTTGGCTTTCATTTCTGGCCGATTTCCTCCGTCACGGTTCTCATTCCTCTTCGAAAGTGGAAGAGCGTGTCTCTCTCGAGTTAGAAGGGCATTGAGGATTACAAATTGATCATGTGAAATGACCAGTGGGGAGACTGGTCTCCCAATGATCCTCAAGGGGGATTGTAAATCTGAAATTTCTCAGACTTGTGAATGTGAAAAATGTCCACATCGAGGAATCAATCCTCCCTGGGAACCAATGCCCTACTGGGAAACACTCCCCATTTCGATGTGAGAACGCGCCAGGATCAGAAATGGGAGGACCTCTACTCCACGCGTACTTCAGATGGCTGGCTTTCGGGGAGAAAAATCCTCACTACGGGACGACCGCTACGCCACGCGTCCTTACGACGATCATAGGGGAGAAAACTCCTTGCTATGCAATGAAAGCGTCTTCCGGTGTGGAGTGGAAATGTACACATTTAGGCCAAAAAGGGACTGTCGCGAATTTGGCTTTCTCGCGATGCGCCCAGCAAAACATTGGTTTGGCTTTCATTTCTGGCCGATTTCCTCCGTCACGGTTCTCATTCCTCTTCGAAAGTGGAAGAGCGTGTCTCTCTCGAGTTAGAAGGGCATTGAGGATTACAAATTGATCATGTGAAATGACCAGTGGGGAGACTGGTCTCCCAATGATCCTCAAGGGGGATTGTAAATCTGAAATTTCTCAGACTTGTGAATGTGAAAAATGTCCACATCGAGGAATCAATCCTCCCTGGGAACCAATGCCCTACTGGGAAACACTCCCCATTTCGATGTGAGAACGCGCCAGGATCAGAAATGGGAGGACCTCTATTCCACGCGTACTTCAGACGGCTGGCTTTCGGGGAGAAAAATCCTCGCTACGGGAGGACCGCTACGCCACGCGTCCTTACGACTATAAGAGGGGAGAAAACTCCTTGCTAAGCAATGAAAGCATCTTCCGGTTTTGAGTGTAAATGTACACATTTAGGCCAAAAAGGGACTGTCGCGAATTTGGCTTTCTCGCGATGCGCCCAGCAAAACTTTGGTTTGGCTTTCTTTTCTGGCCGATTTCCTCCCTCACGGTTCTCATTCCTCTTTGAGAGTTGAAGAGCGTGTCTCTCTCGAGTTAGAAGGGCATTGAGGATTACAAATTGATCATGTGAAATGACCAGTGGGGAGACTGGTCTCCCAATGATCCTCAAGGGGGATTGTAAATCTGAAATTTCTCAGACTTGTGAATGTGAAAAATGTCCACATGGAGGAATCAATCCTCCCTGGGAACCAATGCCCTACTGGGAAACACTCCCCATTTCGATGTGAGAACGCACCAGGATCAGAAATGGGAGGACCTCTACTCCACGCGTACTTCAGACGGCTGGCTTTCGGGGAGAAAAATCCTCGCTACGGGAGGACCGCTACGCCACGCATCCTTACGACGATCATAGGGGAGAAAACTCCTTGCTAAGCAATGAAAGCGTCTTCCGGTGTGGAGTGTAAATGTACACATTTAGGCCAAAAAGGGACTGTCGCGAATTTGGCTTTCTCGCGATGCGCCCAGCAAAACATTGGTTTGGCATTCTTTTCTGGCCGATTTCCTCCCTCACGGTTCTCATTCCTCTTCGAAAGTTGAAGAGCGTGTCTCTCTCGAGTTAGAAGTGCATTGAGGATTACAAATTGATCATGTGAACTGACCAGTGGGGAGACTGGTCTCCCAATGATCCTCAAGGGGGATTGTAAATCTGAAATTTCTCAGACTTGTGAATGTGAAAAATGTCCACATTGAGGAATCAATCCTCCCTGGGAACCAATGCCCTACTGGGAAACACTCTCCATTTCGATGTGAGAGCTCGCAGGATCAGAAATGGGAGGACTTCTACACCACGCGTACTTCAGACGGCTGGCTTTAGGGGAGAAAAATCCTCGCTATGGGAGGACCGCTACGCCACGCGTCCTTACGACTATTAGAGGGGAGAAAACTCCTTGCTAAGCAATGAAAGCGTCTTCCGGTTTGGAGTGTAAATGTACACATTTAGGCCAAAAAGGGACTGTCGCGAATTTGGCTTTCTCGCGATGCGCCCAGCAAAACATTGGTTTGGCTTTCTTTTCTGGCCTATTTCCTCCCTCACGGTTCTCATTCCTCTTCGAAAGTGGAAGAGCGTGTCTCTCTCGAGTTAGAAGTTCATTGAGGATTACAAATTGATCATGTGAAATGACCAGTGGGGAGACTGGTCTCCCAATGATCCTCAAGGAGGATTGTATATCTGCAATTTCTCAGACTTGTGAATGTGAAAAATGTCCACATTGAGGAATCAATCCTCCCTGGGAACAAATACCCTACTGGGAAACATTCCCCATTTCGATGTGAGAACTCACCAGGATCAGAAATGGGAGGACCTCTACTCCACGCGTACTTAAGACTATTATAGGGGAGAAAACTCCTTGCTAAGCATTGAAAGAGTCTTCATATTTTGAATGTAAATGTACACATTTAGGCCAAAAAGGGACTGTCGCTAATTTGGCTTTCTCGCAATGCGCCTAGCAAAACATTGGTTTGGCTTTCTTTTCTTGCCTATTTCCTCCTTCACTGTTCTAATTCCTCTTAGAAAGTTGAAGATCGTGTCTATCCCTAGTTAGAAGTGCATTGAGGATTACAAATTGATCATGTGAACTGACCGGTGGGGAGACTGGTCTCCCAATGATCCTCAAGGGGGATAGTAAATCTGAAATTTCTCAGACTTGTGAATGTGAAAAATGTCCACATTGAGGAATCAATCCTCCCTGGGAACCAATGCCCTACTGGGAAACACTCTCCATTTCGATGTGAGAGCTCACAGGATCAGAAATGGGAGGACCGCTACACCACGTGTACTTCAGACGGCTGGCTTTGGGAGAAAAATCCTTGCTACGGGAGGACCGCTACGCCACGCGTCCTTACGACTATTATAGGGGAGAAAACTCCTTGCTAAGCAATGAAAGCGTCTTCCGGTTTGGAGTGTAAATGTACACATTTAGGCAAAAAATGGACTGTCGCTAATTTGGTTTTCTCGCGATGCGCCCAGCAAAACATTGGTTTGGCTTTCTTTTCTGGCCTATTTCCTCCCTCACGGTTCTCATTCCTCTTCGAAAGTGGAAGAGCGTGTCTCTCTCGAGTTAGAAGGGCATTGAGGATTACAAATTGATCATGTGAAATGACCAGTGGGAAGACTGGTCTCCCAATGATCCTCAAGGGGGATTGTAAATCTGAAATTTCTCAGACTTGTGAATGTGAAAAATGTCCACATCGAGGAATCAATCCTCCCTGGGAACCAATGCCCTACTGGGAAACACTCCCCATTTCGATGTGAGAACGCGCCAGGATCAGAAATGCGAGGACCTCTACTCCACGCGTACTTCAGACGGCTGGCTTTCGGGGAGAAAAATCCTCGCTACGGGAGGACCGCTACACCACGCGTCCTTACGACGATCATAGGGGAGAAAACTCCTTGCTAAGCAATGAAAGCGTCTTCCGGTCTGGAGTGTAAATGTACACATTTAGGCCGAAAAGGGACTGTCGCGAATTTGGCTTTCTCGCGATGCGCCCAGCAAAACATTGGTTTGGCTTTCATTTCTGGCCGATTTCCTCCGTCACGGTTCTCATTCCTCTTCGAAAGTGGAAGAGCGTGTCTCTCTCGAGTTAGAAGGGCATTGAGGATTACAAATTGATCATGTGAAATGACCAGTGGGGAGACTGGTCTCCCAATGATCCTCAAGGGGGATTGTAAATCTGAAATTTCTCAGACTTGTGAATGTGAAAAATGTCCACATCGAGGAATCAATCCTCCCTGGGAACCAATGCCCTACTGGGAAACACTCCCCATTTCGATGTGAGAACGCGCCAGGATCAGAAATGGGAGGACCTCTACTCCACGCGTACTTCAGATGGCTGGCTTTCGGGGAGAAAAATCCTCACTACGGGACGACCGCTACGCCACGCGTCCTTACGACGATCATAGGGGAGAAAACTCCTTGCTATGCAATGAAAGCGTCTTCCGGTGTGGAGTGGAAATGTACACATTTAGGCCAAAAAGGGACTCTCGCGAATTTGGCTTTCTCGCGATGCGCCCAGCAAAACATTGATTTGGCTTTCTTTTCTGGCCGATTTCCTCCCTCACGGTTCTCATTCCTCTTCGAAAGTTGAAGAGCGTGTCTCTCTCGAGTTAGAAGGGCATTGAGGATTACAAATTGATCATGTGAAATGACCAGTGGGGAGACTGGTCTCCCAATGATCCTCAAGGGGGATTGTAAATCTGAAATTTCTCAGACTTGTGAATGTGAAAAATGTCCACATCGAGGAATCAATCCTCCCTGGGAACCAATGCCCTACTGGGAAACACTCCCCATTTCAATGTGAGAACGCGCCAGGATCAGAAATGTGAGGACCTCTACTCCACGCGTACTTCAGACGGCTGGCTTTCGGGGAGAAAAATCCTCGCTACGGGAGGACCGCTACGCCACGCGTCCTTACGACGATCATAGGGGAGAAAACTCCTTGCTAAGCAATGAAAGCGTCTTCCGGTGTGGAGTGTAAATGTACACATTTAGGCCAAAAAGGGACTGTCGCGAATTTGGCTTTCTCGCGATGCGCCCAGCAAAACATTGGTTTGGCTTTCTTTTCTGGCCGATTTCCTCCCTCACGGTTCTCATTCCTCTTTGAGAGTTGAAGAGCGTGTCTCTCTCGAGTTAGAAGGGCATTGAGGATTACAAATTGATCATGTGAAATGACCCGTGGGGAGACTGGTCTCCCAATGATCCTCAAGGGGGATTGTAAATCTGAAATTTCTCAGACTTGTGAATGTGAAAAATGTCCACATCGAGGAATCAATCCTCCCTGGGAACCAATGCCCTACTGGGAAACATTCCGCATTTCGATGTGAGAACGCGCCAGGATCAGAAATGGGAGGACCTCTACTCCACGTGTACTTCAGACGGCTGGCTTTCGGGGAGAAAAATCCTCGCTACGGGAGGACCGCTACGCCACGCGTCCTTACGACTATTAGAGGGGAGAAAACTCCTTGCTAAGCAATGAAAGCGTCTTCCGGTTTTGAGTGTAAATGTACACATTTAGGCCAAAAAGGGACTGTCGCGAATTTGGCTTTCTCGCGATGCGCCCAGCAAAACATTGGTTTGGCATTCTTTTCTGGCCTATTTCCTCCCTCACGGTTCTCATTCCTCTTCGAAAGTTCAAGAGCGTGTCTCTCTCGAGTTAGAAGTGAATTGAGGATTACAAATTAATCATGTGAACTGACCAGTGGGGAGACTGGTCTCCCAATGATCCTCAAGGGGGATTGTAAATCTGAAATTTCTCAGACTTGTGAATGTGAAAAATGTCCACATTGAGGAATCAATCCTCCCTGGGAACCAATGCCCTACTGGGAAACACTCTCCATTTCGATGTGAGAGCTCACAGGTTCAGAAATGGGAGGACTTCTACACCACGCGTACTTCAGACGGCTGGCTTTAGGGGAGAAAAATCCTCGCTATAGGAGGACCTCTACGCCACGCGTCCTTACGACTATTACAGGGGAGAAAACTCCTTGCTAAGCAATGAAAGCGTCTTCCAGTTTGGAGTGTAAATGTACACATTTAGGCCAAAAAGGGACTGTCGCTAATTTGGCTTTCTCGCGATGCGCCCAGCAAAACATTGGTTTGGCTTTCTTTTCTGGCCTATTTCCTCCCTCACGGTTCTCATTCCTCTTCGAAAGTTGAAGAGCGTGTCTCTCTCGAGTTAGAAGTGCATTGAGGATTACAAATTGATCATGTGAAATGACCAATGGGGAGACAGGTCTCCCAATGATCCTCAAGGGGGATTGTAAATCTGAAATTTCTCAGACTTGTGAATGTGAAAAATGTCCACATTGAGGAATCAATCCTCCCTGGGAACCAATGCCCTACTGGGAAACATTCCCCATTTCGATGTGAGAACTCGCCAGGATCAGAAATGGGAGGACCTCTACTCCACGCGAACTTAAGACTATTATAGGGGAGAAAACTCCTTGCTAAGCATTGAAAGAGTCTTCATATTTTGAATGTAAATGTACACATTTATGCCAAAAAGGGACTGTCGCTAATTTGGCTTTCTCGCAATGCGCCTAGCAAAACATTGGTTTGGCTTTCTTTTCTTGCCTATTTCCTCCCTCACTGTTCTAATTCCTCTTAGAAAGTTGAAGATCGTGTCTATCCCTAGTTAGAAGTGCATTGAGGATTAAAAATTGATCATGTGATCTGACCAGTGGGGAGACTGGTCTCCCAATGATCCTCAAGGGGGATAATAAATCTGAAATTTCTCAGACTTGTGAATGTGAAAAATGTCCACATTGAGGAATCAATCCTCCCTGGGAACCAATGCCCTACTGGGAAACACTCTCCATTTCGATGTGAGAGCTCGCAGGATCAGAAATGGGAGGACCTCTACTCCACACGTACTTAAGACTATTATAGGGGAGAAAACTCCTTGCTAAGCATTGAAAGAGTCTTCATATTTTGAATGTAAATGTACACATTTATGCAAAAAAAGGACTGTCGCTAATTTGGCTTTCTCGCAATGAGCCCAGCAAAACATTGGTTTGGCATTCTTTTCTGGCCTATTTCCTCCCTCACAGTTCTTATTCCTCTTCGAAAGTTGAAGAGCGTGTCTATCCCTAGTTAGATGTGCATTGAGGATTACAAATTGATCATGTGAACTGACCAGTGGGGAGACTGGTCTCCCAATGATCCTCAAGGGGGATTGTAAATCTGAAATTGCTCAGACTTGTGAATGTGAAAAATGTCCACATTGAGGAATCAATCCTCCCTGGGAAACAATGCCCTACTGGGAAACACTCTCCATTTCGATGTGAGAGCTCGCAGGATCAGAAATGGGAGGACCTCTACTCCACGCGTACTTAAGACTATTATAGGGGAGAAAACTCCTTGCTAAGCATTGAAAGAGTCTTCATATTTTGAATGTAAATGTACATATTTATGCAAAAAAAGGACTGTCGCTAATTTGGCTTTCTCGCAATGCGACCAGCAAAACATTGGTTTGGCATTCTTTTCTGGCCTATTTCCTCCCTCACAGTTCTTATTACTATTCGAAAGTTGAAGAGCGTGTCTCTCTCGAGTTAGAAGTGCATTGAGGATTACAAATTGATCATGTGAACTGACCAGTGGGGAGACTGGACTCCCAATGATCCTCAAGGGGGATTGTAAATCTGAAATTTCTCAGACTTGTGAATGTGAAAAATGCACACATTGAGGAATCAATCCTCCCTGGGAACCAATGCCCTACTGGGAAACACTCTCCATTTCGATGTGAGAGCTCACAGGATCAGAAATGGGAGGACCACTACTCCACGCGTACTTCAGACGGCTGGCTTTGGGAGAAAAATCCTCGCTATGGGAGGACCGCTACGCCACGCGTCCTTACGACTATTATAGGGGGAGAAAACTCCTTGCTAAGCAATGAAAGCGTCTTCCGGTTTGGAGTGTAAATGTACACATTTAGGCCAAAAAGGGACTGTCGCTAATTTGGTTTTCTCGCGATGCGCCCAGCAAAACATTGGTTTGACTTTCTCTTCTGGCCTATTTCCTCCCTCACGGTTCTCATTCCTCTTCGAAAGTGGAAGAGCGTGTCTCTCTCGAGTTAGAAGGGCATTGAGGATTACAAATTGATCATGTGAAATGACCAGTGGGGAGACTGGTCTCCCAATGATCCTCAAGGGGGATTGTAAATCTGAAATTTCTCAGACTTGTGAATGTGAAAAATGTCCACATCGAGGAATCAATCCTCCCTGGGAACCAATGCCCTACTGGGAAACACTCCCCATTTCGATGTGAGAACGCGCCAGGATCAGAAATGGGAGGACCTCTACTCCACGCGTACTTCAGACGGCTGGCTTTCGGGGAGAAAAATCCTCGCTACGGGAGGACCGCTACGCCACGCGTCCTTACGACGATCATAGGGGAGAAAACTCCTTGCTAAGCAATGAAAGCGTCTTCCGGTCTGGAGTGTAAATGTACACATTTAGGCCGAAAAGGGACTGTCACGAATTTGGCTTTCTCGCGATGCGCCCAGCAAAACATTGGTTTGGCTTTCTTTTCTGGCCGATTTCCTCCCTCACGGTTCTCATTCCTCTTCGAAAGTGGAAGAGCGTGTCTCTCTCGAGTTAGAAGGGCATTGAGGATTACAAATTGATCATGTGAAATGACCAGTGGGGAGACTGGTCTCCCAATGATCCTCAAGGGGGATTGTAAATCTGAAATTTCTCAGACTTGTGAATGTGAAAAATGTCCACATCGAGGAATCAATCCTCCCTGGGAACCAATGCCCTACTGGGAAACACTCCCCATTTCGATGTGAGAACGCGCCAGGATCAGAAATGGGAGGACCTCTACTCCACGCGTACTTCAGACGGCTGGCTTTCGGGGAGAAAAATCCTCGCTACGGGAGGACCGCTACGCCACGCGTCCTTACGACGATCATAGGGGAGAAAACTCCTTGCTACGCAATGAAAGCGTCTTCCGGTGTGGAGTGGAAATGTACACATTTCGGCCAAAAAGGGACTGTCGCGAATTTGGCTTTCTCGCGATGCGCCCAGCAAAACATTGGTTTGGCTTTCTTTTCTGGCCGCTTTGCTCCCTCACGGTTCTCATTCCTCTTCGAAAGTGGAGGAGCGTGTCTCTCTCGAGTTAGAAGGGCATTGAGGATTACAAATTGATCATGTGAAATGACCAGTGGGGAGACTGGTCTCCCAATGATCCTCAAGGGGGATTGTAAATCTGAAATTGCTCAGACTTGTGAATATGAAAAATGTCCACATCGAGGAATCAATCCTCCCTGGGAACCAATGCCCTTCTGGGAAACACTCCCCATTTCGATGTGAGAACGCGCCAGGATCAGAAATGGGAGGACCTCTACTCCACGCGTACTTCAGACGGCTGGCTTTCGGGGAGAAAAATCCTCGCTACGGGAGGACCGCTACGCCACGCGTGCTCACGACGATCATAGGGGAGAAAACTCCTTGCTACGAAATGAAAGCGTCTTCCGGTGTGGAGTGGAAATGTACACATTTCGGCCAAAAAGGGACTGTCGCGAATTTGGCTTTCTCGCGATGCGCCCAGCAAAACATTGGTTTGGCTTTCTTTTCTGGCCGCTTTGCTCCCTCACGGTTCTCATTCCTCTTCGAAAGTGGAAGAGCGTGTCTCTCTCGAGTTAGAAGGGCATTGAGGATTACAAATTGATCATGTGAAATGACCAGTGGGGAGACTGGTCTCCCAATGATCCTCAAGGGGGATTGTAAATCTGAAATTTCTCAGACTTGTGAATGTGAAAAATGTCCACATCGAGGAATCAATCCTCCCTGGGAACCAATGCCCTACTGGGAAACACTCCCCATTTCGATGTGAGAACGCGCCAGGATCAGAAATGGGAGGACCTCTACTCCACGCGTACTTCAGACGGCTGGCTTTCGGGGAGAAAAATCCTCGCTACGGGAGGACCGCTACGCCACGCGTCCTTACGACGATCATAGGGGAGAAAACTCCTTGCTAAGCAATGAAAGCGTCTTCCGGTCTGGAGTGTAAATGTACACATTTAGGCCGAAAAGGGACTGTCGCGAATTTGGCTTTCTCGCGATGCGCCCAGCAAAACATTGGTTTGGCTTTCTTTTCTGGCCGATTTCCTCCCTCACGGTTCTCATTCCTCTTCGAAAGTGGAAGAGCGTGTCTCTCTCGAGTTAGAAGGGCATTGAGGATTACAAATTGATCATGTGAAATGACCAGTGGGGAGACTGGTCTCCCAATGATCCTCAAGGGGGATTGTAAATCTGAAATTTCTCAGACTTGTGAATGTGAAAAATGTCCACATCGAGGAATCAATCCTCCCTGGGAACCAATGCCCTACTGGGAAACACTCCCCATTTCGATGTGAGAACGCGCCAGGATCAGAAATGGGAGGACCTCTACTCCACGCGTACTTCAGACGGCTGGCTTTCGGGGAGAAAAATCCTCGCTACGGGAGGACCGCTACGCCACGCGTCCTTACGACGATCATAGGGGAGAAAACTCCTTGCTACGCAATGAAAGCGTCTTCCGGTGTGGAGTGGAAATGTACACATTTCGGCCAAAAAGGGACTGTCGCGAATTTGGCTTTCTCGCGATGCGCCCAGCAAAACATTGGTTTGGCTTTCTTTTCTGGCCGCTTTGCTCCCTCACGGTTCTCATTCCTCTTCGAAAGTGGAGGAGCGTGTCTCTCTCGAGTTAGAAGGGCATTGAGGATTACAAATTGATCATGTGAAATGACCAGTGGGGAGACTGGTCTCCCAATGATCCTGAAGGGGGATTGTAAATCTGAAATTGCTCAGACTTGTGAATATGAAAAATGTCCACATCGAGGAATCAATCCTCCCTGGGAACCAATGCCCTACTGGGAAACACTCCCCATTTCGATGTGAGAACGCGCCAGGATCAGAAATGGGAGGACCTCTACTCCACGCGTACTTCAGACGGCTGGCTTTCGGGGAGAAAAATCCTCGCTACGGGAGGACCGCTACGCCACGCGTCTTTACGACGATCATAGGGGAGAAAACTCCTTGCTAAGCAATGAAATCGTCTTCCGGTGTGGAGTGTAAATGTACACATTTAGGCCAAAAAGGGACTGTCGCGAATTTGGCTTTCTCGCGATGCGCCCAGCAAAACATTGGTTTGGCTTTCTTTTCTGGCCGATTTCCTCCCTCACGGTTCTCATTCCTCTTTGAGAGTTGAAGAGCGTGTCTCTCTCGAGTTAGAAGGGCATTGAGGATTACAAATTGATCATGTGAAATGACCAGTGGGGAGACTGGTCTCCCAATGATCCTCAAGGGGGATTGTAAATCTGAAATTTCTCAGACTTGTGAATGTGAAAAATGTCCACATCGAGGAATCAATCCTCCCTGGGAACCAATGCCCTACTGGGAAACACTCCCCATTTCGATGTGAGAACGCGCCAGGATCAGAAATGGGAGGACCTCTACTCCACGCGTACTTCAGAAGGCTGGCTTTCGGGGAGAAAAATCCTCGCTACGGGAGGACCCCTACGCCACGCGTCCTTACGAAGATCATAGGGGAGAAAACTCCTTGCTAAGCAATGAAAGCGTCTTCCGGTGTGGAGTGGAAATGTACACATTTAGGCCAAAAAGGGACTGTCGCGAATTTGGCTTTCTCGCGATGCGCCCAGCAAAACATTGATTTGGCTTTCTTTTCTGGCCGATTTCCTCCCTCACGGTTCTCATTCCTCTTCGAAAGTTGAAGAGCGTGTCTCTCTCGAGTTAGAAGGGCATTGAGGATTACAAATTGATCATGTGAAATGACCAGTGGGGAGACTGGTCTCCCAATGATCCTCAAGGGGGATTGTAAATCTGAAATTTCTCAGACTTGTGAATGTGAAAAATGTCCACATCGAGGAATCAATCCTCCCTGGGAACCAATGCCCTACTGGGAAACACTCCCCATTTCGATGTGAGAACGCGCCAGGATCAGAAATGCCAGAACCTCTACTCCAAGCGTCCTTCAGACGGCTGGCTTTCGGGGAGAAAAATCCTCGCTACGGGAGGACCGCTACGCCACGCGTCCTTACGACGATCATAGGGGAGAAAACTCCTTGCTAAGCAATGAAAGCGTCTTCCGGTGTGGAGTGTAAATGTACACATTTAGGCCAAAAAGGGACTGTCGCGAATTTGGCTTTCTCGCGATGCGCCCAGCAAAACATTGATTTGGCTTTCTTTTCTGGCCGATTTCCTCCCTCACGGTTCTCATTCCTCTTCGAAAGTTGAAGAGCGTGTCTCTCTCGAGTTAGAAGGGCATTGAGGATTACAAATTGATCATGTGAAATGACCAGTGGGGAGACTGGTCTCCCAATGATCCTCAAGGGGGATTGTAAATCTGAAATTTCTCAGACTTGTGAATGTGAAAAATGTCCACATCGAGGAATCAATCCTCCCTGGGAACCAATGCCCTACTGGGAAACACTCCCCATTTCGATGTGAGAACGCGCCAGGATCAGAAATGGGAGGACCTCTACTCCACGCGTACTTCAGACGGCTGGCTTTCGGGGAGAAAAATCCTCGCTACGGGAGGACCGCTACGCCACGCGTCCTTACGACGATCATAGGGGAGAAAACTCCTTGCTAAGCAATGAAATCATCTTCCGGTGTGGAGTGTAAATGTACACATTTAGGCCAAAAAGGGACTGTCGCGAATTTGGCTTTCTCGCGATGCGCCCAGCAAAACATTGGTTTGGCTTTCTTTTCTGGCCGATTTCCTCCCTCACGGTTCTCATTCCTCTTCGAAAGTGGAAGAGCGTGTCTCTCTCGAGTTAGAAGGGCATTGAGGATTACAAATTGATCATGTGAAATGACCAGTGGGGAGACTGGTCTCCCAATGATCCTCAAGGGGGATTGTAAATCTGAAATTTCTCAGACTTGTGAATGTGAAAAATGTCCACATCGAGGAATCAATCCTCCCTGGGAACCAATGCCCTACTGGGAAACACTCCCCATTTCGATGTGAGAACGCGCCAGGATCAGAAATGGGAGGCCCTCTACTCCACGCGTACTTCAGACGGCTGGCTTTCGGGGAGAAAAATCCTCGCTACGGGAGGACCGCTACGCCACGCGTCCTTACGACGATCATAGGGGAGAAAACTCCTTGCTAAGCAATGAAAGCGTCTTCCTGTGTGGAGTGTAAATGTACACATTTAGGCCAAAAAGGGACTGTTGCGAATTTGGCTTTCTCGTGATGCGCCCAGCAAGACATTGGTTTGGCTTTCTTTTCTGGCCGATTTCCTCCCTCACGGTTCTCATTCCTCTTCGAAAGTGGATGAGCGTGTCTCTCTCGAGTTAGAAGGGCATTGAGGATTACAAATTGATCATGTGAAATGACCAGTGGGGAGACTGGTCTCCCAATGATCCTCAAGGGGGATTGTAAATCTGAAATTTCTCAGACTTGTGAATGTGAAAAATGTCCACATCGAGGAATCAATCCTCCCTGGGAACCAATGCCCTACTGGGAAACACTCCCCATTTCGATGTGAGAACGCGCCAGGATCAGAAATGGGAGGACCTCTACTCCACGCGTACTTCAGACGGCTGGCTTTCGGGGAGAAAAATCCTCGCTACGGGAGGACCGCTACGCCACGCGTCCTTACGACGATCATAGGGGAGAAAACTCCTTGCTAAGCAATGAAAGCGTCTTCCGGTGTGGAGTGTAAATGTACACATTTAGGCCAAAAAGGGACTGTCGCGAATTTGGCTTTCTCGCGATGCGCCCAGCAAAACATTGGTTTGGCTTTCTTTTCTGGCCGATTTCCTCCCTCACGGTTCTCATTCCTCTTTGAGAGTTGAAGAGCGTGTCTCTCTCGAGTTAGAAGGGCATTGAGGATTACAAATTGATCATGTGAAATGACCAGTGGGGAGACTGGTCTCCCAATGATCCTCAAGGGGGATCGTAAATCTGAAATTTCTCAGACTTGTGAATGTGAAAAATGTCCACATCGAGGAATCAATCCTCCCTGGGAACCAATGCCCTACTGGGAAACACTCCCCATTTCGATGTGAGAACGCGCCAGGATCAGAAATGGGAGGACCTCTATTCCACGCGTACTTCAGACGGCTGGCTTTCGGGGAGAAAAATCCTCGCTACGGGAGGACCGCTACGCCACGCGTCCTTACGACTATAAGAGGGGAGAAAACTCCTTGCTAAGCAATGAAAGCATCTTCCGGTTTTGAGTGTAAATGTACACATTTAGGCCAAAAAGGGACTGTCGCGAATTTGGCTTTCTCGCGATGCGCCCAGCAAAACTTTGGTTTGGCTTTCTTTTCTGGCCGATTTCCTCCCTCACGGTTCTCATTCCTCTTTGAGAGTTGAAGAGCGTGTCTCTCTCGAGTTAGAAGGGCATTGAGGATTACAAATTGATCATGTGAAATGACCAGTGGGGAGACTGGTCTCCCAATGATCCTCAAGGGGGATTGTAAATCTGAAATTTCTCAGACTTGTGAATGTGAAAAATGTCCACATGGAGGAATCAATCCTCCCTGGGAACCAATGCCCTACTGGGAAACACTCCCCATTTCGATGTGAGAACGCACCAGGATCAGAAATGGGAGGACCTCTACTCCACGCGTACTTCAGATGGCTGGCTTTCGGGGAGAAAAATCCTCGCTACGGGAGGACCGCTACGCCACGCGTCCTTACGACTATTAGAGGGGAGAAAACTCCTTGCTAAGCAATGAAAGCGTCTTCCGGTGTGGAGTGTAAATGTACACATTTAGGCCAAAAAGGGACTGTCGCGAATTTGGCTTTCTCGCGATGCGCCCAGCAAAACATTGGTTTGGCATTCTTTTCTGGCCGATTTCCTCCCTCACGGTTCTCATTCCTCTTCGAAAGTTGAAGAGCGTGTCTCTCTCGAGTTAGAAGTGCATTGAGGATTACAAATTGATCATGTGAACTGACCAGTGGGGAGACTGGTCTCCCAATGATCCTCAAGGGGGATTGTAAATCTGAAATTTCTCAGACTTGTGAATGTGAAAAATGTCCACATTGAGGAATCAATCCTCCCTGGGAACCAATGCCCTACTGGGAAACACTCTCCATTTCGATGTGAGAGCTCGCAGGATCAGAAATGGGAGGACTTCTACACCACGCGTACTTCAGACGGCTGGCTTTAGGGGAGAAAAATCCTCGCTATGGGAGGACCGCTACGCCACGCGTCCTTACGACTATTAGAGGGGAGAAAACTCCTTGCTAAGCAATGAAAGCGTCTTCCGGTTTGGAGTGTAAATGTACACATTTAGGCCAAAAAGGGACTGTCGCGAATTTGGCTTTCTCGCGATGCGCCCAGCAAAACATTGGTTTGGCTTTCTTTTCTGGCCTATTTCCTCCCTCACGGTTCTCATTCCTCTTCGAAAGTGGAAGAGCGTGTCTCTCTCGAGTTAGAAGTTCATTGAGGATTACAAATTGATCATGTGAAATGACCAGTGGGGAGACTGGTCTCCCAATGATCCTCAAGGAGGATTGTATATCTGCAATTTCTCAGACTTGTGAATGTGAAAAATGTCCACATTGAGGAATCAATCCTCCCTGGGAACAAATACCCTACTGGGAAACATTCCCCATTTCGATGTGAGAACTCACCAGGATCAGAAATGGGAGGACCTCTACTCCACGCGTACTTAAGACTATTATAGGGGAGAAAACTCCTTGCTAAGCATTGAAAGAGTCTTCATATTTTGAATGTAAATGTACACATTTAGGCCAAAAAGGGACTGTCGCTAATTTGGCTTTCTCGCAATGCGCCTAGCAAAACATTGGTTTGGCTTTCTTTTCTTGCCTATTTCCTCCTTCACTGTTCTAATTCCTCTTAGAAAGTTGAAGATCGTGTCTATCCCTAGTTAGAAGTGCATTGAGGATTACAAATTGATCATGTGAACTGACCGGTGGGGAGACTGGTCTCCCAATGATCCTCAAGGGGGATAGTAAATCTGAAATTTCTCAGACTTGTGAATGTGAAAAATGTCCACATTGAGGAATCAATCCTCCCTGGGAACCAATGCCCTACTGGGAAACACTCTCCATTTCGATGTGAGAGCTCACAGGATCAGAAATGGGAGGACCGCTACACCACGTGTACTTCAGACGGCTGGCTTTGGGAGAAAAATCCTTGCTACGGGAGGACCGCTACGCCACGCGTCCTTACGACTATTATAGGGGAGAAAACTCCTTGCTAAGCAATGAAAGCGTCTTCCGGTTTGGAGTGTAAATGTACACATTTAGGCAAAAAATGGACTGTCGCTAATTTGGTTTTCTCGCGATGCGCCCAGCAAAACATTGGTTTGGCTTTCTTTTCTGGCCTATTTCCTCCCTCACGGTTCTCATTCCTCTTCGAAAGTGGAAGAGCGTGTCTCTCTCGAGTTAGAAGGGCATTGAGGATTACAAATTGATCATGTGAAATGACCAGTGGGAAGACTGGTCTCCCAATGATCCTCAAGGGGGATTGTAAATCTGAAATTTCTCAGACTTGTGAATGTGAAAAATGTCCACATCGAGGAATCAATCCTCCCTGGGAACCAATGCCCTACTGGGAAACACTCCCCATTTCGATGTGAGAACGCGCCAGGATCAGAAATGCGAGGACCTCTACTCCACGCGTACTTCAGACGGCTGGCTTTCGGGGAGAAAAATCCTCGCTACGGGAGGACCGCTACACCACGCGTCCTTACGACGATCATAGGGGAGAAAACTCCTTGCTAAGCAATGAAAGCGTCTTCCGGTCTGGAGTGTAAATGTACACATTTAGGCCGAAAAGGGACTGTCGCGAATTTGGCTTTCTCGCGATGCGCCCAGCAAAACATTGGTTTGGCTTTCATTTCTGGCCGATTTCCTCCGTCACGGTTCTCATTCCTCTTCGAAAGTGGAAGAGCGTGTCTCTCTCGAGTTAGAAGGGCATTGAGGATTACAAATTGATCATGTGAAATGACCAGTGGGGAGACTGGTCTCCCAATGATCCTCAAGGGGGATTGTAAATCTGAAATTTCTCAGACTTGTGAATGTGAAAAATGTCCACATCGAGGAATCAATCCTCCCTGGGAACCAATGCCCTACTGGGAAACACTCCCCATTTCGATGTGAGAACGCGCCAGGATCAGAAATGGGAGGACCTCTACTCCACGCGTACTTCAGATGGCTGGCTTTCGGGGAGAAAAATCCTCACTACGGGACGACCGCTACGCCACGCGTCCTTACGACGATCATAGGGGAGAAAACTCCTTGCTATGCAATGAAAGCGTCTTCCAGTGTGGAGTGGAAATGTACACATTTAGGCCAAAAAGGGACTCTCGCGAATTTGGCTTTCTCGCGATGCGCCCAGCAAAACATTGATTTGGCTTTCTTTTCTGGCCGATTTCCTCCCTCACGGTTCTCATTCCTCTTCGAAAGTTGAAGAGCGTGTCTCTCTCGAGTTAGAAGGGCATTGAGGATTACAAATTGATCATGTGAAATGACCAGTGGGGAGACTGGTCTCCCAATGATCCTCAAGGGGGATTGTAAATCTGAAATTTCTCAGACTTGTGAATGTGAAAAATGTCCACATCGAGGAATCAATCCTCCCTGGGAACCAATGCCCTACTGGGAAACACTCCCCATTTCAATGTGAGAACGCGCCAGGATCAGAAATGTGAGGACCTCTACTCCACGCGTACTTCAGACGGCTGGCTTTCGGGGAGAAAAATCCTCGCTACGGGAGGACCGCTACGCCACGCGTCCTTACGACGATCATAGGGGAGAAAACTCCTTGCTAAGCAATGAAAGCGTCTTCCGGTGTGGAGTGTAAATGTACACATTTAGGCCAAAAAGGGACTGTCGCGAATTTGGCTTTCTCGCGATGCGCCCAGCAAAACATTGGTTTGGCTTTCTTTTCTGGCCGATTTCCTCCCTCACGGTTCTCATTCCTCTTTGAGAGTTGAAGAGCGTGTCTCTCTCGAGTTAGAAGGGCATTGAGGATTACAAATTGATCATGTGAAATGACCCGTGGGGAGACTGGTCTCCCAATGATCCTCAAGGGGGATTGTAAATCTGAAATTTCTCAGACTTGTGAATGTGAAAAATGTCCACATCGAGGAATCAATCCTCCCTGGGAACCAATGCCCTACTGGGAAACATTCCGCATTTCGATGTGAGAACGCGCCAGGATCAGAAATGGGAGGACCTCTACTCCACGTGTACTTCAGACGGCTGGCTTTCGGGGAGAAAAATCCTCGCTACGGGAGGACCGCTACGCCACGCGTCCTTACGACTATTAGAGGGGAGAAAACTCCTTGCTAAGCAATGAAAGCGTCTTCCGGTTTTGAGTGTAAATGTACACATTTAGGCCAAAAAGGGACTGTCGCGAATTTGGCTTTCTCGCGATGCGCCCAGCAAAACATTGGTTTGGCATTCTTTTCTGGCCTATTTCCTCCCTCACGGTTCTCATTCCTCTTCGAAAGTTCAAGAGCGTGTCTCTCTCGAGTTAGAAGTGAATTGAGGATTACAAATTAATCATGTGAACTGACCAGTGGGGAGACTGGTCTCCCAATGATCCTCAAGGGGGATTGTAAATCTGAAATTTCTCAGACTTGTGAATGTGAAAAATGTCCACATTGAGGAATCAATCCTCCCTGGGAACCAATGCCCTACTGGGAAACACTCTCCATTTCGATGTGAGAGCTCACAGGTTCAGAAATGGGAGGACTTCTACACCACGCGTACTTCAGACGGCTGGCTTTAGGGGAGAAAAATCCTCGCTATAGGAGGACCTCTACGCCACGCGTCCTTACGACTATTACAGGGGAGAAAACTCCTTGCTAAGCAATGAAAGCGTCTTCCAGTTTGGAGTGTAAATGTACACATTTAGGCCAAAAAGGGACTGTCGCTAATTTGGCTTTCTCGCGATGCGCCCAGCAAAACATTGGTTTGGCTTTCTTTTCTGGCCTATTTCCTCCCTCACGGTTCTCATTCCTCTTCGAAAGTTGAAGAGCGTGTCTCTCTCGAGTTAGAAGTGCATTGAGGATTACAAATTGATCATGTGAAATGACCAATGGGGAGACAGGTCTCCCAATGATCCTCAAGGGGGATTGTAAATCTGAAATTTCTCAGACTTGTGAATGTGAAAAATGTCCACATTGAGGAATCAATCCTCCCTGGGAACCAATGCCCTACTGGGAAACATTCCCCATTTCGATGTGAGAACTCGCCAGGATCAGAAATGGGAGGACCTCTACTCCACGCGAACTTAAGACTATTATAGGGGAGAAAACTCCTTGCTAAGCATTGAAAGAGTCTTCATATTTTGAATGTAAATGTACACATTTATGCCAAAAAGGGACTGTCGCTAATTTGGCTTTCTCGCAATGCGCCTAGCAAAACATTGGTTTGGCTTTCTTTTCTTGCCTATTTCCTCCCTCACTGTTCTAATTCCTCTTAGAAAGTTGAAGATCGTGTCTATCCCTAGTTAGAAGTGCATTGAGGATTAAAAATTGATCATGTGATCTGACCAGTGGGGAGACTGGTCTCCCAATGATCCTCAAGGGGGATAATAAATCTGAAATTTCTCAGACTTGTGAATGTGAAAAATGTCCACATTGAGGAATCAATCCTCCCTGGGAACCAATGCCCTACTGGGAAACACTCTCCATTTCGATGTGAGAGCTCGCAGGATCAGAAATGGGAGGACCTCTACTCCACACGTACTTAAGACTATTATAGGGGAGAAAACTCCTTGCTAAGCATTGAAAGAGTCTTCATATTTTGAATGTAAATGTACACATTTATGCAAAAAAAGGACTGTCGCTAATTTGGCTTTCTCGCAATGAGCCCAGCAAAACATTGGTTTGGCATTCTTTTCTGGCCTATTTCCTCCCTCACAGTTCTTATTCCTCTTCGAAAGTTGAAGAGCGTGTCTATCCCTAGTTAGATGTGCATTGAGGATTACAAATTGATCATGTGAACTGACCAGTGGGGAGACTGGTCTCCCAATGATCCTCAAGGGGGATTGTAAATCTGAAATTGCTCAGACTTGTGAATGTGAAAAATGTCCACATTGAGGAATCAATCCTCCCTGGGAAACAATGCCCTACTGGGAAACACTCTCCATTTCGATGTGAGAGCTCGCAGGATCAGAAATGGGAGGACCTCTACTCCACGCGTACTTAAGACTATTATAGGGGAGAAAACTCCTTGCTAAGCATTGAAAGAGTCTTCATATTTTGAATGTAAATGTACATATTTATGCAAAAAAAGGACTGTCGCTAATTTGGCTTTCTCGCAATGCGACCAGCAAAACATTGGTTTGGCATTCTTTTCTGGCCTATTTCCTCCCTCACAGTTCTTATTACTATTCGAAAGTTGAAGAGCGTGTCTCTCTCGAGTTAGAAGTGCATTGAGGATTACAAATTGATCATGTGAACTGACCAGTGGGGAGACTGGACTCCCAATGATCCTCAAGGGGGATTGTAAATCTGAAATTTCTCAGACTTGTGAATGTGAAAAATGCACACATTGAGGAATCAATCCTCCCTGGGAACCAATGCCCTACTGGGAAACACTCTCCATTTCGATGTGAGAGCTCACAGGATCAGAAATGGGAGGACCACTACTCCACGCGTACTTCAGACGGCTGGCTTTGGGAGAAAAATCCTCGCTATGGGAGGACCGCTACGCCACGCGTCCTTACGACTATTATAGGGGGAGAAAACTCCTTGCTAAGCAATGAAAGCGTCTTCCGGTTTGGAGTGTAAATGTACACATTTAGGCCAAAAAGGGACTGTCGCTAATTTGGTTTTCTCGCGATGCGCCCAGCAAAACATTGGTTTGACTTTCTCTTCTGGCCTATTTCCTCCCTCACGGTTCTCATTCCTCTTCGAAAGTGGAAGAGCGTGTCTCTCTCGAGTTAGAAGGGCATTGAGGATTACAAATTGATCATGTGAAATGACCAGTGGGGAGACTGGTCTCCCAATGATCCTCAAGGGGGATTGTAAATCTGAAATTTCTCAGACTTGTGAATGTGAAAAATGTCCACATCGAGGAATCAATCCTCCCTGGGAACCAATGCCCTACTGGGAAACACTCCCCATTTCGATGTGAGAACGCGCCAGGATCAGAAATGGGAGGACCTCTACTCCACGCGTACTTCAGACGGCTGGCTTTCGGGGAGAAAAATCCTCGCTACGGGAGGACCGCTACGCCACGCGTCCTTACGACGATCATAGGGGAGAAAACTCCTTGCTAAGCAATGAAAGCGTCTTCCGGTCTGGAGTGTAAATGTACACATTTAGGCCGAAAAGGGACTGTCACGAATTTGGCTTTCTCGCGATGCGCCCAGCAAAACATTGGTTTGGCTTTCTTTTCTGGCCGATTTCCTCCCTCACGGTTCTCATTCCTCTTCGAAAGTGGAAGAGCGTGTCTCTCTCGAGTTAGAAGGGCATTGAGGATTACAAATTGATCATGTGAAATGACCAGTGGGGAGACTGGTCTCCCAATGATCCTCAAGGGGGATTGTAAATCTGAAATTTCTCAGACTTGTGAATGTGAAAAATGTCCACATCGAGGAATCAATCCTCCCTGGGAACCAATGCCCTACTGGGAAACACTCCCCATTTCGATGTGAGAACGCGCCAGGATCAGAAATGGGAGGACCTCTACTCCACGCGTACTTCAGACGGCTGGCTTTCGGGGAGAAAAATCCTCGCTACGGGAGGACCGCTACGCCACGCGTCCTTACGACGATCATAGGGGAGAAAACTCCTTGCTACGCAATGAAAGCGTCTTCCGGTGTGGAGTGGAAATGTACACATTTCGGCCAAAAAGGGACTGTCGCAAATTTGGCTTTCTCGCGATGCGCCCAGCAAAACATTGGTTTGGCTTTCTTTTCTGGCCGCTTTGCTCCCTCACGGTTCTCATTCCTCTTCGAAAGTGGAGGAGCGTGTCTCTCTCGAGTTAGAAGGGCATTGAGGATTACAAATTGATCATGTGAAATGACCAGTGGGGAGACTGGTCTCCCAATGATCCTCAAGGGGGATTGTAAATCTGAAATTGCTCAGACTTGTGAATATGAAAAATGTCCACATCGAGGAATCAATCCTCCCTGGGAACCAATGCCCTTCTGGGAAACACTCCCCATTTCGATGTGAGAACGCGCCAGGATCAGAAATGGGAGGACCTCTACTCCACGCGTACTTCAGACGGCTGGCTTTCGGGGAGAAAAATCCTCGCTACGGGAGGACCGCTACGCCACGCGTGCTCACGACGATCATAGGGGAGAAAACTCCTTGCTACGAAATGAAAGCGTCTTCCGGTGTGGAGTGGAAATGTACACATTTCGGCCAAAAAGGGACTGTCGCGAATTTGGCTTTCTCGCGATGCGCCCAGCAAAACATTGGTTTGGCTTTCTTTTCTGGCCGCTTTGCTCCCTCACGGTTCTCATTCCTCTTCGAAAGTGGAAGAGCGTGTCTCTCTCGAGTTAGAAGGGCATTGAGGATTACAAATTGATCATGTGAAATGACCAGTGGGGAGACTGGTCTCCCAATGATCCTCAAGGGGGATTGTAAATCTGAAATTTCTCAGACTTGTGAATGTGAAAAATGTCCACATCGAGGAATCAATCCTCCCTGGGAACCAATGCCCTACTGGGAAACACTCCCCATTTCGATGTGAGAACGCGCCAGGATCAGAAATGGGAGGACCTCTACTCCACGCGTACTTCAGACGGCTGGCTTTCGGGGAGAAAAATCCTCGCTACGGGAGGACCGCTACGCCACGCGTCCTTACGACGATCATAGGGGAGAAAACTCCTTGCTAAGCAATGAAAGCGTCTTCCGGTCTGGAGTGTAAATGTACACATTTAGGCCGAAAAGGGACTGTCGCGAATTTGGCTTTCTCGCGATGCGCCCAGCAAAACATTGGTTTGGCTTTCTTTTCTGGCCGCTTTGCTCCCTCACGGTTCTCATTCCTCTTCGAAAGTGGAGGAGCGTGTCTCTCTCGAGTTAGAAGGGCATTGAGGATTACAAATTGATCATGTGAAATGACCAGTGGGGAGACTGGTCTCCCAATGATCCTGAAGGGGGATTGTAAATCTGAAATTGCTCAGACTTGTGAATATGAAAAATGTCCACATCGAGGAATCAATCCTCCCTGGGAACCAATGCCCTACTGGGAAACACTCCCCATTTCGATGTGAGAACGCGCCAGGATCAGAAATGGGAGGACCTCTACTCCACGCGTACTTCAGACGGCTGGCTTTCGGGGAGAAAAATCCTCGCTACGGGAGGACCGCTACGCCACGCGTGCTCACGACGATCATAGGGGAGAAAACTCCTTGCTACGCAATGAAAGCGTCTTCCGGTGTGGAGTGGAAATGTACACATTTCGGCCAAATAGGGACTGTCGCGAATTTGGCTTTCTCGCGATGCGCCCAGCAAAACATTGGTTTGGCTTTCTTTTCTGGCCGCTTTGCTCCCTCACGGTTCTCATTCCTCTTCGAAAGTGGAAGAGCGTGTCTCTCTCGAGTTAGAAGGGCATTGAGGATTACAAATTGATCATGTGAAATGACCAGTGGGGAGACTGGTCTCCCAATGATCCTCAAGGGGGATTGTAAATCTGAAATTGCTCAGACTTGTGAATGTGAAAAATGTCCACATCGAGGAATCAATCCTCCCTGGGAACCAATGCCCTACTGGGAAACACTCCCCATTTCGATGTGAAAACGCGCCAGGATCAGAAATGGGAGGACCTCTACTCCACGCGTACTTCAGACGGCTGGCTTTCGGGGAGAAAAATCCTCGCTACGGGAGGACCGCTACGCCACGCGTCCTTACGACGATCATAGGGGAGAAAACTCCTTGCTACGCAATGAAAGCGTCTTCCGGTGTGGAGTGGAAATGTACACATTTCGGCCAAAAAGGGACTGTCGCGAATTTGGCTTTCTCGCGATGCGCCCAGCAAAACATTGGTTTGGCTTTCTTTTCTGGCCGCTTTGCTCCCTCACGGTTCTCATTCCTCTTCGAAAGTGGAAGAGCGTGTCTCTCTCGAGTTAGAAGGGCATTGAGGATTACAAATTGATCATGTGAAATGACCAGTGGGGAGACTGGTCTCCCAATGATCCTCAAGGGGGATTGTAAATCTGAAATTGCTCAGACTTGTGAATGTGAAAAATGTCCACATCGAGGAATCAATCCTCCCTGGGAACCAATGCCCTACTGGGAAACACTCCCCATTTCGATGTGAGAACGCGCCAGGATCAGAAATGGGAGGACCTCTACTCCACGCGTACTTCAGACGGCTGGCTTTCGGGTAGAAAAATCCTCGCTACGGGAGGACCGCTACGCCACGCGTCCTTACGACGATCATAGGGGAGAAAACTCCTTGCTACGCAATGAAAGCGTCTTCCGGTGTGGAGTGGAAATGTACACATTTCGGCCAAAAAGGGACTGTCGCGAATTTGGCTTTCTCGCGATGCGCCCAGCAAAACATTGGTTTGGCTTTCTTTTCTGGCCTCTTTGCTCCCTCACGGTTCTCATTCCTCTTCGAAAGTGGAAGAGCGTGTCTCTCTCGAGTTAGAAGGGCATTGAGGATTACAAATTGATCATGTGAAATGACCAGTGGGGAGACTGGTCTCCCAATGATCCTCAAGGGGGATTGTAAATCTGAAATTGCTCAGACTTGTGAATGTGAAAAATGTCCACATCGAGGAATCAATCCTCCCTGGGAACCAATGCCCTACTGGGAAACACTCCCCATTTCGATGTGAGAACGCGCCAGGATCAGAAATGGGAGGACCTCTACTCCACGCGTACTTCAGACGGCTGGCTTTCGGGGAGAAAAATCCTCGCTACGGGAGGACCGCTACGCCACGCGTCCTTACGACGATCATAGGGGAGAAAACTCCTTGCTACGCAATGAAAGCGTCTTCCGGTGTGGAGTGGAAAGGTACACATTTCGGCAAAAAAGGGACTGTCGCGAATTTGTCTTTCTCGCGATGCGCCCAGAAAAACATTGGTTTGGCTTTCTTTTCTGGCCGCTTTGCTCCCTCACGGTTCTCATTCCTCTTCGAAAGTGGAAGAGCGTGTCTCTCTCGAGTTAGAAGGGCATTGAGGATTACAAATTGATCATGTGAAATGACCAGTGGGGAGACTGGTCTCCCAATGATCCTCAAGGGGGATTGTAAATCTGAAATTTCTCAGACTTGTGAATGTGAAAAATGTCCACATCGAGGAATCAATCCTCCCTGGGAACCAATGCCCTACTGGGAAACACTCCCCATTTCGATGTGAGAACGCGCCAGGATCAGAAATGGGAGGCCCTTTACTCCACGCGTACTTCAGACGGCTGGCTTTCGGGGAGAAAAATCCTCGCTACGGGAGGACCGCTACGCCACGCGTCCTTACGACGATCATAGGGGAGAAAACTCCTTGCTAAGCAATGAAAGCGTCTTCCGGTGTGGAGTGTAAATGTACACATTTAGGCCAAAAAGGGACTGTCGCGAATTTGGCTTTCTCGCGATGCGCCCAGCAAAACATTGGTTTGGCTTTCTTTTCTGGCCGATTTCCTCCCTCACGGTTCTCATTCCTCTTCGAAAGTGGAAGAGCGTGTCTCTCTCGAGTTAGAAGGGCATTGAGGATTACAAATTGATCATGTGAAATGACCAGTGGGGAGACTGGTCTCCCAATGATCCTCAAGGGGGATTGTAAATCTGAAATTTCTCAGACTTGTGAATGTGAAAAATGTCCACATCGAGGAATCAATCCTCCCTGGGAACCAATGCCCTACTGGGAAACACTCCCCATTTCGATGTGAGAACGCGCCAGGATCAGAAATGGGAGGACCTCTACTCCACGCGTACTTCAGACGGCTGGCTTTCGGGGAGAAAAATCCTCGCTACGGGAGGACCGCTACGCCACGCGTCCTTACGACGATCATAGGGGAGAAAACTCCTTGCTAAGCAATGAAAGCGTCTTCCGGTCTAGAGTGTAAATGTACACATTTAGGCCGAAAAGGGACTGTCGCGAATTTTGCTTTCTCGCGATGCGCCCAGCAAAACATTGGTTTGGCTTTCTTTTCTGGCCGATTTCCTCCCTCACGGTTCTCATTCCTCTTCGAAAGTGGAAGAGCGTGTCTCTCTCGAGTTAGAAGGGCATTGAGGATTACAAATTGATCATGTGAAATGACCAGTGGGGAGACTGGTCTCCCAATGATCCTCAAGGGGGATTGTAAATCTGAAATTGCTCAGACTTGTGAATGTGAAAAATGTCCACATCGAGGAATCAATCCTCCCTGGGAACCAATGCCCTACTGGGAAACACTCCCCATTTCGATGTGAGAACGCGCCAGGATCAGAAATGGGAGGACCTCTACTCCACGCGTACTTCAGACGGCTGGCTTTCGGGGAGAAAAATCCTCGCTACGGGAGGACCGCTACGCCACGCGTCCTTACGACGATCATAGGGGAGAAAACTCCTTGCTACGCAATGTAAGCGTCTTCCGGTGTGGAGTGGAAATGTACACATTTCGGCCAAAAAGGGACTGTCGCGAATTTGGCTTTCTCGCGATGCGCCCAGCAAAACATTGGTTTGGCTTTCTTTTCTGGCCGCTTTGCTCCCTCACGGTTCTCATTCCTCTTCGAAAGTGGAAGAGCGTGTCTCTCTCGAGTTAGAAGGGCATTGAGGATTACAAATTGATCATGTGAAATGACCAGTGGGGAGACTGGTCTCCCAATGATCCTCAAGGGGGATTGTAAATCTGAAATTTCTCAGATTTGTGAATGTGAAAAATGTCCACATCGAGGAATCAATCCTCCCTGGGAACCAATGCCCTACTGGGAAACACTCCCCATTTTGATGTGAGAACGCGCCAGGATCAGAAATGGGAGGACCTCTACTCCACGCGTACTTCAGACGGCTGGCTTTCGGGGAGAAAAATCCTCGCTACGGGAGGACCGCTACGCCACGCGTCCTTACGACGATCATAGGGGAGAAAACTCCTTGCTACGCAATGAAAGCGTCTTCCGGTGTGGAGTGGAAATGTACACATTTCGGCCAAAAAGGGACTGTCGCGAATTTGGCTTTCTCGCGATGCGCCCAGCAAAACATTGGTTTGGCTTTCTTTTCTGGCCGCTTTGCTCCCTCACGGTTCTCATTCCTCTTCGAAAGTGGAAGAGCGTGTCTCTCTCGAGTTAGAAGGGCATTGAGGATTACAAATTGATCATGTGAAATGACCAGTGGGGAGACTGGTCTCCCAATGATCCTCAAGGGGGATTGTAAATCTGAAATTGCTCAGACTTGTGAATGTGAAAAATGTCCACATCGAGGAATCAATCCTCCCTGGGAACCAATGCCCTACTGGGAAACACTCCCCATTTCGATGTGAGAACGCGCCAGGATCAGAAATGGGAGGACCTCTACTCCACGCGTACTTCAGACGGCTGGCTTTCGGGTAGAAAAATCCTCGCTACGGGAGGACCGCTACGCCACGCGTCCTTACGACGATCATAGGGGAGAAAACTCCTTGCTAAGCAATGAAAGCGTCTTCCGGTGTGGAGTGTAAATGTACACATTTAGGCCAAAAAGGGACTGTCGCGAATTTGGCTTTCTCGCGATGCGCCCAGCAAAACATTGATTTGGCTTTCTTTTCTGGCCGATTTCCTCCCTCACGGTTCTCATTCCTCTTCGAAAGTTGAAGAGCGTGTCTCTCTCGAGTTAGAAGGGCATTGAGGATTACAAATTGATCATGTGAAATGACCAGTGGGGAGACTGGTCTCCCAATGATCCTCAAGGGGGATTGTAAATCTGAAATTTCTCAGACTTGTGAATGTGAAAAATGTCCAAATCGAGGAATCAATCCTCCCTGGGAACCAATGCCCTACTGGGAAACACTCCCCATTTCGATGTGAGAACGCGCCAGGATCAGAAATGCGAGGACCTCTACTCCACGCGTACTTCAGACGGCTGGTTTTCGGGGAGAAAAATCCTCGCTACGGGAGGACCGCTACGCCACGCGTCCTTACGACGATCATAGGGGAGAAAACTCCTTGCTAAGCAATGAAAGCTTCTTCCGGTGTGGAGTGGAAATGTACACATTTAGGCCAAAAAGGGACTGTCGCGAATTTGGCTTTCTCGCGATGCGCCCAGCAAAACATTGGTTTGGCTTTCTTTTCTGGCCTATTTCCTCCCTCACGGTTCTCATTCCTCTTCGAAAGTTGAAGAGCGTGTCTCTCTCGAGTTAGAAGTGAATTGAGGATTACAAATTAATCATGTGAACTGACCAGTGGGGAGACTGGTCTCCCAATGATCCTCAAGGGGGATTGTAAATCTGAAATTTCTCAGACTTGTGAATGTGAAAAATGTCCACATTGAGGAATCAATCCTCCCTGGGAACCAATGCCCTACTGGGAAACACTCTCCATTTCGATGTGGGAGCTCGCAGGTTCAGAAATGGGAGGACTTCTACACCACGCGTACTTCAGACGGCTGGCTTTCGGGGAGAAAAATCCTCGCTATGGGAGGACCTCTACGCCACGCGTCCTTACGACTATTACAGGGGAGAAAACTCCTTGCTAAGCAATGAAAGCGTCTTCCAGTTTGGAGTGTAAATGTACACATTTAGGCCAAAAAGGGACTGTCGCTAATTTGGCTTTCTCGCGATGCGCCCAGCAAAACATTGGTTTGGCTTTCTTTTCTGGCCTATTTCCTCCCTCACGGTTCTCATTCCTCTTCGAAAGTTGAAGAGCGTGTCTCTCTCGAGTTAGAAGTGCATTGAGGATTACAAATTGATCATGTGAAATGACCAATGGGGAGACAGGTCTCCCAATGATCCTCAAGGGGGATTGTAAATCTGCAATTTCTCAGACTTGTGAATGTGAAAAATGTCCACATTGAGGAATCAATCCTCCCTGGGAACCAATGCCCTACTGGGAAACATTCCCCATTTCGATGTGAGAACTCGCCAGGATCAGAAATGGGAGGACCTCTACTCCACGCGTACTTAAGACTATTATAGGGGAGAAAACTCCTTGCTAAGCATTGAAAGAGTCTTCATATTTTGAATGTAAATGTACACATTTATGCCAAAAAGGGACTGTCGCTAATTTGGCTTTCTCGCAATGCGCCTAGCAAAACATTGGTTTGGCTTTCTTTTCTTGCCTATTTCCTCCCTCACTGTTCTAATTCCTCTTAGAAAGTTGAAGATCGTGTCTATCCCTAGTTAGAAGTGCATTGAGGATTACAAATTGATCATGTGAACTGACCAGTGGGGAGACAGGTCTCCCAATGATCCTCAAGGGGGATAATAAATCTGAAATTTCTCAGACTTGTGAATGTGAAAAATGTCCACATTGAGGAATCAATCCTCCCTGGGAACCAATGCCCTACTGGGAAACACTCTCCATTTCGATGTGAGAGCTCGCAGGATCAGAAATGGGAGGACCTCTACTCCACGCGTACTTAAGACTATTATAGGGGAGAAAACTCCTTGCTAAGCATTGAAAGAGTCTTCATATTTTGAATGTAAATGTACACATTTATGCAAAAAAAGGACTGTCGCTAATTTGGCTTTCTCGCAATGCGCCCAGCAAAACATTGGTTTGGCATTCTTTTCTGGCCTATTTCCTCCCTCACAGTTCTCATTCCTCTTCGAAAGATGAAGAGCGTGTCTCTCTCGAGTTAGAAGTGCATTGAGGATTACAAATTGATCATGTGAACTGACCAGTGGGGAGACTGGACTCCCAATGATCCTCAAGGGGGATTGTAAATCTGAAATTTCTCAGACTTGTGAATGTGAAAAATGTCCACATTGAGGAATCAATCCTCCCTGGGAACCTATGCCCTACTGGGAAACACTCTCCATTTCGATGTGAGAGCTCGCAGGATCAGAAATGGGAGGACCTCTACTCCACGCGTACTTAAGACTATTATAGGGGAGAAAACTCCTTGCTAAGCATTGAAAGAGTCTTCATATTTTGAATGTAAATGTACACATTTATGCAAAAAAAGGACTGTCGCTAATTTGGCTTTCTCGCAATGCGCCCAGCAAAACATTGGTTTGGCATTCTTTTCTGGCCTATTTCCTCCCTCACAGTTCTTATTCCTCTTCGAAAGTTGAAGAGCGTGTCTATCCCTAGTTAGATGTGCATTGAGGATTACAAATTGATCATGTGAACTGACCAGTGGGGAGACTGGTCTCCCAATGATCCTCAAGGGGGATAGTAAATCTGAAATTTCTCAGACTTGTGAATGTGAAAAATGTCCACATTGAGGAATCAATCGTCCCTGGGAACCAATGCCCTACTGGGAAACACTCTCCATTTCGATGTGAGAGCTCGCAGGATCAGAAATGGGAGGACCTCTACTCCACGCGTACTTAAGACTATTATAGGGGAGAAAACTCCTTGCTAAGCATTGAAAGAGTCTTCATATTTTGAATGTAAATGTACACATTTATGCAAAAGAAGGACTGTCGCTAATTTGGCTTTCTCGCAATGCGCCCAGCAAAACATTGGTTTGGCATTCTTTTCTGGCCTATTTCCTCCCTCACAGTTCTTATTGCTATTCGAAAGTTGAAGAGCGTATCTCTCTCGAGTTAGAAGGGCATTGAGGATTACAAATTGATCATGTGAAATGACCAGTGGGGAGACTGGTCTCCCAATGATCCTCAAGGGGGATTGTAAATCTGAAATTTCTCAGACTTGTGAATGTGAAAAATGTCCACATCGAGGAATCAATCCTCCCTGGGAACCAATGCCCTACTGGGAAACACTCCCCATTTCGATGTGAGAACGCGCCAGGATCAGAAATGGGAGGACCTCTACTCCACGCGTACTTCAGACGGCTGGCTTTGGGAGAAAAATCCTCGCTATGGGAGGACCGCTACGCCACGCGTCCTTACGACTATTATAGGGGGAGAAAACTCCTTGCTAAGCAATGAAAGCGTCTTCCGGTTTGGAGTGTAAATGTACACATTTAGGCCAAAAAGGGACTGTCGCTAATTTGGTTTTCTCGCGATGCGCCCAGCAAAACATTGGTTTGACTTTCTTTTCTGGCCTATTTCCTCCCTCACGGTTCTCATTCCTCTTCGAAAGTGGAAGAGCGTGTCTCTCTCGAGTTAGAAGGGCATTGAGGATTACAAATTGATCATGTGAAATGACCAGTGGGGAGACTGGTCTCCCAATGAACCTCAAGGGGGATTGTAAATCTGAAATTTCTCAGACTTGTGAATGTGAAAAATGTCCACATCGAGGAATCAATCCTCCCTGGGAACCAATGCCCTACTGGGAAACACTCCCCATTTCGATGTGAGAACGCGCCAGGATCAGAAATGGGAGGACCTCTACTCCATGCGTACTTCAGACGGCTGGCTTTCGGGGAGAAAAATCCTCGCTACGGGAGGACCGCTACGCCACGCGTCCTTACGACGATCATAGGGGAGAAAACTCCTTGCTAAGCAATGAAAGCGTCTTCCGGTGTGGAGTGTAAATGTACACATTTAGGCCAAAAAGGGACTGTCGCGAATTTGGCTTTCTCGCGATGCGCCCAGCAAAACATTGGTTTGGCTTTCTTTTCTGGCCGATTTCCTCCCTCACGGTTCTCATTCCTCTTCGAAAGTGGAAGAGCGTGTCTCTCTCGAGTTAGAAGGGCATTGAGGATTACAAATTGATCATGTGAAATGACCAGTGGGGAGACTGGTCTCCCAATGATCCTCAAGGGGGATGTAAATCTGCAATTTCTCAGACTTGTGAATGTGAAAAATGTCCACATCGAGGAATCAATCCTCCCTGGGAACCAATGCCCTACTGGGAAACATTCCCCATTTCGATGTGAGAACTCGCCAGGATCAGAAATGGGAGGACCTCTACTCCACGCGTACTTAAGACTATTATAGGGGAGAAAACTCCTTGCTAAGCATTGAAAGAGTCTTCATATTTTGAATGTAAATGAACACATTTATGCCAAAAAGGGACTGTCGCTAATTTGGCTTTCTCGCAATGCGCCTTGCAAAACATTGGTTTGGCATTCTTTTCTGGCCGATTTCCTCCCTCACGGTTCTCATTCCTCTTCGAAAGTTGAAGAGCGTGTCTCTCTCGAGTTAGAAGGGCATTGAGGATTACAAATTGATCATGTGAACTGACCAGTGGGGAGACTGGACTCCCAATGATCCTCAAGGGGGATTGTAAATCTGAAATTTCTCAGACTTGTGAATGTGAAAAATGTCCACATTGAGGAATCAATCCTCCCTGGGAACCAATGCCCTACTGGGAAACACTCCCCATTTCGATGTGAGAACGCACCCGGATCAGAAATGGGAGGACCTCTACTCCACGCGTACTTCAGACGGCTGGCTTTCGGGGAGAAAAATCCTCGCTACGGGAGGACCGCTACGCCACGCGTCCTTACGACGATCATAGGGGAGAAAACTCCTTGCTAAGCAATGAAAGCGTCTTCCGGTGTGGAGTGTAAATGTACACATTTAGGCCAAAAAGGGACTGTCGCGAATTTGGGTTTCTCGCGATGAGCCCAGCAAAACATTGGTTTGGCTTTCTTTTCTGGCCGATTTCCTCCCTCACGGTCCTCATTCCTCTTCGAAAGTGGAAGAGCGTGTCTCTCTCGAGTTAGAAGGGCATTGAGGATTACAAATTGATCATGTGAAATGACCAGTGGGGAGACTGGTCTCCCAATGATCCTCAAGGGGGATCGTAAATCTGAAATTTCTCAGACTTGTGAATGTGAAAAATGTCCACATCGAGGAATCAATCCTCCCTGGGAACCAATGCCCTACTGGGAAACACTCCCCATTTCGATGTGAGAACGCGCCAGGATCAGAAATGTGAGGCCCTCTACTCCACGCGTACTTCAGACGGCTGGCTTTCGGGGAGAAAAATCCTCGCTACGGGAGGACCGCTACGCCACGCGTCCTTACGACGATCATAGGGGAGAAAACTCCTTGCTAAGCAATGAAAGCGTCTTCCGGTGTGGAGTGTAAATGTACACATTTAGGCCAAAAAGGGACTGTTGCAAATTTGGCTTTCTCGCGATGCGCCCAGCAAAACATTGGTTTGGCTTTCTTTTCTGGCCGATTTCCTCCCTCACGTTTCTCATTCCTCTTCGAAAGTGGAAGAGCGTGTCTCTCTCGAGTTAGAAGGGCATTGAGGATTACAAATTGATCATGTGAAATGACCAGTGGGGAGACTGGTCTCCCAATGATCCTCAAGGGGGATTGTAAATCTGAAATTTCTCAGACTTGTGAATGTGAAAAATGTCCACATCGAGGAATCAATCCTCCCTGGGAACCAATGCCCTACTGGGAAACACTCCCCATTTCGATGTGAGAACGCGCCAGGATCAGAAATGGGAGGACCTCTACTCCACGCGTACCTCAGACGGCTGGCTTTCGGGGAGAAAAATCCTCGCTACGGGAGGACCGCTACGCCACGCGTCCTTACGACGATCATAGGGGAGAAAACTCCTTGCTAAGCAATGAAAGCGTCTTCCGGTGTGGAGTGGAAATGTACACATTTAGGCCAAAAAGGGACTGTCGCGAATTTGGCTTTCTCGCAATGCGCCCAGCAAAACATTGGTTTGGCTTTCTTTTCTGGCCGATTTCCTCCCTCACGGTTCTCATTCCTCTTCGAAAGTTGAAGAGCGTGTCTCTCTCGAGTTAGAAGGGCATTGAGGATTACAAATTGATCATGTGAAATGACCAGTGGGGAGACTGGTCTCCCAATGATCCTCAAGGGGGATTGTAAATCTGAAATTTCTCAGACTTGTGAATGTGAAAAATGTCCACATCGAGGAATCAATCCTCCCTGGGAACCAATGCCCTACTGGGAAACACTCCCCATTTCGATGTGAGAACGCGCCAGGATCAGAAATGGGAGGACCTCTACTCCACGCGTACTTCAGACGGCTGGCTTTCGGGGAGAAAAATCCTCGCTACGCGAGGACCGCTACGCCACGCGTCCTTACGACGATCATAGGGGAGAAAACTCCTTGCTAAGCAATGAAAGCGTCTTCCGGTGTGGAGTGTAAATGTACACATTTAGGCCAAAAAGGGACTGTCGCGAATTTGGCTTTCTCGCGATGCGCCCAGCAAAACATTGGTTTGGCTTTCTTTTCTGGCCGATTTCCTCCCTCACGGTTCTCATTCCTCTTCGAAAGTGGAAGAGCGTGTCTCTCTCGAGTTAGAAGGGCATTGAGGATTACAAATAGATCATGTGAAATGACCAGTGGGGAGACTGGTCTCCCAATGATCCTCAAGGGGGATTGTAAATCTGAAATTTCTCAGACTTGTGAATGTGAAAAATGTCCACATCGAGGAATCAATCCTCCCTGGGAACCAATGCCCTACTGGGAAACACTCCCCATTTCGATGTGAGAACGCGCCAGGATCAGAAATGGGAGGACCTCTACTCCACGCGTACTTCAGACGGCTGGCTTTCGGGGAGAAAAATCCTCGCTACGCGAGGACCGCTACGCCACGCGTCCTTACGACGATCATAGGGGAGAAAACTCCTTGCTAAGCAATGAAAGCGTCTTCCGGTCTGGAGTGTAAATGTACACATTTAGGCCGAAAAGGGACTGTCGCGAATTTGGCTTTCTCGCGATGCGCCCAGCAAAACATTGGTTTGGCTTTATTTTCTGGCCGATTTCCTCCCTCACGGTTCTCATTCCTCTTCGAAAGTGGAAGAGCGTGTCTTTCTCGAGTTAGAAGGGCATTGAGGATTACAAATTGATCATGTGAAATGACCAGTGGGGAGACTGGTCTCCCAATGATCCTCAAGGGGGATTGTAAATCTGAAATTGCTCAGACTTGTGAATGTGAAAAATGTCCACATCGAGGAATCAATCCTCCCTGGGAACCAATGCCCTACTGGGAAACACTCCCCATTTCGATGTGAGAACGCGCCAGGATCAGAAATGGGAGGACCTCTACTCCACGCGTACTTCAGACGGCTGGCTTTCGGGGAGAAAAATCCTCGCTACGGGAGGACCGCTACGCCACGCGTCCTTACGACGATCATAGGGGAGAAAACTCCTTGCTACGCAATGAAAGCGTCTTCCGGTCTGGAGTGGAAATGTACACATTTCGGCCAAAAAGGGACTGTCGCGAATTTGGCTTTCTCGCGATGCGCCCAGCAAAACATTGGTTTGGCTTTCTTTTCTGGCCGCTTTGCTCCCTCACGGTTCTCATTCCTCTTCGAAAGTGGAAGAGCGTGTCTCTCTCGAGTTAGAAGGGCATTGAGGATTACAAATTGATCATGTGAAATGACCAGTGGGGAGACTGGTCTCCCAATGATCCTCAAGGGGGATTGTAAATCTGAAATTGCTCAGACTTGTGAATGTGAAAAATGTCCACATCGAGGAATCAATCCTCCCTGGGAACCAATGCCCTACTGGGAAACACTCCCCATTTCGATGTGAGAACGCGCCAGGATCAGAAATGGGAGGACCTCTACTCCACGCGTACTTCAGACGGCTGGCTTTCGGGGAGAAAAATCCTCGCTACGGGAGGACCGCTACGCCACGCGTCCTTACGACGATCATAGGGGAGAAAACTCCTTGCTACGCAATGAAAGCGTCTTCCGGTGTGGAGTGGAAATGTACACATTTCGGCCAAAAAGGGACTGTCGCGAATTTGGCTTTCTCGCGATGCGCCCAGCAAAACATTGGTTTGGCTTTCTTTTCTGGCCGCTTTGCTCCCTCACGGTTCTCATTCCTCTTCGAAAGTGGAAGAGCGTGTCTCTCTCGAGTTAGAAGGGCATTGAGGATTACAAATTGATCATGTGAAATGACCAGTGGGGAGACTGGTCTCCCAATGATCCTCAAGGGGGATTGTAAATCTGAAATTGCTCAGACTTGTGAATGTGAAAAATGTCCACATCGAGGAATCAATCCTCCCTGGGAACCAATGCCCTACTGGGAAACACTCCCCATTTCGATGTGAGAACGCGCCAGGATCAGAAATGGGAGGACCTCTACTCCACGCGTACTTCAGACGGCTGGCTTTCGGGGAGAAAAATCCTCGCTACGGGAGGACCGCTACGCCACGCGTCCTTACGACGATCATAGGGGAGAAAACTCCTTGCTAAGCAATGAAAGCGTCTTCCGGTGTGGAGTGGAAATGTACACATTTAGGCCAAAAAGGGACTGTCGCGAATTTGGCTTTCTCGCGATGCGCCCAGCAAAACATTGATTTGGCTTTCTTTTCTGGCCGATTTCCTCCCTCACGGTTCTCATTCCTCTTCGAAAGTTGAAGAGCGTGTCTCTCTCGAGTTAGAAGGGCATTGAGGATTACAAATTGATCATGTGAAATGACCAGTGGGGAGACTGGTCTCCCAATGATCCTCAAGGGGGATTGTAAATCTGAAATTTCTCAGACTTGTGAATGTGAAAAATGTCCAAATCGAGGAATCAATCCTCCCTGGGAACCAATGCCCTACTGGGAAACACTCCCCATTTCGATGTGAGAACGCGCCAGGATCAGAAATGCGAGGACCTCTACTCCACGCGTACTTCAGACGGCTGGCTTTCGGGGAGAAAAATCCTCGCTACGGGAGGACCGCTACGCCACGCGTCCTTACGACGATCATAGGGGAGAAAACTCCTTGCTAAGCAATGAAAGCTTCTTCCGGTGTGGAGTGGAAATGTACACATTTAGGCCAAAAAGGGACTGTCGCGAATTTGGCTTTCTCGCGATGCGCCCAGCAAAACATTGGTTTGGCTTTCTTTTCTGGCCGATTTCCTCCCTCACGGTTCTCATTCCTCTTTGAGAGTTGAAGAGCGTGTCTCTCTCGAGTTAGAAGGGCATTGAGGATTACAAATTGATCATGTGAAATGACCCGTGGGGAGACTGGTCTCCCAATGATCCTCAAGGGGGATTGTAAATCTGCATTTTCTCAGACTTGTGAATGTGAAAAATGTCCACATCGAGGAATCAATCCTCCCTGGGAACCAATGCCCTACTGGGAAACATTCCGCATTTCGATGTGAGAACGCGCCAGGATCAGAAATGGGAGGACCTCTACTCCACGTGTACTTCAGACGGCTGGCTTTCGGGGAGAAAAATCCTCGGTACGGGAGGACCGCTACGCCACGCGTCCTTACGACTATTAGAGGGGAGAAAACTCCTTGCTAAGCAATGAAAGCGTCTTCCGGTTTTGAGTGTAAATGTACACATTTAGGCCAAAAAGGGACTGTCGCGAATTTGGCTTTCTCGCGATGCGCCCAGCAAAACATTGGTTTGGCATTCTTTTCTGGCCTATTTCCTCCCTCACGGTTCTCATTCCTCTACGAAAGTTGAAGAGCGTGTCTCTCTCGAGTTAGAAGTGAATTGAGGATTACAAATTAATCATGTGAACTGACCAGTGGGGAGACTGGTCTCCCAATGATCCTCAAGGGGGATTGTAAATCTGAAATTTCTCAGACTTGTGAATGTGAAAAATGTCCACATTGAGGAATCAATCCTCCCTGGGAACCAATGCCCTACTGGGAAACACTCTCCATTTCGATGTGAGAGCTCGCAGGTTCAGAAATGGGAGGACTTCTACACCACGCGTACTTCAGACGGCTGGCTTTCGGGGAGAAAAATCCTCGCTATGGGAGGACCTCTACGCCACGCGTCCTTACGACTATTACAGGGGAGAAAACTCCTTGCTAAGCAATGAAAGCGTCTTCCAGTTTGGAGTGTAAATGTACACATTTAGGCCAAAAAGGGACTGTCGCTAATTTGGCTTTCTCGCGATGCGCCCAGCAAAACATTGGTTTGGCTTTCTTTTCTGGCCTATTTCCTCCCTCACGGTTCTCATTCCTCTTCGAAAGTTGAAGAGCGTGTCTCTCTCGAGTTAGAAGTGCATTGAGGATTACAAATTGATCATGTGAAATGACCAATGGGGAGACAGGTCTCCCAATGATCCTCAAGGGGGATTGTAAATCTGCAATTTCTCAGACTTGTGAATGTGAAAAATGTCCACATTGAGGAATCAATCCTCCCTGGGAACCAATGCCCTACTGGGAAACATTCCCCATTTCGATGTGAGAACTCGCCAGGATCAGAAATGGGAGGACCTCTACTCCACGCGTACTTAAGACTATTATAGGGGAGAAAACTCCTTGCTAAGCATTGAAAGAGTCTTCATATTTTGAATGTAAATGTACACATTTATGCCAAAAAGGGACTGTCGCTAATTTGGCTTTCTCGCAATGCGCCTAGCAAAACATTGGTTTGGCTTTCTTTTCTTGCCTATTTCCTCCCTCACTGTTCTAATTCCTCTTAGAAAGTTGAAGATCGTGTCTATCCCTAGTTAGAAGTGCATTGAGGATTAAAAATTGATCATGTGAACTGACCAGTGGGGAGACTGGTCTCCCAATGATCCTCAAGGGGGATAATAAATCTGAAATTTCTCAGACTTGTGAATGTGAAAAATGTCCACATTGAGGAATCAATCCTCCCTGGGAACCAATGCCCTACTGGGAAACACTCTCCATTTCGATGTGAGAGCTCGCAGGATCAGAAATGGGAGGACCTCTACTCCACGCGTACTTAAGACTATTATAGGGGAGAAAACTCCTTGCTAAGCATTGAAAGAGTCTTCATATTTTGAATGTAAATGTACACATTTATGCAAAAAAAGGACTGTCGCTAATTTGGCTTTCTCGCAATGCGCCCAGCAAAACATTGGTTTGGCATTCTTTTCTGGCCTATTTCCTCCCTCACAGTTCTCATTCCTCTTCGAAAGATGAAGAGCGTGTCTCTCTCGAGTTAGAAGTGCATTGAGGATTACAAATTGATCATGTGAACTGACCAGTGGGGAGACTGGACTCCCAATGATCCTCAAGGGGGATTGTAAATCTGAAATTTCTCAGACTTGTGAATGTGAAAAATGTCCACATTGAGGAATCAATCCTCCCTGGGAACCTATGCCCTACTGGGAAACACTCTCCATTTCGATGTGAGAGCTCGCAGGATCAGAAATGGGAGGACCTCTACTCCACGCGTACTTAAGACTATTATAGGGGAGAAAACTCCTTGCTAAGCATTGAAAGAGTCTTCATATTTTGAATGTAAATGTACACATTTATGCAAAAAAAGGACTGTCGCTAATTTGGCTTTCTCGCAATGCGCCCAGCAAAACATTGGTTTGGCATTCTTTTCTGGCCTATTTCCTCCCTCACAGTTCTTATTCCTCTTCGAAAGTTGAAGAGCGTGTCTATCCCTAGTTAGATGTGCATTGAGGATTACAAATTGATCATGTGAACTGACCAGTGGGGAGACTGGTCTCCCAATGATCCTCAAGGGGGATAGTAAATCTGAAATTTCTCAGACTTGTGAATGTGAAAAATGTCCACATTGAGGAATCAATCCTCCCTGGGAACCAATGCCCTACTGGGAAACACTCTCCATTTCGATGTGAGAGCTCGCAGGATCAGAAATGGGAGGACCTCTACTCCACGCGTACTTAAGACTATTATAGGGGAGAAAACTCCTTGCTAAGCATTGAAAGAGTCTTCATATTTTGAATGTAAATGTACACATTTATGCAAAAGAAGGACTGTCGCTAATTTGGCTTTCTCGCAATGCGCCCAGCATAACATTGGTTTGGCATTCTTTTCTGGCCTATTTCCTCCCTCACAGTTCTTATTGCTATTCGAAAGTTGAAGAGCGTATCTCTCTCGAGTTAGAAGGGCATTGAGGATTACAAATTGATCATGTGAAATGACCAGTGGGGAGACTGGTCTCCCAATGATCCTCAAGGGGGATTGTAAATCTGAAATTTCTCAGACTTGTGAATGTGAAAAATGTCCACATCGAGGAATCAATCCTCCCTGGGAACCAATGCCCTACTGGGAAACACTCCCCATTTCGATGTGAGAACGCGCCAGGATCAGAAATGGGAGGACCTCTACTCCACGCGTACTTCAGACGGCTGGCTTTGGGAGAAAAATCCTCGCTATGGGAGGACCGCTACGCCACGCGTCCTTACGACTATTATAGGGGGAGAAAACTCCTTGCTAAGCAATGAAAGCGTCTTCCGGTTTGGTGTGTAAATGTACACATTTAGGCCAAAAAGGGACTGTCGCTAATTTGGTTTTCTCGCGATGCGCCCAGCAAAACATTGGTTTGACTTTCTTTTCTGGCCTATTTCCTCCCTCACGGTTCTCATTCCTCTTCGAAAGTGGAAGAGCGTGTCTCTCTCGAGTTAGAAGGGCATTGAGGATTACAAATTGATCATGTGAAATGACCAGTGGGGAGACTGGTCTCCCAATGATCCTCAAGGGGGATTGTAAATCTGAAATTTCTCAGACTTGTGAATGTGAAAAATGTCCACATCGAGGAATCAATCCTCCCTGGGAACCAATGCCCTACTGGGAAACACTCCCCATTTCGATGTGAGAACGCGCCAGGATCAGAAATGGGAGGACCTCTACTCCATGCGTACTTCAGATGGCTGGCTTTCGGGGAGAAAAATCCTCGCTACGGGAGGACCGCTACGCCACGCGTCCTTACGACGATCATAGGGGAGAAAACTCCTTGCTAAGCAATGAAAGCGTCTTCCGGTGTGGAGTGTAAATGTACACATTTAGGCCAAAAAGGGACTGTCGCGAATTTGGCTTTCTCGCGATGCGCCCAGCAAAACATTGGTTTGGCTTTCTTTTCTGGCCGATTTCCTCCCTCACGGTTCTCATTCCTCTTCGAAAGTGGAAGAGCGTGTCTCTCTCGAGTTAGAAGGGCATTGAGGATTACAAATTGATCATGTGAAATGACCAGTGGGGAGACTGGTCTCCCAATGATCCTCAAGGGGGATGTAAATCTGCAATTTCTCAGACTTGTGAATGTGAAAAATGTCCACATCGAGGAATCAATCCTCCCTGGGAACCAATGCCCTACTGGGAAACATTCCCCATTTCGATGTGAGAACTCGCCAGGATCAGAAATGGGAGGACCTCTACTCCACGCGTACTTAAGACTATTATAGGGGAGAAAACTCCTTGCTAAGCATTGAAAGAGTCTTCATATTTTGAATGTAAATGAACACATTTATGCCAAAAAGGGACTGTCGCTAATTTGGCTTTCTCGCAATGCGCCTTGCAAAACATTGGTTTGGCTTTCTTTTCTTGCCTATTTCCTCCCTCACTGTTCTAATTCCTCTTAGAAAGTTGAAGATCGTGTCTATCCCTAGTTAGAAGTGCATTGAGGATTACAAATTGATCATGTGAACTGACCAGTGGGGAGACTGGTCTCCCAATGATCCTCAAGGGGGATAGTAAATCTGAAATTTCTCAGACTTGTGAATGTGAAAAATGTCCACATTGAGGAATCAATCCTCCCTGGGAACCAATGCCCTACTGGGAAACACTCTCCATTTCGATGTGAGAGCTCGCAGGATCAGAAATGGGAGAACCTCTACTCCACGCGTACTTAAGACTATTATAGGGGAGAAAACTCCTTGCTAAGCATTGAAAGAGTCTTCATATTTTGAATGTAAATGTACACATTTATGCAAAAAAAGGACTGTCGCTAATTTGGCTTTCTCGCAATGCGCCCAGCAAAACATTGGTTTGGCATTCTTTTCTGGCCTATTTCCTCCCTCACGGTTCTCATTCCTCTTCGAAAGTTGAAGAGCGTGTCTCTCTCGAGTTAGAAGGGCATTGAGGATTACAAATTGATCATGTGAACTGACCAGTGGGGAGACTGGACTCCCAATGATCCTCAAGGGGGATTGTAAATCTGAAATTTCTCAGACTTGTGAATGTGAAAAATGTCCACATTGAGGAATCAATCCTCCCTGGGAACCAATGCCCTACTGGGAAACACTCCCCATTTCGATGTGAGAACGCACCCGGATCAGAAATGGGAGGACCTCTACTCCACGCGTACTTCAGACGGCTGGCTTTCGGGGAGAAAAATCCTCGCTACGGGAGGACCGCTACGCCACGCGTCCTTACGACGATCATAGGGGAGAAAACTCCTTGCTAAGCAATGAAAGCGTCTTCCGGTGTGGAGTGTAAATGTACACATTTAGGCCAAAAAGGGACTGTCGCGAATTTGGGTTTCTCGCGATGAGCCCAGCAAAACATTGGTTTGGCTTTCTTTTCTGGCCGATTTCCTCCCTCACGGTCCTCATTCCTCTTCGAAAGTGGAAGAGCGTGTCTCTCTCGAGTTAGAAGGGCATTGAGGATTACAAATTGATCATGTGAAATGACCAGTGGGGAGACTGGTCTCCCAATGATCCTCAAGGGGGATTGTAAATCTGAAATTTCTCAGACTTGTGAATGTGAAAAATGTCCACATCGAGGAATCAATCCTCCCTGGGAACCAATGCCCTACTGGGAAACACTCCCCATTTCGATGTGAGAACGCGCCAGGATCAGAAATGGGAGGACCTCTACTCCACGCGTACCTCAGACGGCTGGCTTTCGGGGAGAAAAATCCTCGCTACGGGAGGACCGCTACGCCACGCGTCCTTACGACGATCATAGGGGAGAAAACTCCTTGCTAAGCAATGAAAGCGTCTTCCGGTGTGGAGTGTAAATGTACACATTTAGGCCAAAAAGGGACTGTCGCGAATTTGGCTTTCTCGCGATGCGCCCAGCAAAACATTGGTTTGGCTTTCTTTTCTGGCCGATTTCCTCCCTCACGGTTCTCATTCCTCTTCGAAAGTTGAAGAGCGTGTCTCTCTCGAGTTAGAAGGGCATTGAGGATTACAAATTGATCATGTGAAATGACCAGTGGGGAGACTGGTCTCCCAATGATCCTCAAGGGGGATGGTAAATCTGAAATTTCTCAGACTTGTGAATGTGAAAAATGTCCACATCGAGGAATCAATCCTCCCTGGGAACCAATGCCCTACTGGGAAACACTCCCCATTTCGATGTGAGAACGCGCCAGGATCAGAAATGGGAGGACCTCTACTCCACGCGTACTTCAGACGGCTGGCTTTCGGGGAGAAAAATCCTCGCTACGGGAGGACCGCTACGCCACGCGTCCTTACGACGATCATAGGGGAGAAAACTCCTTGCTAAGCAATGAAAGCGTCTTCCGGTGTGGAGTGTAAATGTACACATTTAGGCCAAAAAGGGACTGTCGCGAATTTGGCTTTCTCGCGATGCGCCCAGCAAAACATTGGTTTGGCTTTCTTTTCTGGCCGATTTCCTCCCTCACGGTTCTCATTCCTCTTCGAAAGTTGAAGAGCGTGTCTCTCTCGAGTTAGAAGGGCATTGAGGATTACAAATTGATCATGTGAAATGACCAGTGGGGAGACTGGTCTCCCAATGATCCTCAAGGGGGATGGTAAATCTGAAATTTCTCAGACTTGTGAATGTGAAAAATGTCCACATCGAGGAATCAATCCTCCCTGGAAACCAATGCCCTACTGGGAAACACTCCCCATTTCGATGTGAGAACGCGCCAGGATCAGAAATGGGAGGACCTCTACTCCACGCGTCCTTCAGACGGCTGGCTTTCGGGGAGAAAAATCCTCGCTACGGTAGGACCGCTACGCCACGCGTCCTTACGACGATCATAGGGGAGAAAACTCCTTGCTACGCAATGAAAGCGTCTTCCGGTGTGGAGTGGAAATGTACACATTTCGGCCAAAAAGGGACTGTCGCGAATTTGGCTTTCTCGCGATGCGCCCAGCAAAACATTGGTTTGGCTTTCTTTTCTGGCCGCTTTGCTCCCTCACGGTTCTCATTCCTCTTCGAAAGTGGAAGAGCGTGTCTCTCTCGAGTTAGAAGGGCATTGAGGATTACAAATTGATCATGTGAAATGACCAGTGGGGAGACTGGTCTCCCAATGATCCTCAAGGGGGATTGTAAATCTGAAATTGCTCAGACTTGTGAATGTGAAAAATGTCCACATCGAGGAATCAATCCTCCCTGGGAACCAATGCCCTACTGGGAAACACTCCCCATTTCGATGTGAGAACGCGCCAGGATCAGAAATGGGAGGACCTCTACTCCACGCGTACTTCAGACGGCTGGCTTTCGGGGAGAAAAATCCTCGCTACGGGAGGACCGCTACGCCACGCGTCCTTACGACGATCATAGGGGAGAAAACTCCTTGCTAAGCAATGAAAGCGTCTTCCGGTGTGGAGTGGAAATGTACACATTTAGGCCAAAAAGGGACTGTCGCGAATTTGGCTTTCTCGCGATGCGCCCAGCAAAACATTGATTTGGCTTTCTTTTCTGGCCGATTTCCTCCCTCACGGTTCTCATTCCTCTTCGAAAGTTGAAGAGCGTGTCTCTCTCGAGTTAGAAGGGCATTGAGGATTACAAATTGATCATGTGAAATGACCAGTGGGGAGACTGGTCTCCCAATGATCCTCAAGGGGGATTGTAAATCTGAAATTTCTCAGACTTGTGAATGTGAAAAATGTCCAAATCGAGGAATCAATCCTCCCTGGGAACCAATGCCCTACTGGGAAACACTCCCCATTTCGATGTGAGAACGCGCCAGGATCAGAAATGCGAGGACCTCTACTCCACGCGTACTTCAGACGGCTGGCTTTCGGGGAGAAAAATCCTCGCTACGGGAGGACCGCTACGCCACGCGTCCTTACGACGATCATAGGGGAGAAAACTCCTTGCTAAGCAATGAAAGCTTCTTCCGGTGTGGAGTGGAAATGTACACATTTAGGCCAAAAAGGGACTGTCGCGAATTTGGCTTTCTCGCGATGCGCCCAGCAAAACATTGGTTTGGCTTTCTTTTCTGGCCGATTTCCTCCCTCACGGTTCTCATTCCTCTTTGAGAGTTGAAGAGCGTGTCTCTCTCGAGTTAGAAGGGCATTGAGGATTACAAATTGATCATGTGAAATGACCCGTGGGGAGACTGGTCTCCCAATGATCCTCAAGGGGGATTGTAAATCTGCATTTTCTCAGACTTGTGAATGTGAAAAATGTCCACATCGAGGAATCAATCCTCCCTGGGAACCAATGCCCTACTGGGAAACATTCCGCATTTCGATGTGAGAACGCGCCAGGATCAGAAATGGGAGGACCTCTACTCCACGTGTACTTCAGACGGCTGGCTTTCGGGGAGAAAAATCCTCGGTACGGGAGGACCGCTACGCCACGCGTCCTTACGACTATTAGAGGGGAGAAAACTCCTTGCTAAGCAATGAAAGCGTCTTCCGGTTTTGAGTGTAAATGTACACATTTAGGCCAAAAAGGGACTGTCGCGAATTTGGCTTTCTCGCGATGCGCCCAGCAAAACATTGGTTTGGCATTCTTTTCTGGCCTATTTCCTCCCTCACGGTTCTCATTCCTCTTCGAAAGTTGAAGAGCGTGTCTCTCTCGAGTTAGAAGTGAATTGAGGATTACAAATTAATCATGTGAACTGACCAGTGGGGAGACTGGTCTCCCAATGATCCTCAAGGGGGATTGTAAATCTGAAATTTCTCAGACTTGTGAATGTGAAAAATGTCCACATTGAGGAATCAATCCTCCCTGGGAACCAATGCCCTACTGGGAAACACTCTCCATTTCGATGTGAGAGCTCGCAGGTTCAGAAATGGGAGGACTTCTACACCACGCGTACTTCAGACGGCTGGCTTTCGGGGAGAAAAATCCTCGCTATGGGAGGACCTCTACGCCACGCGTCCTTACGACTATTACAGGGGAGAAAACTCCTTGCTAAGCAATGAAAGCGTCTTCCAGTTTGGAGTGTAAATGTACACATTTAGGCCAAAAAGGGACTGTCGCTAATTTGGCTTTCTCGCGATGCGCCCAGCAAAACATTGGTTTGGCTTTCTTTTCTGGCCGATTTCCTCCCTCACGGTTCTCATTCCTCTTCGAAAGTTGAAGAGCGTGTCTCTCTCGAGTTAGAAGTGCATTGAGGATTACAAATTGATCATGTGAAATGACCAATGGGGAGACAGGTCTCCCAATGATCCTCAAGGGGGATTGTAAATCTGCAATTTCTCAGACTTGTGAATGTGAAAAATGTCCACATTGAGGAATCAATCCTCCCTGGGAACCAATGCCCTACTGGGAAACATTCCCCATTTCGATGTGAGAACTCGCCAGGATCAGAAATGGGAGGACCTCTACTCCACGCGTACTTAAGACTATTATAGGGGAGAAAACTCCTTGCTAAGCATTGAAAGAGTCTTCATATTTTGAATGTAAATGTACACATTTATGCCAAAAAGGGACTGTCGCTAATTTGGCTTTCTCGCAATGCGCCTAGCAAAACATTGGTTTGGCTTTCTTTTCTTGCCTATTTCCTCCCTCACTGTTCTAATTCCTCTTAGAAAGTTGAAGATCGTGTCTATCCCTAGTTAGAAGTGCATTGAGGATTAAAAATTGATCATGTGAACTGACCAGTGGGGAGACTGGTCTCCCAATGATCCTCAAGGGGGATAATAAATCTGAAATTTCTCAGACTTGTGAATGTGAAAAATGTCCACATTGAGGAATCAATCCTCCCTGGGAACCAATGCCCTACTGGGAAACACTCTCCATTTCGATGTGAGAGCTCGCAGGATCAGAAATGGGAGGACCTCTACTCCACGCGTACTTAAGACTATTATAGGGGAGAAAACTCCTTGCTAAGCATTGAAAGAGTCTTCATATTTTGAATGTAAATGTACACATTTATGCAAAAAAAGGACTGTCGCTAATTTGGCTTTCTCGCAATGCGCCCAGCAAAACATTGGTTTGGCATTCTTTTCTGGCCTATTTCCTCCCTCACAGTTCTCATTCCTCTTCGAAAGATGAAGAGCGTGTCTCTCTCGAGTTAGAAGTGCATTGAGGATTACAAATTGATCATGTGAACTGACCAGTGGGGAGACTGGACTCCCAATGATCCTCAAGGGGGATTGTAAATCTGAAATTTCTCAGACTTGTGAATGTGAAAAATGTCCACATTGAGGAATCAATCCTCCCTGGGAACCTATGCCCTACTGGGAAACACTCTCCATTTCGATGTGAGAGCTCGCAGGATCAGAAATGGGAGGACCTCTACTCCACGCGTACTTAAGACTATTATAGGGGAGAAAACTCCTTGCTAAGCATTGAAAGAGTCTTCATATTTTGAATGTAAATGTACACATTTATGCAAAAAAAGGACTGTCGCTAATTTGGCTTTCTCGCAATGCGCCCAGCAAAACATTGGTTTGGCATTCTTTTCTGGCCTATTTCCTCCCTCACAGTTCTTATTCCTCTTCGAAAGTTGAAGAGCGTGTCTATCCCTAGTTAGATGTGCATTGAGGATTACAAATTGATCATGTGAACTGACCAGTGGGGAGACTGGTCTCCCAATGATCCTCAAGGGGGATAGTAAATCTGAAATTTCTCAGACTTGTGAATGTGAAAAATGTCCACATTGAGGAATCAATCCTCCCTGGGAACCAATGCCCTACTGGGAAACACTCTCCATTTCGATGTGAGAGCTCGCAGGATCAGAAATGGGAGGACCTCTACTCCACGCGTACTTAAGACTATTATAGGGGAGAAAACTCCTTGCTAAGCATTGAAAGAGTCTTCATATTTTGAATGTAAATGTACACATTTATGCAAAAGAAGGACTGTCGCTAATTTGGCTTTCTCGCAATGCGCCCAGCAAAACATTGGTTTGGCATTCTTTTCTGGCCTATTTCCTCCCTCACAGTTCTTATTGCTATTCGAAAGTTGAAGAGCGTATCTCTCTCGAGTTAGAAGGGCATTGAGGATTACAAATTGATCATGTGAAATGACCAGTGGGGAGACTGGTCTCCCAATGATCCTCAAGGGGGATTGTAAATCTGAAATTTCTCAGACTTGTGAATGTGAAAAATGTCCACATCGAGGAATCAATCCTCCCTGGGAACCAATGCCCTACTGGGAAACACTCCCCATTTCGATGTGAGAACGCGCCAGGATCAGAAATGGGAGGACCTCTACTCCACGCGTACTTCAGACGGCTGGCTTTGGGAGAAAAATCCTCGCTATGGGAGGACCGCTACGCCACGCGTCCTTACGACTATTATAGGGGGAGAAAACTCCTTGCTAAGCAATGAAAGCGTCTTCCGGTTTGGTGTGTAAATGTACACATTTAGGCCAAAAAGGGACTGTCGCTAATTTGGTTTTCTCGCGATGCGCCCAGCAAAACATTGGTTTGACTTTCTTTTCTGGCCTATTTCCTCCCTCACGGTTCTCATTCCTCTTCGAAAGTGGAAGAGCGTGTCTCTCTCGAGTTAGAAGGGCATTGAGGATTACAAATTGATCATGTGAAATGACCAGTGGGGAGACTGGTCTCCCAATGATCCTCAAGGGGGATTGTAAATCTGAAATTTCTCAGACTTGTGAATGTGAAAAATGTCCACATCGAGGAATCAATCCTCCCTGGGAACCAATGCCCTACTGGGAAACACTCCCCATTTCGATGTGAGAACGCGCCAGGATCAGAAATGGGAGGACCTCTACTCCATGCGTACTTCAGATGGCTGGCTTTCGGGGAGAAAAATCCTCGCTACGGGAGGACCGCTACGCCACGCGTCCTTACGACGATCATAGGGGAGAAAACTCCTTGCTAAGCAATGAAAGCGTCTTCCGGTGTGGAGTGTAAATGTACACATTTAGGCCAAAAAGGGACTGTCGCGAATTTGGCTTTCTCGCGATGCGCCCAGCAAAACATTGGTTTGGCTTTCTTTTCTGGCCGATTTCCTCCCTCACGGTTCTCATTCCTCTTCGAAAGTGGAAGAGCGTGTCTCTCTCGAGTTAGAAGGGCATTGAGGATTACAAATTGATCATGTGAAATGACCAGTGGGGAGACTGGTCTCCCAATGATCCTCAAGGGGGATGTAAATCTGCAATTTCTCAGACTTGTGAATGTGAAAAATGTCCACATCGAGGAATCAATCCTCCCTGGGAACCAATGCCCTACTGGGAAACATTCCCCATTTCGATGTGAGAACTCGCCAGGATCAGAAATGGGAGGACCTCTACTCCACGCGTACTTAAGACTATTATAGGGGAGAAAACTCCTTGCTAAGCATTGAAAGAGTCTTCATATTTTGAATGTAAATGAACACATTTATGCCAAAAAGGGACTGTCGCTAATTTGGCTTTCTCGCAATGCGCCTTGCAAAACATTGGTTTGGCTTTCTTTTCTTGCCTATTTCCTCCCTCACTGTTCTAATTCCTCTTAGAAAGTTGAAGATCGTGTCTATCCCTAGTTAGAAGTGCATTGAGGATTACAAATTGATCATGTGAACTGACCAGTGGGGAGACTGGTCTCCCAATGATCCTCAAGGGGGATAGTAAATCTGAAATTTCTCAGACTTGTGAATGTGAAAAATGTCCACATTGAGGAATCAATCCTCCCTGGGAACCAATGCCCTACTGGGAAACACTCTCCATTTCGATGTGAGAGCTCGCAGGATCAGAAATGGGAGAACCTCTACTCCACGCGTACTTAAGACTATTATAGGGGAGAAAACTCCTTGCTAAGCATTGAAAGAGTCTTCATATTTTGAATGTAAATGTACACATTTATGCAAAAAAAGGACTGTCGCTAATTTGGCTTTCTCGCAATGCGCCCAGCAAAACATTGGTTTGGCATTCTTTTCTGGCCTATTTCCTCCCTCACGGTTCTCATTCCTCTTCGAAAGTTGAAGAGCGTGTCTCTCTCGAGTTAGAAGGGCATTGAGGATTACAAATTGATCATGTGAACTGACCAGTGGGGAGACTGGACTCCCAATGATCCTCAAGGGGGATTGTAAATCTGAAATTTCTCAGACTTGTGAATGTGAAAAATGTCCACATTGAGGAATCAATCCTCCCTGGGAACCAATGCCCTACTGGGAAACACTCCCCATTTCGATGTGAGAACGCACCCGGATCAGAAATGGGAGGACCTCTACTCCACGCGTACTTCAGACGGCTGGCTTTCGGGGAGAAAAATCCTCGCTACGGGAGGACCGCTACGCCACGCGTCCTTACGACGATCATAGGGGAGAAAACTCCTTGCTAAGCAATGAAAGCGTCTTCCGGTGTGGAGTGTAAATGTACACATTTAGGCCAAAAAGGGACTGTCGCGAATTTGGGTTTCTCGCGATGAGCCCAGCAAAACATTGGTTTGGCTTTCTTTTCTGGCCGATTTCCTCCCTCACGGTCCTCATTCCTCTTCGAAAGTGGAAGAGCGTGTCTCTCTCGAGTTAGAAGGGCATTGAGGATTACAAATTGATCATGTGAAATGACCAGTGGGGAGACTGGTCTCCCAATGATCCTCAAGGGGGATCGTAAATCTGAAATTTCTCAGACTTGTGAATGTGAAAAATGTCCACATCGAGGAATCAATCCTCCCTGGGAACCAATGCCCTACTGGGAAACACTCCCCATTTCGATGTGAGAACGCGCCAGGATCAGAAATGCGAGGCCCTCTACTCCACGCGTACTTCAGACGGCTGGCTTTCGGGGAGAAAAATCCTCGCTACGGGAGGACCGCTACGCCACGCGTCCTTACGACGATCATAGGGGAGAAAACTCCTTGCTAAGCAATGAAAGCGTCTTCCGGTGTGGAGTGGAAATGTACACATTTAGGCCAAAAAGGGACTGTCGCGAATTTGGCTTTCTCGCGATGCGCCCAGCAAAACATTGGTTTGGCTTTCTTTTCTGGCCGATTTCCTCCCTCACGGTTCTCATTCCTCTTCGAAAGTTGAAGAGCGTGTCTCTCTCGAGTTAGAAGGGCATTGAGGATTACAAATTGATCATGTGAAATGACCAGTGGGGAGACTGGTCTCCCAATGATCCTCAAGGGGGATTGTAAATCTGAAATTGCTCAGACTTGTGAATGTGAAAAATGTCCACATCGAGGAATCAATCCTCCCTGGGAACCAATGCCCTACTGGGAAACACTCCCCATTTCGATGTGAGAACGCGCCAGGATCAGAAATGGGAGGACCTCTACTCCACGCGTACTTCAGACGGCTGGCTTTCGGGGAGAAAAATCCTCGCTACGGGAGGACCGCTACGCCACGCGTCCTTACGACGATCATAGGGGAGAAAACTCCTTGCTAAGCAATGAAAGCGTCTTCCGGTGTGGAGTGTAAATGTACACATTTAGGCCAAAAAGGGACTGTCGCGAATTTGGCTTTCTCGCGATGCGCCCAGCAAAACATTGGTTTGGCTTTCTTTTCTGGCCGATTTCCTCCCTCACGGTTCTCATTCCTCTTCGAAAGTGGAAGAGCGTGTCTCTCTCGAGTTAGAAGGGCATTGAGGATTACAAATTGATCATGTGAAATGACCAGTGGGGAGACTGGTCTCCCAATGATCCTCAAGGGGGATGTAAATCTGCAATTTCTCAGACTTGTGAATGTGAAAAATGTCCACATCGAGGAATCAATCCTCCCTGGGAACCAATGCCCTACTGGGAAACATTCCCCATTTCGATGTGAGAACTCGCCAGGATCAGAAATGGGAGGACCTCTACTCCACGCGTACTTAAGACTATTATAGGGGAGAAAACTCCTTGCTAAGCATTGAAAGAGTCTTCATATTTTGAATGTAAATGAACACATTTATGCCAAAAAGGGACTGTCGCTAATTTGGCTTTCTCGCAATGCGCCTTGCAAAACATTGGTTTGGCTTTCTTTTCTTGCCTATTTCCTCCCTCACTGTTCTAATTCCTCTTAGAAAGTTGAAGATCGTGTCTATCCCTAGTTAGAAGTGCATTGAGGATTACAAATTGATCATGTGAACTGACCAGTGGGGAGACTGGTCTCCCAATGATCCTCAAGGGGGATAGTAAATCTGAAATTTCTCAGACTTGTGAATGTGAAAAATGTCCACATTGAGGAATCAATCCTCCCTGGGAACCAATGCCCTACTGGGAAACACTCTCCATTTCGATGTGAGAGCTCGCAGGATCAGAAATGGGAGGACCTCTACTCCACGCGTACTTAAGACTATTATAGGGGAGAAAACTCCTTGCTAAGCATTGAAAGAGTCTTCATATTTTGAATGTAAATGTACACATTTATGCAAAAAAAGGACTGTCGCTAATTTGGCTTTCTCGCAATGCGCCCAGCAAAACATTGGTTTGGCATTCTTTTCTGGCCGATTTCCTCCCTCACGGTTCTCATTCCTCTTCGAAAGTTGAAGAGCGTGTCTCTCTCGAGTTAGAAGGGCATTGAGGATTACAAATTGATCATGTGAACTGACCAGTGGGGAGACTGGACTCCCAATGATCCTCAAGGGGGATTGTAAATCTGAAATTTCTCAGACTTGTGAATGTGAAAAATGTCCACATTGAGGAATCAATCCTCCCTGGGAACCAATGCCCTACTGGGAAACACTCCCCATTTCGATGTGAGAACGCACCCGGATCAGAAATGGGAGGACCTCTACTCCACGCGTACTTCAGACGGCTGGCTTTCGGGGAGAAAAATCCTCGCTACGGGAGGACCGCTACGCCACGCGTCCTTACGACGATCATAGGGGAGAAAACTCCTTGCTAAGCAATGAAAGCGTCTTCCGGTGTGGAGTGTAAATGTACACATTTAGGCCAAAAAGGGACTGTCGCGAATTTGGGTTTCTCGCGATGAGCCCAGCAAAACATTGGTTTGGCTTTCTTTTCTGGCCGATTTCCTCCCTCACGGTCCTCATTCCTCTTCGAAAGTGGAAGAGCGTGTCTCTCTCGAGTTAGAAGGGCATTGAGGATTACAAATTGATCATGTGAAATGACCAGTGGGGAGACTGGTCTCCCAATGATCCTCAAGGGGGATCGTAAATCTGAAATTTCTCAGACTTGTGAATGTGAAAAATGTCCACATCGAGGAATCAATCCTCCCTGGGAACCAATGCCCTACTGGGAAACACTCCCCATTTCGATGTGAGAACGCGCCAGGATCAGAAATGTGAGGCCCTCTACTCCACGCGTACTTCAGACGGCTGGCTTTCGGGGAGAAAAATCCTCGCTACGGGAGGACCGCTACGCCACGCGTCCTTACGACGATCATAGGGGAGAAAACTCCTTGCTAAGCAATGAAAGCGTCTTCCGGTGTGGAGTGTAAATGTACACATTTAGGCCAAAAAGGGACTGTTGCAAATTTGGCTTTCTCGCGATGCGCCCAGCAAAACATTGGTTTGGCTTTCTTTTCTGGCCGATTTCCTCCCTCACGTTTCTCATTCCTCTTCGAAAGTGGAAGAGCGTGTCTCTCTCGAGTTAGAAGGGCATTGAGGATTACAAATTGATCATGTGAAATGACCAGTGGGGAGACTGGTCTCCCAATGATCCTCAAGGGGGATTGTAAATCTGAAATTTCTCAGACTTGTGAATGTGAAAAATGTCCACATCGAGGAATCAATCCTCCCTGGGAACCAATGCCCTACTGGGAAACACTCCCCATTTCGATGTGAGAACGCGCCAGGATCAGAAATGGGAGGACCTCTACTCCACGCGTACCTCAGACGGCTGGCTTTCGGGGAGAAAAATCCTCGCTACGGGAGGACCGCTACGCCACGCGTCCTTACGACGATCATAGGGGAGAAAACTCCTTGCTAAGCAATGAAAGCGTCTTCCGGTGTGGAGTGGAAATGTACACATTTAGGCCAAAAAGGGACTGTCGCGAATTTGGCTTTCTCGCAATGCGCCCAGCAAAACATTGGTTTGGCTTTCTTTTCTGGCCGATTTCCTCCCTCACGGTTCTCATTCCTCTTCGAAAGTTGAAGAGCGTGTCTCTCTCGAGTTAGAAGGGCATTGAGGATTACAAATTGATCATGTGAAATGACCAGTGGGGAGACTGGTCTCCCAATGATCCTCAAGGGGGATTGTAAATCTGAAATTTCTCAGACTTTTGAATGTGAAAAATGTCCACATCGAGGAATCAATCCTCCCTGGGAACCAATGCCCTACTGGGAAACACTCCCCATTTCGATGTGAGAACGCGCCAGGATCAGAAATGGGAGGACCTCTACTCCACGCGTACTTCAGACGGCTGGCTTTCGGGGAGAAAAATCCTCGCTACGGGAGGACCGCTACGCCACGCGTCCTTACGACGATCATAGGGGAGAAAACTCCTTGCTAAGCAATGAAAGCGTCTTCCGGTGTGGAGTGTAAATGTACACATTTAGGCCAAAAAGGGACTGTCGCGAATTTGGCTTTCTCGCGATGCGCCCAGCAAAACATTGGTTTGGCTTTCTTTTCTGGCCGATTTCCTCCCTCACGGTTCTCATTCCTCTTCGAAAGTGGAAGAGCGTGTCTCTCTCGAGTTAGAAGGGCATTGAGGATTACAAATAGATCATGTGAAATGACCAGTGGGGAGACTGGTCTCCCAATGATCCTCAAGGGGGATTGTAAATCTGAAATTTCTCAGACTTGTGAATGTGAAAAATGTCCACATCGAGGAATCAATCCTCCCTGGGAACCAATGCCCTACTGGGAAACACTCCCCATTTCGATGTGAGAACGCGCCAGGATCAGAAATGGGAGGACCTCTACTCCACGCGTACTTCAGACGGCTGGCTTTCGGGGAGAAAAATCCTCGCTACGCGAGGACCGCTACGCCACGCGTCCTTACGACGATCATAGGGGAGAAAACTCCTTGCTAAGCAATGAAAGCGTCTTCCGGTCTGGAGTGTAAATGTACACATTTAGGCCGAAAAGGGACTGTCGCGAATTTGGCTTTCTCGCGATGCGCCCAGCAAAACATTGGTTTGGCTTTCTTTTCTGGCCGATTTCCTCCCTCACGGTTCTCATTCCTCTTCGAAAGTGGAAGAGCGTGTCTTTCTCGAGTTAGAAGGGCATTGAGGATTACAAATTGATCATGTGAAATGACCAGTGGGGAGACTGGTCTCCCAATGATCCTCAAGGGGGATTGTAAATCTGAAATTGCTCAGACTTGTGAATGTGAAAAATGTCCACATCGAGGAATCAATCCTCCCTGGGAACCAATGCCCTACTGGGAAACACTCCCCATTTCGATGTGAGAACGCGCCAGGATCAGAAATGGGAGGACCTCTACTCCACGCGTACTTCAGACGGCTGGCTTTCGGGGAGAAAAATCCTCGCTACGGGAGGACCGCTACGCCACGCGTCCTTACGACGATCATAGGGGAGAAAACTCCTTGCTACGCAATGAAAGCGTCTTCCGGTGTGGAGTGGAAATGTACACATTTCGGCCAAAAAGGGACTGTCGCGAATTTGGCTTTCTCGCGATGCGCCCAGCAAAACATTGGTTTGGCTTTCTTTTCTGGCCGCTTTGCTCCCTCACGGTTCTCATTCCTCTTCGAAAGTGGAAGAGCGTGTCTCTCTCGAGTTAGAAGGGCATTGAGGATTACAAATTGATCATGTGAAATGACCAGTGGGGAGACTGGTCTCCCAATGATCCTCAAGGGGGATTGTAAATCTGAAATTGCTCAGACTTGTGAATGTGAAAAATGTCCACATCGAGGAATCAATCCTCCCTGGGAACCAATGCCCTACTGGGAAACACTCCCCATTTCGATGTGAGAACGCGCCAGGATCAGAAATGGGAGGACCTCTACTCCACGCGTACTTCAGACGGCTGGCTTTCGGGGAGAAAAATCCTCGCTACGGGAGGACCGCTACGCCACGCGTCCTTACGACGATCATAGGGGAGAAAACTCCTTGCTACGCAATGAAAGCGTCTTCCGGTGTGGAGTGGAAATGTACACATTTCGGCCAAAAAGGGACTGTCGCGAATTTGGCTTTCTCGCGATGCGCCCAGCAAAACATTGGTTTGGCTTTCTTTTCTGGCCGCTTTGCTCCCTCACGGTTCTCATTCCTCTTCGAAAGTGGAAGAGCGTGTCTCTCTCGAGTTAGAAGGGCATTGAGGATTACAAATTGATCATGTGAAATGACCAGTGGGGAGACTGGTCTCCCAATGATCCTCAAGGGGGATTGTAAATCTGAAATTGCTCAGACTTGTGAATGTGAAAAATGTCCACATCGAGGAATCAATCCTCCCTGGGAACCAATGCCCTACTGGGAAACACTCCCCATTTCGATGTGAGAACGCGCCAGGATCAGAAATGGGAGGACCTCTACTCCACGCGTACTTCAGACGGCTGGCTTTCGGGGAGAAAAATCCTCGCTACGGGAGGACCGCTACGCCACGCGTCCTTACGACGATCATAGGGGAGAAAACTCCTTGCTAAGCAATGAAAGCGTCTTCCGGTGTGGAGTGGAAATGTACACATTTAGGCCAAAAAGGGACTGTCGCGAATTTGGCTTTCTCGCGATGCGCCCAGCAAAACATTGATTTGGCTTTCTTTTCTGGCCGATTTCCTCCCTCACGGTTCTCATTCCTCTTCGAAAGTTGAAGAGCGTGTCTCTCTCGAGTTAGAAGGGCATTGAGGATTACAAATTGATCATGTGAAATGACCAGTGGGGAGACTGGTCTCCCAATGATCCTCAAGGGGGATTGTAAATCTGAAATTTCTCAGACTTGTGAATGTGAAAAATGTCCAAATCGAGGAATCAATCCTCCCTGGGAACCAATGCCCTACTGGGAAACACTCCCCATTTCGATGTGAGAACGCGCCAGGATCAGAAATGCGAGGACCTCTACTCCACGCGTACTTCAGACGGCTGGCTTTCGGGGAGAAAAATCCTCGCTACGGGAGGACCGCTACGCCACGCGTCCTTACGACGATCATAGGGGAGAAAACTCCTTGCTAAGCAATGAAAGCTTCTTCCGGTGTGGAGTGGAAATGTACACATTTAGGCCAAAAAGGGACTGTCGCGAATTTGGCTTTCTCGCGATGCGCCCAGCAAAACATTGGTTTGGCTTTCTTTTCTGGCCGATTTCCTCCCTCACGGTTCTCATTCCTCTTTGAGAGTTGAAGAGCGTGTCTCTCTCGAGTTAGAAGGGCATTGAGGATTACAAATTGATCATGTGAAATGACCCGTGGGGAGACTGGTCTCCCAATGATCCTCAAGGGGGATTGTAAATCTGCATTTTCTCAGACTTGTGAATGTGAAAAATGTCCACATCGAGGAATCAATCCTCCCTGGGAACCAATGCCCTACTGGGAAACATTCCGCATTTCGATGTGAGAACGCGCCAGGATCAGAAATGGGAGGACCTCTACTCCACGTGTACTTCAGACGGCTGGCTTTCGGGGAGAAAAATCCTCGGTACGGGAGGACCGCTACGCCACGCGTCCTTACGACTATTAGAGGGGAGAAAACTCCTTGCTAAGCAATGAAAGCGTCTTCCGGTTTTGAGTGTAAATGTACACATTTAGGCCAAAAAGGGACTGTCGCGAATTTGGCTTTCTCGCGATGCGCCCAGCAAAACATTGGTTTGGCATTCTTTTCTGGCCTATTTCCTCCCTCACGGTTCTCATTCCTCTACGAAAGTTGAAGAGCGTGTCTCTCTCGAGTTAGAAGTGAATTGAGGATTACAAATTAATCATGTGAACTGACCAGTGGGGAGACTGGTCTCCCAATGATCCTCAAGGGGGATTGTAAATCTGAAATTTCTCAGACTTGTGAATGTGAAAAATGTCCACATTGAGGAATCAATCCTCCCTGGGAACCAATGCCCTACTGGGAAACACTCTCCATTTCGATGTGAGAGCTCGCAGGTTCAGAAATGGGAGGACTTCTACACCACGCGTACTTCAGACGGCTGGCTTTCGGGGAGAAAAATCCTCGCTATGGGAGGACCTCTACGCCACGCGTCCTTACGACTATTACAGGGGAGAAAACTCCTTGCTAAGCAATGAAAGCGTCTTCCAGTTTGGAGTGTAAATGTACACATTTAGGCCAAAAAGGGACTGTCGCTAATTTGGCTTTCTCGCGATGCGCCCAGCAAAACATTGGTTTGGCTTTCTTTTCTGGCCTATTTCCTCCCTCACGGTTCTCATTCCTCTTCGAAAGTTGAAGAGCGTGTCTCTCTCGAGTTAGAAGTGCATTGAGGATTACAAATTGATCATGTGAAATGACCAATGGGGAGACAGGTCTCCCAATGATCCTCAAGGGGGATTGTAAATCTGCAATTTCTCAGACTTGTGAATGTGAAAAATGTCCACATTGAGGAATCAATCCTCCCTGGGAACCAATGCCCTACTGGGAAACATTCCCCATTTCGATGTGAGAACTCGCCAGGATCAGAAATGGGAGGACCTCTACTCCATGCGTACTTAAGACTATTATAGGGGAGAAAACTCCTTGCTAAGCATTGAAAGAGTCTTCATATTTTGAATGTAAATGTACACATTTATGCCAAAAAGGGACTGTCGCTAATTTGGCTTTCTCGCAATGCGCCTAGCAAAACATTGGTTTGGCTTTCTTTTCTTGCCTATTTCCTCCCTCACTGTTCTAATTCCTCTTAGAAAGTTGAAGATCGTGTCTATCCCTAGTTAGAAGTGCATTGAGGATTAAAAATTGATCATGTGAACTGACCAGTGGGGAGACTGGTCTCCCAATGATCCTCAAGGGGGATAATAAATCTGAAATTTCTCAGACTTGTGAATGTGAAAAATGTCCACATTGAGGAATCAATCCTCCCTGGGAACCAATGCCCTACTGGGAAACACTCTCCATTTCGATGTGAGAGCTCGCAGGATCAGAAATGGGAGGACCTCTACTCCACGCGTACTTAAGACTATTATAGGGGAGAAAACTCCTTGCTAAGCATTGAAAGAGTCTTCATATTTTGAATGTAAATGTACACATTTATGCAAAAAAAGGACTGTCGCTAATTTGGCTTTCTCGCAATGCGCCCAGCAAAACATTGGTTTGGCATTCTTTTCTGGCCTATTTCCTCCCTCACAGTTCTCATTCCTCTTCGAAAGATGAAGAGCGTGTCTCTCTCGAGTTAGAAGTGCATTGAGGATTACAAATTGATCATGTGAACTGACCAGTGGGGAGACTGGACTCCCAATGATCCTCAAGGGGGATTGTAAATCTGAAATTTCTCAGACTTGTGAATGTGAAAAATGTCCACATTGAGGAATCAATCCTCCCTGGGAACCTATGCCCTACTGGGAAACACTCTCCATTTCGATGTGAGAGCTCGCAGGATCAGAAATGGGAGGACCTCTACTCCACGCGTACTTAAGACTATTATAGGGGAGAAAACTCCTTGCTAAGCATTGAAAGAGTCTTCATATTTTGAATGTAAATGTACACATTTATGCAAAAAAAGGACTGTCGCTAATTTGGCTTTCTCGCAATGCGCCCAGCAAAACATTGGTTTGGCATTCTTTTCTGGCCTATTTCCTCCCTCACAGTTCTTATTCCTCTTCGAAAGTTGAAGAGCGTGTCTATCCCTAGTTAGATGTGCATTGAGGATTACAAATTGATCATGTGAACTGACCAGTGGGGAGACTGGTCTCCCAATGATCCTCAAGGGGGATAGTAAATCTGAAATTTCTCAGACTTGTGAATGTGAAAAATGTCCACATTGAGGAATCAATCCTCCCTGGGAACCAATGCCCTACTGGGAAACACTCTCCATTTCGATGTGAGAGCTCGCAGGATCAGAAATGGGAGGACCTCTACTCCACGCGTACTTAAGACTATTATAGGGGAGAAAACTCCTTGCTAAGCATTGAAAGAGTCTTCATATTTTGAATGTAAATGTACACATTTATGCAAAAGAAGGACTGTCGCTAATTTGGCTTTCTCGCAATGCGCCCAGCAAAACATTGGTTTGGCATTCTTTTCTGGCCTATTTCCTCCCTCACAGTTCTTATTGCTATTCGAAAGTTGAAGAGCGTATCTCTCTCGAGTTAGAAGGGCATTGAGGATTACAAATTGATCATGTGAAATGACCAGTGGGGAGACTGGTCTCCCAATGATCCTCAAGGGGGATTGTAAATCTGAAATTTCTCAGACTTGTGAATGTGAAAAATGTCCACATCGAGGAATCAATCCTCCCTGGGAACCAATGCCCTACTGGGAAACACTCCCCATTTCGATGTGAGAACGCGCCAGGATCAGAAATGGGAGGACCTCTACTCCACGCGTACTTCAGACGGCTGGCTTTGGGAGAAAAATCCTCGCTATGGGAGGACCGCTACGCCACGCGTCCTTACGACTATTATAGGGGGAGAAAACTCCTTGCTAAGCAATGAAAGCGTCTTCCGGTTTGGTGTGTAAATGTACACATTTAGGCCAAAAAGGGACTGTCGCTAATTTGGTTTTCTCGCGATGCGCCCAGCAAAACATTGGTTTGACTTTCTTTTCTGGCCTATTTCCTCCCTCACGGTTCTCATTCCTCTTCGAAAGTGGAAGAGCGTGTCTCTCTCGAGTTAGAAGGGCATTGAGGATTACAAATTGATCATGTGAAATGACCAGTGGGGAGACTGGTCTCCCAATGATCCTCAAGGGGGATTGTAAATCTGAAATTTCTCAGACTTGTGAATGTGAAAAATGTCCACATCGAGGAATCAATCCTCCCTGGGAACCAATGCCCTACTGGGAAACACTCCCCATTTCGATGTGAGAACGCGCCAGGATCAGAAATGGGAGGACCTCTACTCCATGCGTACTTCAGATGGCTGGCTTTCGGGGAGAAAAATCCTCGCTACGGGAGGACCGCTACGCCACGCGTCCTTACGACGATCATAGGGGAGAAAACTCCTTGCTAAGCAATGAAAGCGTCTTCCGGTGTGGAGTGTAAATGTACACATTTAGGCCAAAAAGGGACTGTCGCGAATTTGGCTTTCTCGCGATGCGCCCAGCAAAACATTGGTTTGGCTTTCTTTTCTGGCCGATTTCCTCCCTCACGGTTCTCATTCCTCTTCGAAAGTGGAAGAGCGTGTCTCTCTCGAGTTAGAAGGGCATTGAGGATTACAAATTGATCATGTGAAATGACCAGTGGGGAGACTGGTCTCCCAATGATCCTCAAGGGGGATGTAAATCTGCAATTTCTCAGACTTGTGAATGTGAAAAATGTCCACATCGAGGAATCAATCCTCCCTGGGAACCAATGCCCTACTGGGAAACATTCCCCATTTCGATGTGAGAACTCGCCAGGATCAGAAATGGGAGGACCTCTACTCCACGCGTACTTAAGACTATTATAGGGGAGAAAACTCCTTGCTAAGCATTGAAAGAGTCTTCATATTTTGAATGTAAATGAACATATTTATGCCAAAAAGGGACTGTCGCTAATTTGGCTTTCTCGCAATGCGCCTTACAAAACATTGGTTTGGCTTTCTTTTCTTGCCTATTTCCTCCCTCACTGTTCTAATTCCTCTTAGAAAGTTGAAGATCGTGTCTATCCCTAGTTAGAAGTGCATTGAGGATTACAAATTGATCATGTGAACTGACCAGTGGGGAGACTGGTCTCCCAATGATCCTCAAGGGGGATAGTAAATCTGAAATTTCTCAGACTTGTGAATGTGAAAAATGTCCACATTGAGGAATCAATCCTCCCTGGGAACCAATGCCCTACTGGGAAACACTCTCCATTTCGATGTGAGAGCTCGCAGGATCAGAAATGGGAGAACCTCTACTCCACGCGTACTTAAGACTATTATAGGGGAGAAAACTCCTTGCTAAGCATTGAAAGAGTCTTCATATTTTGAATGTAAATGTACACATTTATGCAAAAAAAGGACTGTCGCTAATTTGGCTTTCTCGCAATGCGCCCAGCAAAACATTGGTTTGGCATTCTTTTCTGGCCTATTTCCTCCCTCACGGTTCTCATTCCTCTTCGAAAGTTGAAGAGCGTGTCTCTCTCGAGTTAGAAGGGCATTGAGGATTACAAATTGATCATGTGAACTGACCAGTGGGGAGACTGGACTCCCAATGATCCTCAAGGGGGATTGTAAATCTGAAATTTCTCAGACTTGTGAATGTGAAAAATGTCCACATTGAGGAATCAATCCTCCCTGGGAACCAATGCCCTACTGGGAAACACTCCCCATTTCGATGTGAGAACGCACCCGGATCAGAAATGGGAGGACCTCTACTCCACGCGTACTTCAGACGGCTGGCTTTCGGGGAGAAAAATCCTCGCTATGGGAGGACCGCTACGCCACGCGTCCTTACGACGATCATAGGGGAGAAAACTCCTTGCTAAGCAATGAAAGCGTCTTCCGGTGTGGAGTGTAAATGTACACATTTAGGCCAAAAAGGGACTGTCGCGAATTTGGGTTTCTCGCGATGAGCCCAGCAAAACATTGGTTTGGCTTTCTTTTCTGGCCGATTTCCTCCCTCACGGTCCTCATTCCTCTTCGAAAGTGGAAGAGCGTGTCTCTCTCGAGTTAGAAGGGCATTGAGGATTACAAATTGATCATGTGAAATGACCAGTGGGGAGACTGGTCTCCCAATGATCCTCAAGGGGGATCGTAAATCTGAAATTTCTCAGACTTGTGAATGTGAAAAATGTCCACATCGAGGAATCAATCCTCCCTGGGAACCAATGCCCTACTGGGAAACACTCCCCATTTCGATGTGAGAACGCGCCAGGATCAGAAATGCGAGGCCCTCTACTCCACGCGTACTTCAGACGGCTGGCTTTCGGGGAGAAAAATCCTCGCTACGGGAGGACCGCTACGCCACGCGTCCTTACGACGATCATAGGGGAGAAAACTCCTTGCTAAGCAATGAAAGCGTCTTCCGGTGTGGAGTGTAAATGTACACATTTAGGCCAAAAAGGGACTGTTGCAAATTTGGCTTTCTCGCGATGCGCCCAGCAAAACATTGGTTTGGCTTTCTTTTCTGGCCGATTTCCTCCCTCACGGTTCTCATTCCTCTTCGAAAGTGGAAGAGCGTGTCTCTCTCGAGTTAGAAGGGCATTGAGGATTACAAATTGATCATGTGAAATGACCAGTGGGGAGACTGGTCTCCCAATGATCCTCAAGGGGGATTGTAAATCTGAAATTTCTCAGACTTGTGAATGTGAAAAATGTCCACATCGAGGAATCAATCCTCCCTGGGAACCAATGCCCTACTGGGAAACACTCCCCATTTCGATGTGAGAACGCGCCAGGATCAGAAATGGGAGGACCTCTACTCCACGCGTACCTCAGACGCCTGGCTTTCGGGGAGAAAAATCCTCGCTACGGGAGGACCGCTACGCCACGCGTCCTTACGACGATCATAGGGGAGAAAACTCCTTGCTAAGCAATGAAAGCGTCTTCCGGTGTGGAGTGTAAATGTACACATTTAGGCCAAAAAGGGACTGTCGCGAATTTGGCTTTCTCGCGATGCGCCCAGCAAAACATTGGTTTGGCTTTCTTTTCTGGCCGATTTCCTCCCTCACGGTTCTCATTCCTCTTCGAAAGTTGAAGAGCGTGTCTCTCTCGAGTTAGAAGGGCATTGAGGATTACAAATTGATCATGTGAAATGACCAGTGGGGAGACTGGTCTCCCAATGATCCTCAAGGGGGATTGTAAATCTGAAATTTCTCAGACTTGTGAATGTGAAAAATGTCCACATCGAGGAATCAATCCTCCCTGGGAACCAATGCCCTACTGGGAAACACTCCCCATTTCGATGTGAGAACGCGCCAGGATCAGAAATGGGAGGACCTCTACTCCACGCGTACTTCAGACGGCTGGCTTTCGGGGAGAAAAATCCTCGCTACGGGAGGACCGCTACGCCACGCGTCCTTACGACGATCATAGGGGAGAAAACTCCTTGCTAAGCAATGAAAGCGTCTTCCGGTGTGGAGTGTAAATGTACACATTTAGGCCAAAAAGGGACTGTCGCGAATTTGGCTTTCTCGCGATGCGCCCAGCAAAACATTGGTTTGGCTTTCTTTTCTGGCCGATTTCCTCCCTCACGGTTCTCATTCCTCTTCGAAAGTTGAAGAGCGTGTCTCTCTCGAGTTAGAAGGGCATTGAGGATTACAAATTGATCATGTGAAATGACCAGTGGGGAGACTGGTCTCCCAATGATCCTCAAGGGGGATGGTAAATCTGAAATTTCTCAGACTTGTGAATGTGAAAAATGTCCACATCGAGGAATCAATCCTCCCTGGGAACCAATGCCCTACTGGGAAACACTCCCCATTTCGATGTGAGAACGCGCCAGGATCAGAAATGGGAGGACCTCTACTCCACGCGTCCTTCAGACGGCTGGCTTTCGGGGAGAAAAATCCTCGCTACGGGAGGACCGCTACGCCACGCGTCCTTACGACGATCATAGGGGAGAAAACTCCTTGCTAAGCAATGAAAGCGTCTTCCGGTCTGGAGTGTAAATGTACACATTTAGGCCGAAAAGGGACTGTCGCGAATTTGGCTTTCTCGCGATGCGCCCAGCAAAACATTGGTTTGGCTTTCTTTTCTGGCCGATTTCCTCCCTCACGGTTCTCATTCCTCTTCGAAAGTGGAAGAGCGTGTCTCTCTCGAGTTAGAAGGGCATTGAGGATTACAAATTGATCATGTGAAATGACCAGTGGGGAGACTGGTCTCCCAATGATCCTCAAGGGGGATTGTAAATCTGAAATTGCTCAGACTTGTGAATGTGAAAAATGTCCACATCGAGGAATCAATCCTCCCTGGGAACCAATGCCCTACTGGGAAACACTCCCCATTTCGATGTGAGAACGCGCCAGGATCAGAAATGGGAGGACCTCTACTCCACGCGTACTTCAGACGGCTGGCTTTCGGGGAGAAAAATCCTCGCTACGGGAGGACCGCTACGCCACGCGTCCTTACGACGATCATAGGGGAGAAAACTCCTTGCTACGCAATGAAAGCGTCTTCCGGTGTGGAGTGGAAATGTACACATTTCGGCCAAAAAGGGACTGTCGCGAATTTGGCTTTCTCGCGATGCGCCCAGCAAAACATTGGTTTGGCTTTCTTTTCTGGCCGCTTTGCTCCCTCACGGTTCTCATTCCTCTTCGAAAGTGGAAGAGCGTGTCTCTCTCGAGTTAGAAGGGCATTGAGGATTACAAATTGATCATGTGAAATGACCAGTGGGGAGACTGGTCTCCCAATGATCCTCAAGGGGGATTGTAAATCTGAAATTGCTCAGACTTGTGAATGTGAAAAATGTCCACATCGAGGAATCAATCCTCCCTGGGAACCAATGCCCTACTGGGAAACACTCCCCATTTCGATGTGAGAACGCGCCAGGATCAGAAATGGGAGGACCTCTACTCCACGCGTACTTCAGACGGCTGGCTTTCGGGGAGAAAAATCCTCGCTACGGGAGGACCGCTACGCCACGCGTCCTTACGACGATCATAGGGGAGAAAACTCCTTGCTACGCAATGAAAGCGTCTTCCGGTGTGGAGTGGAAATGTACACATTTCGGCCAAAAAGGGACTGTCGCGAATTTGGCTTTCTCGCGATGCGCCCAGCAAAACATTGGTTTGGCTTTCTTTTCTGGCCGCTTTGCTCCCTCACGGTTCTCATTCCTCTTCGAAAGTGGAAGAGCGTGTCTCTCTCGAGTTAGAAGGGCATTGAGGATTACAAATTGATCATGTGAAATGACCAGTGGGGAGACTGGTCTCCCAATGATCCTCAAGGGGGATTGTAAATCTGAAATTGCTCAGACTTGTGAATGTGAAAAATGTCCACATCGAGGAATCAATCCTCCCTGGGAACCAATGCCCTACTGGGAAACACTCCCCATTTCGATGTGAGAACGCGCCAGGATCAGAAATGGGAGGACCTCTACTCCACGCGTACTTCAGACGGCTGGCTTTCGGGGAGAAAAATCCTCGCTACGGGAGGACCGCTACGCCACGCGTCCTTACGACGATCATAGGGGAGAAAACTCCTTGCTAAGCAATGAAAGCGTCTTCCGGTGTGGAGTGGAAATGTACACATTTAGGCCAAAAAGGGACTGTCGCGAATTTGGCTTTCTCGCGATGCGCCCAGCAAAACATTGATTTGGCTTTCTTTTCTGGCCGATTTCCTCCCTCACGGTTCTCATTCCTCTTCGAAAGTTGAAGAGCGTGTCTCTCTCGAGTTAGAAGGGCATTGAGGATTACAAATTGATCATGTGAAATGACCAGTGGGGAGACTGGTCTCCCAATGATCCTCAAGGGGGATTGTAAATCTGAAATTTCTCAGACTTGTGAATGTGAAAAATGTCCAAATCGAGGAATCAATCCTCCCTGGGAACCAATGCCCTACTGGGAAACACTCCCCATTTCGATGTGAGAACGCGCCAGGATCAGAAATGCGAGGACCTCTACTCCACGCGTACTTCAGACGGCTGGCTTTCGGGGAGAAAAATCCTCGCTACGGGAGGACCGCTACGCCACGCGTCCTTACGACGATCATAGGGGAGAAAACTCCTTGCTAAGCAATGAAAGCTTCTTCCGGTGTGGAGTGGAAATGTACACATTTAGGCCAAAAAGGGACTGTCGCGAATTTGGCTTTCTCGCGATGCGCCCAGCAAAACATTGGTTTGGCTTTCTTTTCTGGCCGATTTCCTCCCTCACGGTTCTCATTCCTCTTTGAGAGTTGAAGAGCGTGTCTCTCTCGAGTTAGAAGGGCATTGAGGATTACAAATTGATCATGTGAAATGACCCGTGGGGAGACTGGTCTCCCAATGATCCTCAAGGGGGATTGTAAATCTGCATTTTCTCAGACTTGTGAATGTGAAAAATGTCCACATCGAGGAATCAATCCTCCCTGGGAACCAATGCCCTACTGGGAAACATTCCGCATTTCGATGTGAGAACGCGCCAGGATCAGAAATGGGAGGACCTCTACTCCACGTGTACTTCAGACGGCTGGCTTTCGGGGAGAAAAATCCTCGGTACGGGAGGACCGCTACGCCACGCGTCCTTACGACTATTAGAGGGGAGAAAACTCCTTGCTAAGCAATGAAAGCGTCTTCCGGTTTTGAGTGTAAATGTACACATTTAGGCCAAAAAGGGACTGTCGCGAATTTGGCTTTCTCGCGATGCGCCCAGCAAAACATTGGTTTGGCATTCTTTTCTGGCCTATTTCCTCCCTCACGGTTCTCATTCCTCTTCGAAAGTTGAAGAGCGTGTCTCTCTCGAGTTAGAAGTGAATTGAGGATTACAAATTAATCATGTGAACTGACCAGTGGGGAGACTGGTCTCCCAATGATCCTCAAGGGGGATTGTAAATCTGAAATTTCTCAGACTTGTGAATGTGAAAAATGTCCACATTGAGGAATCAATCCTCCCTGGGAACCAATGCCCTACTGGGAAACACTCTCCATTTCGATGTGAGAGCTCGCAGGTTCAGAAATGGGAGGACTTCTACACCACGCGTACTTCAGACGGCTGGCTTTCGGGGAGAAAAATCCTCGCTATGGGAGGACCTCTACGCCACGCGTCCTTACGACTATTACAGGGGAGAAAACTCCTTGCTAAGCAATGAAAGCGTCTTCCAGTTTGGAGTGTAAATGTACACATTTAGGCCAAAAAGGGACTGTCGCTAATTTGGCTTTCTCGCGATGCGCCCAGCAAAACATTGGTTTGGCTTTCTTTTCTGGCCGATTTCCTCCCTCACGGTTCTCATTCCTCTTCGAAAGTTGAAGAGCGTGTCTCTCTCGAGTTAGAAGTGCATTGAGGATTACAAATTGATCATGTGAAATGACCAATGGGGAGACAGGTCTCCCAATGATCCTCAAGGGGGATTGTAAATCTGCAATTTCTCAGACTTGTGAATGTGAAAAATGTCCACATTGAGGAATCAATCCTCCCTGGGAACCAATGCCCTACTGGGAAACATTCCCCATTTCGATGTGAGAACTCGCCAGGATCAGAAATGGGAGGACCTCTACTCCACGCGTACTTAAGACTATTATAGGGGAGAAAACTCCTTGCTAAGCATTGAAAGAGTCTTCATATTTTGAATGTAAATGTACACATTTATGCCAAAAAGGGACTGTCGCTAATTTGGCTTTCTCGCAATGCGCCTAGCAAAACATTGGTTTGGCTTTCTTTTCTTGCCTATTTCCTCCCTCACTGTTCTAATTCCTCTTAGAAAGTTGAAGATCGTGTCTATCCCTAGTTAGAAGTGCATTGAGGATTAAAAATTGATCATGTGAACTGACCAGTGGGGAGACTGGTCTCCCAATGATCCTCAAGGGGGATAATAAATCTGAAATTTCTCAGACTTGTGAATGTGAAAAATGTCCACATTGAGGAATCAATCCTCCCTGGGAACCAATGCCCTACTGGGAAACACTCTCCATTTCGATGTGAGAGCTCGCAGGATCAGAAATGGGAGGACCTCTACTCCACGCGTACTTAAGACTATTATAGGGGAGAAAACTCCTTGCTAAGCATTGAAAGAGTCTTCATATTTTGAATGTAAATGTACACATTTATGCAAAAAAAGGACTGTCGCTAATTTGGCTTTCTCGCAATGCGCCCAGCAAAACATTGGTTTGGCATTCTTTTCTGGCCTATTTCCTCCCTCACAGTTCTCATTCCTCTTCGAAAGATGAAGAGCGTGTCTCTCTCGAGTTAGAAGTGCATTGAGGATTACAAATTGATCATGTGAACTGACCAGTGGGGAGACTGGACTCCCAATGATCCTCAAGGGGGATTGTAAATCTGAAATTTCTCAGACTTGTGAATGTGAAAAATGTCCACATTGAGGAATCAATCCTCCCTGGGAACCTATGCCCTACTGGGAAACACTCTCCATTTCGATGTGAGAGCTCGCAGGATCAGAAATGGGAGGACCTCTACTCCACGCGTACTTAAGACTATTATAGGGGAGAAAACTCCTTGCTAAGCATTGAAAGAGTCTTCATATTTTGAATGTAAATGTACACATTTATGCAAAAAAAGGACTGTCGCTAATTTGGCTTTCTCGCAATGCGCCCAGCAAAACATTGGTTTGGCATTCTTTTCTGGCCTATTTCCTCCCTCACAGTTCTTATTCCTCTTCGAAAGTTGAAGAGCGTGTCTATCCCTAGTTAGATGTGCATTGAGGATTACAAATTGATCATGTGAACTGACCAGTGGGGAGACTGGTCTCCCAATGATCCTCAAGGGGGATAGTAAATCTGAAATTTCTCAGACTTGTGAATGTGAAAAATGTCCACATTGAGGAATCAATCCTCCCTGGGAACCAATGCCCTACTGGGAAACACTCTCCATTTCGATGTGAGAGCTCGCAGGATCAGAAATGGGAGGACCTCTACTCCACGCGTACTTAAGACTATTATAGGGGAGAAAACTCCTTGCTAAGCATTGAAAGAGTCTTCATATTTTGAATGTAAATGTACACATTTATGCAAAAGAAGGACTGTCGCTAATTTGGCTTTCTCGCAATGCGCCCAGCAAAACATTGGTTTGGCATTCTTTTCTGGCCTATTTCCTCCCTCACAGTTCTTATTGCTATTCGAAAGTTGAAGAGCGTATCTCTCTCGAGTTAGAAGGGCATTGAGGATTACAAATTGATCATGTGAAATGACCAGTGGGGAGACTGGTCTCCCAATGATCCTCAAGGGGGATTGTAAATCTGAAATTTCTCAGACTTGTGAATGTGAAAAATGTCCACATCGAGGAATCAATCCTCCCTGGGAACCAATGCCCTACTGGGAAACACTCCCCATTTCGATGTGAGAACGCGCCAGGATCAGAAATGGGAGGACCTCTACTCCACGCGTACTTCAGACGGCTGGCTTTGGGAGAAAAATCCTCGCTATGGGAGGACCGCTACGCCACGCGTCCTTACGACTATTATAGGGGGAGAAAACTCCTTGCTAAGCAATGAAAGCGTCTTCCGGTTTGGTGTGTAAATGTACACATTTAGGCCAAAAAGGGACTGTCGCTAATTTGGTTTTCTCGCGATGCGCCCAGCAAAACATTGGTTTGACTTTCTTTTCTGGCCGATTTCCTCCCTCACGGTTCTCATTCCTCTTCGAAAGTGGAAGAGCGTGTCTCTCTCGAGTTAGAAGGGCATTGAGGATTACAAATTGATCATGTGAAATGACCAGTGGGGAGACTGGTCTCCCAATGATCCTCAAGGGGGATTGTAAATCTGAAATTTCTCAGACTTGTGAATGTGAAAAATGTCCACATCGAGGAATCAATCCTCCCTGGGAACCAATGCCCTACTGGGAAACACTCCCCATTTCGATGTGAGAACGCGCCAGGATCAGAAATGGGAGGACCTCTACTCCATGCGTACTTCAGATGGCTGGCTTTCGGGGAGAAAAATCCTCGCTACGGGAGGACCGCTACGCCACGCGTCCTTACGACGATCATAGGGGAGAAAACTCCTTGCTAAGCAATGAAAGCGTCTTCCGGTGTGGAGTGTAAATGTACACATTTAGGCCAAAAAGGGACTGTCGCGAATTTGGCTTTCTCGCGATGCGCCCAGCAAAACATTGGTTTGGCTTTCTTTTCTGGCCGATTTCCTCCCTCACGGTTCTCATTCCTCTTCGAAAGTGGAAGAGCGTGTCTCTCTCGAGTTAGAAGGGCATTGAGGATTACAAATTGATCATGTGAAATGACCAGTGGGGAGACTGGTCTCCCAATGATCCTCAAGGGGGATGTAAATCTGCAATTTCTCAGACTTGTGAATGTGAAAAATGTCCACATCGAGGAATCAATCCTCCCTGGGAACCAATGCCCTACTGGGAAACATTCCCCATTTCGATGTGAGAACTCGCCAGGATCAGAAATGGGAGGACCTCTACTCCACGCGTACTTAAGACTATTATAGGGGAGAAAACTCCTTGCTAAGCATTGAAAGAGTCTTCATATTTTGAATGTAAATGAACACATTTATGCCAAAAAGGGACTGTCGCTAATTTGGCTTTCTCGCAATGCGCCTTGCAAAACATTGGTTTGGCTTTCTTTTCTTGCCTATTTCCTCCCTCACTGTTCTAATTCCTCTTAGAAAGTTGAAGATCGTGTCTATCCCTAGTTAGAAGTGCATTGAGGATTACAAATTGATCATGTGAACTGACCAGTGGGGAGACTGGTCTCCCAATGATCCTCAAGGGGGATAGTAAATCTGAAATTTCTCAGACTTGTGAATGTGAAAAATGTCCACATTGAGGAATCAATCCTCCCTGGGAACCAATGCCCTACTGGGAAACACTCTCCATTTCGATGTGAGAGCTCGCAGGATCAGAAATGGGAGAACCTCTACTCCACGCGTACTTAAGACTATTATAGGGGAGAAAACTCCTTGCTAAGCATTGAAAGAGTCTTCATATTTTGAATGTAAATGTACACATTTATGCAAAAAAAGGACTGTCGCTAATTTGGCTTTCTCGCAATGCGCCCAGCAAAACATTGGTTTGGCATTCTTTTCTGGCCTATTTCCTCCCTCACGGTTCTCATTCCTCTTCGAAAGTTGAAGAGCGTGTCTCTCTCGAGTTAGAAGGGCATTGAGGATTACAAATTGATCATGTGAACTGACCAGTGGGGAGACTGGACTCCCAATGATCCTCAAGGGGGATTGTAAATCTGAAATTTCTCAGACTTGTGAATGTGAAAAATGTCCACATTGAGGAATCAATCCTCCCTGGGAACCAATGCCCTACTGGGAAACACTCCCCATTTCGATGTGAGAACGCACCCGGATCAGAAATGGGAGGACCTCTACTCCACGCGTACTTCAGACGGCTGGCTTTCGGGGAGAAAAATCCTCGCTACGGGAGGACCGCTACGCCACGCGTCCTTACGACGATCATAGGGGAGAAAACTCCTTGCTAAGCAATGAAAGCGTCTTCCGGTGTGGAGTGTAAATGTACACATTTAGGCCAAAAAGGGACTGTCGCGAATTTGGGTTTCTCGCGATGAGCCCAGCAAAACATTGGTTTGGCTTTCTTTTCTGGCCGATTTCCTCCCTCACGGTCCTCATTCCTCTTCGAAAGTGGAAGAGCGTGTCTCTCTCGAGTTAGAAGGGCATTGAGGATTACAAATTGATCATGTGAAATGACCAGTGGGGAGACTGGTCTCCCAATGATCCTCAAGGGGGATCGTAAATCTGAAATTTCTCAGACTTGTGAATGTGAAAAATGTCCACATCGAGGAATCAATCCTCCCTGGGAACCAATGCCCTACTGGGAAACACTCCCCATTTCGATGTGAGAACGCGCCAGGATCAGAAATGCGAGGCCCTCTACTCCACGCGTACTTCAGACGGCTGGCTTTCGGGGAGAAAAATCCTCGCTACGGGAGGACCGCTACGCCACGCGTCCTTACGACGATCATAGGGGAGAAAACTCCTTGCTAAGCAATGAAAGCGTCTTCCGGTGTGGAGTGGAAATGTACACATTTAGGCCAAAAAGGGACTGTCGCGAATTTGGCTTTCTCGCGATGCGCCCAGCAAAACATTGGTTTGGCTTTCTTTTCTGGCCGATTTCCTCCCTCACGGTTCTCATTCCTCTTCGAAAGTTGAAGAGCGTGTCTCTCTCGAGTTAGAAGGGCATTGAGGATTACAAATTGATCATGTGAAATGACCAGTGGGGAGACTGGTCTCCCAATGATCCTCAAGGGGGATTGTAAATCTGAAATTGCTCAGACTTGTGAATGTGAAAAATGTCCACATCGAGGAATCAATCCTCCCTGGGAACCAATGCCCTACTGGGAAACACTCCCCATTTCGATGTGAGAACGCGCCAGGATCAGAAATGGGAGGACCTCTACTCCACGCGTACTTCAGACGGCTGGCTTTCGGGGAGAAAAATCCTCGCTACGGGAGGACCGCTACGCCACGCGTCCTTACGACGATCATAGGGGAGAAAACTCCTTGCTAAGCAATGAAAGCGTCTTCCGGTGTGGAGTGTAAATGTACACATTTAGGCCAAAAAGGGACTGTCGCGAATTTGGCTTTCTCGCGATGCGCCCAGCAAAACATTGGTTTGGCTTTCTTTTCTGGCCGATTTCCTCCCTCACGGTTCTCATTCCTCTTCGAAAGTTGAAGAGCGTGTCTCTCTCGAGTTAGAAGGGCATTGAGGATTACAAATTGATCATGTGAAATGACCAGTGGGGAGACTGGTCTCCCAATGATCCTCAAGGGGGATGGTAAATCTGAAATTTCTCAGACTTGTGAATGTGAAAAATGTCCACATCGAGGAATCAATCCTCCCTGGGAACCAATGCCCTACTGGGAAACACTCCCCATTTCGATGTGAGAACGCGCCAGGATCAGAAATGGGAGGACCTCTACTCCACGCGTCCTTCAGACGGCTGGCTTTCGGGGAGAAAAATCCTCGCTACGGTAGGACCGCTACGCCACGCGTCCTTACGACGATCATAGGGGAGAAAACTCCTTGCTAAGCAATGAAAGCGTCTTCCGGTGTGGAGTGTAAATGTACACATTTAGGCCAAAAAGGGACTGTCGCGAATTTGGCTTTCTCGCGATGCGCCCAGCAAAACATTGGTTTGGCTTTCTTTTCTGGCCGATTTCCTCCCTCACGGTTCTCATTTCTCTTCGAAAGTGGAAGAGCATGTCTCTCTCGAGTTAGAAGGGCATTGAGGATTACAAATTGATCATGTGAACTGACCAGTGGGGAGACTGGTCTCCCAATGATCCTCAAGGGGGATTGTAAATCTGAAATTTCTCAGACTTGTGAATGTGAAAAATGTCCACATCGAGGAATCAATCCTCCCTGGGAACCAATGCCCTACTGGGAAACACTCCCCATTTCGATGTGAGAACGCGCCAGGATCAGAAATGGGAGGACCTCTACTCCACGCGTACTTCAGACGGCTGGCTTTCGGGGAGAAAAATCCTCGCTACGGGAGGACCGCTACGCCACGCGTCCTTACGACGATCATAGGGGAGAAAACTCCTTGCTAAGCAATGAAAGCGTCTTCCGGTGTGGAGTGTAAATGTACACATTTAGGCCAAAAAGGGACTGTCGCGAATTTGGCTTTCTCGCGATGCGCCCAGCAAAACATTGGTTTGGCTTTCTTTTCTGGCCGATTTCCTCCCTCACGGTTCTCATTCCTCTTCGAAAGTGGAAGAGCGTGTCTCTCTCGAGTTAGAAGGGCATTGAGGATTACAAATAGATCATGTGAAATGACCAGTGGGGAGACTGGTCTCCCAATGATCCTCAAGGGGGATTGTAAATCTGAAATTTCTCAGACTTGTGAATGTGAAAAATGTCCACATCGAGGAATCAATCCTCCCTGGGAACCAATGCCCTACTGGGAAACACTCCCCATTTCGATGTGAGAACGCGCCAGGATCAGAAATGGGAGGACCTCTACTCCACGCGTACTTCAGACGGCTGGCTTTCGGGGAGAAAAATCCTCGCTACGGGAGGACCGCTACGCCACGCGTCCTTACGACGATCATAGGGGAGAAAACTCCTTGCTAAGCAATGAAAGCGTCTTCCGGTCTGGAGTGTAAATGTACACATTTAGGCCGAAAAGGGACTGTCGCGAATTTGGCTTTCTCGCGATGCGCCCAGCAAAACATTGGTTTGGCTTTCTTTTCTGGCCGATTTCCTCCCTCACGGTTCTCATTCCTCTTCGAAAGTGGAAGAGCGTGTCTCTCTCGAGTTAGAAGGGCATTGAGGATTACAAATTGATCATGTGAAATGACCAGTGGGGAGACTGGTCTCCCAATGATCCTCAAGGGGGATTGTAAATCTGAAATTGCTCAGACTTGTGAATGTGAAAAATGTCCACATCGAGGAATCAATCCTCCCTGGGAACCAATGCCCTACTGGGAAACACTCCCCATTTCGATGTGAGAACGCGCCAGGATCAGAAATGGGAGGACCTCTACTCCACGCGTACTTCAGACGGCTGGCTTTCGGGGAGAAAAATCCTCGCTACGGGAGGACCGCTACGCCACGCGTCCTTACGACGATCATAGGGGAGAAAACTCCTTGCTACGCAATGAAAGCGTCTTCCGGTGTGGAGTGGAAATGTACACATTTCGGCCAAAAAGGGACTGTCGCGAATTTGGCTTTCTCGCGATGCGCCCAGCAAAACATTGGTTTGGCTTTCTTTTCTGGCCGCTTTGCTCCCTCACGGTTCTCATTCCTCTTCGAAAGTGGAAGAGCGTGTCTCTCTCGAGTTAGAAGGGCATTGAGGATTACAAATTGATCATGTGAAATGACCAGTGGGGAGACTGGTCTCCCAATGATCCTCAAGGGGGATTGTAAATCTGAAATTGCTCAGACTTGTGAATGTGAAAAATGTCCACATCGAGGAATCAATCCTCCCTGGGAACCAATGCCCTACTGGGAAACACTCCCCATTTCGATGTGAGAACGCGCCAGGATCAGAAATGGGAGGACCTCTACTCCACGCGTACTTCAGACGGCTGGCTTTCGGGGAGAAAAATCCTCGCTACGGGAGGACCGCTACGCCACGCGTCCTTACGACGATCATAGGGGAGAAAACTCCTTGCTACGCAATGAAAGCGTCTTCCGGTGTGGAGTGGAAATGTACACATTTCGGCCAAAAAGGGACTGTCGCGAATTTGGCTTTCTCGCGATGCGCCCAGCAAAACATTGGTTTGGCTTTCTTTTCTGGCCGCTTTGCTCCCTCACGGTTCTCATTCCTCTTCGAAAGTGGAAGAGCGTGTCTCTCTCGAGTTAGAAGGGCATTGAGGATTACAAATTGATCATGTGAAATGACCAGTGGGGAGACTGGTCTCCCAATGATCCTCAAGGGGGATTGTAAATCTGAAATTGCTCAGACTTGTGAATGTGAAAAATGTCCACATCGAGGAATCAATGCTCCCTGGGAACCAATGCCCTACTGGGAAACACTCCCCATTTCGATGTGAGAACGCGCCAGGATCAGAAATGGGAGGACCTCTACTCCACGCGTACTTCAGACGGCTGGCTTTCGGGGAGAAAAATCCTCGCTACGGGAGGACCGCTACGCCACGCGTCCTTACGACGATCATAGGGGAGAAAACTCCTTGCTAAGCAATGAAAGCGTCTTCCGGTGTGGAGTGGAAATGTACACATTTAGGCCAAAAAGGGACTGTCGCGAATTTGGCTTTCTCGCGATGCGCCCAGCAAAACATTGATTTGGCTTTCTTTTCTGGCCGATTTCCTCCCTCACGGTTCTCATTCCTCTTCGAAAGTTGAAGAGCGTGTCTCTCTCGAGTTAGAAGGGCATTGAGGATTACAAATTGATCATGTGAAATGACCAGTGGGGCGACTGGTCTCCCAATGATCCTCAAGGGGGATTGTAAATCTGAAATTTCTCAGACTTGTGAATGTGAAAAATGTCCAAATCGAGGAATCAATCCTCCCTGGGAACCAATGCCCTACTGGGAAACACTCCCCATTTCGATGTGAGAACGCGCCAGGATCAGAAATGCGAGGACCTCTACTCCACGCGTACTTCAGACGGCTGGCTTTCGGGGAGAAAAATCCTCGCTACGGGAGGACCGCTACGCCACGCGTCCTTACGACGATCATAGGGGAGAAAACTCCTTGCTAAGCAATGAAAGCTTCTTCCGGTGTGGAGTGGAAATGTACACATTTAGGCCAAAAAGGGACTGTCGCGAATTTGGCTTTCTCGCGATGCGCCCAGCAAAACATTGGTTTGGCTTTCTTTTCTGGCCGATTTCCTCCCTCACGGTTCTCATTCCTCTTTGAGAGTTGAAGAGCGTGTCTCTCTCGAGTTAGAAGGGCATTGAGGATTACAAATTGATCATGTGAAATGACCCGTGGGGAGACTGGTCTCCCAATGATCCTCAAGGGGGATTGTAAATCTGCATTTTCTCAGACTTGTGAATGTGAAAAATGTCCACATCGAGGAATCAATCCTCCCTGGGAACCAATGCCCTACTGGGAAACATTCCGCATTTCGATGTGAGAACGCGCCAGGATCAGAAATGGGAGGACCTCTACTCCACGTGTACTTCAGACGGCTGGCTTTCGGGGAGAAAAATCCTCGGTATGGGAGGACCGCTACGCCACGCGTCCTTACGACTATTAGAGGGGAGAAAACTCCTTGCTAAGCAATGAAAGCGTCTTCCGGTTTTGAGTGTAAATGTACACATTTAGGCCAAAAAGGGACTGTCGCGAATTTGGCTTTCTCGCGATGCGCCCAGCAAAACATTGGTTTGGCATTCTTTTCTGGCCTATTTCCTCCCTCACGGTTCTCATTCCTCTTCGAAAGTTGAAGACCGTGTCTCTCTCGAGTTAGAAGTGAATTGAGGATTACAAATTAATCATGTGAACTGACCAGTGGGGAGACTGGTCTCCCAATGATCCTCAAGGGGGATTGTAAATCTGAAATTTCTCAGACTTGTGAATGTGAAAAATGTCCACATTGAGGAATCAATCCTCCCTGGGAACCAATGCCCTACTGGGAAACACTCTCCATTTCGATGTGAGAGCTCGCAGGTTCAGAAATGGGAGGACTTCTACACCACGCGTACTTCAGACGGCTGGCTTTCGGGGAGAAAAATCCTCGCTATGGGAGGACCTCTACGCCACGCGTCCTTACGACTATTACAGGGGAGAAAACTCCTTGCTAAGCAATGAAAGCGTCTTCCAGTTTGGAGTGTAAATGTACACATTTAGGCCAAAAAGGGACTGTCGCTAATTTGGCTTTCTCGCGATGCGCCCAGCAAAACATTGGTTTGGCTTTCTTTTCTGGCCGATTTCCTCCCTCACGGTTCTCATTCCTCTTCGAAAGTGGAAGAGCGTGTCTCTCTCGAGTTAGAAGGGCATTGAGGATTACAAATAGATCATGTGAAATGACCAGTGGGGAGACTGGTCTCCCAATGATCCTCAAGGGGGATTGTAAATCTGAAATTTCTCAGACTTGTGAATGTGAAAAATGTCCACATCGAGGAATCAATCCTCCCTGGGAACCAATGCCCTACTGGGAAACACTCCCCATTTCGATGTGAGAACGCGCCAGGATCAGAAATGGGAGGACCTCTACTCCACGCGTACTTCAGACGGCTGGCTTTCGGGGAGAAAAATCCTCGCTACGGGAGGACCGCTACGCCACGCGTCCTTACGACGATCATAGGGGAGAAAACTCCTTGCTAAGCAATGAAAGCGTCTTCCGGTCTGGAGTGTAAATGTACACATTTAGGCCGAAAAGGGACTGTCGCGAATTTGGCTTTCTCGCGATGCGCCCAGCAAAACATTGGTTTGGCTTTCTTTTCTGGCCGATTTCCTCCCTCACGGTTCTCATTCCTCTTCGAAAGTGGAAGAGCGTGTCTCTCTCGAGTTAGAAGGGCATTGAGGATTACAAATTGATCATGTGAAATGACCAGTGGGGAGACTGGTCTCCCAATGATCCTCAAGGGGGATTGTAAATCTGAAATTGCTCAGACTTGTGAATGTGAAAAATGTCCACATCGAGGAATCAATCCTCCCTGGGAACCAATGCCCTACTGGGAAACACTCCCCATTTCGATGTGAGAACGCGCCAGGATCAGAAATGGGAGGACCTCTACTCCACGCGTACTTCAGACGGCTGGCTTTCGGGGAGAAAAATCCTCGCTACGGGAGGACCGCTACGCCACGCGTCCTTACGACGATCATAGGGGAGAAAACTCCTTGCTACGCAATGAAAGCGTCTTCCGGTGTGGAGTGGAAATGTACACATTTCGGCCAAAAAGGGACTGTCGCGAATTTGGCTTTCTCGCGATGCGCCCAGCAAAACATTGGTTTGGCTTTCTTTTCTGGCCGCTTTGCTCCCTCACGGTTCTCATTCCTCTTCGAAAGTGGAAGAGCGTGTCTCTCTCGAGTTAGAAGGGCATTGAGGATTACAAATTGATCATGTGAAATGACCAGTGGGGAGACTGGTCTCCCAATGATCCTCAAGGGGGATTGTAAATCTGAAATTGCTCAGACTTGTGAATGTGAAAAATGTCCACATCGAGGAATCAATCCTCCCTGGGAACCAATGCCCTACTGGGAAACACTCCCCATTTCGATGTGAGAACGCGCCAGGATCAGAAATGGGAGGACCTCTACTCCACGCGTACTTCAGACGGCTGGCTTTCGGGGAGAAAAATCCTCGCTACGGGAGGACCGCTACGCCACGCGTCCTTACGACGATCATAGGGGAGAAAACTCCTTGCTACGCAATGAAAGCGTCTTCCGGTGTGGAGTGGAAATGTACACATTTCGGCCAAAAAGGGACTGTCGCGAATTTGGCTTTCTCGCGATGCGCCCAGCAAAACATTGGTTTGGCTTTCTTTTCTGGCCGCTTTGCTCCCTCACGGTTCTCATTCCTCTTCGAAAGTGGAAGAGCGTGTCTCTCTCGAGTTAGAAGGGCATTGAGGATTACAAATTGATCATGTGAAATGACCAGTGGGGAGACTGGTCTCCCAATGATCCTCAAGGGGGATTGTAAATCTGAAATTGCTCAGACTTGTGAATGTGAAAAATGTCCACATCGAGGAATCAATGCTCCCTGGGAACCAATGCCCTACTGGGAAACACTCCCCATTTCGATGTGAGAACGCGCCAGGATCAGAAATGGGAGGACCTCTACTCCACGCGTACTTCAGACGGCTGGCTTTCGGGGAGAAAAATCCTCGCTACGGGAGGACCGCTACGCCACGCGTCCTTACGACGATCATAGGGGAGAAAACTCCTTGCTAAGCAATGAAAGCGTCTTCCGGTGTGGAGTGGAAATGTACACATTTAGGCCAAAAAGGGACTGTCGCGAATTTGGCTTTCTCGCGATGCGCCCAGCAAAACATTGATTTGGCTTTCTTTTCTGGCCGATTTCCTCCCTCACGGTTCTCATTCCTCTTCGAAAGTTGAAGAGCGTGTCTCTCTCGAGTTAGAAGGGCATTGAGGATTACAAATTGATCATGTGAAATGACCAGTGGGGAGACTGGTCTCCCAATGATCCTCAAGGGGGATTGTAAATCTGAAATTTCTCAGACTTGTGAATGTGAAAAATGTCCAAATCGAGGAATCAATCCTCCCTGGGAACCAATGCCCTACTGGGAAACACTCCCCATTTCGATGTGAGAACGCGCCAGGATCAGAAATGCGAGGACCTCTACTCCACGCGTACTTCAGACGGCTGGCTTTCGGGGAGAAAAATCCTCGCTACGGGAGGACCGCTACGCCACGCGTCCTTACGACGATCATAGGGGAGAAAACTCCTTGCTAAGCAATGAAAGCTTCTTCCGGTGTGGAGTGGAAATGTACACATTTAGGCCAAAAAGGGACTGTCGCGAATTTGGCTTTCTCGCGATGCGCCCAGCAAAACATTGGTTTGGCTTTCTTTTCTGGCCGATTTCCTCCCTCACGGTTCTCATTCCTCTTTGAGAGTTGAAGAGCGTGTCTCTCTCGAGTTAGAAGGGCATTGAGGATTACAAATTGATCATGTGAAATGACCCGTGGGGAGACTGGTCTCCCAATGATCCTCAAGGGGGATTGTAAATCTGCATTTTCTCAGACTTGTGAATGTGAAAAATGTCCACATCGAGGAATCAATCCTCCCTGGGAACCAATGCCCTACTGGGAAACATTCCGCATTTCGATGTGAGAACGCGCCAGGATCAGAAATGGGAGGACCTATACTCCACGTGTACTTCAGACGGCTGGCTTTCGGGGAGAAAAATCCTCGGTATGGGAGGACCGCTACGCCACGCGTCCTTACGACTATTAGAGGGGAGAAAACTCCTTGCTAAGCAATGAAAGCGTCTTCCGGTTTTGAGTGTAAATGTACACATTTAGGCCAAAAAGGGACTGTCGCGAATTTGGCTTTCTCGCGATGCGCCCAGCAAAACATTGGTTTGGCATTCTTTTCTGGCCTATTTCCTCCCTCACGGTTCTCATTCCTCTTCGAAAGTTGAAGACCGTGTCTCTCTCGAGTTAGAAGTGAATTGAGGATTACAAATTAATCATGTGAACTGACCAGTGGGGAGACTGGTCTCCCAATGATCCTCAAGGGGGATTGTAAATCTGAAATTTCTCAGACTTGTGAATGTGAAAAATGTCCACATTGAGGAATCAATCCTCCCTGGGAACCAATGCCCTACTGGGAAACACTCTCCATTTCGATGTGAGAGCTCGCAGGTTCAGAAATGGGAGGACTTCTACACCACGCGTACTTCAGACGGCTGGCTTTCGGGGAGAAAAATCCTCGCTATGGGAGGACCTCTACGCCACGCGTCCTTACGACTATTACAGGGGAGAAAACTCCTTGCTAAGCAATGAAAGCGTCTTCCAGTTTGGACTGTAAATGTACACATTTAGGCCAAAAAGGGACTGTCGCTAATTTGGCTTTCTCGCGATGCGCCCAGCAAAACATTGGTTTGGCTTTCTTTTCTGGCCTATTTCCTCCCTCACGGTTCTCATTCCTCTTCGAAAGTTGAAGAGCGTGTCTCTCTCGAGTTAGAAGTGCATTGAGGATTACAAATTGATCATGTGAAATGACCAATGGGGAGACAGGTCTCCCAATGATCCTCAAGGGGGATTGTAAATCTGCAATTTCTCAGACTTGTGAATGTGAAAAATGTCCACATTGAGGAATCAATCCTCCCTGGGAACCAATGCCCTACTGGGAAACATTCCCCATTTCGATGTGAGAACTCGCCAGGATCAGAAATGGGAGGACCTCTACTCCACGCGTACTTAAGACTATTATAGGGGAGAAAACTCCTTGCTAAGCATTGAAAGAGTCTTCATATTTTGAATGTAAATGTACACATTTATGCCAAAAAGGGACTGTCGCTAATTTGGCTTTCTCGCAATGCGCCTAGCAAAACATTGGTTTGGCTTTCTTTTCTTGCCTATTTCCTCCCTCACTGTTCTAATTCCTCTTAGAAAGTTGAAGATCGTGTCTATCCCTAGTTAGAAGTGCATTGAGGATTAAAAATTGATCATGTGAACTGACCAGTGGGGAGACTGGTCTCCCAATGATCCTCAAGGGGGATAATAAATCTGAAATTTCTCAGACTTGTGAATGTGAAAAATGTCCACATTGAGGAATCAATCCTCCCTGGGAACCAATGCCCTACTGGGAAACACTCTCCATTTCGATGTGAGAGCTCGCAGGATCAGAAATGGGAGGACCTCTACTCCACGCGTACTTAAGACTATTATAGGGGAGAAAACTCCTTGCTAAGCATTGAAAGAGTCTTCATATTTTGAATGTAAATGTACACATTTATGCAAAAAAAGGACTGTCGCTAATTTGGCTTTCTCGCAATGCGCCCAGCAAAACATTGGTTTGGCTTTCTTTTCTGGCCTATTTCCTCCCTCACAGTTCTCATTCCTCTTCGAAAGATGAAGAGCGTGTCTCTCTCGAGTTAGAAGTGCATTGAGGATTACAAATTGATCATGTGAACTGACCAGTGGGGAGACTGGACTCCCAATGATCCTCAAGGGGGATTGTAAATCTGAAATTTCTCAGACTTGTGAATGTGAAAAATGTCCACATTGAGGAATCAATCCTCCCTGGGAACCTATGCCCTACTGGGAAACACTCTCCATTTCGATGTGAGAGCTCGCAGGATCAGAAATGGGAGGACCTCTACTCCACGCGTACTTAAGACTATTATAGGGGAGAAAACTCCTTGCTAAGCATTGAAAGAGTCTTCATATTTTGAATGTAAATGTACACATTTATGCAAAAAAAGGACTGTCGCTAATTTGGCTTTCTCGCAATGCGCCCAGCAAAACATTGGTTTGGCATTCTTTTCTGGCCTATTTCCTCCCTCACAGTTCTTATTCCTCTTCGAAAGTTGAAGAGCGTGTCTATCCCTAGTTAGATGTGCATTGAGGATTACAAATTGATCATGTGAACTGACCAGTGGGGAGACTGGTCTCCCAATGATCCTCAAGGGGGATAGTAAATCTGAAATTTCTCAGACTTGTGAATGTGAAAAATGTCCACATTGAGGAATCAATCCTCCCTGGGAACCAATGCCCTACTGGGAAACACTCTCCATTTCGATGTGAGAGCTCGCAGGATCAGAAATGGGAGGACCTCTACTCCACGCGTACTTAAGACTATTATAGGGGAGAAAACTCCTTGCTAAGCATTGAAAGAGTCTTCATATTTTGAATGTAAATGTACACATTTATGCAAAAGAAGGACTGTCGCTAATTTGGCTTTCTCGCAATGCGCCCAGCAAAACATTGGTTTGGCATTCTTTTCTGGCCTATTTCCTCCCTCACAGTTCTTATTGCTATTCGAAAGTTGAAGAGCGTATCTCTCTCGAGTTAGAAGGGCATTGAGGATTACAAATTGATCATGTGAAATGACCAGTGGGGAGACTGGTCTCCCAATGATCCTCAAGGGGGATTGTAAATCTGAAATTTCTCAGACTTGTGAATGTGAAAAATGTCCACATCGAGGAATCAATCCTCCCTGGGAACCAATGCCCTACTGGGAAACACTCCCCATTTCGATGTGAGAACGCGCCAGGATCAGAAATGGGAGGACCTCTACTCCACGCGTACTTCAGACGGCTGGCTTTGGGAGAAAAATCCTCGCTATGGGAGGACCGCTACGCCACGCGTCCTTACGACTATTATAGGGGGAGAAAACTCCTTGCTAAGCAATGAAAGCGTCTTCCGGTTTGGAGTGTAAATGTACACATTTAGGCCAAAAAGGGACTGTCGCTAATTTGGTTTTCTCGCGATGCGCCCAGCAAAACATTGGTTTGACTTTCTTTTCTGGCCTATTTCCTCCCTCACGGTTCTCATTCCTCTTCGAAAGTGGAAGAGCGTGTCTCTCTCGAGTTAGAAGGGCATTGAGGATTACAAATTGATCATGTGAAATGACCAGTGGGGAGACTGGTCTCCCAATGATCCTCAAGGGGGATTGTAAATCTGAAATTTCTCAGACTTGTGAATGTGAAAAATGTCCACATCGAGGAATCAATCCTCCCTGGGAACCAATGCCCTACTGGGAAACACTCCCCATTTCGATGTGAGAACGCGCCAGAATCAGAAATGGGAGGACCTCTACTCCATGCGTACTTCAGACGGCTGGCTTTCGGGGAGAAAAATCCTCGCTACGGGAGGACCGCTACGCCACGCGTCCTTACGACGATCATAGGGGAGAAAACTCCTTGCTAAGCAATGAAAGCGTCTTCCGGTGTGGAGTGTAAATGTACACATTTAGGCCAAAAAGGGACTGTCGCGAATTTGGCTTTCTCGCGATGCGCCCAGCAAAACATTGGTTTGGCTTTCTTTTCTGGCCGATTTCCTCCCTCACGGTTCTCATTCCTCTTCGAAAGTGGAAGAGCGTGTCTCTCTCGAGTTAGAAGGGCATTGAGGATTACAAATTGATCATGTGAAATGACCAGTGGGGAGACTGGTCTCCCAATGATCCTCAAGGGGGATGTAAATCTGCAATTTCTCAGACTTGTGAATGTGAAAAATGTCCACATCGAGGAATCAATCCTCCCTGGGAACCAATGCCCTACTGGGAAACATTCCCCATTTCGATGTGAGAACTCGCCAGGATCAGAAATGGGAGGACCTCTACTCCACGCGTACTTAAGACTATTATAGGGGAGAAAACTCCTTGCTAAGCATTGAAAGAGTCTTCATATTTTGAATGTAAATGAATACATTTATGCCAAAAAGGGACTGTCGCTAATTTGGCTTTCTCGCAATGCGCCTTGCAAAACATTGGTTTGGCTTTCTTTTCTTGCCTATTTCCTCCCTCACTGTTCTAATTCCTCTTAGAAAGTTGAAGATCGTGTCTATCCCTAGTTAGAAGTGCATTGAGGATTACAAATTGATCATGTGAACTGACCAGTGGGGAGACTGGTCTCCCAATGATCCTCAAGGGGGATAGTAAATCTGAAATTTCTCAGACTTGTGAATGTGAAAAATGTCCACATTGAGGAATCAATCCTCCCTGGGAACCAATGCCCTACTGGGAAACACTCTCCATTTCGATGTGAGAGCTCGCAGGATCAGAAATGGGAGAACCTCTACTCCACGCGTACTTAAGACTATTATAGGGGAGAAAACTCCTTGCTAAGCATTGAAAGAGTCTTCATATTTTGAATGTAAATGTACACATTTATGCAAAAAAAGGACTGTCGCTAATTTGGCTTTCTCGCAATGCGCCCAGCAAAACATTGGTTTGGCATTCTTTTCTGGCCTATTTCCTCCCTCACGGTTCTCATTCCTCTTCGAAAGTTGAAGAGTGTGTCTCTCTCGAGTTAGAAGGGCATTGAGGATTACAAATTGATCATGTGAACTGACCAGTGGGGAGACTGGACTCCCAATGATCCTCAAGGGGGATTGTAAATCTGAAATTTCTCAGACTTGTGAATGTGAAAAATGTCCACATTGAGGAATCAATCCTCCCTGGGAACCAATGCCCTACTGGGAAACACTCCCCATTTCGATGTGAGAACGCACCCGGATCAGAAATGGGAGGACCTCTACTCCACGCGTACTTCAGACGGCTGGCTTTCGGGGAGAAAAATCCTCGCTACGGGAGGACCGCTATGCCACGCGTCCTTACGACGATCATAGGGGAGAAAACTCCTTGCTAAGCAATGAAAGCGTCTTCCGGTGTGGAGTGTAAATGTACACATTTAGGCCAAAAAGGGACTGTCGCGAATTTGGGTTTCTCGCGATGAGCCCAGCAAAACATTGGTTTGGCTTTCTTTTCTGGCCGATTTCCTCCCTCACGGTCCTCATTCCTCTTCGAAAGTGGAAGAGCGTGTCTCTCTCGAGTTAGAAGGGCATTGAGGATTACAAATTGATCATGTGAAATGACCAGTGGGGAGACTGGTCTCCCAATGATCCTCAAGGGGGATCGTAAATCTGAAATTTCTCAGACTTGTGAATGTGAAAAATGTCCACATCGAGGAATCAATCCTCCCTGGGAACCAATGCCCTACTGGGAAACACTCCCCATTTCGATGTGAGAACGCGCCAGGATCAGAAATGCGAGGCCCTCTACTCCACGCGTACTTCAGACGGCTGGCTTTCGGGGAGAAAAATCCTCGCTACGGGAGGACCGCTACGCCACGCGTCCTTACGACGATCATAGGGGAGAAAACTCCTTGCTAAGCAATGAAAGCGTCTTCCGGTGTGGAGTGTAAATGTACACATTTAGGCCAAAAAGGGACTGTTGCAAATTTGGCTTTCTCGCGATGCGCCCAGCAAAACATTGGTTTGGCTTTCTTTTCTGGCCGATTTCCTCCCTCACGGTTCTCATTCCTCTTCGAAAGTGGAAGAGCGTGTCTCTCTCGAGTTAGAAGGGCATTGAGGATTACAAATTGATCATGTGAAATGACCAGTGGGGAGACTGGTCTCCCAATGATCCTCAAGGGGGATTGTAAATCTGAAATTTCTCAGACTTGTGAATGTGAAAAATGTCCACATCGAGGAATCAATCCTCCCTGGGAACCAATGCCCTACTGGGAAACACTCCCCATTTCGATGTGAGAACGCGCCAGGATCAGAAATGGGAGGACCTCTACTCCACGCGTACTTCAGACGGCTGGCTTTCGGGGAGAAAAATCCTCGCTACGGGAGGACCGCTACGCCACGCGTCCTTACGACGATCATAGGGGAGAAAACTCCTTGCTACGCAATGAAAGCGTCTTCCGGTGTGGAGTGGAAATGTACACATTTCGGCCAAAAAGGGACTGTCGCGAATTTGGCTTTCTGGCGATGCGCCCAGCAAAACATTGGTTTGGCTTTCTTTTCTGGCCGATTTCCTCCCTCACGGTTCTCATTCCTCTTCGAAAGTTGAAGAGCGTGTCTCTCTCGAGTTAGAAGGGCATTGAGGATTACAAATTGATCATGTGAAATGACCAGTGGGGAGACTGGTCTCCCAATGATCCTCAAGGGGGATTGTAAATCTGAAATTTCTCAGACTTGTGAATGTGAAAAATGTCCACATCGAGGAATCAATCCTCCCTGGGAACCAATGCCCTACTGGGAAACACTCCCCATTTCGATGTGAGAACGCGCCAGGATCAGAAATGGGAGGACCTCTACTCCACGCGTACTTCAGACGGCTGGCTTTCGGGGAGAAAAATCCTCGCTACGGGAGGACCGCTACGCCACGCGTCCTTACGACGATCATAGGGGAGAAAACTCCTTGCTAAGCAATGAAAGCGTCTTCCGGTGTGGAGTGTAAATGTACACATTTAGGCCAAAAAGGGACTGTCGCGAATTTGGCTTTCTCGCGATGCGCCCAGCAAAACATTGGTTTGGCTTTCTTTTCTGGCCGATTTCCTCCCTCACGGTTCTCATTCCTCTTCGAAAGTTGAAGAGCGTGTCTCTCTCGAGTTAGAAGGGCATTGAGGATTACAAATTGATCATGTGAAATGACCAGTGGGGAGACTGGTCTCCCAATGATCCTCAAGGGGGATGGTAAATCTGAAATTTCTCAGACTTGTGAATGTGAAAAATGTCCACATCGAGGAATCAATCCTCCCTGGGAACCAATGCCCTACTGGGAAACACTCCCCATTTCGATGTGAAAACGCGCCAGGATCAGAAATGGGAGGACCTCTACTCCACGCGTACTTCAGACGGCTGGCTTTCGGGGAGAAAAATCCTCGCTACGGGAGGACCGCTACGCCACGCGTCCTTACGACGATCATAGGGGAGAAAACTCCTTGCTACGCAATGAAAGCGTCTTCCGGTGTGGAGTGGAAATGTACACATTTCGGCCAAAAAGGGACTGTCGGGAATTTGGCTTTCTCGCGATGCGCCCAGCAAAACATTGGTTTGGCTTTCTTTTCTGGCCCCTTTGCTCCCTCACGGTTCTCATTTCTCTTCGAAAGTGGAAGAGCATGTCTCTCTCGAGTTAGAAGGGCATTGAGGATTACAAATTGATCATGTGAACTGACCAGTGGGGAGACTGGTCTCCCAATGATCCTCAAGGGGGATTGTAAATCTGAAATTTCTCAGACTTGTGAATGTGAAAAATGTCCACATCGAGGAATCAATCCTCCCTGGGAACCAATGCCCTACTGGGAAACACTCCCCATTTCGATGTGAGAACGCGCCAGGATCAGAAATGGGAGGACCTCTACTCCACGCGTACTTCAGACGGCTGGCTTTCGGGGAGAAAAATCCTCGCTACGGGAGGACCGCTACGCCACGCGTCCTTACGACGATCATAGGGGAGAAAACTCCTTGCTAAGCAATGAAAGCGTCTTCCGGTGTGGAGTGTAAATGTACACATTTAGGCCAAAAAGGGACTGTCGCGAATTTGGCTTTCTCGCGATGCGCCCAGCAAAACATTGGTTTGGCTTTCTTTTCTGGCCGATTTCCTCCCTCACGGTTCTCATTCCTCTTCGAAAGTGGAAGAGCGTGTCTCTCTCGAGTTAGAAGGGCATTGAGGATTACAAATTGATCATGTGAAATGACCAGTGGGGAGACTGGTCTCCCAATGATCCTCAAGGGGGATTGTAAATCTGAAATTGCTCAGACTTGTGAATGTGAAAAATGTCCACATCGAGGAATCAATCCTCCCTGGGAACCAATGCCCTACTGGGAACCACTCCCCATTTCGATGTGAGAACGCGCCAGGATCAGAAATGGGAGGACCTCTAATCCACGCGTACTTCAGACGGCTGGCTTTCGGGGAGAAAAATCCTCGCTACGGGAGGACCGCTACGCCACGCGTCCTTACGACGATCATAGGGGAGAAAACTCCTTGCTAAGCAATGAAAGCGTCTTCCGGTGTGGAGTGTAAATGTACACATTTAGGCCAAAAAGGGACTGTCGCGAATTTGGCTTTCTCGCGATGCGCCCAGCAAAACATTGGTTTGGCTTTCTTTTCTGGCCGATTTCCTCCCTCACGGTTCTCATTCCTCTTCGAAAGTGGAAGAGCGTGTCTCTCTCGAGTTAGAAGGGCATTGAGGATTACAAATTGATCATGTGAAATGACCAGTGGGGAGACTGGTCTCCCAATGATCCTCAAGGGGGATGTAAATCTGCAATTTCTCAGACTTGTGAATGTGAAAAATGTCCACATCGAGGAATCAATCCTCCCTGGGAACCAATGCCCTACTGGGAAACATTCCCCATTTCGATGTGAGAACTCGCCAGGATCAGAAATGGGAGGACCTCTACTCCACGCGTACTTAAGACTATTATAGGGGAGAAAACTCCTTGCTAAGCATTGAAAGAGTCTTCATATTTTGAATGTAAATGAACACATTTATGCCAAAAAGGGACTGTCGCTAATTTGGCTTTCTCGCAATGCGCCTAGCAAAACATTGGTTTGGCTTTCTTTTCTTGCCTATTTCCTCCCTCACTGTTCTAATTCCTCTTAGAAAGTTGAAGATCGTGTCTATCCCTAGTTAGAAGTGCATTGAGGATTACAAATTGATCATGTGAACTGACCAGTGGGGAGACTGGTCTCCCAATGATCCTCAAGGGGGATAGTAAATCTGAAATTTCTCAGACTTGTGAATGTGAAAAATGTCCACATTGAGGAATCAATCCTCCCTGGGAACCAATGCCCTACTGGGAAACACTCTCCATTTCGATGTGAGAGCTCGCAGGATCAGAAATGGGAGGACCTCTACTCCACGCGTACTTAAGACTATTATAGGGGAGAAAACTCCTTGCTAAGCATTGAAAGAGTCTTCATATTTTGAATGTAAATGTACACATTTATGCAAAAAAAGGACTGTCGCTAATTTGGCTTTCTCGCAATGCGCCCAGCAAAACATTGGTTTGGCATTCTTTTCTGGCCTATTTCCTCCCTCACGGTTCTCATTCCTCTTCGAAAGTTGAAGAGCGTGTCTCTCTCGAGTTAGAAGGGCATTGAGGATTACAAATTGATCATGTGAACTGACCAGTGGGGAGACTGGACTCCCAATGATCCTCAAGGGGGATTGTAAATCTGAAATTTCTCAGACTTGTGAATGTGAAAAATGTCCACATTGAGGAATCAATCCTCCCTGGGAACCAATGCCCTACTGGGAAACACTCCCCATTTCGATGTGAGTACGCACCCGGATCAGACATGGGAGGACCTCTACTCCACGCGTACTTCAGACGGCTGGCTTTCGGGGAGAAAAATCCTCGCTACGGGAGGACCGCTACGCCACGCGTCCTTACGACGATCATAGGGGAGAAAACTCCTTGCTAAGCAATGAAAGCGTCTTCCGGTGTGGAGTGTAAATGTACACATTTCGGCCAAAAAGGGACTGTCGCGAATTTGGGTTTCTCGCGATGAGCCCAGCAAAACATTGGTTTGGCTTTCTTTTCTGGCCGATTTCCTCCCTCACGGTTCTCATTCCTCTTCGAAAGTGGAAGAGCGTGTCTCTCTCGAGTTAGAAGGGCATTGAGGATTACAAATTGATCATGTGAAATGACCAGTGGGGAGACTGGTCTCGCAATGATCCTCAAGGGGGATCGTAAATCTGAAATTTCTCAGACTTGTGAATGTGAAAAATGTCCACATCGAGGAATCAATCCTCCCTGGGAACCAATGCCCTACTGGGAAACACTCCCCATTTCGATGTGAGAACGCGCCAGGATCAGAAATGCGAGGCCCTCTACTCCACGCGTACTTCAGACGGCTGGCTTTCGGGGAGAAAAATCCTCGCTACGGGAGGACCGCTACGCCACGCGTCCTTACGACGATCATAGGGGAGAAAACTCCTTGCTAAGCAATGAAAGCGTCTTCCGGTGTGGAGTGTAAATGTACACATTTAGGCCAAAAAGGGACTGTTGCAAATTTGGCTTTCTCGCGATGCGCCCAGCAAAACATTGGTTTGGCTTTCTTTTCTGGCCGATTTCCTCCCTCACGGTTCTCATTCCTCTTCGAAAGTGGAAGAGCGTGTCTCTCTCGAGTTAGAAGGGCATTGAGGATTACAAATTGATCATGTGAAATGACCAGTGGGGAGACTGGTCTCCCAATGATCCTCAAGGGGGATTGTAAATCTGAAATTTCTCAGACTTGTGAATGTGAAAAATGTCCTCATCGAGGAATCAATCCTCCCTGGGAACCAATGCCCTACTGGGAAACACTCCCCATTTCGATGTGAGAACGCGCCAGGATCAGAAATGGGAGGACCTCTACTCCACGCGTACTTCAGACGGCTGGCTTTCGGGAAGAAAAATCCTCGCTACGGGAGGACCGCTACGCCACGCGTCCTTACGACGATCATAGGGGAGAAAACTCCTTGCTAAGCAATGAAAGCGTCTTCCGGTGTGGAGTGGAAATGTACACATTTAGGCCAAAAAGGGACTGTCGCGAATTTGGCTTTCTCGCGATGCGCCCAGCAAAACATTGGTTTGGCTTTCTTTTCTGGCCGATTTCCTCCCTCACGGTTCTCATTCCTCTTCGAAAGTTGAAGAGCGTGTCTCTCTCGAGTTAGAAGGGCATTGAGGATTACAAATTGATCATGTGAAATGACCAGTGGGGAGACTGGTCTCCCAATGATCCTCAAGGGGGATTGTAAATCTGAAATTGCTCAGACTTGTGAATGTGAAAAATGTCCACATCGAGGAATCAATCCTCCCTGGGAACCAATGCCCTACTGGGAAACACTCCCCATTTCGATGTGAGAACGCGCCAGGATCAGAAATGGGAGGACCTCTACTCCACGCGTACTTCAGACGGCTGGCTTTCGGGGAGAAAAATCCTCGCTACGGGAGGACCGCTACGCCACGCGTCCTTACGACGATCATAGGGGAGAAAACTCCTTGCTAAGCAATGAAAGCGTCTTCCGGTGTGGAGTGGAAATGTACACATTTAGGCCAAAAAGGGACTGTCGCGAATTTGGCTTTCTCGCGATGCGCCCAGCAAAACATTGGTTTGGCTTTCTTTTCTGGCCGATTTCCTCCCTCACGGTTCTCATTCCTCTTCGAAAGTTGAAGAGCGTGTCTCTCTCGTGTTAGAAGGGCATTGAGGATTACAAATTGATCATGTGAAATGACCAGTGGGGAGACTGGTCTCCCAATGATCCTCAAGGGGGATTGTAAATCTGAAATTTCTCAGACTTGTGAATGTGAAAAATGTCCACATCGAGGAATCAATCCTCCCTGGGAACCAATGCCCTACTGGGAAACACTCCCCATTTCGATGTGAGAACGCGCCAGGATCAGAAATGGGAGGACCTCTACTCCACGCGTACTTCAGACGGCTGGCTTTCGGGGAGAAAAATCCTCGCTACGGTAGGACCGCTACGCCACGCGTCCTTACGACGATCATAGGGGAGAAAACTCCTTGCTAAGCAATGAAAGCGTCTTCCGGTGTGGAGTGTAAATGTACACATTTAGGCCAAAAAGGGACTGTCGCGAATTTGGCTTTCTCGCGATGCGCCCAGCAAAACATTGGTTTGGCTTTCTTTTCTGGCCGATTTCCTCCCTCACGGTTCTCATTTCTCTTCGAAAGTGGAAGAGCATGTCTCTCTCGAGTTAGAAGGGCATTGAGGATTACAAATTGATCATGTGAACTGACCAGTGGGGAGACTGGTCTCCCAATGATCCTCAAGGGGGATTGTAAATCTGAAATTTCTCAGACTTGTGAATGTGAAAAATGTCCACATCGAGGAATCAATCCTCCCTGGGAACCAATGCCCTACTGGGAAACACTCCCCATTTCGATGTGAGAACGCGCCAGGATCAGAAATGGGAGGACCTCTACTCCACGCGTACTTCAGACGGCTGGCTTTCGGGGAGAAAAATCCTCGCTACGGGAGGACCGCTACGCCACGCGTCCTTACGACGATCATAGGGGAGAAAACTCCTTGCTAAGCAATGAAAGCGTCTTCCGGTGTGGAGTGGAAATGTACACATTTAGGCCAAAAAGGGACTGTCGCGAATTTGGCTTTCTCGCGATGCGCCCAGCAAAACATTGGTTTGGCTTTCTTTTCTGGCCGATTTCCTCCCTCACGGTTCTCATTCCTCTTCGAAAGTGGAAGAGCGTGTCTCTCTCGAGTTAGAAGGGCATTGAGGATTACAAATTGATCATGTGAAATGACCAGTGGGGAGACTGGTCTCCCAATGATCCTCAAGGGGGATTGTAAATCTGAAATTGCTCAGACTTGTGAATGTGAAAAATGTCCACATCGAGGAATCAATCCTCCCTGGGAACCAATGCCCTACTGGGAAACACTCCCCATTTCGATGTGAGAACGCGCCAGGATCAGAAATGGGAGGACCTCTACTCCACGCGTACTTCAGACGGCTGGCTTTCGGGGAGAAAAATCCTCGCTACGGGAGGACCGCTACGCCACGCGTCCTTACGACGATCATAGGGGAGAAAACTCCTTGCTACGCAATGAAAGCGTCTTCCGGTGTGGAGTGGAAATGTACACATTTCGGCCAAAAAGGGACTGTCGCGAATTTGGCTTTCTCGCGATGCGCCCAGCAAAACATTGGTTTGGCTTTCTTTTCTGGCCGCTTTGCTCCCTCACGGTTCTCATTCCTCTTCGAAAGTGGAAGAGCGTGTCTCTCTCGAGTTAGAAGGGCATTGAGGATTACAAATTGATCATGTGAAATGACCAGTGGGGAGACTGGTCTCCCAATGATCCTCAAGGGGGATTGTAAATCTGAAATTGCTCAGACTTGTGAATGTGAAAAATGTCCACATCGAGGAATCAATCCTCCCTGGGAACCAATGCCCTACTGGGAAACACTCCCCATTTCGATGTGAGAACGCGCCAGGATCAGAAATGGGAGGCCCTCTACTCCACGCGTACTTCAGACGGCTGGCTTTCGGGGAGAAAAATCCTCGCTACGGGAGGACCGCTACGCCACGCGTCCTTACGACGATCATAGGGGAGAAAACTCCTTGCTAAGCAATGAAAGCGTCTTCCGGTGTGGAGTGTAAATGTACACATTTAGGCCAAAAAGGGACTGTCGCGAATTTGGCTTTCTCGCGATGCGCCCAGCAAAACATTGGTTTGGCTTTCTTTTCTGGCCGATTTCCTCCCTCACGGTTCTCATTCCTCTTCGAAAGTGGAAGAGCGTGTCTCTCTCGAGTTAGAAGGGCATTGAGGATTACAAATTGATCATGTGAAATGACCAGTGGGGAGACTGGTCTCCCAATGATCCTCAAGGGGGATTGTAAATCTGAAATTTCTCAGACTTGTGAATGTGAAAAATGTCCACATCGAGGAATCAATCCTCCCTGGGAACCAATGCCCTACTGGGAAACACTCCCCATTTCGATGTGAGAACGCGCCAGGATCAGAAATGGGAGGACCTCTACTCCACGCGTACTTCAGACGGCTGGCTTTCGGGGAGAAAAATCCTCGCTACGGGAGGACCGCTACGCCACGCGTCCTTACGACGATCATAGGGGAGAAAACTCCTTGCTAAGCAATGAAAGCGTCTTCCGGTCTGGAGTGTAAATGTACACATTTAGGCCGAAAAGGGACTGTCGCGAATTTGGCTTTCTCGCGATGCGCCCAGCAAAACATTGGTTTGGCTTTCTTTTCTGGCCGATTTCCTCCCTCACGGTTCTGATTCCTCTTCGAAAGTGGAAGATCGTGTCTCTCTCGAGTTAGAAGGGCATTGAGGATTACAAATTGATCATGTGAAATGACCAGTGGGGAGACTGGTCTCCCAATGATCCTCAAGGGGGATTGTAAATCTGAAATTTCTCAGACTTGTGAATGTGAAAAATGTCCACATCGAGGAATCAATCCTCCCTGGGAACCAATGCCCTACTGGGAAACACTCCCCATTTCGATGTGAGAACGCGCCAGGATCAGAAATGGGAGGACCTCTACTCCACGCGTACTTCAGACGGCTGGCTTTCGGGGAGAAAAATCCTCACTAAGGGAGGACCGCTACGCCACGCGTCCTTACGACGATCATAGGGGAGAAAACTCCTTGCTATGCAATGAAAGCGTCTTCCGGTGTGGAGTGGAAATGTACACATTTAGGCCAAAAAGGGACTCTCGCGAAATTGGCTTTCTCGCGATGCGCCCAGCAAAACATTGATTTGGCTTTCTTTTCTGGCCGATTTCCTCCCTCACGGTTCTCATTCCTCTTCGAAAGTTGAAGAGCGTGTCTCTCTCGAGTTAGAAGGGCATTGAGGATTACAAATTGATCATGTGAAATGACCAGTGGGGAGACTGGTCTCCCAATGATCCTCAAGGGGGATTGTAAATCTGAAATTTCTCAGACTTGTGAATGTGAAAAATGTCCACATCGAGGAATCAATCCTCCCTGGGAACCAATGCCCTACTGGGAAATATTCCGCATTTCGATGTGAGAACGCGCCAGGATCAGAAATGGGAGGACCTCTACTCCACGTGTACTTCAGACGGCTGGCTTTCGGGGAGAAAAATCCTCGCTACGGGAGGACCGCTACGCCATGCGTCCTTACGACTATTAGAGGGGAGAAAACTCCTTGCTAAGCAATGAAAGCGTCTCCCGGTTTTGAGTGTAAATGTACACATTTAGGCCAAAAAGGGACTGTCGCGAATTTGGCTTTTTCGCGATGCGCCCAGCAAAACATTGGTTTGGCATTCTTTTCTGGCCTATTTCCTCCCTCACGGTTCTCATTCCTCTTCGAAAGTTGAAGAGCGTGTCTCTCTCGAGTTAGAAGTGAATTGAGGATTAAAAATTAATCATGTGAACTGACCTGTGGGGAGACTGGTCTCCCAATGATCCTCAAGGGGGATTGTAAATCTGAAATTTCTCAGACTTGTGAATGTGAAAAATGTCCACATTGAGGAATCAATCCTCCCTGGGAACCAATGCCCTACTGGGAAACACTCTCCATTTCGATGTGAGAGCTCGCAGGTTCAGAAATGGGAGGACTTCTACACCACGCGTACTTCAGACGGCTGGCTTTCGGGGAGAAAAATCCTCGCTATGGGAGGACCTCTACGCCACGCGTCCTTAGGACTATTACAGGGGAGAAAACTCCTTGCTAAGCAATGAAAGCGTCTTCCAGTTTGGAGTGTAAATGTACACATTTAGGCCAAAAAGGGACTGTCGCTAATTTGTCTTTCTCGCGATGCGCCCAGCAAAACATTGGTTTGGCTTTCTTTTCTGGCCTATTTCCTCCCTCACGGTTCTCATTCCTCTTTCAAAGTTGAAGAGCGTGTCTCTCTCGAGTTAGAAGTGCATTGAGGATTACAAATTGATCATGTGAAATGACCAATGGGGAGACAGGTCTCCCAATGATCCTCAAGGGGGATTGTAAATCTGCAATTTCTCAGACTTGTGAATGTGAAAAATGTCCACATTGAGGAATCAATCCTCCCTGGGAACCAATGCGCTACTGGGAAACATTCCCCATTTCGATGTGAGAACTCGCCAGGATCAGAAATGGGAGGACCTCTACTCCACGCGTACTTAAGACTATTATAGGGGAGAAAACTCCTTGCTAAGCATTGAAAGAGTCTTCATATTTTGAATGTAAATGTACACATTTATGCCAAAAAGGGACTGTCGCTAATTTGGCTTTCTCGCAATGCGCCCAGCAAAACATTGGTTTGGCATTCTTTTCTGGCCTATTTCCTCCCTCACAGTTCTCATTCCTCTTCGAAAGTTGAAGAGCGTGTCTCTCTCGAGTTAGAAGTGCATTGAGGATTACAAATTGATCATGTGAACTGACCAGTGGGGAGACTGGTCTCCCAATGATCCTCAAGGGGGATTGTAAATCTGAAATTTCTCAGACTTGTGAATGTGAAAAATGTCCACATTGAGGAATCAATCCTCCCTGGGAACCAATGCCCTACTGGGAAACACTCTCCATTTCGATGTGAGAGCTCGCAGGATCAGAAATGGGAGGACCTCTACTCCACGCGTACTTAAGACTATTATAGGGGAGAAAACTCCTTGCTAAGCATTGAAAGAGTCTTCATATTTTGAATGTAAATGTACACATTTATGCAAAAAAAGGACTGTCGCTAATTTGGCTTTCTCGCAATGCGCCCAGCAAAACATTGGTTTGGCATTCTTTTCTGGCCTATTTCCTCCCTCACAGTTCTCATTCCTCTTCGAAAGTTGAAGAGCGTGTCTCTCTCGAGTTAGAAGTGCATTGAGGATTACAAATTGATCATGTGAACTGACCAGTGGGGAGACTGGACTCCCAATGATCCTCAAGGGGGATTGTAAATCTGAAATTTCTCAGACTTGTGAATGTGAAAAATGTCCACATTGAGGAATCAATCCTCCCTGGGAACCTATGCCCTACTGGGAAACACTCTCCATTTCGATGTGAGAGCTCGCAGGATCAGAAATGGGAGGACCTCTACTCCACGCGTACTTAAGACTATTATAGGTGAGAAAACTCCTTGCTAAGCATTGAAAGAGTCTTCATATTTTGAATGTAAATGTACACATTTATGCAAAAAAAGGACTGTCGCTAATTTGGCTTTCTCGCAATGCGCCCAGCAAAACATTGGTTTGGCATTCTTTTCTGGCCTATTTCCTCCCTCACAGTTCTTATTCCTCTTCGAAAGTTGAAGAGCGTGTCTATCCCTAGTTAGATGTGCATTGAGGATTACAAATTGATCATGTGAACTGACCAGTGGGGAGACTGGTCTCCCAATGATCCTCAAGGGGGATAGTAAATCTGAAATTTCTCAGACTTGTGAATGTGAAAAATGTCCACATTGAGGAATCAATCCTCCCTGGGAAACAATGCCCTACTGGGAAACACTCTCCATTTCGATGTGAGAGCTCGCAGGATCAGAAATGGGAGGACCTCTACTCCACGCGTACTTAAGACTATTATAGGGGAGAAAACTCCTTGCTAAGCATTGAAAGAGTCTTCATATTTTGAATGTAAATGTACACATTTATGCAAAAAAAGGACTGTCGCTAATTTGGCTTTCTCGCAATGCGCCCAGCAAAACATTGGTTTGGCATTCTTTTCTGGCCTATTTCCTCCCTCACAGTTCTTATTGCTATTCGAAAGTTGAAGAGCGTGTCTCTCTCGAGTTAGAAGTGCATTGAGGATTACAAATTGATCATGTGAACTGACCAGTGGGGAGACTGGACTCCCAATGATCCTCAAGGGGGATTGTAAATCTGAAATTTCTCAGACTTGTGAATGTGAAAAATGTACACATTGAGGAATCAATCCTCCCTGGGAACCAATGCCCTACTGGGAAACACTCTCCATTTCGATGTGAGAGCTCACAGGATCAGAAATGGGAGGACCTCTACTCCACGCGTACTTCAGACGGCTGGCTTTGGGAGAAAAATCCTCGCTATGGGAGGACCGCTACGCCACGCGTCCTTACGACTATTATAGGGGGAGAAAACTCCTTGCTAAGCAATGAAAGCGTCTTCCGGTTTGGAGTGTAAATGTACACATTTAGGCCAAAAAGGGACTGTCGCTAATTTGGTTTTCTCGCGATGCGCCCAGCAAAACATTGGTTTGGCTTTCGTTTCTGGCCTATTTCCTCCCTCACGGTTCTCATTCCTCTTCGAAAGTGGAAGAGCGTGTCTCTCTCGAGTTAGAAGGGCATTGAGGATTACAAATTGATCATGTGAAATGACCAGTGGGGAGACTGGTCTCCCAATGATCCTCAAGGGGGATTGTAAATCTGAAATTTCTCAGACTTGTGAATGTGAAAAATGTCCACATCGAGGAATCAATCCTCCCTGGGAACCAATGCCCTACTGGGAAACACTCCCCATTTCGATGTGAGAACGCGCCAGGATCAGAAATGGGAGGACCTCTACTCCATGCGTACTTCAGACGGCTGGCTTTCGGGGAGAAAAATCCTCGCTACGGGAGGACCGCTACGCCACGCGTCCTTACGACGATCATAGGGGAGGAAACTCCTTGCTAAGCAATGAAAGCGTCTTCCGGTGTGGAGTGTAAATGTACACATTTAGGCCAAAAAGGGACTGTCGCGAATTTGGCTTTCTCGCGATGCGCCCAGCAAAACATTGGTTTGGCTTTCTTTTCTGGCCGATTTCCTCCCTCACGGTTCTCATTCCTCTTCGAAAGTGGAAGAGCATGTCTCTCTCGAGTTAGAAGGGCATTGAGGATTACAAATTGATCATGTGAAATGACCAGTGGGGAGACTGGTCTCCCAATGATCCTCAAGGGGGATGTAAATCTGCAATTTCTCAGACTTGTGAATGTGAAAAATGTCCACATCGAGGAATCAATCCTCCCTGGGAACCAATGCCCTACTGGGAAACATTCCCCATTTCGATGTGAGAACTCGCCAGGATCAGAAATGGGAGGACCTCTACTCCACGCGTACTTAAGACTATTATAGGGGAGAAAACTCCTTGCTAAGCATTGAAAGAGTCTTCATATTTTGAATGTAAATGAACACATTTATGCCAAAAAGGGACTGTCGCTAATTTGGCTTTCTCGCAATGCGCCTAGCAAAACATTGGTTTGGCTTTCTTTTCTTGCCTATTTCCTCCCTCACTGTTCTAATTCCTCTTAGAAAGTTGAAGATCGTGTCTATCCCTAGTTAGAAGTGCATTGAGGATTACAAATTGATCATGTGAACTGACCAGTGGGGAGACTGGTCTCCCAATGATCCTCAAGGGGGATTGTAAATCTGAAATTTCTCAGACTTGTGAATGTGAAAAATGTCCACATTGAGGAATCAATCCTCCCTGGGAACCAATGCCCTACTGGGAAACACTCTCCATTTCGATGTGAGAGCTCGCAGGTTCAGAAATGGGAGGACTTCTACACCACGCGTACTTCAGACGGCTGGCTTTCGGGGAGAAAAATCCTCGCTATGGGAGGACCTCTACGCCACGCGTCCTTACGACTATTACAGGGGAGAAAACTCCTTGCTAAGCAATGAAAGCGTCTTCCAGTTTGGAGTGTAAATGTATACATTTAGGCCAAAAAGGGACTGTCGCTAATTTGGCTTTCTCGCGATGCGCCCAGCAAAACATTGGTTTGGCTTTCTTTTCTGGCCTATTTCCTCCCTCACGGTTCTCATTCCTCTTCGAAAGTTGAAGAGCGTGTCTCTCTCGAGTTAGAAGTGCATTGAGGATTACAAATTGATCATGTGAAATGACCAATGGGGAGACAGGTCTCCCAATGATCCTCAAGGGGGATTGTAAATCTGCAATTTCTCAGACTTGTGAATGTGAAAAATGTCCACATTGAGGAATCAATCCTCCCTGGGAACCAATGCCCTACTGGGAAACATTCCCCATTTCGATGTGAGAACTCGCCAGGATCAGAAATGGGAGGACCTCTACTCCACGCGTACTTAAGACTATTATAGGGGAGAAAACTCCTTGCTAAGCATTGAAAGAGTCTTCATATTTTGAATGTAAATGTACACATTTATGCCAAAAAGGGACTGTCGCTAATTTGGCTTTCTCGCAATGCGCCTAGCAAAACATTGGTTTGGCTTTCTTTTCTTGCCTATTTCCTCCCTCACTGTTCTAATTCCTCTTAGAAAGTTGAAGATCGTGTCTATCCCTAGTTAGAAGTGCATTGAGGATTAAAAATTGATCATGTGAACTGAACAGTGGGGAGACTGGTCTCCCAATGATCCTCAAGGGGGATAATAAATCTGAAATTTCTCAGACTTGTGAATGTGAAAAATGTCCACATTGAGGAATCAATCCTCCCTGGGAACCAATGCCCTACTGGGAAACACTCTCCATTTCGATGTGAGAGCTCGCAGGATCAGAAATGGGAGGACCTCTACTCCACGCGTACTTAAGACTATTATAGGGGAGAAAACTCCTTGCTAAGCATTGAAAGAGTCTTCATATTTTGAATGTAAATGTACACATTTATGCAAAAAAAGGACTGTCGCTAATTTGGCTTTCTCGCAATGCGCCCAGCAAAACATTGGTTTGGCATTCTTTTCTGGCCTATTTCCTCCCTCACAGTTCTCATTCCTCTTCGAAAGTTGAAGAGTGTGTCTCTCTCGAGTTAGAAGTGCATTGAGGATTACAAATTGATCATGTGAACTGACCAGTGGGGAGACTGGACTCCCAATGATCCTCAAGGGGGATTGTAAATCTGAAATTTCTCAGACTTGTGAATGTGAAAAATGTCCACATTGAGGAATCAATCCTCCCTGGGAACCTATGCCCTACTGGGAAACACTCTCCATTTCGATGTGAGAGCTCGCAGGATCAGAAATGGGAGGACCTCTACTCCACGCGTACTTAAGACTATTATAGGTGAGAAAACTCCTTGCTAAGCATTGAAAGAGTCTTCATATTTTGAATGTAAATGTACACATTTATGCAAAAAAAGGACTGTCGCTAATTTGGCTTTCTCGCAATGCGCCCAGCAAAACATTGGTTTGGCATTCTTTTCTGGCCTATTTCCTCCCTCACAGTTCTTATTCCTCTTCGAAAGTTGAAGAGCGTGTCTATCCCTAGTTAGATGTGCATTGAGGATTACAAATTGATCATGTGAACTGACCAGTGGGGAGACTGGTCTCCCAATGATCCTCAAGGGGGATAGTAAATCTGAAATTTCTCAGACTTGTGAATGTGAAAAATGTCCACATTGAGGAATCAATCCTCCCTGGGAAACAATGCCCTACTGGGAAACACTCTCCATTTCGATGTGAGAGCTCGCAGGATCAGAAATGGGAGGACCTCTACTCCACGCGTACTTAAGACTATTATAGGGGAGAAAACTCCTTGCTAAGCATTGAAAGAGTCTTCATATTTTGAATGTAAATGTACACATTTATGCAAAAAAAGGACTGTCGCTAATTTGGCTTTCTCGCAATGCGCCCAGCAAAACATTGGTTTGGCATTCTTTTCTGGCCTATTTCCTCCCTCACAGTTCTTATTGCTATTCGAAAGTTGAAGAGCGTGTCTCTCTCGAGTTAGAAGTGCATTGAGGATTACAAATTGATCATGTGAACTGACCAGTGGGGAGACTGGACTCCCAATGATCCTCAAGGGGGATTGTAAATCTGAAATTTCTCAGACTTGTGAATGTGAAAAATGTACACATTGAGGAATCAATCCTCCCTGGGAACCAATGCCCTACTGGGAAACACTCTCCATTTCGATGTGAGAGCTCACAGGATCAGAAATGGGAGGACCTCTACTCCACGCGTACTTCAGACGGCTGGCTTTGGGAGAAAAATCCTCGCTATGGGAGGACCGCTACGCCACGCGTCCTTACGACTATTATAGGGGGAGAAAACTCCTTGCTAAGCAATGAAAGCGTCTTCCGGTTTGGAGTGTAAATGTACACATTTAGGCCAAAAAGGGACTGTCGCTAATTTGGTTTTCTCGCGATGCGCCCAGCAAAACATTGGTTTGGCTTTCGTTTCTGGCCTATTTCCTCCCTCACGGTTCTCATTCCTCTTCGAAAGTGGAAGAGCGTGTCTCTCTCGAGTTAGAAGGGCATTGAGGATTACAAATTGATCATGTGAAATGACCAGTGGGGAGACTGGTCTCCCAATGATCCTCAAGGGGGATTGTAAATCTGAAATTTCTCAGACTTGTGAATGTGAAAAATGTCCACATCGAGGAATCAATCCTCCCTGGGAACCAATGCCCTACTGGGAAACACTCCCCATTTCGATGTGAGAACGCGCCAGGATCAGAAATGGGAGGACCTCTACTCCATGCGTACTTCAGACGGCTGGCTTTCGGGGAGAAAAATCCTCGCTACGGGAGGACCGCTACGCCACGCGTCCTTACGACGATCATAGGGGAGAAAACTCCTTGCTAAGCAATGAAAGCGTCTTCCGGTGTGGAGTGTAAATGTACACATTTAGGCCAAAAAGGGACTGTCGCGAATTTGGCTTTCTCGCGATGCGCCCAGCAAAACATTGGTTTGGCTTTCTTTTCTGGCCGATTTCCTCCCTCACGGTTCTCATTCCTCTTCGAAAGTGGAAGAGCGTGTCTCTCTCGAGTTAGAAGGGCATTGAGGATTACAAATTGATCATGTGAAATGACCAGTGGGGAGACTGGTCTCCCAATGATCCTCAAGGGGGATGTAAATCTGCAATTTCTCAGACTTGTGAATGTGAAAAATGTCCACATCGAGGAATCAATCCTCCCTGGGAACCAATGCCCTACTGGGAAACATTCCCCATTTCGATGTGAGAACTCGCCAGGATCAGAAATGGGAGGACCTCTACTCCACGCGTACTTAAGACTATTATAGGGGAGAAAACTCCTTGCTAAGCATTGAAAGAGTCTTCATATTTTGAATGTAAATGAACACATTTATGCCAAAAAGGGACTGTCGCTAATTTGGCTTTCTCGCAATGCGCCTAGCAAAACATTGGTTTGGCTTTCTTTTCTTGCCTATTTCCTCCCTCACTGTTCTAATTCCTCTTAGAAAGTTGAAGATCGTGTCTATCCCTAGTTAGAAGTGCATTGAGGATTACAAATTGATCATGTGAACTGACCAGTGGGGAGACTGGTCTCCCAATGATCCTCAAGGGGGATAGTAAATCTGAAATTTCTCAGACTTGTGAATGTGAAAAATGTCCACATTGAGGAATCAATCCTCCCTGGGAACCAATGCCCTACTGGGAAACACTCTCCATTTCGATGTGAGAGCTCGCAGGATCAGAAATGGGAGGACCTCTACTCCACGCGTACTTAAGACTATTATAGGGGAGAAAACTCCTTGCTAAGCATTGAAAGAGTCTTCATATTTTGAATGTAAATGTACACATTTATGCAAAAAAAGGACTGTCGCTAATTTGGCTTTCTCGCAATGCGCCCAGCAAAACATTGGTTTGGCATTCTTTTCTGGCCTATTTCCTCCCTCACGGTTCTCATTCCTCTTCGAAAGTTGAAGAGCGTGTCTCTCTCGAGTTAGAAGGGCATTGAGGATTACAAATTGATCATGTGAACTGACCAGTGGGGAGACTGGACTCCCAATGATCCTCAAGGGGGATTGTAAATCTGAAATTTCTCAGACTTGTGAATGTGAAAAATGTCCACATTGAGGAATCAATCCTCCCTGGGAACCAATGCCCTACTGGGAAACACTCCCCATTTCGATGTGAGAACGCACCCGGATCAGAAATGGGAGGACCTCTACTCCACGCGTACTTCAGACGGCTGGCTTTCGGGGAGAAAAATCCTCGCTACGGGAGGACCGCTACGCCACGCGTCCTTACGACGATCATAGGGGAGAAAACTCCTTGCTAAGCAATGAAAGCGTCTTCCGGTGTGGAGTGTAAATGTACACATTTAGGCCAAAAAGGGACTGTCGCGAATTTGGGTTTCTCGCGATGAGCCCAGCAAAACTTTGGTTTGGCTTCCTTTTCTGGCCGATTTCCTCCCTCACGGTTCTCATTCCTCTTCGAAAGTGGAAGAGCGTGTCTCTCTCGAGTTAGAAGGGCATTGAGGATTACAAATTGATCATGTGAAATGACCAGTGGGGAGACTGGTCTCCCAATGATCCTCAAGGGGGATCGTAAATCTGAAATTTCTCAGACTTGTGAATGTGAAAAATGTCCACATCGAGGAATCAATCCTCCCTGGGAACCAATGCCCTACTGGGAAACACTCCCCATTTCGATGTGAGAACGCGCCAGGATCAGAAATGCGAGGCCCTCTACTCCACGCGTACTTCAGACGGCTGGCTTTCGGGGAGAAAAATCCTCGCTACGGGAGGACCGCTACGCCACGCGTCCTTACGACGATCATAGGGGAGAAAACTCCTTGCTAAGCAATGAAAGCGTCTTCCGGTGTGGAGTGTAAATGTACACATTTAGGCCAAAAAGGGACTGTTGCAAATTTGGCTTTCTCGCGATGCGCCCAGCAAAACATTGGTTTGGCTTTCTTTTCTGGCCGATTTCCTCCCTCACGGTTCTCATTCCTCTTCGAAAGTGGAAGAGCGTGTCTCTCTCGAGTTAGAAGGGCATTGAGGATTACAAATTGATCATGTGAAATGACCAGTGGGGAGACTGGTCTCCCAATGATCCTCAAGGGGGATTGTAAATCTGAAATTTCTCAGACTTGTGAATGTGAAAAATGTCCACATCGAGGAATCAATCCTCCCTGGGAACCAATGCCCTACTGGGAAACACTCCCCATTTCGATGTGAGAACGCGCCAGGATCAGAAATGGGAGGACCTCTACTCCACGCGTACTTCAGACGGCTGGCTTTCGGGGAGAAAAATCCTCGCTACGGGAGGACCGCTACGCCACGCGTCCTTACGACGATCATAGGGGAGAAAACTCCTTGCTAAGCAATGAAAGCGTCTTCCGGTGTGGAGTAGAAATGTACACATTTAGGCCAAAAAGGGACTGTCGCGAATTTGGCTTTCTCGCGATGCGCCCAGCAAAACATTGGTTTGGCTTTCTTTTCTGGCCGATTTCCTCCCTCACGGTTCTCATTCCTCTTCGAAAGTTGAAGAGCGTGTCTCTCTCGAGTTAGAAGGGCATTGAGGATTACAAATTGATCATGTGAAATGACCAGTGGGGAGACTGGTCTCCCAATGATCCTCAAGGGGGATTGTAAATCTGAAATTTCTCAGACTTGTGAATGTGAAAAATGTCCACATCGAGGAATCAATCCTCCCTGGGAACCAATGCCCTACTGGGAAACACTCCCCATTTCGATGTGAGAACGCGCCAGGATCAGAAATGGGAGGACCTCTACTCCACGCGTACTTCAGACGGCTGGCTTTAGGGGAGAAAAATCCTCGCTACGGTAGGACCGCTACGCCACGCGTCCTTAGGACGATCATAGGGGAGAAAACTCCTTGCTAAGCAATGAAAGCGTCTTCCGGTGTGGAGTGTAAATGTACACATTTAGGCCAAAAAGGGACTGTCGCGAATTTGGCTTTCTCGCGATGCGCCCAGCAAAACATTGGTTTGGCTTTCTTTTCTGGCCGATTTCCTCCCTCACGGTTCTCATTCCTCTTCGAAAGTGGAAGAGCATGTCTCTCTCGAGTTAGAAGGGCATTGAGTATTACAAATTGATCATGTGAAGTGACCAGTGGGGAGACTGGTCTCCCAATGATCCTCAAGGGGGATTGTAAATCTGAAATTTCTCAGACTTGTGAATGTGAAAAATGTCCACATCGAGGAATCAATCCTCCCTGGGAACCAATGCCCTACTGGGAAACACTCCCCATTTCGATGTGAGAACGCGCCAGGATCAGAAATGGGAGGACCTCTACTCCACGCGTACTTCAGACGGCTGGCTTTAGGGGAGAAAAATCCTCGCTACGGGAGGACCGCTACGCCACGCGTCCTTAGGACGATCATAGGGGAGAAAACTCCTTGCTAAGCAATGAAAGCGTCTTCCGGTGTGGAGTGGAAATGTACACATTTAGGCCAAAAAGGGACTGTCGCGAATTTGGCTTTCTCGCGATGCGCCCAGCAAAACATTGGTTTGGCTTTCTTTTCTGGCCGATTTCCTCCCTCACGGTTCTCATTCCTCTTCGAAAGTGGAAGAGCATGTCTCTCTCGAGTTAGAAGGGCATTGAGGATTACAAATTGATCATGTGAAATGACCAGTGGGGAGACTGGTCTCCCAATGATCCTCAAGGGGGATTGTAAATCTGAAATTTCTCAGACTTGTGAATGTGAAAAATGTCCACATCGAGGAATCAATCCTCCCTGGGAACCAATGCCCTACTGGGAAACACTCCCCATTTCGATGTGAGAATGCACCCGGATCAGAAATGGGAGGACCTCTACTCCACGCGTACTTCAGACGGCTGGCTTTCGGGGAGAAAAATCCTCGCTACGGGAGGACCGCTATGCCACGCGTCCTTACGACGATCATAGGGGAGAAAACTCCTTGCTACGCAATGAAAGCGTCTTCCGGTGTGGAGTGGAAATGTACACATTTAGGCCAAAAAGGGACTGTCGCGAATTTGGCTTTCTCGCGATGCGCCCAGCAAAACATTGATTTGGCTTTCTTTTCTGGCCGATTTCCTCCCTCACGGTTCTCATTCCTCTTCGAAAGTTGAAGAGCGTGTCTCTCTCGAGTTAGAAGGGCATTGAGGATTACAAATTGATCATGTGAAATGACCAGTGGGGAGACTGGTCTCCCAATGATCCTCAAGGGGGATTGTAAATCTGAAATTCCTCAGACTTGTGAATGTGAAAAATGTCCACATCGAGGAATCAATCCTCCCTGGGAACCAATGCCCTACTGGGAAACACTCCCCATTTCGATGTGAGAACGCGCCAGGACCAGAAATGGGAGGACCTCTACTCCACGCGTACTTCAGACGGCTGGCTTTTGGGGAGAAAAATCCTCGCTACGGGAGGACCGCTACGCCACGCGTCCTTACGACGATCATAGGGGAGAAAACTCCTTGCTAAGCAATGAAAGCGTCTTCCGGTGTGGAGTGTAAATGTACACATTTAGGCCAAAAAGGGACTGTCGCGAATTTGGCTTTCTCGCGATGCGCCCAGCAAAACATTGGTTTGGCTTTCTTTTCTGGCCGATTTCCTCCCTCACGGTTCTCATTCCTCTTCGAAAGTGGAAGAGCGTGTCTCTCTCGAGTTAGAAGGGCATTGAGGATTACAAATTGATCATATGAAATGACCAGTGGGGAGACTTGTCTCCCAATGATCCTCAAGGGGGATTGTAAATCTGCAATTTCTCAGACTTGTGAATGTGAAAAATCTCCACATTGAGGAATCAATCCTCCCTGGGAACCAATGCCCTACTGGGAAACATTCCCCATTTCGATGTGAGAACTCGCCAGGATCAGAAATGGGAGGACCTCTACTCCACGCGTACTTAAGACTATTATAGGGGAGAAAACTTCTTACTAAGCATTGAAAGAGTCTTCATATTTTGAATGTAAATGAACACATTTATGCCAAAAAGGCACTGTCGCTAATTTGGCTTTCTCGCAATGCGCCTAGCAAAACATTGGTTTGGCTTTCTTTTCTTGCCTATTTCCTCCCTCACTGTTCTAATTCCTCTTAAAAAGTTGAAGATCGTGTCTATCCCTAGTTAGAAGTGCATTGAGGATTACAAATTGATCATGTGAACTGACCAGTGGGGAGACTGGTCTCCCAATGATCCTCAAGGGGGATAGTAAATCTGAAATTTCTCAGACTTGTGAATGTGAAAAATGTCCACATTGAGGAATCAATCCTCCCTGGGAACCAATGCACTACTGGGAAACACTCTCCATTTCGATGTGAGAGCTCGCAGGATCAGAAATGGGAGGACCTCTACTCCACGCGTACTTAAGACTATTATAGGGGAGAAAACTCCTTGCTAAGCATTGAAAGAGTCTTCATATTTTGAATGTAAATGTACACATTTATGCAAAAAAAGGACTGTCGCTAATTTGGCTTTCTCGCAATGCGCCCAGCAAAACATTGGTTCGGCATTCTTTTCTGGCCTATTTCCTCCCTCACGGTTCTCATTCCTCTTCGAAAGTGGAAGAGCGTGTCTCTCTCGAGTTAGAAGGGCATTGAGGATTACAAATTGATCATGTGAAATGACCAGTGGGGAGACTGGTCTCCCAATGATCCTCAAGGGTGATTGTAAATCTGAAATTTCTCAGACTTGTGAATGTGAAAAACGTCCACATCGAGGAATCAATCCGCCCTGGGAACCAATGCCCTACTGGGAAACACTCCCCATTTCGATGTGAGAACGCGCCAGGATCAGAAATCGGAGGAACTCTACTTCACGCGTACTTCAGACGGCTGGCTTTCGGGGAGAAAAATCCTCGCTACGGGAGAACCGGTACGCCACGCGTCCTTACGACGATCATAGGGGAGAAAACTCCTTGCTAAGCAATGAAAGCGTCTTCCGGTGTGGAGTGTAAATGTACACATTTAGGCCAAAAAGGGACTGTCGCGAATTTGGCTTTCTCGCGATGCGCCCAGCAAAACATTGGTTTGGCTTTCTTTTCTGGCCAATTTCCTCCCTCACGGTTCTCATTCCTCTACGAAAGTGTAAGAGCGTGTCTCTCTCGAGTTAGAAGGGCATTGAGGATTACAAATTGATCATGTGAAATGACCAGTGGGGAGACTGGACTCCCAATGATCCTCAAGGGGGATTGTAAATCTGAAATTTCTCAGACTTGTTTATGTGAAAAATGTCCACATCGAGGAATCAATCCTCCCTGGGAACCAATGCCCTACTGGGAAACACTCCCCATTTCGATGTTAGAACGCGCCAGGATCAGAAATGGGAGGACCTCTACTCCACGCGTACTTCAGACGGCTGGCTTTCGGGGAGAAAAATCCTCGCTACGGGAGGACCGCTACGCCACGCGTCCTTACGACGATCATAGGGGAGAAAACTCCTTGCTAAGCGATGAAAGCGTCTTCCGGTGTGGAGTGTAAATGTACACATTTAGGCCAAAAAGGGACTGTCGCGAATTTGGCTTTCTCGCGATGCGCCCAGCAAAACATTGGTTTGGCTTTCTTTTCTGGCCGATTTCCTCCCTCACGGTTCTCATTCCTCTTCGAAAGTCGAAGAGCGTGTCACTCTCGAGTTAGAAGGGCATTGAGGATTACAAATTGATCATGTGAAATGACCAGTGGGGAGACTGGTCTCCCAATGATCCTCAAGGGGGATTGTAAATCTGAAATTTCTCAGACTTGTGAATGTGAAAAATGTCCACATCGAGGAATCAATCCTCCCTGGGAACCAATGCCCTACTGGGAAACCCTCCCCATTTCGATGTGAGAACGCGCCAGGATGAGAAATGGGAGGACCTCTACTCCACGCGTACTTCAGACGGCTGGCTTTCGGGGAGAAAAATCCTCGCTACGGGAGGACCGCTACGCCACGCGTCCTTACGACGATCATAGGGGAGAAAACTCCTTGCTACGCAATGAAAGCGTCTTCCGGTGTGGAGTGGAAATGTACACATTTCGGCCAAAAAGGGACTGTCGCGAATTTGGCTTTCTCGCGATGCGCCCAGCAAAACATTGATTTGGCTTTCTTTTCTGGCCGATTTCCTCCCTCACGGTTCTCATTCCTCTTCGAAAGTTGAAGAGCGTGTCTCTCTCGAGTTAGAAGGGCATTGAGGATTACAAATTGATCATGTGAAATGACCAGTGGGGAGACTGGTCTCCCAATGATCCTCAAGGGGGATCGTAAATCTGAAATTTCTCAGACTTGTGAATGTGAAAAATGTCCACATCGAGGAATCAATCCTCCCTGGGAACCAATGCCCTACTGGGAAACACTCCCCATTTCGATGTGAGAACGCGCCAGGATCAGAAATGGGAGGACCTCTACTCCACGCGTACTTCAGACGGCTGGCTTTCGGGGAGAAAAATCCTCGCTACGGGAGGACCGCTACGCCACCCGTCCTTACGACGATCATAGGGGAGAAAACTCCTTGCTAAGCAATGAAAGCGTCTTCCGGTGTGGAGTGTAAATGTACACATTTAGGCCAAAAAGGGACTGTCGCGAATTTGGCTTTCTCGCGATGCGCCCAGCAAAACATTGGTTTGGCTTTCTTTTCTGGCCGATTTCCTCCCTCACGGTTCTCATTCCTCTTCGAAAGTGGAAGAGCATGTCTCTCTCGAGTTAGAAGGGCATTGAGGATTACAAATTGATCATGTGAAATGACCAGTGGGGAGACTGGTCTCCCAATGATCCTCAAGGGGGATTGTAAATCTGAAATTTCTCAGACTTGTGAATGTGAAAAATGTCCACATCGAGGAATCAATCCTCCCTGGGAACCAATGCCCTACTGGGAAACACTCCCCATTTCGATGTGAGAACGCGCCAGGATCAGAAATGGGAGGACCTCTACTCCACGCGTACTTCAGACGGCTGGCTTTCGGGGAGAAAAATCCTCGCTACGGGAGGACCGCTACGCCACGCGTCCTTACGACGATCCTAGGGGAGAAAACTCCTTGCTAAGCAATGAAAGCGTCTTCCGGTGTGGAGTGGAAATGTACACATTTAGGCCAAAAAGGGACTGTCGCGAATTTGGCTTTCTCGCGATGCGCCCAGCAAAACATTGGTTTGGCTTTCTTTTCTGGCCGATTTCCTCCCTCACGGTTCTCATTCCTCTTTGAGAGTTGAAGAGCGTGTCTCTCTCGAGTTAGAAGGGCATTGAGGATTACAAATTGATCATGTGAAATGACCAGTGGGGAGACTGGTCTCCCAATGATCCTCAAGGGGGATTGTAAATCTGAAATTTCTCAGACTTGTGAATGTGAAAAATGTCCACATCGAGGAATCAATCCTCCCTGGGAACCAATGCCCTACTGGGAAACACTCCCCATTTCGATGTGAGAACGCGCCAGGATCAGAAATGGGAGGACCTCTACTCCACGCGTACTTCAGACGGCTGGCTTTCGGGGAGAAAAATCCTCGCTACGGGAGGACCGCTACGCCACGCGTCCTTACGACTATTAGAGGGGAGAAAACTCCTTGCTAAGCAATGAAAGCGTCTTCCGGTTTTGAGTGTAAATGTACACATTTAGGCCAAAAAGGGACTGTCGCAAATTTGGCTTTCTCGCGATGCGCCCAGCAAAACATTGGTTTGGCTTTCTTTTCTGGCCGATTTCCTCCCTCACGGTTCTCATTCCTCTTCGAAAGTTGAAGAGCGTGTCTCTCTCGAGTTACAAGTGCATTGAGGATTACAAATTGATCATGTGAAATGACCAGTGGGGAGACTGGTCTCCCAATGATCCTCAAGGGGGATTGTAAATCTGCAATTTCTCAGACTTGTGAATGTGAAAAATGTCCACATTGAGGAATCAATCCTCCCTGGGAACCAATGCCCTACTGGGAAACATTCCCCATTTCGATGTGAGAACTCGCCAGGATCAGAAATGGGAGGACCTCTACTCCACGCGTACTTAAGACTATTATAGGGGAGAAAACTCCTTGCTAAGCATTGAAAGAGTCTTCATATTTTGAATGTAAATGAACACATTTATGCCAAAAAGGGACTGTCGCTAATTTGGCTTTCTCGCAATGCGCCTAGCAAAACATTGGTTTGGCTTTCTTTTCTTGCCTATTTCCTCCCTCACTGTTCTAATTCCTCTTAGAAAGTTGAAGATCGTGTCTATCCCTAGTTAGAAGTGCATTGAGGATTACAAATTGATCATGTGAACTGACCAGTGGGGAGACTGGTCTCCCAATGATCCTCAAGGGGGATAGTAAATCTAAAATTTCTCAGACTTGTGAATGTGAAAAATGTCCACATTGAGGAATCAATCCTCCCTGGGAACCAATGCCCTACTGGGAAACACTCTCCATTTCGATGTGAGAGCTCGCAGGATCAGAAATGGGAGGACCTCTACTGCACGCGTACTTAAGACTATTATAGGGGAGAAAACTCCTTGCTAAGCATTGAAAGAGTCTTCATATTTTGAATGTAAATGTACACATTTATGCAAAAAAAGGACTGTCGCTAATTTGGCTTTCTCGCAATGCGCCCAGCAAAACATTGGTTTGGCATTCTTTTCTGGCCTATTTCCTCCCTCACGGTTCTCATTCCTCTTCGAAAGTTGAAGAGCGTGTCTCTCTCGAGTTAGAAGGGCATTGAGGATTACAAATTGATCATGTGAACTGACCAGTGGGGAGACTGGACTCCCAATGATCCTCAAGGGTGATTGTAAATCTGAAATTTCTCAGACTTGTGAATGTGAAAAATGTCCACATTGAGGAATCAATCCTCCCTGGGAACCAATGCCCTACTGGGAAACACTCCCCATTTCGATGTGAGAACGCACCAGGATCAGAAATGGGAGGACCTCTACTACACGCGTACTTCAGACGGCTGGCTTTCGGGGAGAAAAATCCTCGCTACGGGAGGACCGCTACGCCACCCGTCCTTACGACGATCATAGGGGAGAAAACTCCTTGCTAAGCAATGAAAGCGTCTTCCGGTGTGCAGTGGAAATGTACACATTTCGGCCAAAAAGGGACTGTCGCGAATTTGGGTTTCTCGCGATGCGCCCAGCAAAACATTGATTTGGCTTTCTTTTCTGGCCGATTTCCTCCCTCACGGTTCTCATTCCTCTTCGAAAGTTGAAGAGCGTGTCTCTCTCGAGTTAGAAGGGCATTGAGGATTACAAATTGATCATGTGAAATGACCAGTGGGGAGACTGGTCTCCCAATGATCCTCAAGGGGGATTGTAAATCTGAAATTTCTCAGACTTGTGAATGTGAAAAATGTCCACATCGAGGAATCAATCCTCCCTGGGAACCAATGCCCTACTGGGAAACACTCCCCATTTCGATGTGAGAACGCGCCAGGATCAGAAATGGGAGGACCACTACTCCACGCGTACTTCAGACGGCTGGCTTTCGGGGAGAAAAATCCTCGCTACGGGAGGACCGCTACGCCACGCGTCCTTACGACGATCATAGGGGAGAAAACTCCTTGCTAAGCAATGAAAGCGTCTTCCGGTGTGGAGTGTAAATGTACACATTTAGGCCAAAAAGGGACTGTCGCGAATTTGGCTTTCTCGCGATGCGCCCAGCAAAACATTGGTTTGGCTTTCTTTTCTGGCCGATTTCCTCCCTCACGGTTCTCATTCCTCTTCGAAAGTGGAAGAGCATGTCTCTCTCGAGTTAGAAGGGCATTGAGGATTACAAATTGATCATGTGAAATGACCAGTGGGGAGACTGGTCTCCCAATGATCCTCAAGGGGGATTGTAAATCTGAAATTTCTCAGACTTGTGAATGTGAAAAATGTCCACATCGAGGAATCAATCCTCCCTGGGAACCAATGCCCTACTGGGAAACACTCCCCATTTCGATGTGAGAACGCGCCAGGATCAGAAATGGGAGGACCTCTACTCCACGCGTACTTCAGACGGCTGGCTTTCGAGGAGAAAAATCCTCGCTACGGGAGGACCGCTACGCCACGCGTCCTTACGACGATCATAGGGGAGAAAACTCCTTGCTAAGCAATGAAAGCGTCTTCCGGTGTGGAGTGGAAATGTACACATTTAGGCCAAAAAGGGACTGTCGCGAATTTGGCTTTCTCGCGATGCGCCCAGCAAAACATTGGTTTGGCTTTCTTTTCTGGCCGATTTCCTCCCTCACGGTTCTCATTCCTCTTTGAGAGTTGAAGAGCGTGTCTCTCTCGAGTTAGAAGGGCATTGAGGATTACAAATTGATCATGTGAAATGACCAGTGGGGAGACTGGTCTCCCAATGATCCTCAAGGGGGATTGTAAATCTGAAATTTCTCAGACTTGTGAATGTGAAAAATGTCCACATCGAGGAATCAATCCTCCCTGGGAACCAATGCCCTACTGGGAAAAACTCCCCATTTCGATGTGAGAACGCGCCAGGATCAGAAATGGGAGGACCTCTACTCCACGCGTACTTCAGACGGCTGGCTTTCGGGGAGAAAAATCCTCGCTACGGGAGGACCGCTACGCCACGCGTCCTTACGACTATTAGAGGGGAGAAAACTCCTTGCTAAGCAATGAAAGCGTCTTCCGGTTTTGAGTGTAAATGTACACATTTAGGCCAAAAAGGGACTGTCGCAAATTTGGCTTTCTCGCGATGCGCCCAGCAAAACATTGGTTTGGCTTTCTTTTCTGGCCGATTTCCTCCCTCACGGTTCTCATTCCTCTTCGAAAGTCGAAGAGCGTGTCTCTCTCGAGTTAGAAGTGCATTGAGGATTACAAATTGATCATGTGAAATGACCAGTGGGGAGACTGGTCTCCCAATGATCCTCAAGGGGGATTGTAAATCTGCAATTTCTCAGACTTGTGAATGTGAAAAATGTCCACATTGAGGAATCAATCCTCCCTGGGAACCAATGCCCTACTGGGAAACATTCCCCATTTCGATGTGAGAACTCGCCAGGATCAGAAATGGGAGGACCTCTACTCCACGCGTACTTAAGACTATTATAGGGGAGAAAACTCCTTGCTAAGCATTGAAAGAGTCTTCATATTTTGAATGTAAATGAACACATTTATGCCAAAAAGGGACTGTCGCTAATTTGGCTTTCTCGCAATGCGCCTAGCAAAACATTGGTTTGGCTTTCTTTTCTTGCCTATTTCCTCCCTCACTGTTCTAATTCCTCTTAGAAAGTTGAAGATCGTGTCTATCCCTAGTTAGAAGTGCATTGAGGATTACAAATTGATCATGTGAACTGACCAGTGGGGAGACTGGTCTCCCAATGATCCTCAAGGGGGATAGTAAATCTAAAATTTCTCAGACTTGTGAATGTGAAAAATGTCCACATTGAGGAATCAATCCTCCCTGGGAACCAATGCCCTACTGGGAAACACTCTCCATTTCGATGTGAGAGCTCGCAGGATCAGAAATGGGAGGACCTCTACTGCACGCGTACTTAAGACTATTATAGGGGAGAAAACTCCTTGCTAAGCATTGAAAGAGTCTTCATATTTTGAATGTAAATGTACACATTTATGCAAAAAAAGGACTGTCGCTAATTTGGCTTTCTCGCAATGCGCCCAGCAAAACATTGGTTTGGCATTCTTTTCTGGCCTATTTCCTCCCTCACGGTTCTCATTCCTCTTCGAAAGTGGAAGAGCATGTCTCTCTCGAGTTAGAAGGGCATTGAGGATTACAAATTGATCATGTGAAATGACCAGTGGGGAGACTGGTCTCCCAATGATCCTCAAGGGGGATTGTAAATCTGAAATTTCCCAGACTTGTGAATGTGAAAAATGTCCACATCGAGGAATCAATCCTCCCTGGGAACCAATGCCCTACTGGGAAACACTCCCCATTTCCATGTGAGAACGCGCCAGGATCAGAAATGGGAGGACCTCTACTCCACGCGTACTTCAGACGGCTGGCTTTCGGGGAGAAAAATCCTCGCTACGGAAGGACCGCTACGCCACGCGTCCTTACGACGATCATAGGGGAGAAAACTCCTTGCTAAGCAATGAAAGCGTCTTCCGGTGTGGAGTGTAAATGTACACATTTAGGCCAAAAAGGGACTGTCGCGAATTTGGCTTTCTCGCGATGCGCCCAACAAAACATTGGTTTGGCTTTCTTTTCTGGCCGATTTCCTCACTCACGGTTCTCATTCCTCTTTGAGAGTTGAAGAGCGTGTCTCTCTCGAGTTAGAAGGGCATTGAGGATTACAAATTGATCATGTGAAATGACCAGTGGGGAGACTGGTCTCCCAAAGATCCTCAAGGGGGATTGTAAATCTGAAATTTCTCAGACTTGTGAATGTGAAAAATGTCCACATCGAGGAATCAATCCTCCCTGGGAACCAATGCCCTACTGGGAAACACTCTCCATTTCGATGTGAGAGGTCGCAGGATCAGAAATGGGAGGACTTCTACACCACGCGTACTTCAGACGGCTGGCTTTAGGGGAGAAAAATCCTCGCTATGGGAGGACCGCTACGCCACGCGTCCTTACGACTATTAGAGGGGAGAAAACTCCTTGCTAAGCAATGAAAGCGTCTTCCAGTTTGGAGAGTAAATGTACACATTTAGTCCAAAAAGGGACTGTCGCTAATTTGGCTTTCTCGCAATGCGCCTAGCAAAACATTGGTTTGGCTTTCTTTTCTTGCCTATTTCCTCCCTCACTGTTCTAATTCCTCTTAGAAAGTTGAAGATCGTGTCTATCCCTAGTTAGAAGTGCATTGAGGATTACAAATTGATCATGTGAACTGACCAGTGGGGAGACTGGTCTCCCAATGATCCTCAAGGGGGATAGTAAATCTGAAATTTCTCAGACTTGTGAATGTGAAAAATGTCCACATCGAGGAATCAATCCTCCCTGGGAACCAATGCCCTACTGGGAACCACTCCCCATTTCGATGTGAGAACGCGCCAGGATCAAAAATGGGAGGACATCTACTCCACGCTTACTTCAGACGGCTGGCTTTCGAGGAGAAAAATCCTCGCTACGGGAGGACCGCTACGCAACGCGTCCTTACGACAATCATAGGGGAGAAAACTCCTTGCTAAGCAATGAAAGCGTCTTCCGGTGTGGAGTGTAAATGTACACATTTAGGCCAAAAAGGGACTGTCACGAATTTGGCTTTCTCGCGATGCGCCCAGCAAAACATTGGTTTGGCTTCCTTTTCTGGCCGATTTCCTCCCTCACGGTTCTCATTCCTCTTCGAAAGTGGAAGAGCATGTCTCTCTCGAGTTAGAAGGGCATTGAGGATTACAAATTGATCATGTGAAATGACCAGTGGGGACACTGGTCTCCCAATGATCCTCAAGGGGGATTGTAAATCTGAAATTTCTCAGACTTGTGAATGTGAAAAATGTCCACATCGAGGAATCAATCCTCCCTGGGAACCAATGCCCTACAGGGAAACACTCCCCATTTCGATGTGAGAACGCGCCAGGATCAGAAATGGGAGGACCTCTACTCCACGCGTACTTCAGACGGCTGGCTTTCGGGGAGAAAAATCCTCGCTATGGGAGGACCGCTACGCCACGCGTCCTTACGACGATCATAGGGGAGAAAACTCCTTGCTAAGCAATGAAAGCGTCTTCCGGTGTGGAGTGTAAATGTACACATTTAGGCCAAAAAGGGACTGTCGCGAATTTGGCTTTCTCGCGATGCGCCCAGCAAAACATTGGTTTGGCTTTCTTTTCTGGCCGATTTCCTCCCTCACGGTTCTCATTCCTCTTCGAAAGTGGAAGAGCATGTCTCTGTCGATTTAGAAGGGCATTGAGGATTACAAATTGATCATGTGAAATGACCAGTGGGGAGACTGGTCTCCCAATGATCCTCAAGGGGGATTGTAAATCTGCAATTTCTCAGACTTGTGAATGTGAAAAATGTCCACATCGAGGAATCAATCCTCCCTGGGAACCAATGCCCTACTGGGAAACACTCCCCATTTCGATGTGAGAACGCGCCAGGATCAGAAATGGGAGGACCTCTACTTCACGCGTACTTCAGACGGCTGGCTTTCGGGGAGAAAAATCCTCGCTACGGGAGGACCGCTACGCCACGCATCCTTACGACGATCATAGGGGAGAAAACTCCTTGCTAAGCAATGAAAGCGTCTTCCGGTGTGGAGTGTAAATGTACACATTTAGGCCAAAAAGGGACTGTCGCGAATTTGGCATTCTCGCGATGCACCCAGCAAAACATTGGTTTGGCTTTCTTTTCTGGCCGATTTCCTCCCTCACGGTTCTCATTCCTCTTCGAAAGTGGAAGAGCGTGTCTCTCTCGAGTTAGAAGGGCATTGAGGATAACAAATTGATCATGTGAAATGACCAGTGGGGAGACTGGTCTCCCAATTATCCTCAAGGGGTATTGTAAATCTGAAATTTCTCAGACTTGTGAATGTGAAAAATGTCCACATTGAAGAATCAATCCTCCCTGGGAACCAATGCCCTACTGGGAAACACTCTCCATTTCGATGTGAGAGCTCGCAGGATCAGAAATGGGAGGACCTCTACTCCACGCGTACTTAAGACTATTATAGGGGAGAAAACTCCTTGCTAAGCATTGAAAGAGTCTTCATATTTTGAATGTAAATGAACACATTTATGCCAAAAAGGGACTGTCGCTAATTTGGCTTTCTCGCAATGCGCCTAGCAAAACATTGGTTTGGCTTTCTTTTCTTGCCTATTTCCTCCCTCACTGTTCTAATTCCTCTTAGAAAGTTGAAGATCGTGTCTATCCCTAGTTTGAAGTGCATTGAGGATTACAAATTGATCATGTGAACTGACCAGTGGGGAGACTGGTCTCCCAATGATCCTCAAGGGGGATAGTAAATCTGAAATTTCTCAGACTTGTGAATGTGAAAAATGTCCACATTGAGGAATCAATCCTCCCTGGGAACCAATGCCCTACTGGGAAGCAATCTCCATTTCGATGTGAGAGCTCGCCGGATCAGAAATGGGAGGACCTCTACTCCACGCGTACTTAAGACTATTATAGGGGAGAAAACTCCTTGCTAAGCATTGAAAGAGTCTTCATATTTTAAATGTAAATGTACACATTTATGCCAAAAAGGGACTGTCGCTAATTTGGCTTTCTCGCAATGCGCCTAGCAAAACATTGGTTTGGCTTTCTTTTCTTGCCTATTTCCTCCCTCACGGTTCTCATTCCTCTTCGAAAGTTGAAGAGCGTGTCTCTCTCGAGTTAGAAGTGCATTGAGGATTACAAATTGATCATGTAAACTGACCAGTGGGGAGACTGGACTCCCAATGATCCTCAAGGGGGATTGTAAATCTGAAATTTCTCAGACTTGTGAATGTGAAAAATGTCCACATCGAGGAATCAATCCTCCCTGGGAACCAATGCCCTACTGGGAAACACTCCCCATTTCGATGTGAGAATGCACCAGGATCAGAAATGGGAGGACCTCTACTCCACACGTACTTCAGACGGCTGGCTTTCGGGGAGAAAAATCCTCGCTACGGGAGGACCGCTACGCCACGCGTCCTTACGACGATCATAGGGGAGAAAACTCCTTGCTAAGCAATGAAAGCGTCTTCCGGTGTGGAGTGTAAATGTACACATTTAGGCCAAAAAGGGACTGTCGCGAATTTGGCTTTCTCGCGATGCGCCCAGCAAAACATTGGTTTGGCTTTCTTTTCTGGCCGATTTCCTCCCTCACGGTTCTCATTCCTCTTCGAAAGTGGAAGAGCATGTCTCTCTCGAGTTAGAAGGGCATTGAGGATTACAAATTGATCATGTGAAATGACCAGTGGGGAGACTGGTCTCCCAATGATCCTCAAGGGGGATTGTAAATCTGAAATTTCTCAGACTTGTGAATGTGAAAAATGTCCACATCGAGGAATCAATCCTCCCTGGGAACCAATGCCCTACTGGGAAACACTCCCCATTTCGATGTGAGAACGCGCCAGGATCAGAAATGGGAGGACCTCTACTCCACGCGTACTTCTGACGGCTGGCTTTCGGGGAGAAAAATCCTCGCTACGGGAGGACCGCTACGCCACGCGTCCTTACGACGATCATAGGGGAGAAAACTCCTTGCTAAGTAATGAAAGCGTCTTCCGGTGTGGAGTGTAAATGTACACATTTAGGCCAAAAAGGGACTGTCGCGAATTTGGCTTTCTCGCGATGCGCCCAGCAAAACATTGGTTTGACTTTCTTTTCTGGCCGATTTCCTCCCTCACGGTTCTCATTCCTCTTTGAGAGTTGAAGAGCGTGTCTCTCTCGAGTTAGAAGGGCATTGAGGATTACAAATTGATCATGTGAAATGACCAGTGGGGAGACTGGTTTCCCAATGATCCTCAAGGGGGATTGTAAATCTGCAATTTCTCAGACTTGTGAATGTGAAAAATGTCCACATTGAGGAATCAATCGTCCCTGGGAACCAATGCCCTACTGGGAAACACTCCCCATTTCGATGTGAGAACGCACCAGGATCAGAAATGGGAGGACCTCTACTCCACGCGTACTTCAGAGGGCTGGCTTTCGGGGAGAAAAATCGTCGCTACGGGAGGACCGCTACGCCACGCGTCCTTACGACAATCATAGGGGAGAAAACTCCTTGCTAAGCAATGAAAGCGTCTTCCGGTGTGGAGTGTAAATGTACACATTTAGGCCAAAAAGGGACTGTCGTGAATTTGGCTTTCTCGCGATGCGCCCAGCAAAACATTGGTTTGGCTTTCTTTTCTGGCCGATTTCCTCCCTCACGGTTCTCATTCCTCTTTGAGAGTTGAAGAGCGTGTCTCTCTCGAGTTAGAAGGGCATTGAGGATTACAAATTGATCATGTGAAATGACCAGTGGGGAGACTGGTCTCCCAATGATCCTCAAGGGGGATTGTAAATCTGAAATTTCTCAGACTTGTGAATGTGAAAAATGTCCACATCGAGGAATCAATCCTCCCTGGTAACCAATGCCCTACTGGGAAACACTCCCCATTTCGATGTGAGAACGCGCCAGAATCAGAAATGGGAGGACCTCTACTCCACGCGTACTTCAGACGGCTGGCTTTCGGGGAGAAAAATCGTCGCTACGGGAGGACCGCTACGCCACGCGTCCTTACGACTATTAGAGGGGAGAAAACTCCTTGCTAAGCAATGAAAGCGTCTTCCGGTTTTGAGTGTAAATGTACACATTTAGGCCAAAAAGGGACTGTCGCAAATTTGGCTTTCTCGCGATGCGCCCAGCAAAACATTGGTTTGGCATTCTTTTCTGGCCTATTTCTTCACTCACGGTTCTCATTCCTCTTCGAAAGTTGAAGAGCGTGTCTCTCTCGAGTTAGAAGTGCATTGAGGATTACAAATTGATCATGTGAACTGACCAGTGGGGAGACTGGTCTCCCAATGATCCTCAAGGGGGATTGTAAATCTGAAATTTCTCAGACTTGTGAATGTGAAAAATGTCCACATTGAGGAATCAATCCTCCCTGGGAACCAATGCCCTACTGGGAAGCATTCCCCATTTCGATGTGAGAACTCGCCAGGATCAGAAATGGGAGGACCTCTACTCCACGCGTACTTAAGACTATTATAGGGGAGAAAACTCCTTGCTAAGCATTGAAAGAGTCTTCATATTTTGAATGTAAATGAACACATTTATGCCAAAAAGGGACTGTCGCTAATTTGGCTTTCTCGCAATGCGCCTAGCAAAACATTGGTTTGGCTTTCTTTTCTTGCCTATTTCCTCCCTCACTGTTCTAATTCCTCTTAGAAAGTTGAAGATCGTGTCTATCCCTAGTTAGAAGTGCATTGAGGATTACAAATTGATCATGTGAACTGACCAGTGGGGAGACTGGTCTCCCAATGATCCTCAAGGGGGATTGTAAATCTGAAATTTCTCAGACTTGTGAATGTGAAAAATGTCCACATTGAGGAATCAATCCTCCCTGGGAACCAATGCCCTACTGGGAAACACTCTCCATTTCGATGTGAGAGCTCGCAGGATCAGAAATGGGAGGACCTCTACTCCACGCGTATTTAAGACTATTATAGGGGAGAAAACTCCTTGCTAAGCATTGAAAGAGTCTTCATATTTTGAATGTAAATGTACACATTTATGCAAAAAAAGGACTGTCGCTAATTTGGCTTTCTTGCAATGCGCCCAGCAAAACATTGGTTTGGCATTCTTTTCTGGCCTATTTCCTACCTCACGGTTCTCATTCCTCTTCGAAAGTTGAAGAGCGTGTCTCTCTCGAGTTAGAAGTGCATTGAGGATTACAAATTGATCATGTGAACTGACCAGTGGGGAGACTGGACTCCCAATGATCCTCAAGGGGGATTGTAAATCTGAAATTTCTCAGACTTGTGAATGTGAAAAATGTCCACATTGAGGAATCAATCCTCCCTGGGAACCAATGCCCTACTGGGAAACACTCCCCATTTCGATGTGAGAATGCACCAGGATCAGAAATGGGAGGACCTCTACTCCACGCGTACTTCAGACGGCTGGCTTTCGGGGAGAAAAATCCTCGCTACGGGAGGACCGCTACGCCACGCGTCCTTACGACTATCAGAGGAGAGAAAACTCCTTGCTAAGCAATGAAAGCGTCTTCCGGTGTGGAGTGTAAATGTACACATTTAGGCCAAAAAGGGACTGTCGCGAATTTGGCTTTCTCGCGATGCGCCCAGCAAAACATTGGTTTGGCATTCTTTTCTGGCCTATTTCCTCCCTCACGGTTCTCATTCCTCTTCGAAAGTGGAAGAGCATGTCTCTCTCGAGTTAGAAGGGCATTGAGGATTACAAATTGATCATGTGAAATGACCAGTGGGGAGACTGGTCTCCCAATGATCCTCAAGGGGGATTGTAAATCTGAAATTTCCCAGACTTGTGAATGTGAAAAATGTCCACATCGAGGAATCAATCCTCCCTGGGAACCAATGCCCTACTGGGAAACACTCCCCATTTCCATGTGAGAACGCGCCAGGATCAGAAATGGGAGGACCTCTACTCCACGCGTATTTCAGACGGCTGGCTTTCGGGGAGAAAAATCCTTGCTACGGGAGGACCGCTACGCCACGCGTCCTTACGACGATCATAGGGGAGAAAACTCCTTGCTAAGCAATGAAAGCGTCTTCCGGTGTGGAGTGTAAATGTACACATTTAGGCCAAAAAGGGACTGTCGCGAATTTGGCTTTCTCGCGATGCGCCCAGCAAAACATTGGTTTGGCTTTCTTTTCTGGCCGATTTCCTCCCTCACGGTTCTCATTCCTCTTCGAAAGTGGAAGAGCATGTCTCTCTCGAGTTAGAAGGGCATTGAGGATTACAAATTGATCATGTGAAATGACCAGTGGGGAGACTGGTCTCCCAATGATCCTCAAGGGGGATTGTAAATCTGAAATTTCTCAGACTTGTGAATGTGAAAAATGTCCACATCGAGGAATCAATCCTCCCTGGGAACCAATGCCCTACTGGGAAACACTCCCCATTTCGATGTGAGAACGCGCCAGGATCAGAAATGGGAGGACCTCTACTCCACGCGTACTTCTGACGGCTGGCTTTCGGGGAGAAAAATCCTCGCTACGGGAGGACCGCTACGCCACACGTCCTTACGACGATCATAGGGGAGAAAACTCCTTGCTAAGCAATGAAAGCGTCTTCCGGTGTGGAGTGTAAATGTACACATTTAGGCCAAAAAGGGACTGTCGCGAATTTGGCTTTCTCGCGATGCGCCCAGCAAAACATTGGTTTGACTTTCTTTTCTGGCCGATTTCCTCCCTCACGGTTCTCATTCCTCTTTGAGAGTTGAAGAGCGTGTCTCTCTCGAGTTAGAAGGGCATTGAGGATTACAAATTGATCATGTGAAATGACCAGTGGGGAGACTGGTCTCCCAATGATCCTCAAGGGGGATTGTAAATCTGCAATTTCTCAGACTTGTGAATGTGAAAAATGTCCACATTGAGGAATCAATCCTCCCTGGGAACCAATGCCCTACTGGGAAACACTCCCCATTTCGATGTGAGAATGCACCAGGATCAGAAATGGGAGGACCTCTACTCCACGCGTACTTCAGACGGCTGGCTTTCGGGGAGAAAAATCGTCGCTACGGGAGGACCGCTACGCCACGCGTCCTTACGACTATCAGAGGGGAGAAAACTCCTTGCTAAGCAATGAAAGCGTCTTCCGGTGTGGAGTGTAAATGTACACATTTAGGCCAAAAAGGGACTGTCGCGAATTTGGCTTTCTCGCGATGCGCCCAGCAAAACATTGGTTTGGCATTCTTTTCTGGCCTATTTCCTCCCTCACGGTTCTCATTCCTCTTCGAAAGTGGAAGAGCATGTCTCTCTCGAGTTAGAAGGGCATTGAGTATTACAAATTGATCATGTGAAATGACCAGTGGGGAGACTGGTCTCCCAATGATCCTCAAGGGGGATTGTAAATCTGAAATTTCCCAGACTTGTGAATGTGAAAAATGTCCACATCGAGGAATCAATCCTCCCTGGGAACCAATGCCCTACTGGGAAACACTCCCCATTTCCATGTGAGAACGCGCCAGGATCAGAAATGGGAGGATCTCTACTCCACGCGTACTTCAGACGGCTGGCTTTCGGGGAGAAAAATCCTCGCTACGGGAGGACCGCTACGCCACGCGTCCTTACGACGATCATAGGGGAGAAAACTCCTTGCTAAGCAATGAAAGCGTCTTCCGGTGTGGAGTGTAAATGTACACATTTAGGCCAAAAAGGGACTGTCGCGAATTTGGCTTTCTCGCGATGCGCCCAACAAAACATTGGTTTGGCTTTCTTTTCTGGCCGATTTCCTCACTCACGGTTCTCATTCCTCTTTGAGAGTTGAAGAGCGTGTCTCTCTCGAGTTAGAAGGGCATTGAGGATTACAAATTGATCATGTGAAATGACCAGTGGGGAGACTGGTCTCCCAAAGATCCTCAAGGGGGATTGTAAATCTGAAATTTCTCAGACTTGTGAATGTGAAAAATGTCCACATCGAGGAATCAATCCTCCCTGGGAACCAATGCCCTACTGGGAAACACTCTCCATTTCGATGTGAGAGCTCGCAGGATCAGAAATGGGAGGACTTCTACACCACGCGTACTTCAGACGGCTGGCTTTAGGGGAGAAAAATCCTCGCTATGGGAGGACCGCTACGCCACGCGTCCTTACGACTATTAGAGGGGAGAAAACTCCTTGCTAAGCAATGAAAGCGTCTTCCAGTTTGGAGAGTAAATGTACACATTTAGTCCAAAAAGGGACTGTCGCTAATTTGGCTTTCTCGCAATGCGCCTAGCAAAACATTGGTTTGGCTTTCTTTTCTTGCCTATTTCCTCCCTCACTGTTCTAATTCCTCTTAGAAAGTTGAAGATCGTGTCTATCCCTAGTTAGAAGTGCATTGAGGATTACAAATTGATTATGTGAACTGACCAGTGGGGAGACTGGTCTCCCAATGATCCTCAAGGGGGATAGTAAATCTGAAATTTCTCAGACTTGTGAATGTGAAAAATGTCCACATCGAGGAATCAATCCTCCCTGGGAACCAATGCCGTACTGGGAACCACTCCCCATTTCGATGTGAGAACGCGCCAGGATCAGAAATGGGAGGACATCTACTCCACGCTTACTTCAGACGGCTGGCATTCGAGGAGAAAAATCCTCGCTACGGGAGGACCGCTACGCCACGCGTCCTTACGACAATCATAGGGGAGAAAACTCCTTGCTAAGCAATGAAAGCGTCTTCCGGTGTGGAGTGTAAATGTACACATTTAGGCCAAAAAGGGAGTGTCGCGAATTTGGCTTTCTCGCGATGCGCCCAGCAAAACATTGGTTTGGCTTCCTTTTCTGGCCGATTTCCTCCCTCACGGTTCTCATTCCTCTTCGAAAGTGGAAGAGCATGTCTCTCTCGAGTTAGAAGGGCATTGAGGATTACAAATTGATCATGTGAAATGACCAGTGGGGACACTGGTCTCCCAATGATCCTCAAGGGGGATTGTAAATCTGAAATTTCTCAGACTTGTGAATGTGAAAAATGTCCACATCGAGGAATCAATCCTCCCTGGGAACTAATGCCCTACTGGGAAACACTCCCCATTTCGATGTGAGAACGCGCCAGGATCAGAAATGGGAGGACCTCTACTCCACGCGTACTTCAGACGGCTGGCTTTCGGGGAGAAAAATCCTCGCTACGGGAGGACCGCTACGCCACGCGTCCTTACGACAATCATAGGGGAGAAAACTCCTTGCTAAGCAATGAAAGCGTCTTCCGGTGTGGAGTGTAAATGTACACATTTAGGCCAAAAAGGGACTGTCGCGAATTTGGCATTCTCGCGATGCACCCAGCAAAACATTGGTTTGGCTTTCTTTTCTGGCCGATTTCCTCCCTCACGGTTCTCATTCCTCTTCGAAAGTGGAAGAGCGTGTCTCTCTCGAGTTAGAAGGGCATTGAGGATAACAAATTGATCATGTGAAATGACCAGTGGGGAGACTGGTCTCCCAATTATCCTCAAGGGGTATTGTAAATCTGAAATTTCTCAGACTTGTGAATGTGAAAAATGTCCACATTGAAGAATCAATCCTCCCTGGGAACCAATGCCCTACTGGGAAACACTCTCCATTTCGATGTGAGAGCTCGCAGGATCAGAAATGGGAGGACCTCTACTCCACGCGTACTTAAGACTATTATAGGGGAGAAAACTCCTTGCTAAGCATTGAAAGAGTCTTCATATTTTGAATGTAAATGAACACATTTATGCCAAAAAGGGACTGTCGCTAATTTGGCTTTCTCGCAATGCGCCTAGCAAAACATTGGTTTGGCTTTCTTTTCTTGCCTATTTCCTCCCTCACTGTTCTAATTCCTCTTAGAAAGTTGAAGATCGTGTCTATCCCTAGTTTGAAGTGCATTGAGGATTACAAATTGATCATGTGAACTGACCAGTGGGGAGACTGGTCTCCCAATGATCCTCAAGGGGGATAGTAAATCTGAAATTTCTCAGACTTGTGAATGTGAAAAATGTCCACATTGAGGAATCAATCCTCCCTGGGAACCAATGCCCTACTGGGAAGCAATCTCCATTTCGATGTGAGAGCTCGCCGGATCAGAAATGGGAGGACCTCTACTCCACGCGTACTTAAGACTATTATAGGGGAGAAAACTCCTTGCTAAGCATTGAAAGAGTCTTCATATTTTAAATGTAAATGTACACATTTATGCCAAAAAGGGACTGTCGCTAATTTGGCTTTCTCGCAATGCGCCTAGCAAAACATTGGTTTGGCTTTCTTTTCTTGCCTATTTCCTCCCTCACGGTTCTCATTCCTCTTCGAAAGTTGAAGAGCGTGTCTCTCTCGAGTTAGAAGTGCATTGAGGATTACAAATTGATCATGTAAACTGACCAGTGGGGAGACTGGACTCCCAATGATCCTCAAGGGGGATTGTAAATCTGAAATTTCTCAGACTTGTGAATGTGAAAAATGTCCACATCGAGGAATCAATCCTCCCTGGGAACCAATGCCCTACTGGGAAACACTCCCCATTTCGATGTGAGAATGCACCAGGATCAGAAATGGGAGGACCTCTACTCCACACGTACTTCAGACGGCTGGCTTTCGGGGAGAAAAATCCTCGCTACGGGAGGACCGCTACGCCACGCGTCCTTACGACGATCATAGGGGAGAAAACTCCTTGCTAAGCAATGAAAGCGTCTTCCGGTGTGGAGTGTAAATGTACACATTTAGGCCAAAAAGGGACTGTCGCGAATTTGGCTTTCTCGCGATGCGCCCAGCAAAACATTGGTTTGGCTTTCTTTTCTGGCCGATTTCCTCCCTCACGGTTCTCATTCCTCTTCGAAAGTGGAAGAGCATGTCTCTCTCGAGTTAGAAGGGCATTGAGGATTACAAATTGATCATGTGAAATGACCAGTGGGGAGACTGGTCTCCCAATGATCCTCAAGGGGGATTGTAAATCTGAAATTTCTCAGACTTGTGAATGTGAAAAATGTCCACATCGAGGAATCAATCCTCCCTGGGAACCAATGCCCTACTGGGAAACACTCCCCATTTCGATGTGAGAACGCGCCAGGATCAGAAATGGGAGGACCTCTACTCCACGCGTACTTCTGACGGCTGGCTTTCGGGGAGAAAAATCCTCGCTACGGGAGGACCGCTACGCCACACGTCCTTACGACGATCATAGGGGAGAAAACTCCTTGCTAAGCAATGAAAGCGTCTTCCGGTGTGGAGTGTAAATGTACACATTTAGGCCAAAAAGGGACTGTCGCGAATTTGGCTTTCTCGCGATGCGCCCAGCAAAACATTGGTTTGACTTTCTTTTCTGGCCGATTTCCTCCCTCACGGTTCTCATTCCTCTTTGAGAGTTGAAGAGCGTGTCTCTCTCGAGTTAGAAGGGCATTGAGGATTACAAATTGATCATGTGAAATGACCAGTGGGGAGACTGGTCTCCCAATGATCCTCAAGGGGGATTGTAAATCTGCAATTTCTCAGACTTGTGAATGTGAAAAATGTCCACATTGAGGAATCAATCCTCCCTGGGAACCAATGCCCTACTGGGAAACACTCCCCATTTCGATGTGAGAATGCACCAGGATCAGAAATGGGAGGACCTCTACTCCACGCGTACTTCAGACGGCTGGCTTTCGGGGAGAAAAATCGTCGCTACGGGAGGACCGCTACGCCACGCGTCCTTACGACTATCAGAGGGGAGAAAACTCCTTGCTAAGCAATGAAAGCGTCTTCCGGTGTGGAGTGTAAATGTACACATTTAGGCCAAAAAGGGACTGTCGCGAATTTGGCTTTCTCGCGATGCGCCCAGCAAAACATTGGTTTGGCATTCTTTTCTGGCCTATTTCCTCCCTCACGGTTCTCATTCCTCTTCGAAAGTGGAAGAGCATGTCTCTCTCGAGTTAGAAGGGCATTGAGTATTACAAATTGATCATGTGAAATGACCAGTGGGGAGACTGGTCTCCCAATGATCCTCAAGGGGGATTGTAAATCTGAAATTTCCCAGACTTGTGAATGTGAAAAATGTCCACATCGAGGAATCAATCCTCCCTGGGAACCAATGCCCTACTGGGAAACACTCCCCATTTCCATGTGAGAACGCGCCAGGATCAGAAATGGGAGGATCTCTACTCCACGCGTACTTCAGACGGCTGGCTTTCGGGGAGAAAAATCCTCGCTACGGGAGGACCGCTACGCCACGCGTCCTTACGACGATCATAGGGGAGAAAACTCCTTGCTAAGCAATGAAAGCGTCTTCCGGTGTGGAGTGTAAATGTACACATTTAGGCCAAAAAGGGACTGTCGCGAATTTGGCTTTCTCGCGATGCGCCCAACAAAACATTGGTTTGGCTTTCTTTTCTGGCCGATTTCCTCACTCACGGTTCTCATTCCTCTTTGAGAGTTGAAGAGCGTGTCTCTCTCGAGTTAGAAGGGCATTGAGGATTACAAATTGATCATGTGAAATGACCAGTGGGGAGACTGGTCTCCCAAAGATCCTCAAGGGGGATTGTAAATCTGAAATTTCTCAGACTTGTGAATGTGAAAAATGTCCACATCGAGGAATCAATCCTCCCTGGGAACCAATGCCCTACTGGGAAACACTCTCCATTTCGATGTGAGAGCTCGCAGGATCAGAAATGGGAGGACTTCTACACCACGCGTACTTCAGACGGCTGGCTTTAGGGGAGAAAAATCCTCGCTATGGGAGGACCGCTACGCCACGCGTCCTTACGACTATTAGAGGGGAGAAAACTCCTTGCTAAGCAATGAAAGCGTCTTCCAGTTTGGAGAGTAAATGTACACATTTAGTCCAAAAAGGGACTGTCGCTAATTTGGCTTTCTCGCAATGCGCCTAGCAAAACATTGGTTTGGCTTTCTTTTCTTGCCTATTTCCTCCCTCACTGTTCTAATTCCTCTTAGAAAGTTGAAGATCGTGTCTATCCCTAGTTAGAAGTGCATTGAGGATTACAAATTGATTATGTGAACTGACCAGTGGGGAGACTGGTCTCCCAATGATCCTCAAGGGGGATAGTAAATCTGAAATTTCTCAGACTTGTGAATGTGAAAAATGTCCACATCGAGGAATCAATCCTCCCTGGGAACCAATGCCGTACTGGGAACCACTCCCCATTTCGATGTGAGAACGCGCCAGGATCAGAAATGGGAGGACATCTACTCCACGCTTACTTCAGACGGCTGGCATTCGAGGAGAAAAATCCTCGCTACGGGAGGACCGCTACGCCACGCGTCCTTACGACAATCATAGGGGAGAAAACTCCTTGCTAAGCAATGAAAGCGTCTTCCGGTGTGGAGTGTAAATGTACACATTTAGGCCAAAAAGGGAGTGTCGCGAATTTGGCTTTCTCGCGATGCGCCCAGCAAAACATTGGTTTGGCTTCCTTTTCTGGCCGATTTCCTCCCTCACGGTTCTCATTCCTCTTCGAAAGTGGAAGAGCATGTCTCTCTCGAGTTAGAAGGGCATTGAGGATTACAAATTGATCATGTGAAATGACCAGTGGGGACACTGGTCTCCCAATGATCCTCAAGGGGGATTGTAAATCTGAAATTTCTCAGACTTGTGAATGTGAAAAATGTCCACATCGAGGAATCAATCCTCCCTGGGAACTAATGCCCTACTGGGAAACACTCCCCATTTCGATGTGAGAACGCGCCAGGATCAGAAATGGGAGGACCTCTACTCCACGCGTACTTCAGACGGCTGGCTTTCGGGGAGAAAAATCCTCGCTACGGGAGGACCGCTACGCCACGCGTCCTTACGACAATCATAGGGGAGAAAACTCCTTGCTAAGCAATGAAAGCGTCTTCCGGTGTGGAGTGTAAATGTACACATTTAGGCCAAAAAGGGACTGTCGCGAATTTGGCATTCTCGCGATGCACCCAGCAAAACATTGGTTTGGCTTTCTTTTCTGGCCGATTTCCTCCCTCACGGTTCTCATTCCTCTTCGAAAGTGGAAGAGCGTGTCTCTCTCGAGTTAGAAGGGCATTGAGGATAACAAATTGATCATGTGAAATGACCAGTGGGGAGACTGGTCTCCCAATTATCCTCAAGGGGTATTGTAAATCTGAAATTTCTCAGACTTGTGAATGTGAAAAATGTCCACATTGAAGAATCAATCCTCCCTGGGAACCAATGCCCTACTGGGAAACACTCTCCATTTCGATGTGAGAGCTCGCAGGATCAGAAATGGGAGGACCTCTACTCCACGCGTACTTAAGACTATTATAGGGGAGAAAACTCCTTGCTAAGCATTGAAAGAGTCTTCATATTTTGAATGTAAATGAACACATTTATGCCAAAAAGGGACTGTCGCTAATTTGGCTTTCTCGCAATGCGCCTAGCAAAACATTGGTTTGGCTTTCTTTTCTTGCCTATTTCCTCCCTCACTGTTCTAATTCCTCTTAGAAAGTTGAAGATCGTGTCTATCCCTAGTTTGAAGTGCATTGAGGATTACAAATTGATCATGTGAACTGACCAGTGGGGAGACTGGTCTCCCAATGATCCTCAAGGGGGATAGTAAATCTGAAATTTCTCAGACTTGTGAATGTGAAAAATGTCCACATTGAGGAATCAATCCTCCCTGGGAACCAATGCCCTACTGGGAAGCAATCTCCATTTCGATGTGAGAGCTCGCCGGATCAGAAATGGGAGGACCTCTACTCCACGCGTACTTAAGACTATTATAGGGGAGAAAACTCCTTGCTAAGCATTGAAAGAGTCTTCATATTTTAAATGTAAATGTACACATTTATGCCAAAAAGGGACTGTCGCTAATTTGGCTTTCTCGCAATGCGCCTAGCAAAACATTGGTTTGGCTTTCTTTTCTTGCCTATTTCCTCCCTCACGGTTCTCATTCCTCTTCGAAAGTTGAAGAGCGTGTCTCTCTCGAGTTAGAAGTGCATTGAGGATTACAAATTGATCATGTAAACTGACCAGTGGGGAGACTGGACTCCCAATGATCCTCAAGGGGGATTGTAAATCTGAAATTTCTCAGACTTGTGAATGTGAAAAATGTCCACATCGAGGAATCAATCCTCCCTGGGAACCAATGCCCTACTGGGAAACACTCCCCATTTCGATGTGAGAATGCACCAGGATCAGAAATGGGAGGACCTCTACTCCACGCGTACTTCAGACGGCTGGCTTTCGGGGAGAAAAATCGTCGCTACGGGAGGACCGCTACGCCACGCGTCCTTACGACTATCAGAGGGGAGAAAACTCCTTGCTAAGCAATGAAAGCGTCTTCCGGTGTGGAGTGTAAATGTACACATTTAGGCCAAAAAGGGACTGTCGCGAATTTGGCTTTCTCGCGATGCGCCCAGCAAAACATTGGTTTGGCATTCTTTTCTGGCCTATTTCCTCCCTCACGGTTCTCATTCCTCTTCGAAAGTGGAAGAGCATGTCTCTCTCGAGTTAGAAGGGCATTGAGTATTACAAATTGATCATGTGAAATGACCAGTGGGGAGACTGGTCTCCCAATGATCCTCAAGGGGGATTGTAAATCTGAAATTTCCCAGACTTGTGAATGTGAAAAATGTCCACATCGAGGAATCAATCCTCCCTGGGAACCAATGCCCTACTGGGAAACACTCCCCATTTCCATGTGAGAACGCGCCAGGATCAGAAATGGGAGGATCTCTACTCCACGCGTACTTCAGACGGCTGGCTTTCGGGGAGAAAAATCCTCGCTACGGGAGGACCGCTACGCCACGCGTCCTTACGACGATCATAGGGGAGAAAACTCCTTGCTAAGCAATGAAAGCGTCTTCCGGTGTGGAGTGTAAATGTACACATTTAGGCCAAAAAGGGACTGTCGCGAATTTGGCTTTCTCGCGATGCGCCCAACAAAACATTGGTTTGGCTTTCTTTTCTGGCCGATTTCCTCACTCACGGTTCTCATTCCTCTTTGAGAGTTGAAGAGCGTGTCTCTCTCGAGTTAGAAGGGCATTGAGGATTACAAATTGATCATGTGAAATGACCAGTGGGGAGACTGGTCTCCCAAAGATCCTCAAGGGGGATTGTAAATCTGAAATTTCTCAGACTTGTGAATGTGAAAAATGTCCACATCGAGGAATCAATCCTCCCTGGGAACCAATGCCCTACTGGGAAACACTCTCCATTTCGATGTGAGAGCTCGCAGGATCAGAAATGGGAGGACTTCTACACCACGCGTACTTCAGACGGCTGGCTTTAGGGGAGAAAAATCCTCGCTATGGGAGGACCGCTACGCCACGCGTCCTTACGACTATTAGAGGGGAGAAAACTCCTTGCTAAGCAATGAAAGCGTCTTCCAGTTTGGAGAGTAAATGTACACATTTAGTCCAAAAAGGGACTGTCGCTAATTTGGCTTTCTCGCAATGCGCCTAGCAAAACATTGGTTTGGCTTTCTTTTCTTGCCTATTTCCTCCCTCACTGTTCTAATTCCTCTTAGAAAGTTGAAGATCGTGTCTATCCCTAGTTAGAAGTGCATTGAGGATTACAAATTGATTATGTGAACTGACCAGTGGGGAGACTGGTCTCCCAATGATCCTCAAGGGGGATAGTAAATCTGAAATTTCTCAGACTTGTGAATGTGAAAAATGTCCACATCGAGGAATCAATCCTCCCTGGGAACCAATGCCGTACTGGGAACCACTCCCCATTTCGATGTGAGAACGCGCCAGGATCAGAAATGGGAGGACATCTACTCCACGCTTACTTCAGACGGCTGGCATTCGAGGAGAAAAATCCTCGCTACGGGAGGACCGCTACGCCACGCGTCCTTACGACAATCATAGGGGAGAAAACTCCTTGCTAAGCAATGAAAGCGTCTTCCGGTGTGGAGTGTAAATGTACACATTTAGGCCAAAAAGGGAGTGTCGCGAATTTGGCTTTCTCGCGATGCGCCCAGCAAAACATTGGTTTGGCTTCCTTTTCTGGCCGATTTCCTCCCTCACGGTTCTCATTCCTCTTCGAAAGTGGAAGAGCATGTCTCTCTCGAGTTAGAAGGGCATTGAGGATTACAAATTGATCATGTGAAATGACCAGTGGGGACACTGGTCTCCCAATGATCCTCAAGGGGGATTGTAAATCTGAAATTTCTCAGACTTGTGAATGTGAAAAATGTCCACATCGAGGAATCAATCCTCCCTGGGAACTAATGCCCTACTGGGAAACACTCCCCATTTCGATGTGAGAACGCGCCAGGATCAGAAATGGGAGGACCTCTACTCCACGCGTACTTCAGACGGCTGGCTTTCGGGGAGAAAAATCCTCGCTACGGGAGGACCGCTACGCCACGCGTCCTTACGACAATCATAGGGGAGAAAACTCCTTGCTAAGCAATGAAAGCGTCTTCCGGTGTGGAGTGTAAATGTACACATTTAGGCCAAAAAGGGACTGTCGCGAATTTGGCTTTCTCGCGATGCGCCCAGCAAAACATTGGTTTGGCTTTCTTTTCTGGCCGATTTCCTCCCTCACGGTTCTCATTCCTCTTCGAAAGTGGAAGAGCATGTCTCTCTCGAGTTAGAAGGGCATTGAGGATTACAAATTGATCATGTGAAATGACCAGTGGGGAGACTGGTCTCCCAATGATCCTCAAGGGGGATTGTAAATCTGAAATTTCTCAGACTTGTGAATGTGAAAAATGTCCACATCGAGGAATCAATCCTCCCTGGGAACCAATGCCCTACTGGGAAACACTCCCCATTTCGATGTGAGAACGCGCCAGGATCAGAAATGGGAGGACCTCTACTTCACGCGTACTTCAGACGGCTGGCTTTCGGGGAGAAAAATCCTCGCTACGGGAGGACCGCTACGCCACGCATCCTTACGACGATCATAGGGGAGAAAACTCCTTGCTAAGCAATGAAAGCGTCTTCCGGTGTGGAGTGTAAATGTACACATTTAGGCCAAAAAGGGACTGTCGCGAATTTGGCTTTCTCGCGATGCACCCAGCAAAACATTGGTTTGGCTTTCTTTTCTGGCCGCTTTGCTCCCTCACGGTTCTCATTCCTCTTCGAAAGTGGAAGAGCGTGTCTCTCTCGAGTTAGAAGGGCATTGAGGATAACAAATTGATCATGTGAAATGACCAGTGGGGAGACTGGTCTCCCAATTATCCTCAAGGGGTATTGTAAATCTGAAATTTCTCAGACTTGTGAATGTGAAAAATGTCCACATTGAGGAATCAATCCTCCCTGGGAACCAATGCCCTACTGGGAAACACTCTCCATTTCGATGTGAGAGCTCGCAGGATCAGAAATGGGAGGACTTCTACACACGCGTACTTCAGACGGCTGGCTTTAGGGGAGAAAAATCCTCGCTATGGGAGGACCGCTACGCCACGCATCCTTACGACTATTAGAGGGGAGAAAACTCCTTGCTAAGCAATGAAAGCGTCTTCCAGTTTGGAGTGTAAATGTACACATTTAGGCCAAAAAGGGACTGTCGCTAATTAGGCGTTCTCGCGATGCGCCCAGCAAAACATTGGTTTGGCTTTCTTTTCTGGCTTATTTCCTCCCTCACGGTTCTCATTCCTCTTCGAAAGTTGAAGAGGGTGTCTCTCTCGAGTTAGAAGTGCATTGAGGATTACAAATTGATCATGTGAAATGACCAGTGGGGAGACTGGTCTCCCAATGATCCTCAAGGGGGATTGTAAATCTGAAATTTCTCAGACTTGTGAATGTGAAAAATGTCCACATTGAGGAATCAATCCTCCCTGGGAACCAATGCCCTACTGGGAAACATTCCCCATTTCGATGTGAGAACTCGCCAGGATCAGAAATGGGAGGACCTCTACTCCACGCGTACTTAAGACTATTATAGGGGAGAAAACTCCTTGCTAAGCATTGAAAGAGTCTTCATACTTTGAATGTAAATGAACACATTTATGCCAAAAAGGGACTGTCGCTAATTTGGCTTTCTTGCAATGCGCCTAGCAAAACATTGGTTTGGCTTTCTTTTCTTGCCTATTTCCTCCCTCACTGTTCTAATTCCTCTTAGAAAGTTGAAGATCGTGTCTATCCCTAGTTAGAAGTGCATTGAGGATTACAAATTGATCATGTGAACTGACCAGTGGGGAGACTGGTCTCCCAATGATCCTCAAGGGGGATTGTAAATCTGAAATTTCTCAGACTTGTGAATGTGAAAAATGTCCACGTCGAGGAATCAATCCTCCCTGGGAACCAATGCCCTACTGGGAAACACTCCCCATTTCGATGTGAGAACGCGCCAGGATCAGAAATGGGAGGACCTCTACTCCACGCGTACTTCAGACGGCTGGCTTTCGGGGAGAAAAATCCTCGCTACGGGAGGACCGCTACGCCACGCGTCCTTACGACGATCATAGGGGAGAAAACTCCTTGCTAAGCAATGAAAGCGTCTTCCGGTGTGGAGTGTAAATGTACACATTTAGGCCAAAAAGGGACTGTCGCGAATTTGGCTTTCTCGCGATGCGCCCAACAAAACATTGGTTTGGCTTTCTTTTCTGGCCGATTTCCTCCCTCACGGTTCTCATTCCTCTTTGAGAGTTGAAGAGCGTGTCTCTCTCGAGTTAGAAGGGCATTGAGGATTACAAATTGATCATGTGAAATGACCAGTGGGGAGACTGGTCTCCCAATGATCCTCAAGGGGGATTGTAAATCTGAAATTTCTCAGACTTGTGAATGTGAAAAATGTCCACATCGAGGAATCAATCCTCCCTGGTAACCAATGCCCTACTGGGAAACACTCCCCATTTCGATGTGAGAACGCGCCAGAATCAGAAATGGGAGGACCTCTACTCCACGCGTACTTCAGACGGCTGGCTTTCGGGGAGAAAAATCGTCGCTACGGGAGGACCGCTACGCCACGCGTCCTTACGACTATTAGAGGGGAGAAAACTCCTTGCTAAGCAATGAAAGCGTCTTCCGGTTTTGAGTGTAAATGTACACATTTAGGCCAAAAAGGGACTGTCGCAAATTTGGCTTTCTCGCGATGCGCCCAGCAAAACATTGGTTTGGCATTCTTTTCTGGCCTATTTCTTCACTCACGGTTCTCATTCCTCTTCGAAAGTTGAAGAGCGTGTCTCTCTCGAGTTAGAAGTGCATTGAGGATTACAAATTGATCATGTGAAATGACCAGTGGGGAGACTGGTCTCCCAATGATCCTCAAGGGGGATTGTAAATCTGCAATTTCTCAGACTTGTGAATGTGAAAAATGTCCACATTGAGGAATCAATCCTCCCTGGGAACCAATGCCCTACTGGGAAACATTCCCCATTTCGATGTGAGAACTAGCCAGGAACAGAAATGGGAGGACCTCTACTCCACGCGAACTTAAGACTATTATAGGGGAGAAAACTCCTTGCTAAGCATTGAAAGAGTCTTCATATTTTGAATGTAAATGAACAGATTTATGCCAAAAAGGGACTGTCGCTAATTTGGCTTTCTCGCATTGCGCCTGTCAAAACATTGGTTTGGCTTTCTTTTCTTGCCTATTTCCTCCCTCACTGTTCTAATTCCTCTTAGAAAGTTGAAGATCGTGTCTATCCCTAGTTAGAAGTGCATTGAGGATTACAAATTGATCATGTGAACTGACCAGTGGGGAGACTGGTCTCCCAATGATCCTCAAGGGGGATAGTAAATCTGAAATTTCTCAGACTTGTGAATGTGAAAAATGTCCACATTGAGGAATCAATCCTCCCTGGGAACCAATGCCCTACTGGGAAACACTCTCCATTTCGATGTGAGAGCTCGCAGGATCAGAAATGGGAGGACCTCTACTCCACGCGTACTTAAGACTATTATAGGGGAGAAAACTCCTTGCTAAGCATTGAAAGAGTCTTCATATTTTGAATGTAAATGTACACATTTATGCAAAAAAAGGACTGTCGCTAAATAGGCTTTCTCGCAATGCGCCCAGCAAAACATTGGTTTGGCATTTTTTTCTGGCCTATTTCCTCCCTCACGGTTCTCATTCCTCTTCGAAAGTTGAAGAGCGTGTCTCTCTCGAGTTAGAAGGGCATTGAGGATTACAAATTGATCATGTGAACTGACCAGTGGGGAGACTGGACTCCCAATGATCCTCAAGGGGGATTGTAAATCTGAAATTTCTCAGACTTGTGAATGTGAAAAATGTCCACATTGAGGAATCAATCCTCCCTGGGAACCAATGCCCTACTGGGAAACACTCCCCATTTCGATGTGAGAACGCACCAGGATCAGAAATGGGAGGACCTCTACTACACGCGTACTTCAGACGGCTGGCTTTCGGGGAGAAAAATCCTCGCTACGGGAGGACCGCTACGCCACCCGTCCTTACGACGATCATAGGGGAGAAAACTCCTTGCTAAGCAATGAAAGCGTCTTCCGGTGTGGAGTGTAAATGTACACATTTAGGCCAAAAAGGGACTGTTGCGAATTTGGCTTTCTCGCGATGCGCCCAGCAAAACATTGGTTTGGCTTTCTTTTCTGGCCGATTTCCTCCCTCACGGTTCTCATTCCTCTTTGAGAGTTGAAGAGCGTGTCTCTCTCGAGTTAGAAGGGCATTGAGGATTACAAATTGATCATGTGAAATGACCAGTGGGGAGACTGGTCTCCCAATGATCCTCAAGGGGGATTGTAAATCTGAAATTTCTCAGAGTTGTGAATGTGAAAAATGTCCACATCGAGGAATCAATCCTCCCTGGGAACCAATGCCCTACTGGGAAACACTCCCCATTTCTATGTGAGAACGCGCCAGGATCAGAAATGGGAGGACCACTACTCCACGCGTACTTCAGACGGCTGGCTTTCGGGGAGAAAAATCCTCGCTACGGGAGGACCGCTACGCCACGCGTCCTTACGACTATTAGAGGGGAGAAAACTCCTTGCTAAGCAATGAAAGCATCTTCCGGTGTGGAGTGTAAATGTACACATTTAGGCCAAAAAGGGACTGTCGCGAATTTGGCTTTCTCGCGATGCGCCCAGCAAAACATTGGTTTGGCATTCTTTTCTGGCCTATTTCCTCCCTCACGGTTCTCATTCCTCTTCGAAAGTTGAAGAGCGTGTCTCTCTCGAGTTAGAAGTGCATTGAGGATTACAAATTGATCATGTGAACTGACCAGTGGGGAGACTGGTCTCCCAATGATCCTCAAGGGGGATTGTAAATCTGAAATTTCTCAGACTTGTGAATGTGAAAAATGTCCACATTGAGGAATCAATCCTCCCTGGGAACCAATGCCCTACTGGGAAGCATTCCCCATTTCGATGTGAGAACTCGCCAGGATCAGAAATGGGAGGACCTCTACTCCACGCGTACTTAAGACTATTATAGGGGAGAAAACTCCTTGCTAAGCATTGAAAGAGTCTTCATATTTTGAATGTAAATGAACACATTTATGCCAAAAAGGGACTGTCGCTAATTTGGCTTTCTCGCAATGCGCCTAGCAAAACATTGGTTTGGCTTTCTTTTCTTGCCTATTTCCTCCCTCACTGTTCTAATTCCTCTTAGAAAGTTGAAGATCGTGTCTATCCCTAGGTTGAAGTGCATTGAGGATTACAAATTGATCATGTGAACTGACCAGTGGGGAGACTGGTCTCCCAATGATCCTCAAGGGGGATTGTAAATCTGAAATTTCTCAGACTTGTGAATGTGAAAAATGTCCACATTGAGGAATCAATCCTCCCTGGGAACCAATGCCCTACTGGGAAACACTCTCCATTTCGATGTGAGAGCTCGCAGGATCAGAAATGGGAGGACCTCTACTCCACGCGTATTTAAGACTATTATAGGGGAGAAAACTCCTTGCTAAGCATTGAAAGAGTCTTCATATTTTGAATGTAAATGTACACATTTATGCAAAAAAAGGACTGTCGCTAATTTGGCTTTCTTGCAATGCGCCCAGCAAAACATTGGTTTGGCATTCTTTTCTGGCCTATTTCCTACCTCACGGTTCTCATTCCTCTTCGAATGTTGAAGAGCGTGTCTCTCTCGAGTTAGAAGTGCATTGAGGATTACAAATTGATCATGTGAACTGACCAGTGGGGAGACTGGACTCCCAATGATCCTCAAGGGGGATTGTAAATCTGAAATTTCTCAGACTTGTGAATGTGAAAAATGTCCACATTGAGGAATCAATCCTCCCTGGGAACCAATGCCCTACTGGGAAACACTCCCCATTTCGATGTGAGAATGCACCAGGATCAGAAATGGGAGGACCTCTACTCCACGCGTACTTCAGACGGCTGGCTTTCGGGGAGAAAAATCCTCGCTACGGGAGGACCGCTACGCCACGCGTCCTTACGACTATCAGAGGGGAGAAAACTCCTTGCTAAGCAATGAAAGCGTCTTCCGGTGTGGAGTGTAAATGTACACATTTAGGCCAAAAAGGGACTGTCGCGAATTTGGCTTTCTCGCGATGCGCCCAGCAAAACATTGGTTTGGCATTCTTTTCTGGCCTATTTCCTCCCTCACGGTTCTCATTCCTCTTCGAAAGTGGAAGAGCATGTCTCTCTCGAGTTAGAAGGGCATTGAGGATTACAAATTGATCATGTGAAATGACCAGTGGGGAGACTGGTCTCCCAATGATCCTCAAGGGGGATTGTAAATCTGAAATTTCCCAGACTTGTGAATGTGAAAAATGTCCACATCGAGGAATCAATCCTCCCTGGGAACCAATGCCCTACTGGGAAACACTCCCCATTTCCATGTGAGAACGCGCCAGGATCAGAAATGGGAGGACCTCTACTCCACGCGTACTTCAGACGGCTGGCTTTCGGGGAGAAAAATCCTCGCTACGGGAGGACCGCTACGCCACGCGTCCTTACGACGATCATAGGGGAGAAAACTCCTTGCTAAGCAATGAAAGCGTCTTCCGGTGTGGAGTGTAAATGTACACATTTAGGCCAAAAAGGGACTGTCGCGAATTTGGCTTTCTCGCGATGCGCCCAGCAAAACATTGGTTTGGCTTCCTTTTCTGGCCGATTTCCTCCCTCACGGTTCACATTCCTCTTCGAAAGTGGAAGAGCATGTCTCTCTCAAGTTAGAAGGGCATTGAGGATTACAAATTGATCATGTGAAATGACCAGTGGGGACACTGGTCTCCCAATGATCCTCAAGGGGGATTGTAAATCTGAAATTTCCCAGACTTGTGAATGTGAAAAATGTCCACATCGAGGAATCAATCCTCCCTGGGAACCAATGCCCTACTGGGAAACACTCCCCATTTCCATGTGAGAACGCGCCAGGATCAGAAATGGGAGGACCTCTACTCCACGCGTACTTCAGACGGCTGGCTTTCGGGGAGAAAAATCCTCGCTACGGGAGGACCGCTACGCCACGCGTCCTTACGACGATCATAGGGGAGAAAACTCCTTGCTAAGCAATGAAAGCGTCTTCCGGTGTGGAGTGTAAATGTACACATTTAGGCCAAAAAGGGACTGTCGCGAATTTGGCTTTCTCGCGATGCGCCCAGCAAAACATTGGTTTGGCTTCCTTTTCTGGCCGATTTCCTCCCTCACGGTTCACATTCCTCTTCGAAAGTGGAAGAGCATGTCTCTCTCAAGTTAGAAGGGCATTGAGGATTACAAATTGATCATGTGAAATGACCAGTGGGGACACTGGTCTCCCAATGATCCTCAAGGGGGATTGTAAATCTGAAATTTCTCAGACTTGTGAATGTGAAAAATGTCCACATCGAGGAATCAATCCTCCCTGGGAACCAATGCCCTACTGGGAAACACTCTCCATTTCGATGTGAGAGCTCGCAGGATCAGAAATGGGAGGACTTCTACACCACGCGTACTTCAGACGGCTGGCTTTAGGGGAGAAAAATCCTCGCTATGGGAGGACCGCTACGCCACGCGTCCTTACGACTATTAGAGGGGAGAAAACTCCTTGCTAAGCAATGAAAGCGTCTTCCAGTTTGGAGTGTAAATGTACACATTTAGGCCAAAAAGGGACTGTCGCTAATTAGGCTTTCTCGCGATGCGCCCAGCAAAACATTGGTTTGGCTTTCTTTTCTGGCTTATTTCCTCCCTCACGGTTCTCATTCCTCTTCGAAAGTTGAAGAGCGTGTTTCTCTCGAGTTAGAAGTGCATTGAGGATTACAAATTGATCATGTGAAATGACCAGTGGGGAGACTGGTCTCCCAATGATCCTCAAGGGGGATTGTAAATCTGCAATATCTCAGACTTGTGAATGTGAAAAATGTCCACATTTAGGAATCAATCCTCCCTGGGAACCAATGCCCTACTGGGAAACATTCCCCATTTCGATGTGAGAACTCGCCAGGATCAGAAATGGGAGGACCTCTACTCCACGCGTACTTAAGACTATTATAGGGGAGAAAACTCCTTGCTAAGCATTGAAAGAGTCTTCATACTTTGAATGTAAATGAACACATTTATGCCAAAAAGGGACTGTCGCTAATTTGGCTTTCTCGCAATGCGCCTAGCAAAACATTGGTTTGGCTTTCTTTTCTTGCCTATTTCCTCCCTCACTGTTCTAATTCCTCTTAGAAAGTTGAAGATCGTGTCTATCCCTAGTTAGAAGTGCATTGAGGATTACAAATTGATCATGTGAACTGACCAGTGGGGAGACTGGTCTCCCAATGATCCTCAAGGGGATAGTAAATCTGAAATTTCTCAGACTTGTGAATGTGAAAAATGTCCACATTGAGGAATCAATCCTCCCTGGGAACCAATGCCCTACTGGGAAGCAATCTTCATTTCGATGTGAGAGCTCGCAGGATCAGAAATGGGAGGACCTCTACTCCACGCGTACTTAAGACTATTATAGGGGAGAAAACTCCTTGCTAAGCATTGAAAGAGTCTTTATATTTTGAATGTAAATGTACACATTTATGCAAAAAAAGGACTGTCGCTAATTTGGCTTTCTCGCAATGCGCCCAGCAAAACATTGGTTTGGCATTCTTTTCTGGCGTATTTCCTCCCTCACGGTTCTCATTCCTCTTCGAAAGTTGAAGAGCGTGTCTCTCTCGAGTTAGAAGTGCATTGAGGATTACAAATTGATCATGTGAACTGACCAGTGGGGAGACTGGTCTCCCAATGATCCTCAAGGGGGATTGTAAATCTGAAATTTCTCAGACTTGTGAATGTGAAAAATGTCCACATTGAGGAATCAATCCTCCCTGGGAACCAATGCCCTACTGGGAAGCATTCCCCATTTCGATGTGAGAACTCGCCAGGATCAGAAATGGGAGGACCTCTACTCCACGCGTACTTAAGACTATTATAGGGGAGAAAACTCCTTGCTAAGCATTGAAAGAGTCTTCATATTTTGAATGTAAATGAACACATTTATGCCAAAAAGGGACTGTCGCTAATTTGGCTTTCTCGCAATGCGCCTAGCAAAACATTGGTTTGGCTTTCTTTTCTTGCCTATTTCCTCCCTCACTGTTCTAATTCCTCTTAGAAAGTTGAAGATCGTGTCTATCCCTAGTTAGAAGTGCATTGAGGATTACAAATTGATCATGTGAACTGACCAGTGGGGAGACTGGTCTCCCAATGATCCTCAAGGGGGATTGTAAATCTGAAATTTCTCAGACTTGTGAATGTGAAAAATGTCCACATTGAGGAATCAATCCTCCCTGGGAACCAATGCCCTACTGGGAAACACTCTCCATTTCGATGTGAGAGCTCGCAGGATCAGAAATGGGAGGACCTCTACTCCACGCGTATTTAAGACTATTATAGGGGAGAAAACTCCTTGCTAAGCATTGAAAGAGTCTTCATATTTTGAATGTAAATGTACACATTTATGCAAAAAAAGGACTGTCGCTAATTTGGCTTTCTTGCAATGCGCCCAGCAAAACATTGGTTTGGCATTCTTTTCTGGCCTATTTCCTACCTCACGGTTCTCATTCCTCTTCGAAAGTTGAAGAGCGTGTCTCTCTCGAGTTAGAAGTGCATTGAGGATTACAAATTGATCATGTGAACTGACCAGTGGGGAGACTGGACTCCCAATGATCCTCAAGGGGGATTGTAAATCTGAAATTTCTCAGACTTGTGAATGTGAAAAATGTCCACATTGAGGAATCAATCCTCCCTGGGAACCAATGCCCTACTGGGAAACACTCCGCATTTCGATGTGAGAATGCACCAGGATCAGAAATGGGAGGACCTCTACTCCACGCGTACTTCAGACGGCTGGCTTTCGGGGAGAAAAATCCTCGCTACGGGAGGACCGCTACGCCATGCGTCCTTACGACTATCAGAGGGGAGAAAACTCCTTGCTAAGCAATGAAAGCGTCTTCCGGTGTGGAGTGTAAATGTACACATTTAGGCCAAAAAGGGACTGTCGCGAATTTGGCTTTCTCGCGATGCGCCCAGCAAAACATTGGTTTGGCATTCTTTTCTGGCCTATTTCCTCCCTCACGGTTCTCATTCCTCTTCGAAAGTGGAAGAGCATGTCTCTCTCGAGTTAGAAGGGCATTGAGGATTACAAATTGATCATGTGAAATGACCAGTGGGGAGACTGGTCTCCCAATGATCCTCAAGGGGGATTGTAAATCTGAAATTTCCCAGACTTGTGAATGTGAAAAATGTCCACATCGAGGAATCAATCCTCCCTGGGAACCAATGCCCTACTGGGAAACACTCCCCATTTCCATGTGAGAACGCGCCAGGATCAGAAATGGGAGGACCTCTACTCCACGCGTACTTCAGACGGCTGGCTTTCGGGGAGAAAAATCCTCGCTACGGGAGGACCGCTATGCCACGCGTCCTTACGACGATCATAGGGGAGAAAACTCCTTGCTAAGCAATGAAAGCGTCTTCCGGTGTGGAGTGTAAATGTACACATTTAGGCCAAAAAGGGACTGTCGCGAATTTGGCTTTCTCGCGATGCGCCCAGCAAAACATTGGTTTGGATTTCTTTTCTGGCCGATTTCATCACTCACGGTTCTCATTCCTCTTTGAGAGTTGAAGAGCGTGTCTCTCTCGAGTTAGAAGGGCATTGAGGATTACAAATTGATCGTGTGAAATGACCAGTGGGGAGACTGGTCTCCCAATGAACCTCAAGGGGGATTGTAAATCTGAAATTTCTCAGACTTGTGAATGTGAAAAATGTCCACATCGAGGAATCAATCCTCCCTGGGAACCAATGCCCTACTGGGAAACACTCTCCATTTCGATGTGAGAGCTCACAGGATCAGAAATGGGAGGACTTCTACACCACGCGTACTTCAGACGGCTGGCTTTCGGGGAGAAAAATCCTCGCTACGGGAGGACCGCTACGCCACGCGTCCTTACGACGATCATAGGGGAGAAAACTTCTTGCTAAGCAATGAAAGCGTCTTCCGGTGTGGAGTGTAAATGTACACATTTAGGCCAAAAAGGGACTGTCGCGAATTTGGCTTTCTCGCGATGCGCCCAGCAAAACATTGGGTTGACTTTCTTTTCTGGCCGATTTCCTCCCTCACGGTTCTCATTCCTCTTTGAGAGTTGAAGAGCGTGTCTCTCTCGAGTTAGAAGGGCATTGAGGATTACAAATTGATCATGTGAAATGACCAGTGGGGAGACTGGTCTCCCAATGATCCTCAAGGGGGATTGTAAATCTGAAATTTCTCAGACTTGTGAATGTGAAAAATGTCCACATCGAGGAATCAATCCTCCCTGGGAACCAATGCCCTACTGGGAAACACTCCCCATTTCGATGTGAGAACGCGCCAGGATCAGAAATGGAAGGACCTCTACTCCACGCGTACTTCAGACGGCTGGCTTTCGGGAAAAAAATCCTCGCTACGGGAGGACCGCTACGCCACGCGTCCTTACGACGATCATAGGGGAGAAAACTCCTTGCTAAGCAATGAAAGCGTCTTCCGGTGTGGAGTGTAAATGTACACATTTAGGCCAAAAAGGGACTGTCGCGAATTTGGGTTTCTCGCGATGCGCCCAGCAAAACATTGGTTTGGCTTTCTTTTCTGGCCGATTTCCTCCCTCACGGTTCTCATTCCTCTTCGAAAGTGGAAGAGCATGTCTCTCTCGAGTTAGAAGGGCATTGAGGATTACAAATTGATCATGTGAAATGACCAGTGGGGAGACTGGTCTCCCAATGATCCTCAAGGGGGATTGTAAATCTGAAATTTCTCAGACTTGTGAATGTGAAAAATGTCCACATCGAGGAATCAATCCTCCCTGGGATCGAATGCCCTACTGGGAAACACTCCCCATTTCCATGTGAGAACGCGCCAGGATCAGAAATGGGAGGACCTCTACTCCACGCGTACTTCAGACGGCTGGCTTTCGGGGAGAAAAATCCTCGCTATGGGAATACCGCTACGCCACGCGTCCTTACGACTATTAGAGGGGAGAAAACACCTTGCTAAGCAATGAAAGCGTCTTCCGGTGTGGAGTGTAAATGTACACATTTAGGCCAAAAAGGGACTGTCGCGAATTTGGCTTTCTCGCGATGCGCCCAGCAAAACATTGGTTTGGCTTTCTTTTCTGGCCGATTTCCTCCCTCACGGTTCTCATTCCTCTTTGAGAGTTGAAGAGCGTGTCTCTCTCGAGTTAGAAGGGCATTGAGGATTACAAATTGATCATGTGAAATGACCAGTGGGGAGACTGGTCTCCCAATGATCCTCAAGGGGGATTGTAAATCTGAAATTTCTCAGACTTGTGAATGTGAAAAATGTCCACATTGAGGAATCAATCCTCCCTGGGAACCATTGCCCTACTGGGAAACATTCCCCATTTCGATGTGAGAACTCGCCAGGATCAGAAATGGGAGGACCTCTACTCCACGCGTACTTAAGACTATTATAGGGGAGAAAACTCCTTGCTAAGCATTGAAAGAGTCTTCATATTTTGAATGTAAATGAACACATTTATGCCAAAAAGGGACTGTCGCTAATTTGGCTTTCTCGCAATGCGCCTAGCAAAACATTGGTTTGGCTTTCTTTTCTTGCCTATTTCCTCCCTCACTGTTCTAATTCCTCTTAGAAAGTTGAAGATCGTGTCTATCCCTAGTTAGAAGTGCATTGAGGATTACAAATTGATCATGTGAACTGACCAGTGGGGAGACTGGTCTCCCAATGATCCTCAAGGGGGATAGTAAATCTGAAATTTCTCAGACTTGTGAATGTGAAAAATGTCCACATTGAGGAATCAATCCTCCCTGGGAACCAATGCCCTACTGGGAAGCAATCTCCATTTCGATGTGAGAGCTCGCCGGATCAGAAATGGGAGGACCTCTACTCCACGCGTACTTAAGACTATTATAGGGGAGAAAACTCCTTGCTAAGCATTGAAAGAGTCTTCATATTTTAAATGTAAATGTACACATTTATGCAAAAAAAGGACTGTCGCTAATTTGGCTTTCTCGCAATGCGCCCAGCAAAACATTGGTTTGGCATTCTTTTCTGGCGTATTTCCTCCCTCACGGTTCTCATTCCTCTTCGAAAGTTGAAGAGCGTGTCTCTCTCGAGTTAGAAGTGCATTGAGGATTACAAATTGATCATGTGAACTGACCAGTGGGGAGACTGGACTCCCAATGATCCTCAAGGGGGATTGTAAATCTGAAATTTCTCAGACTTGTGAATGTGAAAAATGTCCACATTGAGGAATCAATCCTCCCTGGGAACCAATGCCCTACTGGGAAACATTCCCCATTTCGATGTGAGAACTCGCCAGGATCAGAAATGGGAGGACTTCTACTCCACGCGTACTTAAGACTATTATAGGGGAGAAAACTCCTTGCTAAGCATTGAAAGAGTCTTCATATTTTGAATGTAAATGTACACATTTGTGCAAAAAAAGGACTGTCGCTAATTTGGCTTTCTCGCAATGCGCCCAGCAAAACATTGGTTTGGCATTCTTTTCTGGCGTATTTCCTCCCTCACGGTTCTCATTCCTCTTCGAAAGTTGAAGAGCGTGTCTCTCTCGAGTTAGAAGTGCATTGAGGATTACAAATTGATCATGTGAACTGACCAGTGGGGAGACTGGACTCCCAATGATCCTCAAGGGGGATTGTAAATCTGAAATTTCTCAGACTTGTGAATGTGAAAAATGTCCACATTGAGGAATCAATCCTCCCTGGGAACCAATGCCCTACTGGGAAGCAATCTTCATTTCGATGTGAGAGCTCGCAGGATCAGAAATGGGAGGACCTCTACTCCACGCGTACTTAAGACTATTATAGGGGAGAAAACTCCTTGCTAAGCATTGAAAGAGTCTTCATATTTTGAATGTAAATGTACACATTTATGCAAAAAAAGGACTGTCGCTAATTTGGCTTTCTCGCAATGCGCCCAGCAAAACATTGGTTTGGCATTCGTTTCTGGCGTATTTCCTCCCTCACGGTTCTCATTCCTCTTCGAAAGTTGAAGAGCGTGTCTCTCTCGAGTTAGAAGTGCATTGAGGATTACAAATTGATCATGTGAACTGACCAGTGGGGAGACTGGACTCCCAATGATCCTCAAGGGGGATTGTAAATCTGAAATTTCTCAGACTTGTGAATGTGAAAAATGTCCACATTGAGGAATCAATACTCCCTGGGAACCAATGCCCTACTGGGAAACACTCCCCATTTCGATGTGAGAACGCACCAGGATCAGAAATGGGAGGACCTCTACTCCACGCGTACTTCAGACGGCTGGCTTTCGGGGAGAAAAATCCTCGCTACTGGAGGACCGCTACGCCACGCGTCCTTACGACGATCATAGGGGAGAAAACTCCTTGCTAAGCAATGAAAGCGTCTTCCGGTGTGGAGTGTAAATGTGCACATTTAGGCCAAAAAGGGACTGTCGCGAATTTGGCTTTCTCGCGATGCGCCCAGCAAAACATTGGTTTGGCTTTCTTTTCTGGCCGATTTCCTCCCTCACGGTTCTCATTCCTCTTCGAAAGTGGAAGAGCATGTCTCTCTCGAGTTAGAAGGGCATTGAGGATTACAAATTGATCATGTGAAATGACCAGTGGGGAGACTGGTCTCCCAATGATCCTCAAGGGGGATTGTAAATCTGAAATTGCTCAGACTTGTGAATGTGAAAAATGTCCACATCGAGGAATCAATCCTCCCTGGGAACCAATGCCCTACTGGGAAACACTCCCCATTTCGATGTGAGAACGCGCCAGGATCAGAAATGGGAGGACCTCTACTCCACGCGTACTTCAGACGGCTGGCTTTCGGGGAGAAAAATCCTCGCTACGGGAGGACCGCTACGCCACGCGTCCTTACGACGATCATAGGGGAGAAAACTTCTTGCTAAACAATGAAAGCGTCTTCCGGTGTGGAGTGTAAATGTACACATTTAGGCCAAAAAGGGACTGTCGCGAATTTGGCTTTCTCGCGATGCGCCCAGCAAAACATTGGGTTGACTTTCTTTTCTGGCCGATTTCCTCCCTCACGGTTCTCATTCCTCTTTGAGAGTTGAAGAGCGTGTCTCTCTCGAGTTAGAAGGGCATTGAGGATTACAAATTGATCATGTGAAATGACCAGTGGGGAGACTGGTCTCCCAATGATCCTCAAGGGGGATTGTAAATCTGAAATTTCTCAGACTTGTGAATGTGAAAAATGTCCACATCGAGGAATCAATCCTCCCTGGGAACCAATGCCCTACTGGGAATCACTCCCCATTTCGATGTGAGAACGCGCCAGGATCAGAAATGGAAGGACCTCTACTCCACGCGTACTTCAGACGGCTGGCTTTCGGGAAAAAAATCCTCGCTACGGGAGGACCGCTACGCCACGCGTCCTTACGACGATCATAGGGGAGAAAACTCCTTGCTAAGCAATGAAAGCGTCTTCCGGTGTGGAGTGTAAATGTACACATTTAGGCCAAAAAGGGACTGTCGCGAATTTGGCTTTCTCGCGATGCGCCCAGCAAAACATTGGTTTGGCTTTCTTTTCTGGCCGATTTCCTCCCTCACGGTTCTCATTCCTCTTTGAGAGTTGAAGAGCGTGTCTCTCTCGAGTTAGAAGGGCATTGAGGATTACAAATTGATCATGTGAAATGACCAGTGGGGAGACTGGTCTCCCAATGATCCTCAAGGGGGATTGTAAATCTGAAATTGCTCAGACTTGTGAATGTGAAAAATGTCCACATCGAGGAATCAATCCTCCCTGGGAACCAATGCCCTACTGGGAAACACTCCCCATTTCGATGTGAGAACGCGCCAGGATCAGAAATGGGAGGACCTCTACTCCACGCGTACTTCAGACGGCTGGCTTTCGGGGAGAAAAATCCTCGCTACGGGAGGACCGCTACGCCACGCGTCCTTACGACGATCATAGGGGAGAAAACTTCTTGCTAAGCAATGAAAGCGTCTTCCGGTGTGGAGTGTAAATGTACACATTTAGGCCAAAAAGGGACTGTCGCGAATTTGGCTTTCTCGCGATGCGCCCAGCAAAACATTGGGTTGACTTTCTTTTCTGGCCGATTTCCTCCCTCACGGTTCTCATTCCTCTTTGAGAGTTGAAGAGCGTGTCTCTCTCGAGTTAGAAGGGCATTGAGGATTACAAATTGATCATGTGAAATGACCAGTGGGGAGACTGGTCTCCCAATGATCCTCAAGGGGGATTGTAAATCTGAAATTTCTCAGACTTGTGAATGTGAAAAATGTCCACATCGAGGAATCAATCCTCCCTGGGAACCAATGCCCTACTGGGAAACACTCCCCATTTCGATGTGAGAACGCGCCAGGATCAGAAATGGAAGGACCTCTACTCCACGCGTACTTCAGACGGCTGGCTTTCGGGAAAAAAATCCTCGCTACGGGAGGACCGCTACGCCACGCGTCCTTACGACGATCATAGGGGAGAAAACTCCTTGCTAAGCAATGAAAGCGTCTTCCGGTGTGGAGTGTAAATGTACACATTTAGGCCAAAAAGGGACTGTCGCGAATTTGGCTTTCTCGCGATGCGCCCAGCAAAACATTGGTTTGGCTTTCTTTTCTGGCCGATTTCCTCCCTCACGGTTCTCATTCCTCTTTGAGAGTTGAAGAGCGTGTCTCTCTCGAGTTAGAAGGGCATTGAGGATTACAAATTGATCATGTGAAATGACCAGTGGGGAGACTGGTCTCCCAATGATCCTCAAGGGGGATTGTAAATCTGAAATTTCTCAGACTTGTGAATGTGAAAAATGTCCACATCGAGGAATCAATCCTCCCTGGGAACCAATGCCCTACTGGGAATCACTCCCCATTTCGATGTGAGAACGCGCCAGGATCAGAAATGGGAGGACCTCTACTCCACGCGTACTTCAGACGGCTGGCTTTCGGGGAGAAAAATCCTCGCTACGGGAGGACCGCTACGCCACGCGTCCTTACGACTATTAGAGGGGAGAAAACTCCTTGCTAAGCAATGAAAGCGTCTTCCGGTGTGGAGTGTAAATGTACACATTTAGGCCAAAAAGGGACTGTCGCGAATTTGGCTTTCTCGCGATGAGCCCAGCAAAACATTGGTTTGGCATTCTTTTCTGGCCTATTTCATCCCTCACGGTTCTCATTCCTCTTCGAAAGTTGAAGAGCGTGTCTCTCTCGAGTTAGAAGTGCATTGAGGATTACAAATTGATCATGTGAACTGACCAGTGGGGAGACTGGTCTCCCAATGATCCTCAAGGGGGATTGTAAATCTGAAATTTCTCAGACTTGTGAATGTGAAAAATGTCCACATTGAGGAATCAATCCTCCCTGGGAACCAATGCCCTACTGGGAAGCAATCTCCATTTCGATGTGAGAGCTCGCCGGATCAGAAATGGGAGGACCTCTACTCCACGCGTACTTAAGACTATTATAGGGGAGAAAACTCCTTGCTAAGCATTGAAAGAGTCTTCATATTTTAAATGTAAATGTACACATTTATGCAAAAAAAGGACTGTCGCTAATTTGGCTTTCTCGCAATGCGCCCAGCAAAACATTGGTTTGACTTTCTTTTCTGGCCGATTTCCTCCCTCACGGTTCTCATTCCTCTTTGAGAGTTGAAGAGCGTGTCTCTCTCGAGTTAGAAGGGCATTGAGGATTACAAATTGATCATGTGAAATGACCAGTGGGGAGACTGGTCTCCCAATGATCCTCAAGGGGGATTGTAAATCTGCAATTTCTCAGACTTGTGAATGTGAAAAATGTCCACATTGAGGAATCAATCCTCCCTGGGAACCAATGCCCTACTGGGAAACACTCCCCATTTCGATGTGAGAACGCACCAGGATCAGAAATGGGAGGACCTCTACTCCACGCGTACTTCAGACGGCTGGCTTTCGGGGAGAAAAATCCTCGCTACGGGAGGACCGCTACGCCACGCGTCCTTACGACTATCAGAGGGGAGAAAACTCCTTGCTAAGCAATGAAAGCGTCTTCCGGTGTGGAGTGTAAATGTACACATTTAGGCCAAAAAGGGACTGTCGCGAATTTGGCTTTCTCGCGATGCGCCCAGCAAAACATTGGTTTGGCATTCTTTTCTGGCCTATTTCCTCCCTCACGGTTCTCATTCCTCTTCGAAAGTGGAAGAGCATGTCTCTCTCGAGTTAGAAGGGCATTGAGGATTACAAATTGATCATGTGAAATGACCAGTGGGGAGACTGGTCTCCCAATGATCCTCAAGGGGGATTGTAAATCTGAAATTTCCCAGACTTGTGAATGTGAAAAATGTCCACATCGAGGAATCAATCCTCCCTGGGAAGCAATGCCCTACTGGGAAACACTCCCCATTTCCATGTGAGAACGCGCCAGGATCAGAAATGGGAGGACCTCTACTCCACGCGTACTTCAGACGGCTGGCTTTCGGGGAGAAAAATCCTCGCTACGGGAGGACCGCTACGCCACGCGTCCTTACGACGATCATAGGGGAGAAAACTCCTTGCTACGCAATGAAAGCGTCTTCCGGTGTGGAGTGTAAATGTACACATTTCGGCCAAAAAGGGACTGTCGCGAATTTGGCTTTCTCGCGATGCGCCCAGCAAAACATTGGTTTGGCTTTCTTTTCTGGCCGATTTCCTCCCTCACGGTTCTCATTCCTCTTCGAAAGTGGAAGAGCATGTCTCTCTCGAGTTAGAAGGGCATTGAGGATTACAAATTGATCATGTGAAATGACCAGTGGTGAGACTGGTCTCCCAATGATCCTCAAGGGGGATTGTAAATCTGAAATTTCTCAGACTTGTGAATGTGAAAAATGTCCACATTGAGGAATCAATCCTCCCTGGGAACCAATGCCCTACTGGGAAACACTCCCCATTTCGATATGAGAACGCGCCAGGATCAGAAATGGGAGGACCTCTACTCCACGCGTACTTCAGACGGCTGGCTTTCGGGGAGAAAAATCCTCGCTACGGGAGGACCGCTACGCCACGCGTCCTTACGACGATCATAGGGGAGAAAACTCCTTGCTAAGCAATGAAAGCGTCTTCCGGTGTGGAGTGTAAATGTACACATTTAGGCCAAAAAGGGACTGTCGCGAATTTGGCTTTCTCGCGATGCACCCAGCAAAACATTGGTTTGACTTTATTTTCTGGCCGATTTCCTCCCTCACGGTTCTCATTCCTCTTTGAGAGTTGAAGAGCGTGTCTCTCTCGAGTAAGAAGGGCATTGAGGATTACAAATTGATCATGTGAAATGACCAGTGGGGAGACTGGTCTCCCAATGATCCTCAAGGGGGATTGTAAATCTGAAATTGCTCAGACTTGTGAATGTGAAAAATGTCCACATCGAGGAATCAATCCTCCCTGGGAACCAATGCCCTACTGGGAAACACTCCCCATTTCGATGTGAGAACGCGCCAGGATCAGAAATGGGAGGCCCTCTACTCCACGCGTACTTCAGACGGCTGGCTTTCGGGGAGAAAAATCCTCGCTATGGGAGGACCGCTACGCCACGCGTCCTTACGACGATCATAGGGGAGAAAACTCCTTGCTAAGCAATGAAAGCGTCTTCCGGTGTGGAGTGTAAATGTACACATTTAGGCCAAAAAGGGACTGTCGCGAATTTGGCTTTCTCGCGATGCGCCCAGCAAAACATTGGTTTGGATTTCTTTTCTGGCCGATTTCCTCACTCACGGTTCTCATTCCTCTTTGAGAGTTGAAGAGCGTGTCTCTCTCGAGTAAGAAGGGCATTGAGGATTACAAATTGATCATGTGAAATGACCAGTGGGGAGACTGGTCTCCCAATGATCCTCAAGGGGGATTGTAAATCTGAAATTTCTCAGACTTGTGAATGTGAAAAATGTCCACATCGAGGAATCAATCCTCCCTGGGAACCAATGCCCTACTGGGAAACACTCTCCATTTCTATGTGAGAGCTCGCAGGATCAGAAATGGGAGGACTTCTACACCACGCGTACTTCAGACGGCTGGCTTTAGGGGAGAAAAATCCTCGCTATGGGAGGACCGCTACGCCACGCGTCCTTACGACTATTAGAGGGGAGAAAACTCCTTGCTAAGCAATGAAAGCGTCTTCCAGTTTGGAGTGTAAATGTACACATTTAGTCCAAAAAGGGACTGTCGCTAATTTGGCTTTCTCGCAATGCGCCTAGCAAAACATTGGTTTGGCTTTCTTTTCTTGCCTATTTCCTCCCTCACTGTTCTAATTCCTCTTAGAAAGTTGAAGATCGTGTCTATCCCTAGTTAGAAGTGCATTGAGGATTACAAGTTGATCATGTGAAATGACCAGTGGGGACACTGGTCTCCCAATGATCCTCAAGGGGGATTGTAAATCTGAAATTTCTCAGACTTGTGAATGTGAAAAATGTCCACATCGAGGAATCAATCCTCCCTGGGAACCAATGCCCTACTGGGAAACACTCTCCATTTCGATGTGAGAGCTCGCAGGATCAGAAATGGGAGGACTTCTACACCACGCGTACTTCAGACGGCTGGCTTTAGGGGAGAAAAATCCTCGCTATGGGAGGACCGCTACGCCACGCGTCCTTACGACTATTAGAGGGGAGAAAACTCCTTGCTAAGCAATGAAAGCGTCTTCCAGTTTGGAGTGTAAATGTACACATTTAGGCCAAAAAGGGACTGTCGCTAATTAGGCTTTCTCGCGATGCGCCCAGCAAAACATTGGTTTGGCTTTCTTTTCTGGCTTATTTCCTCCCTCACGGTTCTCATTCCTCTTCGAAAGTTGAAGAGCGTGTTTCTCTCGAGTTAGAAGTGCATTGAGGATTACAAATTGATCATGTGAAATGACCAGTGGGGAGACTGGTCTCCCAATGATCCTCAAGGGGGATTGTAAATCTGCAATATCTCAGACTTGTGAATGTGAAAAATGTCCACATTGAGGAATCAATCCTCCCTGGGAACCAATGCCCTACTGGGAAACATTCCCCATTTCGATGTGAGAACTCGCCAGGATCAGAAATGGGAGGACTTCTACTCCACGCGTACTTAAGACTATTATAGGGGAGAAAACTCCTTGCTAAGCATTGAAAGAGTCTTCATATTTTGAATGTAAATGTACACATTTGTGCAAAAAAAGGACTGTCGCTAATTTGGCTTTCTCGCAATGCGCCCAGCAAAACATTGGTTTGGCATTCTTTTCTGGCGTATTTCCTCCCTCACGGTTCTCATTCCTCTTCGAAAGTTGAAGAGCGTGTCTCTCTCGAGTTAGAAGTGCATTGAGGATTACAAATTGATCATGTGAACTGACCAGTGGGGAGACTGGACTCCCAATGATCCTCAAGGGGGATTGTAAATCTGAAATTTCTCAGACTTGTGAATGTGAAAAATGTCCACATTGAGGAATCAATCCTCCCTGGGAACCAATGCCCTACTGGGAAGCAATCTTCATTTCGATGTGAGAGCTCGCAGGATCAGAAATGGGAGGACCTCTACTCCACGCGTACTTAAGACTATTATAGGGGAGAAAACTCCTTGCTAAGCATTGAAAGAGTCTTCATATTTTGAATGTAAATGTACACATTTATGCAAAAAAAGGACTGTCGCTAATTTGGCTTTCTCGCAATGCGCCCAGCAAAACATTGGTTTGGCATTCGTTTCTGGCGTATTTCCTCCCTCACGGTTCTCATTCCTCTTCGAAAGTTGAAGAGCGTGTCTCTCTCGAGTTAGAAGTGCATTGAGGATTACAAATTGATCATGTGAACTGACCAGTGGGGAGACTGGACTCCCAATGATCCTCAAGGGGGATTGTAAATCTGAAATTTCTCAGACTTGTGAATGTGAAAAATGTCCACATTGAGGAATCAATACTCCCTGGGAACCAATGCCCTACTGGGAAACACTCCCCATTTCGATGTGAGAACGCACCAGGATCAGAAATGGGAGGACCTCTACTCCACGCGTACTTCAGACGGCTGGCTTTCGGGGAGAAAAATCCTCGCTACGGGAGGACCGCTACGCCACGCGTCCTTACGACGATCATAGGGGAGAAAACTCCTTGCTAAGCAATGAAAGCGTCTTCCGGTGTGGAGTGTAAATGTGCACATTTAGGCCAAAAAGGGACTGTCGCGAATTTGGCTTTCTCGCGATGCGCCCAGCAAAACATTGGTTTGGCTTTCTTTTCTGGCCGATTTCCTCCCTCACGGTTCTCATTCCTCTTCGAAAGTGGAAGAGCATGTCTCTCTCGAGTTAGAAGGGCATTGAGGATTACAAATTGATCATGTGAAATGACCAGTGGGGAGACTGGTCTCCCAATGATCCTCAAGGGGGATTGTAAATCTGAAATTGCTCAGACTTGTGAATGTGAAAAATGTCCACATCGAGGAATCAATCCTCCCTGGGAACCAATGCCCTACTGGGAAACACTCCCCATTTCGATGTGAGAACGCGCCAGGATCAGAAATGGGAGGACCTCTACTCCACGCGTACTTCAGACGGCTGGCTTTCGGGGAGAAAAATCCTCGCTACGGGAGGACCGCTACGCCACGCGTCCTTACGACGATCATAGGGGAGAAAACTTCTTGCTAAACAATGAAAGCGTCTTCCGGTGTGGAGTGTAAATGTACACATTTAGGCCAAAAAGGGACTGTCGCGAATTTGGCTTTCTCGCGATGCGCCCAGCAAAACATTGGGTTGACTTTCTTTTCTGGCCGATTTCCTCCCTCACGGTTCTCATTCCTCTTTGAGAGTTGAAGAGCGTGTCTCTCTCGAGTTAGAAGGGCATTGAGGATTACAAATTGATCATGTGAAATGACCAGTGGGGAGACTGGTCTCCCAATGATCCTCAAGGGGGATTGTAAATCTGAAATTTCTCAGACTTGTGAATGTGAAAAATGTCCACATCGAGGAATCAATCCTCCCTGGGAACCAATGCCCTACTGGGAATCACTCCCCATTTCGATGTGAGAACGCGCCAGGATCAGAAATGGAAGGACCTCTACTCCACGCGTACTTCAGACGGCTGGCTTTCGGGAAAAAAATCCTCGCTACGGGAGGACCGCTACGCCACGCGTCCTTACGACGATCATAGGGGAGAAAACTCCTTGCTAAGCAATGAAAGCGTCTTCCGGTGTGGAGTGTAAATGTACACATTTAGGCCAAAAAGGGACTGTCGCGAATTTGGCTTTCTCGCGATGCGCCCAGCAAAACATTGGTTTGGCTTTCTTTTCTGGCCGATTTCCTCCCTCACGGTTCTCATTCCTCTTTGAGAGTTGAAGAGCGTGTCTCTCTCGAGTTAGAAGGGCATTGAGGATTACAAATTGATCATGTGAAATGACCAGTGGGGAGACTGGTCTCCCAATGATCCTCAAGGGGGATTGTAAATCTGAAATTGCTCAGACTTGTGAATGTGAAAAATGTCCACATCGAGGAATCAATCCTCCCTGGGAACCAATGCCCTACTGGGAAACACTCCCCATTTCGATGTGAGAACGCGCCAGGATCAGAAATGGGAGGACCTCTACTCCACGCGTACTTCAGACGGCTGGCTTTCGGGGAGAAAAATCCTCGCTACGGGAGGACCGCTACGCCACGCGTCCTTACGACGATCATAGGGGAGAAAACTTCTTGCTAAGCAATGAAAGCGTCTTCCGGTGTGGAGTGTAAATGTACACATTTAGGCCAAAAAGGGACTGTCGCGAATTTGGCTTTCTCGCGATGCGCCCAGCAAAACATTGGGTTGACTTTCTTTTCTGGCCGATTTCCTCCCTCACGGTTCTCATTCCTCTTTGAGAGTTGAAGAGCGTGTCTCTCTCGAGTTAGAAGGGCATTGAGGATTACAAATTGATCATGTGAAATGACCAGTGGGGAGACTGGTCTCCCAATGATCCTCAAGGGGGATTGTAAATCTGAAATTTCTCAGACTTGTGAATGTGAAAAATGTCCACATCGAGGAATCAATCCTCCCTGGGAACCAATGCCCTACTGGGAAACACTCCCCATTTCGATGTGAGAACGCGCCAGGATCAGAAATGGAAGGACCTCTACTCCACGCGTACTTCAGACGGCTGGCTTTCGGGAAAAAAATCCTCGCTACGGGAGGACCGCTACGCCACGCGTCCTTACGACGATCATAGGGGAGAAAACTCCTTGCTAAGCAATGAAAGCGTCTTCCGGTGTGGAGTGTAAATGTACACATTTAGGCCAAAAAGGGACTGTCGCGAATTTGGCTTTCTCGCGATGCGCCCAGCAAAACATTGGTTTAGCTTTCTTTTCTGGCCGATTTCCTCCCTCACGGTTCTCATTCCTCTTTGAGAGTTGAAGAGCGTGTCTCTCTCGAGTTAGAAGGGCATTGAGGATTACAAATTGATCATGTGAAATGACCAGTGGGGAGACTGGTCTCCCAATGATCCTCAAGGGGGATTGTAAATCTGAAATTTCTCAGACTTGTGAATGTGAAAAATGTCCACATCGAGGAATCAATCCTCCCTGGGAACCAATGCCCTACTGGGAATCACTCCCCATTTCGATGTGAGAACGCGCCAGGATCAGAAATGGGAGGACCTCTACTCCACGCGTACTTCAGACGGCTGGCTTTCGGGGAGAAAAATCCTCGCTACGGGAGGACCGCTACGCCACGCGTCCTTACGACTATTAGAGGGGAGAAAACTCCTTGCTAAGCAATGAAAGCGTCTTCCGGTGTGGAGTGTAAATGTACACATTTAGGCCAAAAAGGGACTGTCGCGAATTTGGCTTTCTCGCGATGAGCCCAGCAAAACATTGGTTTGGCATTCTTTTCTGGCCTATTTCATCCCTCACGGTTCTCATTCCTCTTCGAAAGTTGAAGAGCGTGTCTCTCTCGAGTTAGAAGTGCATTGAGGATTACAAATTGATCATGTGAACTGACCAGTGGGGAGACTGGTCTCCCAATGATCCTCAAGGGGGATTGTAAATCTGAAATTTCTCAGACTTGTGAATGTGAAAAATGTCCACATTGAGGAATCAATCCTCCCTGGGAACCAGTGCCCTACTGGGAAGCAATCTCCATTTCGATGTGAGAGCTCGCCGGATCAGAAATGGGAGGACCTCTACTCCACGCGTACTTAAGACTATTATAGGGGAGAAAACTCCTTGCTAAGCATTGAAAGAGTCTTCATATTTTAAATGTAAATGTACACATTTATGCAAAAAAAGGACTGTCGCTAATTTGGCTTTCTCGCAATGCGCCCAGCAAAACATTGGTTTGACTTTCTTTTCTGGCCGATTTCCTCCCTCACGGTTCTCATTCCTCTTTGAGAGTTGAAGAGCGTGTCTCTCTCGAGTTAGAAGGGCATTGAGGATTACAAATTGATCATGTGAAATGACCAGTGGGGAGACTGGTCTCCCAATGATCCTCAAGGGGGATTGTAAATCTGCAATTTCTCAGACTTGTGAATGTGAAAAATGTCCACATTGAGGAATCAATCCTCCCTGGGAACCAATGCCCTACTGGGAAACACTCCCCATTTCGATGTGAGAACGCACCAGGATCAGAAATGGGAGGACCTCTACTCCACGCGTACTTCAGACGGCTGGCTTTCGGGGAGAAAAATCCTCGCTACGGGAGGACCGCTACGCCACGCGTCCTTACGACTATCAGAGGGGAGAAAACTCCTTGCTAAGCAATGAAAGCGTCTTCCGGTGTGGAGTGTAAATGTACACATTTAGGCCAAAAAGGGACTGTCGCGAATTTGGCTTTCTCGCGATGCGCCCAGCAAAACATTGGTTTGGCATTCTTTTCTGGCCTATTTCCTCCCTCACGGTTCTCATTCCTCTTCGAAAGTGGAAGAGCATGTCTCTCTCGAGTTAGAAGGGCATTGAGGATTACAAATTGATCATGTGAAATGACCAGTGGGGAGACTGGTCTCCCAATGATCCTCAAGGGGGATTGTAAATCTGAAATTTCCCAGACTTGTGAATGTGAAAAATGTCCACATCGAGGAATCAATCCTCCCTGGGAAGCAATGCCCTACTGGGAAACACTCCCCATTTCCATGTGAGAACGCGCCAGGATCAGAAATGGGAGGACCTCTACTCCACGCGTACTTCAGACGGCTGGCTTTCGGGGAGAAAAATCCTCGCTACGGGAGGACCCCTACGCCACGCGTCCTTACGACGATCATAGGGGAGAAAACTCCTTGCTACGCAATGAAAGCGTCTTCCGGTGTGGAGTGTAAATGTACACATTTCGGCCAAAAAGGGACTGTCGCGAATTTGGCTTTCTCGCGATGCGCCCAGCAAAACATTGGTTTGGCTTTCTTTTCTGGCCGATTTCCTCCCTCACGGTTCTCATTCCTCTTCGAAAGTGGAAGAGCATGTCTCTCTCGAGTTAGAAGGGCATTGAGGATTACAAATTGATCATGTGAAATGACCAGTGGTGAGACTGGTCTCCCAATGATCCTCAAGGGGGATTGTAAATCTGAAATTTCTCAGACTTGTGAATGTGAAAAATGTCCACATTGAGGAATCAATCCTCCCTGGGAACCAATGCCCTACTGGGAAACACTCCCCATTTCGATATGAGAACGCGCCAGGATCAGAAATGGGAGGACCTCTACTCCACGCGTACTTCAGACGGCTGGCTTTCGGGGAGAAAAATCCTCACTACGGGAGGACCGCTACGCCACGCGTCCTTACGACGATCATAGGGGAGAAAACTCCTTGCTAAGCAATGAAAGCGTCTTCCGGTGTGGAGTGTAAATGTACACATTTAGGCCAAAAAGGGACTGTCGCGAATTTGGCTTTCTCGCGATGCACCCAGCAAAACATTGGTTTGACTTTCTTTTCTGGCCGATTTCCTCCCTCACGGTTCTCATTCCTCTTTGAGAGTTGAAGAGCGTGTCTCTCTCGAGTTAGAAGGGCATTGAGGATTACAAATTGATCATGTGAAATGACCAGTGTGGAGACTGGTCTCCCAATGATCCTCAAGGGGGATTGTAAATCTGAAATTTCTCAGACTTGTGAATGTGAAAAATGTCCACATCGAGGAATCAATCCTCCCTGGGAACCAATGCCCTACTGGGAAACACTCCCCATTTCGATTTGAGAACGCGCCAGGATCAGAAATGGGAGGACCTCTACTCCACGCGTACTTCAGACGGCTGGCTTTCGGGGAGAAAAATCCTCGCTACGGGAAGACCGCTACGCCACGCGTCCTTACGACTATTAGAGGGGAGAAAACTCCTTGCTAAGCAATGAAAGCGTCTTCCGGTTTTGAGTGTAAATGTACACATTTAGGCCAAAAAGGGACTGTCGCGAATTTGGCTTTCTCGCGATGCGCCCAGCAAAACATTGGTTTGGCATTCTTTTCTGGCCTATTTCCTCCCTCACGGTTCTCATTCCTCTTCGAAAGTTGAAGAGCGTGTCTCTCTCGAGTTAGAAGTGCATTGAGGATTACAAATTGATCATGTGAAATGACCAGTGGGGAGACTGGTCTCCCAATGATCCTCAAGGGGGATTGTAAATCTGCAATTTCTCAGACTTGTGAATGTGAAAAATGTCCACATTGAGGAATCAATCCTCCCTGGGAACCAATGTCCTACTGGGAAACATTCCCCATTTCGATGTGAGAACTCGCCAGGATCAGAAATGGGAGGACCTCTACTCCACGCGTACTTAAGACTATTATAGGGGAGAAAACTCCTTGCTAAGCATTGAAAGAGTCTTCATATTTTGAATGTAAATGAACACATTTATGCCAAAAAGGGACTGTCGCTAATTTGGCTTTCTCGCAATGCGCCTAGCAAAACATTGGTTTGGCTTTCTTTTCTGGCCGATTTCCTCCCTCACTGTTCTAATTCCTCTTAGAAAGTTGAAGATCGTGTCTATCCCTAGTTAGAAGTGCATTGAGGATTACAAATTGATCATGTGAACTGACCAGTGGGGAGACTGGTCTCCCAATGATCCTCAAGGGGGATAGTAAATCTGAAATTTCTCAGACTTGTGAATGTGAAAAATGTCCACATTGAGGAATCAATCCTCCCTGGGAAACAATGCCCTACTGGGAAACACTCTCCTTTTCGATGTGAGAGCTCGCAGGATCAGAAATGGGAGGACCTCTACTCCACGCGTATTTAAGACTATTATAGGGGAGAAAACTCCTTGCTAAGCATTGAAAGAGTCTTCATATTTTGAATGTAAATGTACACATTTATGCAAAAAAAGGACCGTCGCTAATTTGGCTTTCTCGCGATGCGCCCAGCAAAACATTGGTTTGGCATTCTTTTCTGGCCTATTTCCTCCCTCACGGTTCTCATTCCTCTTCGAAAGTTGAAGAGGGTGTCTCTCTCGAGTTAGAAGTGCATTGAGGATTACAAATTGATCATGTGAAATGATCAGTGGGGAGACTGGTCTCCCAATGATCCTCAAGGGGGATTGTAAATCTGCAATTTCTCAGACTTGTGAATGTGAAAAATGTCCACATTGAGGAATCAATCCTCCCTGGGAACCAATGTCCTACTGGGAAACATTCCCCATTTCGATGAGAGAACGCGCCAGGATCAGAAATGGGAGGAATTCTACTCCACGCGTACTTCAGACGGCTGGCTTTCGGGGAGAAAAATCCTCGCTATGGGAGGACCGCTACGCCACGCGTCCTTACGACTATTATAGGGGAGAAAACTCCTTGCTAAGCAATGAAAGCGTCTTCCGGTTTGGAGTGTAAATGTACACATTTAGGCCAAAAAGGGACTGTCGCGAATTTGGCTTTCTCGCGATGCGCCCAGCAAAACATTGGTTTGGCTTTCTTTTCTGGCCGATTTCCTCCGTCACAGTTCTCATTCCTCTTCGAAAGTGGAAGAGCGTGTCTCCCTCGAGTTAGAAGGGCATTGAGGATTACAAATTGATCATGTGAAATGACCAGTGGGGAGACTGGTCTCCCAATGATCCTCAAGGGGGATTGTAAATCTGAAATTTCTCAGACTTGTGAATGTGAAAACTGTCCACATTGAGGAATCAATCCTCCCTGGGAACCAATGCCCTACTGGGAAACACTCTCCATTTCGATGTGAGAGCTCGCCGGATCAGAAATGGGAGGACTTCTACACCACGCGTACTTCAGACGGCTGGCTTTCGGGGAGAAAAATCCTCGCTATGGGAGGACCGCTACACCACGCGTCCTTACGACTATTAGAGAGGAGAAAACTCCTTGCTAAGCAATGAAAGCGTCTTCCAGTTTGGAGTGTAAATATACACATTTAGGCCAAAAAGGGATTGTCGCTAATTTGGCTTTCTCGCGATGCGCCCAGCAAAACATTGGTTTGGCTTTCTTTTCTGGCCTATTTCCTCCCTCACGGTTCTCATTCCTCTTCGAAAGTTGAAGAGCGTGTCTCTCTCGAGTTAGAAGTGCATTGAGGATTACAAATTGATCATGTGAACTGACCAGTGGGGAGACTGGTCTCCCAATGATCCTCAAGGGGGATAGTAAATCTGAAATTTCTCAGACTTGTGAATGTGAAAAATGTCCACATTGAGGAATCAATCCTCCCTGGGAACCAATGCCCTACTGGAAAACACTCTCCATTTCGATGTGAGAGCTCGCAGGATCAGAAATGGGAGGACCTCTACTCCACGCGTACTTAAGACTATTATAGGGGAGAAAACTCCTTGCTAAGCATTGAAAGAGTCTTCATATTTTGAATGTAAATGTACACATTTATGCAAAAAAAGGACTGTCGCTAATTTGGCTTTCTCGCAATGCGCCCAGCAAAACATTGGTTTGGCATTCTTTTCTGGCCTATTTCCTCCCTCACGGTTCTCATTCCCCTTCGAAAGTTGAAGAGCGTGTCTCTCTCGAGTTAGAAGTGCATTGAGGATTACAAATTGATCATGTGAACTGACCAGTGGGGAGACTGGACTCCCAATGATCCTCAAGGGGGATTGTAAATCTGAAATTTCTCAGACTTGTGAATGTGAAAAATGTCCACATTGAGGAATCAATCCTCCCTGGGAACCAATGCCCTACTTGGAAACACTCTCCATTTCGATGTGAGAGCTCACAGGATCAGAAATGGGAGGACCTCTACACCACGCGTACTTCAGACGGCTGGCTTTGGGAGAAAAATCCTCGCTATGGGAGGACCGCTACGCCATGCGTCCTTACGACGATCATAGGGGAGAAAACTCCTTGCTAAGCAATGAAAGCGTCTTCCGGTGTGGAGTGTAAATGTACACATTTAGGCCAAAAAGGGACTGGCGCGAATTTGGCTTTCTCGCGATGCGCCCAGCAAAACATTGGTTTGGCTTTCTTTTCTGGCCGATTTCCTCCCTCACGGTTCTCATTCCTCTTCGAAAGTGGAAGAGCGTGTCTCTCTCGAGTTAGAAGGGCATTGAGGATTACAAATTGATCATGTGAAATGACCAGTGGGGAGACTGGTCTCCCAATGATCCTCAAGGGGGATTGTAAATCTGAAATTTCTCAGACTTGTGAATGTGAAAAATGTCCACATCGAGGAATCAATCCTCCCTGGGAACCAATGCCCTACTGGGAAACACTCCCCATTTCGATGAGAGAACGCGCCAGGATCAGAAATGGGAGGACCTCTACTCCACGCGTACTTCAGACGGCTGGCTTTCGGGGAGAAAAATCCTCGCTACGGGAGGACCGCTACGCCACGCGTCCTTACGACGATCATAGGGGAGAAAACTCCTTGCTAAGCAATGAAAGCGTCTTCTGGTGTGGAGTGTAAATGTACACATTTCGGCCAAAAAGGGACTGTCGCGAATTTGGCTTTCTCGCGATGCGCCCAGCAAAACATTGGTTTGGCTTTCTTTTCTGGCCGATTTCCTCCCTCACGGTTCTCATTCCTCTTCGAAAGTGGAAGAGCATGTCTCTCTCGAGTTAGAAGGGCATTGAGGATTACAAATTGATCATGTGAAATGACCAGTGGTGAGACTGGTCTCCCAATGATCCTCAAGGGGGATTGTAAATCTGAAATTTCTCAGACTTGTGAATGTGAAAAATGTCCACATTGAGGAATCAATCCTCCCTGGGAACCAATGCCCTACTGGGAAACACTCCCCATTTCGATATGAGAACGCGCCAGGATCAGAAATGGGAGGACCTCTACTCCACGCGTACTTCAGACGGCTGGCTTTCGGGGAGAAAAATCCTCGCTACGGGAGGACCGCTACGCCACGCGTCCTTACGACGATCATAGGGGAGAAAACTCCTTGCTAAGCAATGAAAGCGTCTTCCGGTGTGGAGTGTAAATGTACACATTTAGGCCAAAAAGGGACTGTCGCGAATTTGGCTTTCTCGCGATGCACCCAGCAAAACATTGGTTTGACTTTCTTTTCTGGCCGATTTCCTCCCTCACGGTTCTCATTCCTCTTTGAGAGTTGAAGAGCGTGTCTCTCTCGAGTTAGAAGGGCATTGAGGATTACAAATTGATCATGTGAAATGACCAGTGTGGAGACTGGTCTCCCAATGATCCTCAAGGGGGATTGTAAATCTGAAATTTCTCAGACTTGTGAATGTGAAAAATGTCCACATCGAGGAATCAATCCTCCCTGGGAACCAATGCCCTACTGGGAAACACTCCCCATTTCGATTTGAGAACGCGCCAGGATCAGAAATGGGAGGACCTCTACTCCACGCGTACTTCAGACGGCTGGCTTTCGGGGAGAAAAATCCTCGCTACGGGAAGACCGCTACGCCACGCGTCCTTACGACTATTAGAGGGGAGAAAACTCCTTGCTAAGCAATGAAAGCGTCTTCCGGTTTTGAGTGTAAATGTACACATTTAGGCCAAAAAGGGACTGTCGCGAATTTGGCTTTCTCGCGATGCGCCCAGCAAAACATTGGTTTGGCATTCTTTTCTGGCCTATTTCCTCCCTCACGGTTCTCATTCCTCTTCGAAAGTTGAAGAGCGTGTCTCTCTCGAGTTAGAAGTGCATTGAGGATTACAAATTGATCATGTGAAATGACCAGTGGGGAGACTGGTCTCCCAATGATCCTCAAGGGGGATTGTAAATCTGCAATTTCTCAGACTTGTGAATGTGAAAAATGTCCACATTGAGGAATCAATCCTCCCTGGGAACCAATGTCCTACTGGGAAACATTCCCCATTTCGATGTGAGAACTCGCCAGGATCAGAAATGGGAGGACCTCTACTCCACGCGTACTTAAGACTATTATAGGGGAGAAAACTCCTTGCTAAGCATTGAAAGAGTCTTCATATTTTGAATGTAAATGAACACATTTATGCCAAAAAGGGACTGTCGCTAATTTGGCTTTCTCGCAATGCGCCTAGCAAAACATTGGTTTGGCTTTCTTTTCTGGCCGATTTCCTCCCTCACTGTTCTAATTCCTCTTAGAAAGTTGAAGATCGTGTCTATCCCTAGTTAGAAGTGCATTGAGGATTACAAATTGATCATGTGAACTGACCAGTGGGGAGACTGGTCTCCCAATGATCCTCAAGGGGGATAGTAAATCTGAAATTTCTCAGACTTGTGAATGTGAAAAATGTCCACATTGAGGAATCAATCCTCCCTGGGAAACAATGCCCTACTGGGAAACACTCTCCTTTTCGATGTGAGAGCTCGCAGGATCAGAAATGGGAGGACCTCTACTCCACGCGTATTTAAGACTATTATAGGGGAGAAAACTCCTTGCTAAGCATTGAAAGAGTCTTCATATTTTGAATGTAAATGTACACATTTATGCAAAAAAAGGACCGTCGCTAATTTGGCTTTCTCGCGATGCGCCCAGCAAAACATTGGTTTGGCATTCTTTTCTGGCCTATTTCCTCCCTCACGGTTCTCATTCCTCTTCGAAAGTTGAAGAGGGTGTCTCTCTCGAGTTAGAAGTGCATTGAGGATTACAAATTGATCATGTGAAATGATCAGTGGGGAGACTGGTCTCCCAATGATCCTCAAGGGGGATTGTAAATCTGCAATTTCTCAGACTTGTGAATGTGAAAAATGTCCACATTGAGGAATCAATCCTCCCTGGGAACCAATGTCCTACTGGGAAACATTCCCCATTTCGATGAGAGAACGCGCCAGGATCAGAAATGGGAGGAATTCTACTCCACGCGTACTTCAGACGGCTGGCTTTCGGGGAGAAAAATCCTCGCTATGGGAGGACCGCTACGCCACGCGTCCTTACGACTATTATAGGGGAGAAAACTCCTTGCTAAGCAATGAAAGCGTCTTCCGGTTTGGAGTGTAAATGTACACATTTAGGCCAAAAAGGGACTGTCGCGAATTTGGCTTTCTCGCGATGCGCCCAGCAAAACATTGGTTTGGCTTTCTTTTCTGGCCGATTTCCTCCCTCACAGTTCTCATTCCTCTTCGAAAGTGGAAGAGCGTGTCTCCCTCGAGTTAGAAGGGCATTGAGGATTACAAATTGATCATGTGAAATGACCAGTGGGGAGACTGGTCTCCCAATGATCCTCAAGGGGGATTGTAAATCTGAAATTTCTCAGACTTGTGAATGTGAAAACTGTCCACATTGAGGAATCAATCCTCCCTGGGAACCAATGCCCTACTGGGAAACACTCTCCATTTCGATGTGAGAGCTCGCCGGATCAGAAATGGGAGGACTTCTACACCACGCGTACTTCAGACGGCTGGCTTTCGGGGAGAAAAATCCTCGCTATGGGAGGACCGCTACACCACGCGTCCTTACGACTATTAGAGAGGAGAAAACTCCTTGCTAAGCAATGAAAGCGTCTTCCAGTTTGGAGTGTAAATATACACATTTAGGCCAAAAAGGGATTGTCGCTAATTTGGCTTTCTCGCGATGCGCCCAGCAAAACATTGGTTTGGCTTTCTTTTCTGGCCTATTTCCTCCCTCACGGTTCTCATTCCTCTTCGAAAGTTGAAGAGCGTGTCTCTCTCGAGTTAGAAGTGCATTGAGGATTACAAATTGATCATGTGAACTGACCAGTGGGGAGACTGGTCTCCCAATGATCCTCAAGGGGGATAGTAAATCTGAAATTTCTCAGACTTGTGAATGTGAAAAATGTCCACATTGAGGAATCAATCCTCCCTGGGAACCAATGCCCTACTGGGAAACACTCTCCATTTCGATGTGAGAGCTCGCAGGATCAGAAATGGGAGGACCTCTACTCCACGCGTACTTAAGACTATTATAGGGGAGAAAACTCCTTGCTAAGCATTGAAAGAGTCTTCATATTTTGAATGTAAATGTACACATTTATGCAAAAAAAGGACTGTCGCTAATTTGGCTTTCTCGCAATGCGCCCAGCAAAACATTGGTTTGGCATTCTTTTCTGGCCTATTTCCTCCCTCACGGTTCTCATTCCCCTTCGAAAGTTGAAGAGCGTGTCTCTCTCGAGTTAGAAGTGCATTGAGGATTACAAATTGATCATGTGAACTGACCAGTGGGGAGACTGGACTCCCAATGATCCTCAAGGGGGATTGTAAATCTGAAATTTCTCAGACTTGTGAATGTGAAAAATGTCCACATTGAGGAATCAATCCTCCCTGGGAACCAATGCCCTACTTGGAAACACTCTCCATTTCGATGTGAGAGCTCACAGGATCAGAAATGGGAGGACCTCTACACCACGCGTACTTCAGACGGCTGGCTTTGGGAGAAAAATCCTCGCTATGGGAGGACCGCTACGCCATGCGTCCTTACGACGATCATAGGGGAGAAAACTCCTTGCTAAGCAATGAAAGCGTCTTCCGGTGTGGAGTGTAAATGTACACATTTAGGCCAAAAAGGGACTGTCGCGAATTTGGCTTTCTCGCGATGCGCCCAGCAAAACATTGGTTTGGCTTTCTTTTCTGGCCGATTTCCTCCCTCACGGTTCTCATTCCTCTTCGAAAGTGGAAGAGCGTGTCTCTCTCGAGTTAGAAGGGCATTGAGGATTACAAATTGATCATGTGAAATGACCAGTGGGGAGACTGGTCTCCCAATGATCCTCAAGGGGGATTGTAAATCTGAAATTTCTCAGACTTGTGAATGTGAAAAATGTCCACATCGAGGAATCAATCCTCCCTGGGAACCAATGCCCTACTGGGAAACACTCCCCATTTCGATGAGAGAACGCGCCAGGATCAGAAATGGGAGGACTTCTACTCCACGCGTACTTCAGACGGCTGGCTTTCGGGGAGAAAAATCCTCGCTACGGGAGGACCGCTACGCCACGCGTCCTTACGACGATCATAGGGGAGAAAACTCCTTGCTAAGCAATGAAAGCGTCTTCCGGTTTGGAGTGTAAATGTACACATTTAGGCCAAAAAGGGACTGTCGCGAATTTGGCTTTCTCGCGATGCGCCCAGCAAAACATTGGTTTGGCTTTCTTTTCTGGCCGATTTCCTCCCTCACGGTTCTCATTCCTCTTCGAAAGTGGAAGAGCGTGTCTCCCTCGAGTTAGAAGGGCATTGAGGATTACAAATTGATCATGTGAAATGACCAGTGGGGAGACTGGTCTCCCAATGATCCTCAAGGGGGATTGTAAATCTGAAATTTCTCAGACTTGTGAATGTGAAAAATGTCCACATCGAGGAATCAATCCTCCCTGGGAACCAATGCCCTACTGGGAAACACTCCCCATTTCGATGAGAGAACGCGCCAGGATCAGAAATGGGAGGACTTCTACTCCACGCGTACTTCAGACGGCTGGCTTTCGGGGAGAAAAAACCTCGCTATGGGAGGACCGCTACGCCACGCGTCCTTACGACTATTATAGGGGAGAAAACTCCTTGCTAAGCAATGAAAGCGTCTTCCGGTTTGGAGTGTAAATGTACACATTTAGGCCAAAAAGGGACTGTCGCGAATTTGGCTTTCTCGCGATGCGCCCAGCAAAACATTGGTTTGGCTTTCTTTTCTGGCCGATTTCCTCCCTCACAGTTCTCATTCCTCTTCGAAAGTGGAAGAGCGTGTCTCCCTCGAGTTAGAAGGGCATTGAGGATTACAAATTGATCATGTGAAATGACCAGTGGGGAGACTGGTCTCCCAATGATCCTCAAGGGGGATTGTAAATCTGAAATTTCTCAGACTTGTGAATGTGAAAACTGTCCACATTGAGGAATCAATCCTCCCTGGGAACCAATGCCCTACTGGGAAACACTCTCCATTTCGATGTGAGAGCTCGCCGGATCAGAAATGGGAGGACTTCTACACCACGCGTACTTCAGACGGCTGGCTTTCGGGGAGAAAAATCCTCGCTATGGGAGGACCGCTACACCACGCGTCCTTACGACTATTAGAGGGGAGAAAACTCCTTGCTAAGCAATGAAAGCGACTTCCAGTTTGGAGTGTAAATGTACACATTTAGGCCAAAAAGGGACTGTCGCTAATTTGGCTTTCTCGCGATGCGCCCAGCAAAACATTGGTTTGGCTTTCTTTTCTGGCCTATTTCCTCCCTCACGGTTCTCATTCCTCTTCGAAAGTTGAAGAGCGTGTCTCTCTCGAGTTAGAAGTGCATTGAGGATTACAAATTGATCATGTGAACTGACCAGTGGGGAGACTGGTCTCCCAATGATCCTCAAGGGGGATAGTAAATCTGAAATTTCTCAGACTTGTGAATGTGAAAAATGTCCACATTGAGGAATCAATCCTCCCTGGGAACCAATGCCCTACTGGGAAACACTCTCCAATTCGATGTGAGAGCTCGCAGGATCAGAAATGGGAGGACCTCTACTCCACGCGTACTTAAGACTATTATAGGGGAGAAAACTCCTTGCTAAGCATTGAAAGAGTCTTCATATTTTGAATGTAAATGTACACATTTATGCAAAAAAAGGACTGTCGCTAATTTGGCTTTCTCGCAATGCGCCCAGCAAAACATTGGTTTGGCATTCTTTTCTGGCCTATTTCCTCCCTCACGGTTCTCATTCCCCTTCGAAAGTTGAAGAGCGTGTCTCTCTCGAGTTAGAAGTGCATTGAGGATTACAAATTGATCATGTGAACTGACCAGTGGGGAGACTGGACTCCCAATGATCCTCAAGGGGGATTGTAAATCTGAAATTTCTCAGACTTGTGAATGTGAAAAATGTCCACATTGAGGAATCAATCCTCCCTGGGAACCAATGCCCTACTTGGAAACACTCTCCATTTCGATGTGAGAGCTCACAGGATCAGAAATGGGAGGACCTCTACACCACGCGTACTTCAGACGGCTGGCTTTGGGAGAAAAATCCTCGCTACGGGAGGACCGCTACGCCATGCGTCCTTACGACGATCATAGGGGAGAAAACTCCTTGCTAAGCAATGAAAGCGTCTTCCGGTGTGGAGTGTAAATGTACACATTTAGGCCAAAAAGGGACTGTCGCGAATTTGGCTTTCTCGCGATGCGCCCAGCAAAACATTGATTTGGCTTTCTTTTCTGGCCGATTTCCTCCCTCACGGTTCTCATTCCTCTTCGAAAGTTGAAGAGCGTGTCTCTCTCGAGTTAGAAGGGCATTGAGGATTACAAATTGATCATGTGAAATGACCAGTGGGGAGACTGGTCTCCCAATGATCCTCAAGGGGGATTGTAAATCTGAAATTTCTCAGACTTGTGAATGTGAAAAATGTCCACATCGAGGAATCAATCCTCCCTGGGAACCAATGCCCTACTGGGAAACACTCCCCATTTCGATGTGAGAACGCGCCAGGATCAGAAATGGGAGGACCTCTATTCCACGCGTACTTCAGACAGCTGGCTTTCGGGGAGAAAAATCCTCGCTACGGTAGGACCGCTACGCCACGCGTCCTTACGACGATCATAGGGGAGAAAACTCCTTGCTAAGCAATGAAAGCGTCTTCCGGTGTGGAGTGTAAATGTACACATTTAGGCCAAAAAGGGACTGTCTCAAATTTGGCTTTCTCGCGATGCGCCCAGCAAAACATTGGTTTGGCTTTCTTTTCTGGCCGATTTCCTCCCTCACGGTTCTCATTCCTCTTCGAAAGTTGAAGAGCGTGTCTCTCTCGAGTTAGAAGTGCATTGAGGATTACAAATTGATCATGTGAAATGACCAGTGGGGAGACTGGTCTCCCAATGATCCTCAAGGGGAATTGTAAATCTGAAATTTCTCAGACTTGTGAATGTGAAAAATGTCCACATTGAGGAATCAATCCTCCCTGGGAACCAATGCCCTACTGGGAAACACTCTCCATTTCGATGTGAGAGCTCGCCGGATCAGAAATGGGAGGACTTCTACACCACGCGTACTTCAGACGGCTGGCTTTAGGGGAGAAAAATCCTTGCCATGGGAGGACCTCTACGCCACGCGTCCTTACGACTATTAGAGGGGAGAAAACTACTTGCTAAGCAATGAAAGCGTCTTCCAGTTTGGAGTGTAAATGTACACATTTAGGCCAAAAAGGGACTGTCGCGAATTTGGCTTTCTCGCGATGCGCCCAGCAAGACATTGGTTTGGCTTTCTTTTCTGGCCTATTTCCTCCCTCACGGTTCTCATTCCTCTTCGAAAGTTGAAGAGCGTGTCTCTCTCGAGTTAGAAGTGCATTGAGGATTACAAATTGATCATGTGATCGGACGAGTGGGGAGACTGGTCTCCCAATGATCCTCAAGGGGGATAGTAAATCTGAAATTTCTCAGACTTGTGAATGTGAAAAATGTCCACATTGAGGAATCAATCCTCCCTGGGAACCAATGCCCTACTGGGAAACACTCTCCATTTCGATGTGAGAGCTCGCAGGATCAGAAATGGGAGGACCTCTACTCCACGCGTACTTAAGACTATTATAGGGGAGAAAACTCCTTGCTAAGCATTGATAGAGTCTTCATATTTTGAATGTAAATGTACACATTTATGCAAAAAAAGGACTGTCGCTAATTTGGTTTTCTCGCAATGCGCCCAGCAAAACATTGGTTTGGCATTCTTTTCTGGCCTATTTCCTCCCTCATGGTTCTCATTCCCCTTCGAAAGTTGAAGAGCGTGTCTCTCTCGAGTTAGAAGTGCATTGAGGATTACAAATTGATCATGTGAACTGACCAGTGGGGAGACTGGACTCCCAATGATCCTCAAGGGGGATTGTAAATCTGAAATTTCTCAGACTTGTGAATGTGAAAAATGTCCACATTGAGGAATCAATCCTCCCTGGGAACCAATGCCCTACTGGGAAACACTCTCCATTTCGATGTGAGAGCTCACAGGATCAGAAATGGGAGGACCTCTACTCCACGCGTACTTCAGACGGCTGGCTTTGGGAGAAAAATCCTCGCTATGGGAGGACCGCTACGCCACGCGTCCTTACGACTATTATAGGGGAGAAAACTCCTTGCTAAGCAATGAAAGCGTCTTCCGGTTTGGAGTGTAAATGTACACATTTAGGCCAAAAAGGGACTGTCGCTAATTTGGTTTTCTCGCGATGCGCCCAGCAAAACATTGGTTTGGCTTTCTTTTCTGGCCTATTTCCTCCCTCAAGGTTCTCATTCCTCTTCGAATGTGGAAGAGCGTGTCTCTCTCGAGTTAGAAGGGCATTGAGGATTACAAATTGATCATGTGAAATGACCAGTGGGGAGACTGGTCTCCCAATGATCCTCAAGGGGGATTGTAAATCTGAAATTTCTCAGACTTGTGAATGTGAAATATGTCCACATCGAGGAATCAATCCTCCCTGGGAACCAATGCCCTACTGGGAAACACTCCCCATTTCGATGTGAGAACGCACCAGGATCAGAAATGGGAGGACCTCTACTCCACGCGTACTTCAGACGGCTGGCTTTCGGGGAGAAAAATCCTCGCTACGGGAGGACCGCTACGCCATGCGTCCTTACGACGATCATAGGGGAGAAAACTCCTTGCTAAGCAATGAAAGCGTCTTCCGGTGTGGAGTGTAAATGTACACATTTAGGCCAAAAAGGGACTGTCGCGAATTTGGCTTTCTCGCGATGCGCCCAGCAAAACATTGATTTGGCTTTCTTTTCTGGCCGATTTCCTCCCTCACGGTTCTCATTCCTCTTCGAAAGTTGAAGAGCGTGTCTCTCTCGAGTTAGAAGGGCATTGAGGATTACAAATTGATCATGTGAAATGACCAGTGGGGAGACTGGTCTCCCAATGATCCTCAAGGGGGATTGTAAATCTGAAATTTCTCAGACTTGTGAATGTGAAAAATGTCCACATCGAGGAATCAATCCTCCCTGGGAACCAATGCCCTACTAGGAAACACTCCCCATTTCGATGTGAGAACGCACCAGGATCAGAAATGGGAGGACCTCTACTCCACGCGTACTTCAGACGGCTGGCTTTCTGGGAGAAAAATCCTCGCTACGGTAGGACCGCTACGCCACGCGTCCTTACGACGATCATAGGGGAGAAAACTCCTTGCTAAGCAATGAAAGCGTCTTCCGGTGTGGAGTGTAAATGTACACATTTAGGCCAAAAAGGGACTGTCTCAAATTTGGCTTTCTCGCGATGCGCCCAGCAAAACATTGGTTTGGCTTTCTTTTCTGGCCGATTTCCTCCCTCACGGTTCTCATTCCTCTTCGAAAGTGGAAGAGCGTGTCTCCCTCGAGTTAGATGGGCATTGAGGATTACAAATTGATCATGTGAAATGACCAGTGGGGAGACTGGTCTCCCAATGATCCTCAAGGGGAATTGTAAATCTGAAATTTCTCAGACTGGTGAATGTGAAAAATGTCCACATTGAGGAATCAATCCTCCCTGGGAACCAATGCCCTACTGGGAAACACTCTCCATTTCGATGTGAGAGCTCGCCGGATCAGAAATGGGAGGACTTCTACACCACGCGTACTTCAGACGGCTGGCTTTAGGGGAGAAAAATCCTTGCCATGGGAGGACCGCTACGCCACGCGTCCTTACGACTATTATAGGGGAGAAAACTCCTTCCTAAGCATTGAAAGAGTCTTCATATTTTGAATGTAAATGTACACATTTATGCAAAAAAAGGACTGTCGCTAATTTGGCTTTCTCGCAATGCGCCCAGCAAAACATTGGTTTGGCATTCTTTTCTGGCCTATTTCCTCCCTCATGGTTCTCATTCCCCTTCGAAAGTTGAAGAGCGTGTCTCTCTCGAGTTAGAAGTGCATTGAGGATTACAAATTGATCATGTGAACTGACCAGTGGGGAGACTGGACTCCCAATGATCCTCAAGGGGGATTGTAAATCTGAAATTTCTCAGACTTGTGAATGTGAAAAATGTCCACATTGAGGAATCAATCCTCCCTGGGAACCAATGCCCTACTGGGAAACACTCTCCATTTCGATGTGAGAGCTCACAGGATCAGAAATGGGAGGACCTCTACTCCACGCGTACTTCAGACGGCTGGCTTTGGGAGAAAAATCCTCGCTATAGGAGGACCGCTACGCCACGCGTCCTTACGACTATTATAGGGGAGAAAACTCCTTGCTAAGCAATGAAAGCGTCTTCCGGTTTGGACTGTAAATGTACACATTTAGGCCAAAAAGGGACTGTCGCTAATTTGGTTTTCTCGCGATGCGCCCAGCAAAACATTGGTTTGGTTTTCTTTTCTGGCCGATTTCCTCCCTCACGGTTCTCATTCCTCTTCGAAAGTGGAAGAGCGTGTCTCTCTCGAGTTAGAAGGGCATTGAGGATTACAAATTGATCATGTGAACTGACCAGTGGGGAGACTGGTCTCCCAATGATCCTCAAGGGGGATTGTAAATCTGAAATTTCTCAGACTTGTGAATGTGAAATATGTCCACATCGAGGAATCAATCCTCCCTGGGAACCAATGCCCTACTGGGAAACACTCCCCATTTCGATGTGAGAACGCACCAGGATCAGAAATGGGAGGACCTCTACTCCACGCGTACTTCAGACGGCTGGCTTTCGGGGAGAAAAATCCTCGCTAACGGGAGGACCGCTACGCCACGCGTCCTTACGACGATCATAGGGGAGAAAACTCCTTGCTAAGCAATGAAAGCGTCTTCCGGTGTGGAGTGTAAATGTACACATTTAGGCCAAAAAGGGAATGTCGCGAATTTGGCTTTCTCGCGATGCGCCCAGCAAAACATTGGTTTGGCTTTCTTTTCTGGCCGATTTCCTCCCTCACGGTTCTCATTCCTCTTCGAAAGTGGAAGAGCGTGTCTCTCTCGAGTTAGAAGGGCATTGAGGATTACAAATTGATCATGTGAAATGACCAGTGGGGAGACTGGTCTCCCAATGATCCTCAAGGGGGATTGTAAATCTGAAATTTCTCAGACTTGTGAATGTGAAAAATGTCCACATCGAGGAATCAATCCTCCCTGGAAACCAATGCCCTACTGGGAAACACTCCCCATTTCGATGTGAGAACGCACCAGGATCAGAAATGGGAGGACCTCTACTCCACGCGTACTTCAGACGGCTGGCTTTCGGGGAGAAAAATCCTCGCTACGGGAGGACCGCTACGCCACGCGTCCTTACGACGATCATAGGGGAGAAAACTCCTTGCTAAGCAATGAAAGCGTCTTCCGGTGTGGAGTGTAAATGTACACATTTAGGCCAAAAAGGGAATGTCGCGAATTTGGCTTTCTCGCGATGCGCCCAGCAAAACATTGGTTTGGCTTTCTTTTCTGGCCTATTTCCTCCCTCACGGTTCTCATTCCTCTTCGAAAGTTGAAGAGCGTGTCTCTCTCGAGTTAGAAGTGCATTGAGGATTACAAATTGATCATGTGAACTGACCAGTGGGGAGACTGGTCTCCCAATGATCCTCAAGGGGGATAGTAAATCTGAAATTTCTCAGACTTGTGAATGTGAAAAATGTCCACATTGAGGAATCAATCCTCCCTGGGAACCAATGCCCTACTGGGAAACACTCTCCATTTCGATGTGAGAGCTCGCAGGATCAGAAATGGGAGGACCTCTACTCCACGCGTACTTAAGACTATTATAGGGGAGAAAACTCCTTGCTAAGCATTGAAAGAGTCTTCATATTTTGAATGTAAATGTACACATTTATGCAAAAAAAGGACTGTCGCTAATTTGGCTTTCTCGCAATGCGCCCAGCAAAACATTGGTTTGGCATTCTTTTCTGGCCTATTTCCTCCCTCACGGTTCTCATTCCCCTTCGAAAGTTGAAGAGCGTGTCTCTCTCGAGTTAGAAGTGCATTGAGGATTACAAATTGATCATGTGAACTGACCAGTGGGGAGACTGGACTCCCAATGATCCTCAAGGGGGATTGTAAATCTGAAATTTCTCAGACTTGTGAATGTGAAAAATGTCCACATTGAGGAATCAATCCTCCCTGGGAACCAATGCCCTACTTGGAAACACTCTCCATTTCGATGTGAGAGCTCACAGGATCAGAAATGGGAGGACCTCTACACCACGCGTACTTCAGACGGCTGGCTTTGGGAGAAAAATCCTCGCTACGGGAGGACCGCTACGCCATGCGTCCTTACGACGATCATAGGGGAGAAAACTCCTTGCTAAGCAATGAAAGCGTCTTCCGGTGTGGAGTGTAAATGTACACATTTAGGCCAAAAAGGGACTGTCGCGAATTTGGCTTTCTCGCGATGCGCCCAGCAAAACATTGATTTGGCTTTCTTTTCTGGCCGATTTCCTCCCTCACGGTTCTCATTCCTCTTCGAAAGTTGAAGAGCGTGTCTCTCTCGAGTTAGAAGGGCATTGAGGATTACAAATTGATCATGTGAAATGACCAGTGGGGAGACTGGTCTCCCAATGATCCTCAAGGGGGATTGTAAATCTGAAATTTCTCAGACTTGTGAATGTGAAAAATGTCCACATCGAGGAATCAATCCTCCCTGGGAACCAATGCCCTACTGGGAAACACTCCCCATTTCGATGTGAGAACGCGCCAGGATCAGAAATGGGAGGACCTCTATTCCACGCGTACTTCAGACAGCTGGCTTTCGGGGAGAAAAATCCTCGCTACGGTAGGACCGCTACGCCACGCGTCCTTACGACGATCATAGGGGAGAAAACTCCTTGCTAAGCAATGAAAGCGTCTTCCGGTGTGGAGTGTAAATGTACACATTTAGGCCAAAAAGGGACTGTCTCAAATTTGGCTTTCTCGCGATGCGCCCAGCAAAACATTGGTTTGGCTTTCTTTTCTGGCCGATTTCCTCCCTCACGGTTCTCATTCCTCTTCGAAAGTTGAAGAGCGTGTCTCTCTCGAGTTAGAAGTGCATTGAGGATTACAAATTGATCATGTGAAATGACCAGTGGGGAGACTGGTCTCCCAATGATCCTCAAGGGGAATTGTAAATCTGAAATTTCTCAGACTTGTGAATGTGAAAAATGTCCACATTGAGGAATCAATCCTCCCTGGGAACCAATGCCCTACTGGGAAACACTCTCCATTTCGATGTGAGAGCTCGCCGGATCAGAAATGGGAGGACTTCTACACCACGCGTACTTCAGACGGCTGGCTTTAGGGGAGAAAAATCCTTGCCATGGGAGGACCTCTACGCCACGCGTCCTTACGACTATTAGAGGGGAGAAAACTACTTGCTAAGCAATGAAAGCGTCTTCCAGTTTGGAGTGTAAATGTACACATTTAGGCCAAAAAGGGACTGTCGCGAATTTGGCTTTCTCGCGATGCGCCCAGCAAGACATTGGTTTGGCTTTCTTTTCTGGCCTATTTCCTCCCTCACGGTTCTCATTCCTCTTCGAAAGTTGAAGAGCGTGTCTCTCTCGAGTTAGAAGTGCATTGAGGATTACAAATTGATCATGTGATCGGACGAGTGGGGAGACTGGTCTCCCAATGATCCTCAAGGGGGATAGTAAATCTGAAATTTCTCAGACTTGTGAATGTGAAAAATGTCCACATTGAGGAATCAATCCTCCCTGGGAACCAATGCCCTACTGGGAAACACTCTCCATTTCGATGTGAGAGCTCGCAGGATCAGAAATGGGAGGACCTCTACTCCACGCGTACTTAAGACTATTATAGGGGAGAAAACTCCTTGCTAAGCATTGAAAGAGTCTTCATATTTTGAATGTAAATGTACACATTTATGCAAAAAAAGGACTGTCGCTAATTTGGTTTTCTCGCAATGCGCCCAGCAAAACATTGGTTTGGCATTCTTTTCTGGCCTATTTCCTCCCTCATGGTTCTCATTCCCCTTCGAAAGTTGAAGAGCGTGTCTCTCTCGAGTTAGAAGTGCATTGAGGATTACAAATTGATCATGTGAACTGACCAGTGGGGAGACTGGACTCCCAATGATCCTCAAGGGGGATTGTAAATCTGAAATTTCTCAGACTTGTGAATGTGAAAAATGTCCACATTGAGGAATCAATCCTCCCTGGGAACCAATGCCCTACTGGGAAACACTCTCCATTTCGATGTGAGAGCTCACAGGATCAGAAATGGGAGGACCTCTACTCCACGCGTACTTCAGACGGCTGGCTTTGGGAGAAAAATCCTCGCTATGGGAGGACAGCTACGCCACGCGTCCTTACGACTATTATAGGGGAGAAAACTCCTTGCTAAGCAATGAAAGCGTCTTCCGGTTTGGAGTGTAAATGTACACATTTAGGCCAAAAAGGGACTGTCGCTAATTTGGTTTTCTCGCGATGCGCCCAGCAAAACATTGGTTTGGCTTTCTTTTCTGGCCTATTTCCTCCCTCAAGGTTCTCATTCCTCTTCGAAAGTGGAAGAGCGTGTCTCTCTCGAGTTAGAAGGGCATTGAGGATTACAAATTGATCATGTGAAATGACCAGTGGGGAGACTGGTCTCCCAATGATCCTCAAGGGGGATTGTAAATCTGAAATTTCTCAGACTTGTGAATGTGAAATATGTCCACATCGAGGAATCAATCCTCCCTGGGAACCAATGCCCTACTGGGAAACACTCCCCATTTCGATGTGAGAACGCACCAGGATCAGAAATGGGAGGACCTCTACTCCACGCGTACTTCAGACGGCTGGCTTTCGGGGAGAAAAATCCTCGCTACGGGAGGACCGCTACGCCATGCGTCCTTACGACGATCATAGGGGAGAAAACTCCTTGCTAAGCAATGAAAGCGTCTTCCGGTGTGGAGTGTAAATGTACACATTTAGGCCAAAAAGGGACTGTCGCGAATTTGGCTTTCTCGCGATGCGCCCAGCAAAACATTGATTTGGCTTTCTTTTCTGGCCGATTTCCTCCCTCACGGTTCTCATTCCTCTTCGAAAGTTGAAGAGCGTGTCTCTCTCGAGTTAGAAGGGCATTGAGGATTACAAATTGATCATGTGAAATGACCAGTGGGGAGACTGGTCTCCCAATGATCCTCAAGGGGGATTGTAAATCTGAAATTTCTCAGACTTGTGAATGTGAAAAATGTCCACATCGAGGAATCAATCCTCCCTGGGAACCAATGCCCTACTAGGAAACACTCCCCATTTCGATGTGAGAACGCACCAGGATCAGAAATGGGAGGACCTCTACTCCACGCGTACTTCAGACGGCTGGCTTTCTGGGAGAAAAATCCTCGCTACGGTAGGACCGCTACGCCACGCGTCCTTACGACGATCATAGGGGAGAAAACTCCTTGCTAAGCAATGAAAGCGTCTTCCGGTGTGGAGTGTAAATGTACACATTTCGGCCAAAAAGGGACTGTCTCAAATTTGGCTTTCTCGCGATGCGCCCAGCAAAACATTGGTTTGGCTTTCTTTTCTGGCCGATTTCCTCCCTCACGGTTCTCATTCCTCTTCGAAAGTGGAAGAGCGTGTCTCCCTCGAGTTAGATGGGCATTGAGGATTACAAATTGATCATGTGAAATGACCAGTGGGGAGACTGGTCTCCCAATGATCCTCAAGGGGAATTGTAAATCTGAAATTTCTCAGACTTGTGAATGTGAAAAATGTCCACATTGAGGAATCAATCCTCCCTGGGAACCAATGCCCTACTGGGAAACACTCTCCATTTCGATGTGAGAGCTCGCCGGATCAGAAATGGGAGGACTTCTACACCACGCGTACTTCAGACGGCTGGCTTTAGGGGAGAAAAATCCTTGCCATGGGAGGACCGCTACGCCACGCGTCCTTACGACTATTATAGGGGAGAAAACTCCTTCCTAAGCATTGAAAGAGTCTTCATATTTTGAATGTAAATGTACACATTTATGCAAAAAAAGGACTGTCGCTAATTTGGCTTTCTCGCAATGCGCCCAGCAAAACATTGGTTTGGCATTCTTTTCTGGCCTATTTCCTCCCTCATGGTTCTCATTCCCCTTCGAAAGTTGAAGAGCGTGTCTCTCTCGAGTTAGAAGTGCATTGAGGATTACAAATTGATCATGTGAACTGACCAGTGGGGAGACTGGACTCCCAATGATCCTCAAGGGGGATTGTAAATCTGAAATTTCTCAGACTTGTGAATGTGAAAAATGTCCACATTGAGGAATCAATCCTCCCTGGGAACCAATGCCCTACTGGGAAACACTCTCCATTTCGATGTGAGAGCTCACAGGATCAGAAATGGGAGGACCTCTACTCCACGCGTACTTCAGACGGCTGGCTTTGGGAGAAAAATCCTCGCTATAGGAGGACCGCTACGCCACGCGTCCTTACGACTATTATAGGGGAGAAAACTCCTTGCTAAGCAATGAAAGCGTCTTCCGGTTTGGACTGTAAATGTACACATTTAGGCCAAAAAGGGACTGTCGCTAATTTGGTTTTCTCGCGATGCGCCCAGCAAAACATTGGTTTGGCATTCTTTTCTGGCCGATTTCCTCCCTCACGGTTCTCATTCCTCTTCGAAAGTGGAAGAGCGTGTCTCTCTCGAGTTAGAAGGGCATTGAGGATTACAAATTGATCATGTGAACTGACCAGTGGGGAGACTGGTCTCCCAATGATCCTCAAGGGGGATTGTAAATCTGAAATTTCTCAGACTTGTGAATGTGAAATATGTCCACATCGAGGAATCAATCCTCCCTGGGAACCAATGCCCTACTGGGAAACACTCCCCATTTCGATGTGAGAACGCACCAGGATCAGAAATGGGAGGACCTCTACTCCACGCGTACTTCAGAAGGCTGGCTTTCGGGGAGAAAAATCCTCGCTACGGGAGGACCGCTACGCCACGCGTCCTTACGACGATCATAGGGGAGAAAACTCCTTGCTAAGCAATGAAAGCGTCTTCCGGTGTGGAGTGTAAATGTACACATTTAGGCCAAAAAGGGAATGTCGCGAATTTGGCTTTCTCGCGATGCGCCCAGCAAAACATTGGTTTGGCTTTCTTTTCTGGCCGATTTCCTCCCTCACGGTTCTCATTCCTCTTCGAAAGTGGAAGAGCGTGTCTCTCTCGAGTTAGAAGGGCATTGAGGATTACAAATTGATCATGTGAAATGACCAGTGGGGAGACTGGTCTCCCAATGATCCTCAAGGGGGATTGTAAATCTGAAATTGCTCAGACTTGTGAATGTGAAAAATGTCCACATCGAGGAATCAATCCTCCCTGGAAACCAATGCCCTACTGGGAAACACTCCCCATTTCGATGTGAGAACGCACCAGGATCAGAAATGGGAGGACCTCTACTCCACGCGTACTTCAGACGGCTGGCTTTCGGGGAGAAAAATCCTCGCTACGGGAGGACCGCTACGCCACGCGTCCTTACGACGATCATAGGGGAGAAAACTCCTTGCTAAGCAATGAAAGCGTCTTCCGGTGTGGAGTGTAAATGTACACATTTAGGCCAAAAAGGGAATGTCGCGAATTTGGCTTTCTCGCGATGCGCCCAGCAAAACATTGGTTTGGCTTTCTTTTCTGGCCTATTTCCTCCCTCACGGTTCTCATTCCTCTTCGAAAGTGGAAGAGCGTGTCTCTCTCGAGTTAGAAGGGCATTGAGGATTACAAATTGATCATGTGAAATGACCAGTGGGGAGACTGGTCTCCCAATGATCCTCAAGGGGGATTGTAAATCTGAAATTTCTCAGACTTGTGAATGTGAAAAATGTCCACATCGAGGAATCAATCCTCCCTGGGAACCAATGCCCTACTGGGAAACACTCCCCATTTCGATGTGAGAACGCGCCAGGATCAGAAATGGGAGGACCTCTACTCCACGCGTACTTCAGACGGCTGGATTTCGGGGAGAAAAATCCTCGCTACGAGAGGACCGCTACGCCACGCGTCCTTACGACGATCATAGGGGAGAAAACTCCTTGCTAAACAATGAAAGCGTCTTCCTGTGTGGAGTGTAAATGTACACATTTAGGCCAAAAAGGGACTGTCGCAAATTTGGCTTTCTCGCGATGCGCCCAGCAAAACATTGGTTTGGCTTTCTTTTCTGGCCGATTTCCTCCCTCACGGTTCTCATTCGCCTTCGAAAGTGGAAGAGCGTGTCTCTCTCGAGTTAGAAGGGCATTGAGGATTACAAATTGATCATGTGAAATGACCAGTGGGGAGACTGGTCTCCCAATGATCCTCAAGGGGGATTGTAAATCTGAAATTTCTCAGACTTGTGAATGTGAAAAATGTCCACATCGAGGAATCAATCCTCCCTGGGAACCAATGCCCTACTGGGAAACACTCCCCATTTCGATGTGAGAACGCGCCAGGATCAGAAATGGGAGGACATCTACTCCACGCGTACTTCAGACGGCTGGATTTCGGGGAGAAAAATCCTCGCTACGAGAGGACCGCTACGCCACGCGTCCTTACGACGATCATAGGGGAGAAAACTCCTTGCTAAGCAATGAAAGCGTCTTCCGGTGTGGAGTGTAAATGTACACATTTAGGCCAAAAAGGGACTGTCGCGAATTTGGCTTTCTCGCGATGCGCCCAGCAAAACATTGGTTTGGCTTTCTTTTCTGGCCTATTTCCTCCCTCACGGTTCTCATTCCTCTTCGAAAGTTGAAGAGCGTGTCTCTCTCGAGTTAGAAGTGCATTGAGGATTACAAAATGATCATGTGAACTGACCAGTGGGGAGACTGGTCTCCCAATGATCCTCAAGGGGGACAGTAAATCTGAAATTTCTCAGACTTGTGAATGTGAAAAATGTCCACATTGAGGAATCAATCCTCCCTGGGAACCAATGCCCTACTGGGAAACACTCTCCATTTCGATGTGAGAGCTCGCAGGATCAGAAATGGGAGGACCTCTACTCCACGCGTACTTAAGACAATTATAGGGGAGAAAACTCCTTGCTAATCATTGAAAGAGTCTTCATATTTTGAATGTAAATGTACACATTTATGCAAAAAAAGGACTGTCGCTAATTTGGCTTTCTCGCAATGCGCCCAGCAAAACATTGGTTTGGCATTCTTTTCTGGCCTATTTCCTCCCTCACGGTTCTCATTCCTCTTCGAAAGTTGAAGAGCGTGTCTCTCTCGAGTTAGAAGTGCATTGAGGATTACAAATTGATCATGTGAACTGACCAGTGGGGAGACTGGTCTACCAATGATCCTCAAGGGGGATTGTAAATCTGAAATTTCTCAGACTTGTGAATGTGAAAAATGTCCACATTGAGGAATCAATCCTCCCTGGGAACCAATGCCCTACTGGGAAACACTCTCCATTTCGATGTGAGAGCTCACAGGATCAGAAATGGGAGGACCTCTACACCACGCGTACTTCAGACGGCTGGCTTTGGGAGAAAAATCCTCGCTATGGGAGGACCGCTACGCCACGCGTCCTTACGACTATTATAGGGGAGAAAACTCCTTGCTAAGCAATGAAAGCGTCTTCCGGTTTGGAGTGTAAATGTACACATTTAGGCCAAAAAGGGACTGTCGCTAATTTGGTTTTCTCGCGATGCGCCCAGCAAAACATTGGTTTGGCTTTCTTTTCTGGCCTATTTCCTCCCTCAAGGTTCTCATTCCTCTTCGAAAGTGGAAGAGCGTGTCTCTCTCGAGTTAGAAGGGCATTGAGGATTACAAATTGATCATGTGAAATGACCAGTGGGGAGACTGATCTCCCAATGATCCTCAAGGGGGATTGTAAATCTGAAATTTCTCAGACTTGTGAATGTGAAATATGTCCACATCGAGGAATCAATCCTCCCTGGGAACCAATGCCCTACTGGGAAACACTCCCCATTTCGATGTGAGAACGCACCAGGATCAGAAATGGGAGGACCTCTACTCCACGCGTACTTCAGACGGCTGGCTTTCGGGGAGAAAAATCCTCGCTACGGTAGGACCGCTACGCCACACGTCCTTACGACGATCATAGGGGAGAAAACTCCTTGCTAAGCAATGAAAGCGTCTTCCGGTGTGGAGTGTAAATGTACACATTTAGGCCAAAAAGCAACTGTCTCAAATTTGGCTTTCTCGCGATGCGCCCAGCAAAACATTGGTTTGGCTTTCTTTTCTGGCCGATATCCTCCCTCACGGTTCTCATTCCTCTTCGAAAGTGGAAGAGCGTGTCTCCCTCGAGTTACATGGGCATTGAGGATTACAAATTGATCATGCGAAATGACCAGTGGGGAGACTGGTCTCCCAATGATCCTCAAGGGGAATTGTAAATCTGAAATTTCTCAGACTTGTGAATGTGAAAAATGTCCACATTGAGGAATCAATCCTCCCTGGGAACCAATGCCCTACTGGGAAACACTCTCCATTTCGATGTGAGAGCTCGCCGGATCAGAAATCGGAGGACTTCTACACCACGCGTACTTCAGACGGCTGGCTTTAGGGGAGAAAAATCCTCGCCATGGGAGGACCGCTACGCCACGCGTCCTTACGACTATTAGAGGGGAGAAAACTACTTGCTAAGCAATGAAAGCGTCTTCCAGTTTGGAGTGTAAATGTACACATTTAGGCCAAAAAGGGACTGTCGCTAATTTGGCTTTCTCGCGATGTGCCCAGCAAAACATTGGTTTGGCTTTCTTTTCTGGCCTATTTCCTCCCTCACGGTTCTCATTCCTCTTCGAAAGTTGAAGAGCGTGTCTCTCTCGAGTTAGAAGTGCATTGAGGATTACAAATTGATCATGTGAACTGACCAGTGGGGAGACTGGTCTCCCAATGATCCTCAAGGGGGATAGTAAATCTGAAATTTCTCAGACTTGTGAATGTGAAAAATGTCCACATTGAGGAATCAATCCTCCCTGGGAACCAATGCCCTACTGGGAAACACTCTCCATTTCGATGTGAGAGCTCGCAGGATCAGAAATTGGAGGACCTCTACTCCACACGTACATAAGACTATTATAGGGGAGAAAACTCCTTGCTAAGCATTGAAAGAGTCTTCATATTTTGAATGTAAATGTACACATTTATGCAAAAAAAGGACTGTCGCTAATTTGGCTTTCTCGCAATGCGCCCAGGAAAACATTGGTTTGGCATTCTTTTCTGGCCTATTTCCTCCCTCATGGTTCTCATTCCTCTTCGAAAGTGGAAGAGCGTGTCTCTCTCGAGTTAGAAGGGCATTGAGGATTACAAATTGATCATGTGAACTGACCAGTGGGGAGACTGGTCTCCCAATGATCCTCAAGGGGGATTGTAAATCTGAAATTTCTCAGACTTGTGAATGTGAAAAATGTCCACATCGAGGAATCAATCCTCCCTGGGAACCAATGCCCTACTGGGAAACACTCCCCATTTCGATGTGAGAACGCGCCAGGATCAGAAATGGGAGGACCTCTACTCCACGCGTACTTCAGACGGCTGGCTTTCGGGGAGAAAAATCCTCGCTATGGTAGGACCGCTACGCCACGCGTCCTTACGACGATCATAGGGGAGAAAACTCCTTGCTAAGCAATGAAAGCGTCTTCCAGTTTGGAGTGTAAATGTACACATTTAGGCCAAAAAGGGACTGTCGCAAATTTGGCTTTCTCGCGATGCGCCCAGCAAAACATTGGTTTGGCTTTCTTTTCTGGCCGATTTCCTCCCTCACGGTTCTCATTCCCCTTCGAAAGTGGAAGAGCGTGTCTCTCTCGAGTTAGAAGGGCATTGAGGATTACAAATTGATCATGTGAAATGACCAGTGGGGAGACTGGTCTCCCAATGATCCTCAAGGGGGATTGTAAATCTGAAATTTCTCAGACTTGTGAATGTGAAAAATGTCCACATCGAGGAATCAATCCTCCCTGGGAACCAATGCCCTACTGGGAAACACTCCCCATTTCGATGTGAGAACGCGCCAGGATCAGAAATGGGAGGACCTCTACTCCACGCGTACTTCAGACGGCTGGCTTTCGGGGAGAAAAATCCTCGCTACGGGAGGACCGCTACGCCACGCGTCCTTACGACGATCATAGGGGAGAAAACTCCTTGCTAAGCAATGAAAGCGTCTTCCGGTGTGGAGTGTAAATGTACACATTTAGGCCAAAAAGGGACTGTCGCGAATTTGGCTTTCTCGCGATGCGCCCAGCAAAACATTGGTTTGGCATTCTTTTCTGGCCGCTTTGCTCCCTCACGGTTCTCATTCCTCTTCGAAAGTGGAAGAGCGTGTCTCCCTCGAGTTAGAAGGGCATTGAGGATTACAAATTGATCATGTGAAATGACCAGTGGGGAGACTGGTCTCCCAATGATCTTCAAGGGGAATTGTAAATCTGAAATTTCTCAGACTTGTGAATGTGAAAAATGTCCACATCGAGGAATCAATCCTCCCTGGGAACCAATGCCCTACTGGGAAACACTCCCCATTTCGATGTGAGAACGCGCCAGGATCAGAAATGGGAGGACCTCTACTCCACGCGTACTTCAGACGGCTGGCTTACGGGGAGAAAAATCCTCGCTACGGGAGGACCGCTACGCCACGCGTCCTTACGACGATCATAGGGGAGAAAACTCCTTGCTAAGCAATGAAAGCGTCTTCCGGTGTGGAGTGTAAATGTACACATTTAGGCCAAAAAGGGACTGTCGCGAATTTGGCTTTCTCGCGATGCGCCCAGCAAAACATTGGTTTGGCTTTCTTTTCTGGCCGATTTCCTCCCTCACGGTTCTCATTCCTCTTCGAAAGTGGAAGAGCATGTCTCTCTCGAGTTAGAAGGGCATTGAGGATTACAAATTGATCATGTGAAATGACCAGTGGGGAGACTGGTCTCCCAATGATCCTCAAGGGGGATTGTAAATCTGAAATTTCTCAGACTTGTGAATGTGAAAAATGTCCACATCGAGGAATCAATCCTCCCTGGGAACCAATGCCCTACTGGGAAACACTCCCCATTTCAATGTGAGAACGCGCCAGGATCAGAAATGGGAGGACCTCTACTCCACGCGTACTTCAGACGGCTGGCTTTCGGGGAGAAAAATCCTCGCTACGGGAGGATCGCTACGCCACGCGTCCTTACGACTATTAGAGGGGAGAAAACTCCTTGCTAATCAATGAAAGCGTCTTCCGGTTTTGAGTGTAAATGTACACATTTAGGCCAAAAAGGGACTGTCGCGAATTTGGCTTTCTCGCGATGCGCCCAGCAAAACATTGCTTTGGCATTTTTTCTGGCCTATTTCCTCCCTCACGGTTCTCATTCCTCAACGAAAGTTGAAGAGCGTGTCTCACTCGAGTTAGAAGTGCATTGAGGATTACAAATTGATTATGTGAAATGACCAGTGGGGAGACTGGTCTCCCAATGATCCTCAAGGGGGATTGTAAATCTGAAATTTCTCAGACTTGTGAATGTGAAAAATGTCCACATCGAGGAATCAATCCTCCCTGGGAACCAATGCCCTACTGGGAAACACTCCCCATTTCGATGTGAGAACGCGCGAGGATCAGAAATGGGAGGACCTCTACTCCACGCGTACTTCAGACGGCTGGCTTTCGGGGAGAAAAATCCTCGCTACGGGAGGACCGCTACGCCACGCGTCCTTAGGACGATCATAGGGGAGAAAACTCCTTGCTAAGCAATGAAAGCGTCTTCCGGTGTGGAGTGTAAATGTACACATTTAGGCCAAAAAGGGACTGTCGCGAATTTGGCTTTCTCACGATGCGCCCAGCAAAACATTGGTTTGGCTTTCTTTTCTGGCCGATTTCCTCCCTCACGGTTCTCATTCCTCTTTGAGAGTTGAAGAGCGTGTCTCTCTCGAGTTAGAAGGGCATTGAGGATTACAAATTGATCATGTGAAATGACCAGTGGGGAGACTGGTCTCCCAATGATCCTCAAGGGGGATTGTAAATCTGAAATTTCTCAGACTTGTGAATGTGAAAAATGTCCACATCGAGGAATCAATCCTCCCTGGGAACCAATGCCCTACTGGGAATCACTCCCCATTTCGATGTGAGAACGCGCCAGGATCAGAAATGGGAGGACCTCTACTCCACGCGTACTTCAGACGGCTGGCTTTCGGGGAGAAAAATCCTCGCTACGGGAGGATCGCTACGCCACGCGTCCTTACGACTATTAGAGGGGAGAAAACTCCTTGCTAAGCAATGAAAGCGTCTTCCGGTTTTGAGTGTAAATGTACACATTTAGGCCAAAAAGGGACTGTCGCGAATTTGGCTTTCTCGCGATGCGCCCAGCAAAACATTGGTTTGGCATTCTTTTCTGGCCTATTTCCTCCCTCACGGTTCTCATTCCTCTTCGAAAGTTGAAGAGCGTGTCTCACTCGAGTTAGAAGTGCATTGAGGATTACAAATTGATCATGTGAAATGACCAGTGGGGAGACTGGTCTCCCAATGATCCTCAAGGGGGATTGTAAATCTGAAATTTCTCAGACTTGTGAATGTGAAAAATGTCCACATCGAGGAATCAATCCTCCCTGGGAACCAATGCCCTACTGGGAAACACTCCCCATTTCGATGTGAGAGCTCGCCGGATCAGAAATGGGAGGACTTCTACACCACGCGTACTTCAGACGGCTGGCTTTAGGGGAGAAAAATCCTCGCCATGGGAGGACCGCTACGCCACGCGTCCTTACGACTATTAGAGGGGAGAAAACTACTTGCTAAGCAATGAAAGCGTCTTCCAGTTTGGAGTGTAAATGTACACATTTAGGCCAAAAAGGGACTGTCGCTAATTTGGCTTTCTCGCGATGTGCCCAGCAAAACATTGGTTTGGCTTTCTTTTCTGGCCTATTTCCTCCCTCACTGTTCTAATTCCTCTTAGAAAGTTGAAGATCGTGTCTATCCCTAGTAAGAAGTGCATTGAGGATTACAAATTGATCATGTGAACTGACCAGTGGGGAGACTGGTCTCCCAATGATCCTCAAGGGGGATAGTAAATCTGAAATTTCTCAGACTTGTGAATGTGAAAAATGTCCACATTGAGGAATCAATCCTCCCTGGGAACCAATGCCCTACTGGGAAACACTCTCCATTTCGATGTGAGAGCTCGCAGGATCAGAAATTGGAGGACCTCTACTCCACGCGTACTTAAGACTATTATAGGGGAGAAAACTCCTTGCTAAGCATTGAAAGAGTCTTCATATTTTGAATGTAAATGTACACATTTATGCAAAAAAAGGACTGTCGCTAATTTGGCTTTCTCGCAATGCGCCCAGCAAAACATTGGTTTGGCATTCTTTTCTGGCCTATTTCCTCCCTCACGGTTCTCATTCCTCTTCGAAACTTGAAGAGCGTGTAACTCTCGAGTTAGAAGTGCATTGAGGATTACAAATTGATCATGTGAACTGACCAGTGGGGAGACTGGACTCCCAATGATCCTCAAGGGGGATTGTAAATCTGAAATTTCTCAGACTTGTGAATGTGAAAAATGTCCACATTGAGGAATCAATCCTCCCTGGGAACCAATGCCCTACTGGGAAACACTCCCCATTTCGATGTGAGAACGCGCCAGGATCAGAAATGGGAGGACCTCTACTCCACGCGTACTTCAGACGGCTGGCTTTCGGGGAGAAAAATCCTCGCTACTGGAGGACCGCTACGCCACGCGTCCTTACGACGATCATAGGGGAGAAAACTCCTTGCTAAGCAATGAAAGCGTCTTCCGGTGTGAAGTGTAAATGTACACATTTCGGCCAAAAAGGGACTGTCGCGAATTTGGCTTTTTCGCGATGCGCCCAGCGAAACATTAGTTTGGCTTTCTTTTCTGGCCTATTTCCTCCCTCACGGTTCTCATTCCTCTTCGAAAGTTGAAGAGCGTGTCTCTCTCGAGTTAGAAGGGCATTGAGGATTACAAATTGATCATGTGAAATGACCAGTGGGGAGACTGGTCTCCCAATGATCCTCAAGGGGGATTGTAAATCTGAAATTTCTCAGACTTGTGAATGTGAAAAATGTCCACATTGAGGAATCAATCCTCCCTGGGAACCAATGCCCTACTGGGAAACACTCCCCATTTCGATGTGAGAACGCGCCAGGATCAGAAATGGGAGGACCTCTACTCCACGCGTACTTAAGACTATTATAGGGGAGAAAACTCCTTGCTAAGCATTGAAAGAGTCTTCATATTTTGAATGTAAATGTACACATTTATGCAAAAAAAGGACTGTCGCTAATTTGGCTTTCTCGCAATGCGCCCAGCAAAACATTGGTTTGGCATTCTTTTCTGGCCTATTTCCTCCCTCACGGTTCTCATTCCTCTTCGAAAGTTGAAGACCGTGTCTCTCTCGAGTTAGAAGTGCATTGAGGATTACAAATTGATCATGTGAACTGACCAGTGGGGAGACTGGACTCCCAATGATCCTCAAGGGGGATTGTAAATCTGAAATTTCTCAGACTTGTGAATGTGAAAAATGTCCACATTGAGAAATCAATCCTCCCTGGGAACCAATGCCCTACTGGGAAACACTCTCCATTTCGATGTGAGAGCTCACAGGATCAGAAATGGGAGGACCTCTACACCACGCGTAATTCAGAAGGCTGGCTTTGGGAGAAAAATCCTCGCTATGGGAAGACCGCTACGCCACGCGTCCTTACGACTATTAGAGGGGAGAAAACTCCTTGCTAAGCAATCAAAGCGTCTTCCGGTTTGGAGTGTAAATGTACACATTTAGGCCAAAAAGGGACTGTCGCTAATTTGGTTTTCTCGCGATGCGCCCAGCAAAACATTGGTTTGGCTTCTTTTCTGGCCTATTTCCTCCCTCACGGTTCTCATTCCTCTTCGAAAGTGGAAGAGCGTGTCTCTCTCGAGTTAGAAGGGCATTGAGGATTACAAATTGATCATGTGAAATGACCAGTGGGGAGACTGGTCTCCCAATGATCCTCAAGGGGGATTGTAAATCTGAAATTGCTCAGACTTGTGAATGTGAAAAATGTCCACATCGAGGAATCAATCCTCCCTGGGAACCAATGCCCTACTGGGAAACACTCCCCATTTCGATGTGAGAACGCGCCAGGATCAGAAATGGGAGGCCCTCTACTCCACGCGTACTTCAGACGGCTGGCTTTAGGGGAGAAAAATCCTCGCTACGGGAGGACCGCTACGCCACGCGTCCTTACGACGATCATAGGGGAGAAAACTCCTTGCTAAGCAATGAAAGCGTCTTCCGGTGTGGAGTGGAAATGTACACATTTAGGCCAAAAAGGGACTGTCGCGAATTTGGCTTTCTCGCGATGCGCCCAGCAAAACATTGGTTTGGCTTTTTTTTCTGGCCGATTTCCTCCCTCACGGTTCTCATTCCTCTTCGAAAGTGGAAGAGCGTGTCTCCCTCGAGTTAGCAGGGCATTGAGGATTACAAATTGATCATGTGAAATGACCAGTGGGGAGACTGGTCTCCCAATGATCCTCAAGGGGAATTGAAAATCTGAAATTTCTCAGACTTGTGAATGTGAAAAATGTCCACATCGAGGAATCAATCCTCCCTGGGAACCAATGCCCTACTGGGAAACACTCCCCATTTCCATGTGAGAACGCGCCAGGATCAGAAATGGGAGGACCTCTACTCCACGCGTACTTCAGACGGCTGGCTTTCGGGGAGAAAAATCCTCGCTACGGGAGGACCGCTACGCCACGCGTCCTTACGACGATCATAGGGGAGAAAACTCCTTGCTACGCAATGAAAGCGTCTTCCGGTGTGGAGTGGAAATGTACACATTTCGGCCAAAAAGGGACTGTCGCGAATTTGGCTTTCTCGCGATGCGCCCAGCAAAACATTGGTTTGGCTTTCTTTTCTGGCCGATTTCTTCCCTCACGGTTCTCATTCCTCTTCGAAAGTTGAAGAGCGTGTCTCTCTCGAGTTAGAAGTGCATTGAGGATTACAAATTGATCATGTGAAATGACCAGTGGGGAGATTGGTCTCCCAATGATCCTCAAGGGGGATTGTAAATCTGCAATTTCTCAGACTTGTGAATGTGAAAAATGTCCACATTGAGGAATCAATCCTCCCTGGGAACCAATGCCCTACTGGGAAACATTCCCCATTTCGATGTGAGAACTCGCCAGGATCAGAAATGGGAGGACCTCTACTCCACGCGTACTTAAGACTATTATAGGGGAGAAAACTCCTTGCTAAGCATTGAAAGAGTCTTCATATTTTGAATGTAAATGAACACATTTATGCCAAAAAGGGACTGTCGCTAATTTGGCTTTCTCGCAATGCGCCTAGCAAAACATTGGTTTGGCTTTCTTTTCTTGCCTACTTCCTCCCTCACTGTTCTAATTCCTCTTAGAAAGTTGAAGATCGTGTCTATCCCTAGTAAGAAGTGCATTGAGGATTACAAATTGATCATGTGAACTGACCAGTGGGGAGACTGGTCTCCCAATGATCCTCAAGGGGGATAGTAAATCTGAAATTTCTCAGACTTGTGAATGTGAAAAATGTCCACATTGAGGAATCAATCCTCCCTGGGAACCAATGCCCTACTGGGAAACACTCTCCATTTCGATGTGAGAGCTCGCAGGATCAGAAATGGGAGGACCTCTACTCCACGCGTACTTAAGACTATTATAGGGGAGAAAACTCCTTGCTAAGCATTGAAAGAGTCTTCATATTTTGAATGTAAATGTACACATTTATGCAAAAAAAGGACTGTCGCTAATTTGGCTTTCTCGCAATGCGCCCAGCAAAACATTGGTTTGGCATTCTTTTCTGGCCTATTTCCTCCCTCACGGTTCTCATTCCTCTTCGAAAGTTGAAGAGCGTGTAACTCTCGAGTTAGAAGTGCATTGAGGATTACAAATTGATCATGTGAACTGACCAGTGGGGAGACTGGACTCCCAATGATCCTCAAGGGGGATTGTAAATCTGAAATTTCTCAGACTTGTGAATGTGAAAAATGTCCACATTGAGGAATCAATCCTCCCTGGGAACCAATGCCCTACTGGGAAACACTCCCCATTTTGATGTGAGAACGCACCAGGATCAGAAATGGGAGGACCTCTACTCCACGCGTACTTCAGACGGCTGGCTTTGGGAGAAAAATCCTCGCTATGGGAGGACCGCTACGCCACGCGTCCTTACGACTATTATAGGGGAGAAAACTCCTTGCTATGCAATGAAAGCGTCTTCCGGTTTGGAGTGTAAATGTACACATTTAGGCCAAAAAGGGACTGTCGCTAATTTGGTTTTCTCGCGATGCGCCCAGCAAAACATTGGTTTGGCTTTCTTTTCTGGCCTATTTCCTCCCTCACGGTTCTCATTCCTCTTCGAAAGTGGAAGAGCGTGTCTCTCTCGAGTTAGAAGGGCATTGAGGATTACAAATTGATCATGTGAAATGACCAGTGGGGAGACTGGTCTCCCAATGATCCTCAAGGGGGATTGTAAATCTGAAATTTCTCAGACTTGTGAATGTGAAAAATGTCCACATTGAGGAATCAATCCTCCCTGGGAACCAATGCCCTACTGGGAAACACTCTCTATTTCGATGTGAGAGCTCACAGGATCAGAAATGGGAGGACCTCTACACCACGCGTACTTCAGACGGCTGGCTTTGGGAGAAAAATCCTCGCTATGGGAGGACCGCTACGCCACGCGTCCTTACGACTATTATAGGGCAGAAAACTCCTTGCTAAGCAATGAAAGCGTCTTCCGGTGTGGAGTGTAAATGTACACATTTCGGCCAAAAAGGGACTGTCGCGAATTTGGCTTTCTCGCGATGCGCCCAGCGAAACATTGGTTTGGCTTTCTTTTCTGGCCGATTTCCTCCCTCACGGTTCTCATTCCTCTTCGAAAGTTGAAGAGCGTGTCTCTCTCGAGTTAGAAGTGCATTGAGGATTACAAATTGATCATGTGAAATGACCAGTGGGGAGATTGGTCTCCCAATGATCCTCAAGGGGGATTGTAAATCTGCAATTTCTCAGACTTGTGAATGTGAAAAATGTCCACATTGAGGAATCAATCCTCCCTGGGAACCAATGCCCTACTGGGAAACATTCCCCATTTCGATGTGAGAACTCGCCAGGATCAGAAATGGGAGGACCTCTACTCCACGCGTACTTAAGACTATTATAGGGGAGAAAACTCCTTGCTAAGCATTGAAAGAGTCTCCATATTTTGAATGTAAATGAACACATTTATGCCAAAAAGGGACTGTCGCTAATTTGGCTTTCTCGCAATGCGCCTAGCAAAACATTGGTTTGGCTTTCTTTTCTTGCCTACTTCCTCCCTCACTGTTCTAATTCCTCTTAGAAAGTTGAAGATCGTGTCTATCCCTAGTAAGAAGTGCATTGAGGATTACAAATTGATCATGTGAACTGATCAGTGGGGAGACTGGTCTCCCAATGATCCTCAAGGGGGATAGTAAATCTGAAATTTCTCAGACTTGTGAATGTGAAAAATGTCCACATTGAGGAATCAATCCTCCCTGGGAACCAATGCCCTACTGGGAAACACTCTCCATTTCGATGTGAGAGCTCGCAGGATCAGAAATGGGAGGACCTCTACTCCACGCGTACTTAAGACTATTATAGGGGAGAAAACTCCTTGCTAAGCATTGAAAGAGTCTTCATATTTTGAATGTAAATGTACACATTTATGCAAAAAAAGGACTGTCGCTAATTTGGCTTTCTCGCAATGCGCCCAGCAAAACATTGGTTTGGCATTCTTTTCTGGCCTATTTCCTCCCTCACGGTTCTCATTCCTCTTCGAAAGTTGAAGAGCGTGTAACTCTCGAGTTAGAAGTGCATTGAGGATTACAAATTGATCATGTGAACTGACCAGTGGGGAGACTGGACTCCCAATGATCCTCAAGGGGGATTGTAAATCTGAAATTTCTCAGACTTGTGAATGTGAAAAATGTCCACATTGAGGAATCAATCCTCCCTGGGAACCAATGCCCTACTGGGAAACACTCCCCATTTCGATGTGAGAACGCGCCAGGATCAGAAATGGGAGGACCTCTACTCCACGCGTACTTCAGACGGCTGGCTTTCGGGGAGAAAAATCCTCGCTACTGGAGGACCGCTACGCCACGCGTCCTTAGGACGATCATAGGGGAGAAAACTCCTTGCTAAGCAATGAAAGCGTCTTCCGGTGTGAAGTGTAAATGTACACATTTCGGCCAAAAAGGGACTGTCGCGAATTTGGCTTTCTCGCGATGCGCCCAGCGAAACATTAGTTTGGCTTTCTTTTCTGGCCTATTTCCTCCCTCACGGTTCTCATTCCTCTTCGAAAGTTGAAGAGCGTGTCTCTCTCGAGTTAGAAGGGCATTGAGGATTACAAATTGATCATGTGAAATGACCAGTGGGGAGACTGGTCTCCCAATGATCCTCAAGGGGGATTGTAAATCTGAAATTTCTCAGACTTGTGAATGTGAAAAATGTCCACATCGAGGAATCAATCCTCCCGGGGAACCAATGCCCTACTGGGAAACACTCCCCATTTCGATGTGAGAACGCGCCAGGATCAGAAATGGGAGGACCTCTACTCCACGCGTACTTCAGACGGCTGGCTTTCGGGGAGAAAAATCCTCGCTACGGGAGGACCGCTACGCCACGCGTCCTTACGACGATCATAGGGGAGAAAACTCCTTGCTAAGCAATGAAAGCGTCTTCCGGTGTGGAGTGTAAATGTACACATTTAGGCCAAAAAGGGACTGTCGCGAATTTGGCTTTCTCGCGATGCGCCCAGCAAAACATTGGTTTGGCATTCTTTTCTGGCCGCTTTGCTCCCTCACGGTTCTCATTCCTCTTCGAAAGTGGAAGAGCGTGTCTCCCTCGAGTTAGAAGGGCATTGAGGATTACAAATTGATCATGTGAAATGACCAGTGGGGAGATTGGTCTCCCAATGATCTTCAAGGGGAATTGTAAATCTGAAATTTCTCAGACTTGTGAATGTGAAAAATGTCCACATCGAGGAATCAATCCTCCCTGGGAACCAATGCCCTACTGGGAAACACTCCCCATTTCGATGTGAGAACGCGCCAGGATCAGAAATGGGAGGACCTCTACTCCACGCGTACTTCAGACGGCTGGCTTACGGGGAGAAAAATCCTCGCTACGGGAGGACCGCTACGCCACGCGTCCTTACGATGATCATAGGGGAGAAAACTCCTTGCTAAGCAATGAAAGCGTCTTCCGGTGTGGAGTGTAAATGTACACATTTAGGCCAAAAAGGGACTGTCGCGAATTTGGCTTTCTCGCGATGCGCCCAGCAAAACATTGGTTTGGCTTTCTTTTCTGGCCGATTTCCTCCCTCACGGTTCTCATTCCTCTTCGAAAGTGGAAGAGCATGTCTCTCTCGAGTTAGAAGGGCATTGAGGATTACAAATTGATCATGTGAAATGACCAGTGGGGAGACTGGTCTCCCAATGATCCTCAAGGGGGATTGTAAATCTGAAATTTCTCAGACTTGTGAATGTGAAAAATGTCCACATCGAGGAATCAATCCTCCCTGGGAACCAATGCCCTACTGGGAAACACTCCCCATTTCAATGTGAGAACGCGCCAGGATCAGAAATGGGAGGACCTCTACTCCACGCGTACTTCAGACGGCTGGCTTTCGGGGAGAAAAATCCTCGCTACGGGAGGATCGCTACGCCACGCGTCCTTACGACTATTAGAGGGGAGAAAACTCCTTGCTAAGCAATGAAAGCGTCTTCCGGTTTTGAGTGTAAATGTACACATTTAGGCCAAAAAGGGACTGTCGCGAATTTGGCTTTCTCGCGATGCGCCCAGCAAAACATTGGTTTGGCATTTTTTCTGGCCTATTTCCTCCCTCACGGTTCTCATTCCTCAACGAAAGTTGAAGAGCGTGTCTCACTCGAGTTAGAAGTGCATTGAGGATTACAAATTGATTATGTGAAATGACCAGTGGGGAGACTGGTCTCCCAATGATCCTCAAGGGGGATTGTAAATCTGAAATTTCTCAGACTTGTGAATGTGAAAAATGTCCACATCGAGGAATCAATCCTCCCTGGGAACCAATGCCCTACTGGGAATCACTCCCCATTTCGATGTGAGAACGCGCCAGGATCAGAAATGGGAGGACCTCTACTCCACGCGTACTTCAGACGGCTGGCTTTCGGGGAGAAAAATCCTCGCTACGGGAGGATCGCTACGCCACGCGTCCTTACGACTATTAGAGGGGAGAAAACTCCTTGCTAAGCAATGAAAGCGTCTTCCGGTTTTGAGTGTAAATGTACACATTTAGGCCAAAAAGGGACTGTCGCGAATTTGGCTTTCTCGCGATGCGCCCAGCAAAACATTGGTTTGGCATTCTTTTCTGGCCTATTTCCTCCCTCACGGTTCTCATTCCTCTTCGAAAGTTGAAGAGCGTGTCTCACTCGAGTTAGAAGTGCATTGAGGATTACAAATTGATCATGTGAAATGACCAGTGGGGAGACTGGTCTCCCAATGATCCTCAAGGGGGATTGTAAATCTGAAATTTCTCAGACTTGTGAATGTGAAAAATGTCCACATCGAGGAATCAATCCTCCCGGGGAACCAATGCCCTACTGGGAAACACTCCCCATTTCGATGTGAGAACGCGCCAGGATCAGAAATGGGAGGACCTCTACTCCACGCGTACTTCAGACGGCTGGCTATCGGGGAGAAAAATCCTCGCTACGGGAGGACCGCTACGCCACGCGTCCTTACGACGATCATAGGGGAGAAAACTCCTTGCTAAGCAATGAAAGCGTCTTCCGGTGTGGAGTGTAAATGTACACATTTAGGCCAAAAAGGGACTGTCGCTAATTTGGCTTTCTCGCGATGCGCCCAGCAAAACATTGGTTTGGCTTTCTTTTCTGGCCTATTTCCTCCCTCACGGTTCTCATTCCTCTTCGAAAGTTGAAGAGCGTGTCTCTCTCGAGTTAGAAGTGCATTGAGGATTACAAATTGATCATGTGAAATGACCAGTGGGGAGATTGGTCTCCCAATGATCCTCAAGGGGGATTGTAAATCTGCAATTTCTCAGACTTGTGAATGTGAAAAATGTCCACATTGAGGAATCAATCCTCCCTGGGAACCAATGCCCTACTGGGAAACATTCCCCATTTCGATGTGAGAACTCGCCAGGATCAAAAATGGGAGGACCTCTACTCCACGCGTACTTAAGACTATTATAGGGGAGAAAACTCCTTGCTAAGCATTGAAAGAGTCTTCATATTTTGAATGTAAATGAACACATTTATGCCAAAAAGGGACTGTCGCTAATTTGGCTTTCTCGCAATGTGCCTAGCAAAACATTGGTTTGGCTTTATTTTCTTGCCTATTTCCTCCCTCACTGTTCTAATTCCTCTTAGAAAGTTGAAGATCGTGTCTATCCCTAGTTAGAAGTGCATTGATGATTACAAATTGATCATGTGAACTGACCAGTGGGGAGACTGGTCTCCCAATGATCCTCAAGGGGGATAGTAAATATGAAATTTCTCAGACTTGTGAATGTGAAAAATGTCCACATTGAGGAATCAATCCTCCCTGGGAACCAATGCCCTACTGGGAAACACTCTCCATTTCGATGTGAGAGCTCGCAGGATCAGAAATGGGAGGACCTCTACTCCACGCGTACTTAAGACTATTATAGGGGAGAAAACTCCTTGCTAAGCATTGAAAGAGTCTTCATATTTTGAATGTAAATGTACACATTTATGCAAAAAAAGGACTGTCGCTAATTTGGCTTTCTCGCAATGCGCCCAGCAAAACATTGGTTTGGCATTCTTTTCTGGCCTATTTCCTCCCTCACGGTTCTCATTCCTCTTCGAAAGTTGAAGAGCGTGTAACTCTCGAGTTAGAAGTGCATTGAGGATTACAAATTGATCATGTGAACTGACCAGTGGGGAGACTGGACTCCCAATGATCCTCAAGGGGGATTGTAAATCTGAAATTTCTCAGACTTGTGAATGTGAAAAATGTCCACATTGAGGAATCAATCCTCCCTGGGAACCAATGCCCTACTGGGAAACACTCTCCATTTCGATGTGAGAGCTCACAGGATCAGAAATGGGAGGACCTCTACACCACGCGTAATTCAGACGGCTGGCTTTGGGAGAAAAATCCTCGCTATGGGAGGACCGCTACGCCACGCGTCCTTACGACTATTATAGGGGAGAAAACTCCTTGCTATGCAATGAAAGCGTCTTCCGGTTTGGAGTGTAAATGTACACATTTAGGCCAAAAAGGGACTGTCGCTAATTTGGTTTTCTCGCGATGCGCCCAGCAAAACATTGGTTTGGCTTTCTTTTCTGGCCTATTTCCTCCCTCACGGTTCTCATTCCTCTTCGAAAGTGGAAGAGCGTGTCTCTCTCGAGTTAGAAGGGCATTGAGGATTACAAATTGATCATGTGAAATGACCAGTGGGGAGACTGGTCTCCCAATGATCCTCAAGGGGGATTGTAAATCTGAAATTTCTCAGACTTGTGAATGTGAAAAATGTCCACATTGAGGAATCAATCCTCCCTGGGAACCAATGCCCTACTGGGAAACACTCTCCATTTCGATGTGAGAGCTCACAGGATCAGAAATGGGAGGACCTCTATACCACGCGTACTTCAGACGGCTGGCTTTGGGAGAAAAATCCTCGCTATGGGAGGACCGCTACGCCACGCGTCCTTACGACTATTATAGGGCAGAAAACTCCTTGCTAAGCAATGAAAGCGTCTTCCGGTGTGGAGTGTAAATGTACACATTTCGGCCAAAAAGGGACTGTCGCGAATTTGGCTTTCTCGCGATGCGCCCAGCGAAACATTGGTTTGGCTTTCTTTTCTGGCCGATTTCCTCCCTCACGGTTCTCATTCCTCTTCGAAAGTTGAAGAGCGTGTCTCTCTCGAGTTAGAAGTGCATTGAGGATTACAAATTGATCATGTGAAATGACCAGTGGGGAGATTGGTCTCCCAATGATCCTCAAGGGGGATTGTAAATCTGCAATTTCTCAGACTTGTGAATGTGAAAAATGTCCACATTGAGGAATCAATCCTCCCTGGGAACCAATGCCCTACTGGGAAACATTCCCCATTTCGATGTGAGAACTCGCCAGGATCAGAAATGGGAGGACCTCTACTCCACGCGTACTTAAGACTATTATAGGGGAGAAAACTCCTTGCTAAGCATTGAAAGAGTCTTCATATTTTGAATGTAAATGAACACATTTATGCCAAAAAGGGACTGTCGCTAATTTGGCTTTCTCGCAATGCGCCTAGCAAAACATTGGTTTGGCTTTCTTTTCTTGCCTACTTCCTCCCTCACTGTTCTAATTCCTCTTAGAAAGTTGAAGATCGTGTCTATCCCTAGTAAGAAGTGCATTGAGGATTACAAATTGATCATGTGAACTGACCAGTGGGGAGACTGGTCTCCCAATGATCCTCAAGGGGGATAGTAAATCTGAAATTTCTCAGACTTGTGAATGTGAAAAATGTCCACATTGAGGAATCAATCCTCCCTGGGAACCAATGCCCTACTGGGAAACACTCCCCATTTCGATGTGAGAACGCGCCAGGATCAGAAATGGGAGGACCTCTACTCCACGCGTACTTCAGACGGCTGGCTTTCGGGGAGAAAAATCCTCGCTACTGGAGGACCGCTACGCCACGCGTCCTTACGACGATCATAGGGGAGAAAACTCCTTGCTAAGCAATGAAAGCGTCTTCCGGTGTGAAGTGTAAATGTACACATTTCGGCCAAAAAGGGACTGTCGCGAATTTGGCTTTCTCGCGATGCGCCCAGCGAAACATTAGTTTGGCTTTCTTTTCTGGCCTATTTCCTCCCTCACGGTTCTCATTCCTCTTCGAAAGTTGAAGAGCGTGTCTCTCTCGAGTTAGAAGGGCATTGAGGATTACAAATTGATCATGTGAAATGACCAGTGGGGAGACTGGTCTCCCAATGATCCTCAAGGGGGATTGTAAATCTGAAATTTCTCAGACTTGTGAATGTGAAAAATGTCCACATTGAGGAATCAATCCTCCCTGGGAACCAATGCCCTACTGGGAAACATTCCCCATTTCGATGTGAGAACTCGCCAGGATCAGAAATCGGAGGACCTCTACTCCACGCGTACTTAAGACTATTATAGGGGAGAAAACTCCTTGCTAAGCATTGAAAGAGTCTTCATATTTTGAATGTAAATGTACACATTTATGCAAAAAAAGGACTGTCGCTAATTTGGCTTTCTCGCAATGCGCCCAGCAAAACATTGGTTTGGCATTCTTTTCTGGCCTATTTCCTCCCTCACGGTTCTCATTCCTCTTCGAAAGTTGAAGAGCGTGTAACTCTCGAGTTAGAAGTGCATTGAGGATTACAAATTGATCATGTGAACTGACCAGTGGGGAGACTGGACTCCCAATGATCCTCAAGGGGGATTGTAAATCTGAAATTTCTCAGACTTGTGAATGTGAAAAATGTCCACATTGAGGAATCAATCCTCCCTGGGAACCAATGCCCTACTGGGAAACACTCCCCATTTCGATGTGAGAACGCGCCAGGATCAGAAATGGGAGGACCTCTACTCCACGCGTACTTCAGACGGCTGGCTTTCGGGGAGAAAAATCCTCGCTACTGGAGGACCGCTACGCCACGCGTCCTTACGACGATCATAGGGGAGAAAACTCCTTGCTAAGCAATGAAAGCGTCTTCCGGTGTGAAGTGTAAATGTACACATTTCGGCCAAAAAGGGACTGTCGCGAATTTGGCTTTCTCGCGTTGCGCCCAGCGAAACATTAGTTTGGCTTTCTTTTCTGGCCTATTTCCTCCCTCACGGTTCTCATTCCTCTTCGAAAGTTGAAGAGCGTGTCTCTCTCGAGTTAGAAGGGCATTGAGGATTACAAATTGATCATGTGAAATGACCAGTGGGGAGACTGGTCTCCCAATGATCCTCAAGGGGGATAGTAAATCTGAAATTTCTCAGACTTGTGAATGTGAAAAATGTCCACATTGAGGAATCAATCCTCCCTGGGAACCAATGCCCTACTGGGAAACACTCCCCATTTCGATGTGAGAACGCGCCAGGATCAGAAATGGGAGGACCTCTACTCCACGCGTACTTAAGACTATTATAGGGGAGAAAACTCCTTGCTAAACATTGAAAGAGTCTTCATATTTTGAATGTAAATGTACACATTTATGCAAAAAAAGGACTGTCGCTAATTTGGCTTTCTCGCAATGCGCCCAGCAAAACATTGGTTTGGCATTCTTTTCTGGCCTATTTCCTCCCTCACGGTTCTCATTCCTCTTCGAAAGTTGAAGACCGTGTCTCTCTCGAGTTAGAAGTGCATTGAGGATTACAAATTGATCATGTGAACTGACCAGTGGGGAGACTGGACTCCCAATGATCCTCAAGGGTGATTGTAAATCTGAAATTTCTCAGATTTGTGAATGTGAAAAATGTCCACATTGAGGAATCAATCCTCCCTGGGAACCAATGCCCTACTGGGAAACACTCTCCATTTCGATGTGAGAGCTCACAGGATCAGAAATGGGAGGACCTCTACACCACGCGTAATTCAGAAGGCTGGCTTTGGGAGAAAAATCCTCGCTATGGGAAGACCGCTACGCCACGCGTCCTTACGACTATTAGAGGGGAGAAAACTCCTTGCTAAGCAATGAAAGCGTCTTCCGGTTTGGAGTGTAAATGTACACATTTAGGCCAAAAAGGGACTGTCGCTAATTTGGTTTTCTCGCGATGCGCCCAGCAAAACATTGGTTTGGCTTTCTTTTCTGGCCTATTTCCTCCCTCACGGTTCTCATTCCTCTTCGAAAGTGGAAGAGCGTGTCTCTCTCGAGTTAGAAGGGCATTGAGGATTACAAATTGATCATGTGAAATGACCAGTGGGGAGACTGGTCTCCCAATGATCCTCAAGGGGGATTGTAAATCTGAAATTGCTCAGACTTGTGAATGTGAAAAATGTCCACATTGAGGAATCAATCCTCCCTGGGAACCAATGCCCTACTGGGAAACACTCCCCATTTCGATGTGAGAACGCGCCAGGATCAGAAATGGGAGGCCCTCTACTCCACGCGTACTTCAGACGGCTGGCTTTAGGGGAGAAAAATCCTCGCTACGGGAGGACCGCTACGCCACGCGTCCCTACGACGATCATAGGGGAGAAAACTCCTTGCTAAGCAATGAAAGCGTCTTCCGGTGTGGAGTGGAAATGTACACATTTAGGCCAAAAAGGGACTGTCGCGAATTTGGCTTTCTCGCGATGCGCCCAGCAAAACATTGGTTTGGCTTTCTTTTCTGGCCGATTTCCTCCCTCACGGTTCTCATTCCTCTTCGAAAGTGGAAGAGCGTGTCTCCCTCGAGTTAGCAGGGCATTGAGGATTACAAATTGATCATGTGAAATGACCAGTGGGGAGACTGGTCTCCCAATGATCCTCAAGGGGAATTGAAAATCTGAAATTTCTCAGACTTGTGAATGTGAAAAATGTCCACATCGAGGAATCAATCCTCCCTGGGAACCAATGCCCTACTGGGAAACACTCCCCATTTCCATGTGAGAACGCGCCAGGATCAGAAATGGGAGGACCTCTACTCCACGCGTACTTCAGACGGCTGGCTTTCGGGGAGAAAAATCCTCGCTACGGGAGGACCGCTACGCCACGCGTCCTTACGACGATCATAGGGGAGAAAACTCCTTGCTACGCAATGAAAGCGTCTTCCGGTGTGGAGTGGAAATGTACACATTTCGGCCAAAAAGGGACTGTCGCGAATTTGGCTTTCTCGCGATGCGCCCAGCAAAACATTGGTTTGGCTTTCTTTTCTGGCCGATTTCTTCCCTCACGGTTCTCATTCCTCTTCGAAAGTTGAAGAGCGTGTCTCTCTCGAGTTAGAAGGGCATTGAGGATTACAAATTGATCATGTGAAATGACCAGTGGGGAGACTGGTCTCCCAATGATCCTCAAGGGGGATTGTAAATCTGAAATTTCTCAGACTTGTGAATGTGAAAAATGTCCACATCGAGGAATCAATCCTCACTGGGAACCAATGCCCTACTGGGAAACACTCCCCATTTCGATGTGAGAACGCGCCCGGATCAGAAATGGGAGGACCTCTACTCCACGCGTACTTCAGACGGCTGGCTTTCGGGGAGAAAAATCCTCGCTACGGGAGGACCGCTACGCCATGCGTCCTTACGACGATCATAGGGGAGAAAACTCCTTACTAATTAATGAAAGCATCTTCCGGTGTGGAGTGTAAATGTACACATATAGGCCAAAAAGGGACTGTCGCGAATTTGGCTTTCTCGCGATGCGCCCAGCAAAACATTGGTTTGGCTTTCTTTTCTTGCCGATTTCCTCCCTCACGGTTCTCATTCCTCTTCGAAAGTGGAAGAGCGTGTCTCTCTCGAGCTAGAAGGGCATTGAGGATTACAAATTGATCATGTGAAATGACCAGTGGGGAGACTGGTCTCCCAATGATCCTCAAGGGGGATTGTAAATCTGAAATTTCTCAGACTTGTGAATGTGAAAAATGTCCACATTGAGGAATAATCCTCCCTGGGAACCAATGCCCTACTGGGAAACACTCTCCATTTCGATGTGAGAGCTCGCAGGATCATAAATGGGAGGACTTCTACACCACGCGTACTTCAGACGGCTGGCTTTAGGGGAGAAAAATCCTGGCTATGGGAGGACAGCTACGCCACGCGTGCTTACGACTATTAGAGGGGAGAAAACTCCTTGCTAAGCAATGAAAGCGTCTTCCAGTTTGGAGTGTAAATGTACACATTTAGGCCAAAAAGGGACTGTCGCTAATTTGGCTTTCTCGCGATGCGCCCAGCAAAACATTGGTTTGGTTTTCTTTTCTGGCCGATTTCCTCCCTCACGGTTCTCATTCCTCTTCGAAAGTTGAAGAGCGTGTCTATCCCTAGTTAGAAGTGCATTGAGGATTACAAATTGATCATGTGAAATGAACAGTGGGGAGACTGGTCTCCCAATGATCCTCAAGGGGGATTGTAAATCTGCAATTTCTCAGACTTGTGAATGTGAAAAATGTCCACATTGAGGAATCAATCCTCCCTGGGAACCAATGACCTACTGGGAAACATTCCCCATTTCGATGTGAGAACTCGCCAGGATCAGAAATGGGAGGACCTCTACTCCACGCGTACTTAAGACTATTATAGGGGAGAAAACTCCTTGCTAAGCATTGAAAGAGTCTTCATATTTTGAATGTAAATGAACACATTTATGCCAAAAAGGGACTGTCGCTAATTTGGCTTTCTCGCAATGCGCCTAGCAAAACATTGGTTTGGCTTTCTTTTCTTGCCTATTTCCTCCCTCACTGTTCTAATTCCTCTTAGAAAGTTGAAGATCGTGTCTATCCCTAGTTAGAAGTGCATTGATGATTACAAATTGATCATGTGAACTGACCAGTGGGGAGACTGGTCTCCCAATGATCCTCAAGGGGGATAGTAAATCTGAAATTTCTCAGACTTGTGAATGTGAAAAATGTCCACATTGAGGAATCAATCCTCCCTGGGAACCAATGCCCTACTGGGAAACACTCTCCATTTCGATGTGAGAGCTCGCAGGATCAGAAATGGGAGGACCTCTACACCACGCGTAATTCAGACGGCTGGCTTTGGGAGAAAAATCCTCGCTATGGGAAGACCGCTACGCCACGCGTCCTTACGACTATTAGAGGGGAGAAAACTCCTTGCTAAGCAATGAAAGCGTCTTCCGGTTTGGAGTGTAAATGTACACATTTAGGCCAAAAAGGGACTGTCGCTAATTTGGTTTTCTCGCGATGCGCCCAGCAAAACATTGGTTTGGCTTTCTTTTCTGGCCTATTTCCTCCCTCACGGTTCTCATTCCTCTTCGAAAGTGGAAGAGCGTGTCTCTCTCGAGTTAGAAGGGCATTGAGGATTACAAATTGATCATGTGAAATGACCAGGGGGGAGACTGGTCTCCCAATGATCCTCAAGGGGGGATGTAAATCTGAAATTGCTCAGACTTGTGAATGTGAAAAATGTCCACATTGAGGAATCAATCCTCCCTGGGAACCAATGCCCTACTGGGAAACACTCCCCATTTCCATGTGAGAACGCGCCAGGATCAGAAATGGGAGGACCTCTACTCCACGCGTACTTCAGACGGCTGGCTTTCGGGGAGAAAAATCCTCGCTACGGGCGGACCGCTACGCCACGCGTCCTTACGACGATCATAGGGGAGAAAACTCCTTGCTAAGCAATGAAAGCGTCTTCCGGTGTGGAGTGTAAATGTACACATTTAGGCCAAAAAGGGACTGTCGCGAATTTGGCTTTCTCGCGATGCGCCCAGCAAAACATTGGTTTGGCTTTCTTTTCTGGCCGATTTCATCCCTCACGGTTCTCATTCCTCTTCGAAAGTTGAAGAGCGTGTCTCTCTCGAGCTAGAAGGGCATTGAGGATTACAAATTGATCATGTGAAATGACCAGTGGGGAGACTGGTCTCCCAATGATCCTCAAGGGGGATTGTAAATCTGAAATTTCTCAGACTTGTGAATGTGAAAAATGTCCACATTGAGGAATAATCCTCCCTGGGAACCAATGCCCTACTGGGAAACACTCTCCATTTCGATGTGAGAGCTCGCAGGATCAGAAATGGGAGGACTTCTACACCACACGTACTTCAGACGGCTGGCTTTAGGGGAGAAAAATCCTGGCTATGGGAGGACAGCTACGCCACGCGTGCTTACGACTATTAGAGGGGAGAAAACTCCTTGCTAAGCAATGAAAGCGTCTTCCAGTTTGGAGTGTAAATGTACACATTTAGGCCAAAAAGGGACTGTTGCTAATTTGGCTTTCTCGCGATGCGCCCAGCAAAACATTGGTTTGGCTTTCTTTTCTGGCCGATTTCCTCCCTCACGGTTCTCATTCCTCTTCGAAAGTGGAAGAGCGTGTCTCCCTCGAGTTAGCAGGGCATTGAGGATTACAAATTGATCATGTGAAATGACCAGTGGGGAGACTGGTCTCCCAATGATCCTCAAGGGGGATTGTAAATCTGAAATTTCTCAGACTTGTGAATGTGAAAAATGTCCACATTGAGGAATAATCCTCCCTGGGAACCAATGCCCTACTGGGAAACACTCTCCATTTCGATGTGAGAGCTCGCAGGATCAGAAATGGGAGGACTTCTACACCACACGTACTTCAGACGGCTGGCTTTAGGGGAGAAAAATCCTGGCTATGGGAGGACAGCTACGCCACGCGTGCTTACGACTATTAGAGGGGAGAAAACTCCTTGCTAAGCAATGAAAGCGTCTTCCAGTTTGGAGTGTAAATGTACACATTTAGGCCAAAAAGGGACTGTTGCTAATTTGGCTTTCTCGCGATGCGCCCAGCAAAACATTGGTTTGGCTTTCTTTTCTGGCCGATTTCCTCCCTCACGGTTCTCATTCCTCTTCGAAAGTGGAAGAGCGTGTCTCCCTCGAGTTAGCAGGGCATTGAGGATTACAAATTGATCATGTGAAATGACCAGTGGGGAGACTGGTCTCCCAATGATCCTCAAGGGGAATTGAAAATCTGAAATTTCTCAGACTTGTGAATGTGAAAAATGTCCACATCGAGGAATCAATCCTCCCTGGGAACCAATGCCCTACTGGGAAACACTCCCCATTTCCATGTGAGAACGCGCCAGGATCAGAAATGGGAGGACCTCTACTCCACGCGTACTTCAGACGGCTGGCTTTCGGGGAGAAAAATCCTCGCTACGGGCGGACCGCTACGCCACGCGTCCTTACGACGATCATAGGGGAGAAAACTCCTTGCTAAGCAATGAAAGCGTCTTCCGGTGTGGAGTGTAAATGTACACATTTAGGCCAAAAAGGGACTGTCGCGAATTTGGCTTTCTCGCGATGCGCCCAGCAAAACATTGGTTTGGCTTTCTTTTCTGGCCGATTTCATCCCTCACGGTTCTCATTCCTCTTCGAAAGTTGAAGAGCGTGTCTCTCTCGAGCTAGAAGGGCATTGAGGATTACAAATTGATCATGTGAAATGACCAGTGGGGAGACTGGTCTCCCAATGATCCTCAAGGGGGATTGTAAATCTGAAATTTCTCAGACTTGTGAATGTGAAAAATGTCCACATTGAGGAATAATCCTCCCTGGGAACCAATGCCCTACTGGGAAACACTCTCCATTTCGATGTGAGAGCTCGCAGGATCAGAAATGGGAGGACTTCTACACCACACGTACTTCAGACGGCTGGCTTTAGGGGAGAAAAATCCTCGCTACGGGAGGACAGCTACGCCACGCGTGCTTACTACTATTAGAGGGCAGAAAACTCCTTGCTAAGCAATGAAAGCGTCTTCCAGTTTGGAGTGTAAATGTACACATTTAGGCCAAAAAGGGACTGTTGCTAATTTGGCTTTCTCGCGATGCGCCCAGCAAAACATTGGTTTGGTTTTCTTTTCTGGCCGATTTCCTCCCTCACGGTTCTCATTCCTCTTCGAAAGTTGAAGAGCGTGTCTCTCTCGAGTTAGAAGTGCATTGAGGATTACAAATTGATCATGTGAAATGACCAGTGGGGAGACTGGTCTCCCAATGATCCTCAAGGGGGATTGTAAATCTGAAATTTCTCAGACTTGTGAATGTGAAAAATGTCCACATTGAGGAATCAATCCTCCCTGGGAACCAATGCCCTACTGGGAAACACTCTCCATTTCGATGTGAGAGCTCGCCGGATCAGAAATGGGAGGACTTCTACACCACGCGTACTTCAGACGGCTGGCTTTAGGGGAGAAAAATCCTCGCCATGGGAGGACCGCTACGCCACGCGTCCTTACGACTATTAGAGGGGAGAAAACTACTTGCTAAGCAATGAAAGCGTCTTCCAGTTTGGAGTGTAAATGTACACATTTAGGCCAAAAAGGGACTGTCGCTAATTTGGCTTTCTCGCGATGCGCCCAGCAAAACATTGGTTTGGCTTTCTTTTCTGGCCTATTTCCTCCCTCACGGTTCTCATTCCTCTTCGAAAGTTGAAGAGCGTGTCTCTCTCGAGTTAGAAGTGCATTGAGGATTACAAATTGATCATGTGAACTGACCAGAGGGGAGACTGGTCTCCCAATGATCCTCAAGGGGGATAGTAAATCTGAAATTTCTCAGACTTGTGAATGTGAAAAATGTCCACATTGAGGAATCAATCCTCCCTGGGAACCAATGCCCTACTGGGAAACACTCTCCATTTCGATGTGAGAGCTCGCAGGATCAGAAATGGGAGGACCTCTACTCCACGCGTACATAAGACTATTATAGGGGAGAAAACTCCTTGCTAAGCATTGAAAGAGTCTTCATATTTTGAATGTAAATGTACACATTTATGCAAAAAAAGGACTGTCGCTAATTTGGCTTTCTCGCAATGCGCCCAGCAAAACATTGGTTTGGCATTCTTTTCTGGCCTATTTCCTCCCTCACGGTTCTCATTCCTCTTCGAAAGTTGAAGAGCGTTTCTCTCTCGAGTTAGAAGTGCATTGAGGATTACAAATTGATCATGTGAACTGACCAGTGGGGAGACTGGACTCCCAATGATCCTCAAGGGGGATTGTAAATCTGAAATTTCTCAGACTTGTGAATGTGAAAAATGTCTACATTGAGGAATCAATCCTCCCTGGGAACCAATGCCCTACTGGGAAACACTCTCCATTTCGATGTGAGAGCTCACAGGATCAGAAATGGGAGGACCTCTACACCACGCGTAATTCAGACGGCTGGCTTTGGGAGAAAAATCCTCGCTATGGGAGGACCGCTACGCCACGCGTCCTAAAGACTATTATAGGGGAGAAAACTCCTTGCTATGCAATGAAAGCGTCTTCCGGTTTGGAGTGTAAATGTACACATTTAGGCCAAAAAGGGACTGTCGCTAATTTGGCTTTCTCGCAATGCGCCCAGCAAAACATTGGTTTGGCTTTCTTTTCTGGCCGCTTTGCTCCCTCACGGTTCTCATTCCTCTTCGAAAGTGGAAGAGCGTGTCTCTCTCGAGTTAGAAGGGCATTGAGGATTACAAATTGATCATGTGAAATGACCAGTGGGGAGACTGGTCTCCCAATGATCCTCAAGGGGGATTGTAAATCTGAAATTTCTCAGACTTGTGAATGTGAAAAATGTCCACATTGAGGAATCAATCCTCCCTGGGAACCAATGCCCTACTGGGAAACACTCTCCATTTCGATGTGAGAGCTCACAGGATCAGAAATGGGAGGACCTCTACACCACGCGTACTTCAGACGGCTGGCTTTGGGAGAAAAATCCTCGCTATGGGAGGACCTCTACGCCACGCGTCCTTACGACTATTATAGGGCAGAAAACTCCTTGCTAAGCAATGAAAGCGTCTTCCGGTGTGGAGTGTAAATGTACACATTTCGGCCAAAAAGGGACTGTCGCGAATTTGGCTTTCTCGCGATGCGCCCAGCGAAACATTGGTTTGGCTTTCTTTTCTGGCCAATTTCCTCCCTCACGGTTCTCATTCCTCTTCGAAAGTTGAAGAGCGTGTCTCTCTCGAGTTAGAAGTGCATTGAGGATTACAAATTGATCATGTGAAATGACCAGTGGGGAGATTGGTCTCCCAATGATCCTCAAGGGGGATTGTAAATCTGCAATTTCTCAGACTTGTGAATGTGAAAAATGTCCACATTGAGGAATCAATCCTCCCTGGGAACCAATGCCCTACTGGGAAACATTCCCCATTTCGATGTGAGAACTCGGCAGGATCAGAAATGGGAGGACCTCTACTCCACGCGTACTTAAGACTATTATAGGGGAGAAAACTCCTTGCTAAGCATTGAAAGAGTCTTCATATTTTGAATGTAAATGTACACATTTATGCAAAAAAAGGACTGTCGCTAATTTGGCTTTCTCGCAATGCGCCCAGCAAAACATTGGTTTGGCATTCTTTTCTGGCCTATTTCCTCCCTCACGGTTCTCATTCCTCTTCGAAAGTTGAAGAGCGTGTAACTCTCGAGTTAGAAGTGCATTGAGGATTACAAATTGATCATGTGAACTGACCAGTGGGGAGACTGGACTCCCAATGATCCTCAAGGGGGATTGTAAATCTGAAATTTCTCAGACTTGTGAATGTGAAAAATGTCCACATTGAGGAATCAATCCTCCCTGGGAACCAATGCCCTACTGGGAAACACTCCCCATTTTGATGTGAGAACGCACCAGGATCAGAAATGGGAGGACCTCTACTCCACGCGTACTTCAGACGGCTGGCTTTCGGGGAGAAAAATCCTCGCTACGGGAGGACCGCTACGCCACGCGTCCTTACGACGATCATAGGGGAGAAAACTCCTTGCTAAGCAATGAAAGCGTCTTCCGGTGTGAAGTGTAAATGTACACATTTCGGCCAAAAAGGGACTGTCACGAATTTGGCTTTCTCGCGATGCGCCCAGCGAAACATTGGTTTGGCTTTCTTTTCTGGCCTATTTCCTCCCTCACGGTTCTCATTCCTCTTCGAAAGTTGAAGAGCGTGTCTCTCTCGAGTTAGAAGGGCATTGAGGATTACAAATTGATCATGTGAAATGACCAGTGGGGAGACTGGTCTCCCAATGATCCTCAAGGGGGATTGTAAATCTGAAATTTCTCAGACTTGTGAATGTGAAAAATGTCCACATTGAGGAATCAATCCTCCCTGGGAACCAATGCCCTACTGGGAAACACTCCCCATTTCGATTTGAGAACGCGCCAGGATCAGAAATGGGAGGACCTCTACTCCACGTGTACTTAAGACTATTATAGGGGAGAAAACTCCTTGCTAAGCATTGAAAGAGTCTTCATATTTTGAATGTAAATGTACACATTTATGCAAAAAAAGGACTGTCGCTAATTTGGCTTTCTCGCAATGCGCCCAGCAAAACATTGGTTTGGCATTCTTTTCTGGCCTATTTCCTCCCTCACGGTTCTCATTCCTCTTCGAAAGTTGAAGAGCGTGTCTCTCTCGAGTTAGAAGTGCATTGAGGATTACAAATTGATCATGTGAACTGACCAGTGGGGAGACTGGACTCCCAATGATCCTCAAGGGGGATTGTAAATCTGAAATTTCTCAGACTTGTGAATGTGAAAAATGTCCACATTGAGGAATCAATCCTCCCTGGGAACCAATGCCCTACTGGGAAACACTCTCCATTTCGATGTGAGAGCTCACAGGATCAGAAATGGGAGGACCTCTACACCACGCGTAATTCAGACGGCTGGCTTTGGGAGAAAAATCCTCGCTATGGGAAGACCGCTACGCCACGCGTCCTTACGACTATTAGAGGGGAGAAAACTCCTTGCTAAGCAATGAAAGCGTCTTCCGGTTTGGAGTGTAAATGTACACATTTAGGCCAAAAAGGGACTGTCGCTAATTTGGTTTTCTCGCGATGCGCCCAGCAAAACATTGGTTTGGCTTTCTTTTCTGGCCTATTTCCTCCCTCACGGTTCTCATTCCTCTTCGAAAGTGGAAGAGCGTGTCTCTCTCGAGTTAGAAGGGCATTGAGGATTACAAATTGATCATGTGAAATGACCAGTGGGGAGACTGGTCTCCCAATGATCCTCAAGGGGGAATGTAAATCTGAAATTGCTCAGACTTGTGAATGTGAAAAATGTCCACATTGAGGAATCAATCCTCCCTGGGAACCAATGCCCTACTGGGAAACACTCCCCATTTCGATGTGAGAACGCGCCAGGATCAGAAATGGGAGGACCTCTACTCCACGCGTACTTCAGACGGCTGGCTTTAGGGGAGAAAAATCCTCGCTACGGGAGGACCGCTACGCCACGCGTCCTTACGACGATCATAGGGGAGAAAACTCCTTGCTAAGCAATGAAAGCGTCTTCCGGTGTGGAGTGGAAATGTACACATTTAGGCCAAAAAGGGACTGTCGCGAATTTGGCTTTCTCGCGATGCGCCCAGCAAAACATTGGTTTGGCTTTCTTTTCTGGCCGATTTCCTCCCTCACGGTTCTCATTCCTCTTCGAAAGTGGAAGAGCGTGTCTCCCTCGAGTTAGCAGGGCATTGAGGATTACAAATTGATCATGTGAAATGACCAGTGGGGAGACTGGTCTCCCAATGATCCTCAAGGGGGATTGTAAATCTGAAATTTCTCAGACTTGTGAATGTGAAAAATGTCCACATTGAGGAATAATCCTCCCTGGGAACCAATGCCCTACTGGGAAACACTCTCCATTTCGATGTGAGAGCTCGCAGGATCAGAAATGGGAGGACCTCTACACCACGCGTAATTCAGACGGCTGGCTTTGGGAGAAAAATCCTCGCTATGGGAAGACCGCTACGCCACGCGTCCTTACGACTATTAGAGGGGAGAAAACTCCTTGCTAAGCAATGAAAGCGTCTTCCGGTTTGGAGTGTAAATGTACACATTTAGGCCAAAAAGGGACTGTCGCTAATTTGGTTTTCTCGCGATGCGCCCAGCAAAACATTGGTTTGGCTTTCTTTTCTGGCCTATTTCCTCCCTCACGGTTCTCATTCCTCTTCGAAAGTGGAAGAGCGTGTCTCTCTCGAGTTAGAAGGGCATTGAGGATTACAAATTGATCATGTGAAATGACCAGTGGGGAGACTGGTCTCCCAATGATCCTCAAGGGGGAATGTAAATCTGAAATTGCTCAGACTTGTGAATGTGAAAAATGTCCACATTGAGGAATCAATCCTCCCTGGGAACCAATGCCCTACTGGGAAACACTCCCCATTTCGATGTGAGAACGCGCCAGGATCAGAAATGGGAGGACCTCTACTCCACGCGTACTTCAGACGGCTGGCTTTAGGGGAGAAAAATCCTCGCTACGGGAGGACCGCTACGCCACGCGTCCTTACGACGATCATAGGGGAGAAAACTCCTTGCTAAGCAATGAAAGCGTCTTCCGGTGTGGAGTGGAAATGTACACATTTAGGCCAAAAAGGGACTGTCGCGAATTTGGCTTTCTCGCGATGCGCCCAGCAAAACATTGGTTTGGCTTTCTTTTCTGGCCGATTTCCTCCCTCACGGTTCTCATTCCTCTTCGAAAGTGGAAGAGCGTGTCTCCCTCGAGTTAGCAGGGCATTGAGGATTACAAATTGATCATGTGAAATGACCAGTGGGGAGACTGGTCTCCCAATGATCCTCAAGGGGGATTGTAAATCTGAAATTTCTCAGACTTGTGAATGTGAAAAATGTCCACATTGAGGAATAATCCTCCCTGGGAACCAATGCCCTACTGGGAAACACTCTCCATTTCGATGTGAGAGCTCGCAGGATCAGAAATGGGAGGACTTCTACACCACGCGTACTTCAGACGGCTGGCTTTAGGGGAGAAAAATCCTGGCTATTGGAGGACAGCTACGCCACGCGTGCTTACGACTATTAGAGGGGAGAAAACTCCTTGCTAAGCAATGAAAGCGTCTTCCAGTTTGGAGTGTAAATGTACACATTTAGTCCAAAAAGGGACTGTCGCTAATTTGGCTTTCTCGCGATGCGCCCAGCAAAACATTGGTTTGGCTTTCTTTTCTGGCCGATTTCCTCCCTCACGGTTCTCATTCCTCTTCGAAAGTTGAAGAGCGTGTCTCTCTCGAGTTAGAAGTGCATTGAGGATTACAAATTGATCATGTGAAATGACCAGTGGGGAGACTGGTCTCCCAATGATCCTCAAGGGGGATTGTAAATCTGAAATTTCTCAGACTTGTGAATGTGAAAAATGTCCACATTGAGGAATCAATCCTCCCTGGGAACCAATGCCCTACTGGGAAACACTCTCCATTTCGATGTGAGAGCTCGCCGGATCAGAAATGGGAGGACTTCTACACCACGCGTACTTCAGACGGCTGGCTTTAGGGGAGAAAAATCCTCGCCATGGGAGGACCGCTACGCCACGCGTCCTTACGACTATTAGAGGGGAGAAAACTACTTGCTAAGCAATGAAAGCGTCTTCCAGTTTGGAGTGTAAATGTACACATTTAGGCCAAAAAGGGACTGTCGCTAATTTGGCATTCTCGCGATGCGCCCAGCAAAACATTGGTTTGGCTTTCTTTTCTGGCCTATTTCCTCCCTCACGGTTCTCATTCCTCTTCGAAAGTTGAAGAGCGTGTCTCTCTCGAGTTAGAAGTGCATTGAGGATTACAAATTGATCATGTGAACTGACCAGTGGGGAGACTGGTCTCCCAATGATCCTCAAGGGGGATAGTAAATCTGAAATTTCTCAGACTTGTGAATGTGAAAAATGTCCACATTGAGGAATCAATCCTCCCTGGGAACCAATGCCCTACTGGGAAACACTCTCCATTTCGATGTGAGAGCTCGCAGGATCAGAAATGGGAGGACCTCTACTCCACGCGTACATAAGACTATTATAGGGGAGAAAACTCCTTGCTAAGCATTGAAAGAGTCTTCATATTTTGAATGTAAATGTACACATTTATGCAAAAAAAAGGACTGTCGCTAATTTGGCTTTCTCGCAATACGCCCAGCAAAACATTGGTTTGGCATTCTTTTCTGGCCTATTTCCTCCCTCATGGTTCTCATTCCTCTTCGAAAGTGGAAGAGCGTGTCTCTCTCGAGTTAGAAGGGCATTGAGGATTACAAATTGATCATGTGAACTGACCAGTGGGGAGACTGGTCTCCCAATGATCCTCAAGGGGGATTGTAAATCTGAAATTTCTCAGACTTGTGAATGTGAAAAATGTCCACATCGAGGAATCAATCCTCCCTGGGAACCAATGCCCTACTGGGAAACACTCCCCATTTCGATGTGAGAACGCGCCAGGATCAGAAATGGGAGGACCTCTACTCCACGCGTACTTCAGACGGCTGGCTTTCGGGGAGAAAAATCCTCGCTACGGTAGGACCGCTACGCCACGCGTCCTTACGACGATCATAGGGGAGAAAACTCCTTGCTAAGCAATGAAAGCGTCTTCCTGTGTGGAGTGTAAATGTACACATTTAGGCCAAAAAGGGACTGTCGCAAATTTGGCTTTCTCGCGATGCACCCAGCAAAACATTGGTTTGGCTTTCTTTTCTGTCCGATTTCCTCCCTCACGGTTCTCATTCCCCTTCGAAAGTGGAAGAGCGTGTCTCTCTCGAGTTAGAAGGGCATTGAGGATTACAAATTGATCATGTGAAATGACCAGTGGGGAGACTGGTCTCCCAATGATCCTCAAGGGGGATTGTAAATCTGAAATTTCTCAGACTTGTGAATGTGAAAAATGTCCACATCGAGGAATCAATCCTCCCTGGGAACCAATGCCCTACTGGGAAACACTCCCCATTTCGATGTGAGAACGCGCCAGGATCAGAAATGGGAGGACCTCTACTCCACACGTACTTCAGACGGCTGGATTTCGGGGAGAAAAATCCTCGCTAAGGGAGGACCGCTACGCCACGCGTCCTTACGACGATCATAGGGGAGAAAACTCCTTGCTAAGCAATGAAAGCGTCTTCCGGTGTGGAGTGTAAATGTACACATTTAGGCCAAAAAGGGACTGTCGCGAATTTGGCTTTCTCGCGATGCGCCCAGCAAAACATTGGTTTGGCTTTCTTTTCTGGCCACTTTGCTCCCTCACGGTTCTCATTCCTCTTCGAAAGTGGAAGAGCGTGTCTCCCTCGAGTTAGAAGGGCATTGAGGATTACAAATTGATCATGTGAAATGACCAGTGGGGAGACTGGTCTCCCAATGATCTTCAAGGGGAATTGTAAATCTGAAATTTCTCAGACTTGTGAATGTGAAAAATGTCCACATCGAGGAATCAATCCTCCCTGGGAACCAATGCCCTACTGGGAAACACTCCCCATTTCGATGTGAGAACGCGCCAGGATCAGAAATGGGAGGACCTCTACTCCACGCGTACTTCAGAAGGCTGGCTTACGGGGAGAAAAATCCTCGCTACGGGAGGACCGCTACGCCACGCGTCCTTACGACGATCATAGGGGAGAAAACTCCTTGCTAAGCAATGAAAGCGTCTTCCGGTGTGGAGTGTAAATGTACACATTTAGGCCAAAAAGGGACTGTCGCGAATTTGGCTTTCTCGCGATGCGCCCAGCGAAAAATTGGTTTGGCTTTCTTTTCTGGCCGATTTCCTCCCTCACGGTTCTCATTCCTCTTTGAAAGTTGAAGAGCGTGTCTCTCTCGAGTTAGAAGGGCATTGAGGATTACAAATTGATCATGTGAAATGACCAGTGGGGAGACTGGTCTCCCAATGATCCTCAAGGGGGATTGTAAATCTGAAATTTCTCAGACTTGTGAATGTGAAAAATGTCCACATTGAGGAATCAATCCTCCCTGGGAACCAATGCCCTACTGGGAAACACTCTCCATTTCGATGTGAGAGCTCACAGGATCAGAAATGGGAGGACCTCTACACCACGCGTACTTCAGACGGCTGGCTTTGGGAGAAAAATCCTCGCTATGGGAGGACCTCTACGCCACGCGTCCTTACGACTATTATAGGGCAGAAAACTCCTTGCTAAGCAATGAAAGCGTCTTCCGGTGTGGAGTGTAAATGTACACATTTCGGCCAAAAAGGGACTGTCGCGAATTTGGCTTTCTCGCGATGCGCCCAGCGAAACATTGGTTTGGCTTTCTTTTCTGGCCGATTTCCTCCCTCACGGTTCTCATTCCTCTTCGAAAGTTGAAGAGCGTGTCTCTCTCGAGTTAGAAGTGCATTGAGGATTACAAATTGATCATGTGAAATGACCAGTGGGGAGATTGGTCTCCCAATGATCCTCAAGGGGGATTGTAAATCTGCAATTTCTCAGACTTGTGAATGTGAAAAATGTCCACATTGAGGAATCAATCCTCCCTGGGAACCAATGCCCTACTGGGAAACATTCCCCATTTCGATGTGAGAACTCGCCAGGATCAGAAATGGGAGGACCTCTACTCCACGCGTACTTAAGACTATTATAGGGGAGAAAACTCCTTGCTAAGCATTGAAAGAGTCTTCATATTTTGAATGTAAATGAACACATTTATGCCAAAAAGGGACTGTCGCTAATTTGGCTTTCTCGCAATGCGCCTAGCAAAACATTGGTTTGGCTTTCTTTTCTTGCTTATTCCTCCCTCACTGTTCTAATTCCTCTTAGAAAGTTGAAGATCGTGTCTATCCCTAGTAAGAAGTGCATTGAGGATTACAAATTGATCATGTGAACTAACCAGTGGGGAGACTGGTCTCCCAATGATCCTCAAGGGGGATTGTAAATCTGAAATTTCTCAGACTTGTGAATGTGAAAAATGTCCACATCGAGGAATCAATCCTCCCTGGGAACCAATGCCCTACTGGGAAACACTCCCCATTTCGATGTGAGAACGCGCCAGGATCAGAAATGGGAGGACCTCTACTCCACGCGTACTTCAGACGGCTGGCTTTCGGGGAGAAAAATCCTCGCTACGGTAGGACCGCTACGCCACGCGTCCTTACGACGATCATAGGGGAGAAAACTCCTTGCTAAGCAATGAAAGCGTCTTCCTGTGTGGAGTGTAAATGTACACATTTAGGCCAAAAAGGGACTGTCGCAAATTTGGCTTTCTCGCGATGCACCCAGCAAAACATTGGTTTGGCTTTCTTTTCTGGCCGATTTCCTCCCTCACGGTTCTCATTCCCCTTCGAAAGTGGAAGAGCGTGTCTCTCTCGAGTTAGAAGGGCATTGAGGATTACAAATTGATCATGTGAAATGACCAGTGGGGAGACTGGTCTCCCAATGATCCTCAAGGGGGATTGTAAATCTGAAATTTCTCAGACTTGTGAATGTGAAAAATGTCCACATCGAGGAATCAATCCTCCCTGGGAACCAATGCCCTACTGGGAAACATTCCCCATTTCGATGTGAGAACTCGCCAGGATCAGAAATGGGAGGACCTCTACTCCACGCGTACTTAAGACTATTATAGGGGAGAAAACTCCTTGCTAAGCATTGAAAGAGTCTTCATATTTTGAATGTAAATGAACACATTTATGCCAAAAAGGGACTGTCGCTAATTTGGCTTTCTCGCAATGCGCCTAGCAAAACATTGGTTTGGCTTTCTTTTCTTGCCTACTTCCTCCCTCACTGTTCTAATTCCTCTTAGAAAGTTGAAGATCGTGTCTATCCCTAGTAAGAAGTGCATTGAGGATTACAAATTGATCATGTGAACTGACCAGTGGGGAGACTGGTCTCCCAATGATCCTCAAGGGGGATTGTAAATCTGAAATTTCTCAGACTTGTGAATGTGAAAAATGTCCACATCGAGGAATCAATCCTCCCTGGGAACCAATGCCCTACTGGGAAACACTCCCCATTTCGATGTGAGAACGCGCCAGGATCAGAAATGGGAGGACCTCTACTCCACGCGTACTTCAGACGGCTGGCTTTCGGGGAGAAAAATCCTCGCTATGGTAGGACCGCTACGCCACGCGTCCTTACGACGATCATAGGGGAGAAAACTCCTTGCTAAGCAATGAAAGCGTCTTCCTGTGTGGAGTGTAAATGTACACATTTAGGCCAAAAAGGGACTGTCGCAAATTTGGCTTTCTCGCGATGCACCCAGCAAAACATTGGTTTGGCTTTCTTTTCTGGCCGATTTCCTCCCTCACGGTTCTCATTCCCCTTCGAAAGTGGAAGAGCGTGTCTCTCTCGAGTTAGAAGGGCATTGAGGATTACAAATTGATCATGTGAAATGACCAGTGGGGAGACTGGTCTCCCAATGATCCTCAAGGGGGATTGTAAATCTGAAATTTCTCAGACTTGTGAATGTGAAAAATGTCCACATCGAGGAATCAATCCTCCCTGGGAACCAATGCCCTACTGGGAAACACTCCCCATTTCGATGTGAGAACGCGCCAGGATCAGAAATGGGAGGACCTCTACTCCACACGTACTTCAGACGGCTGGATTTCGGGGAGAAAAATCCTCGCTAAGGGAGGACCGCTACGCCACGGGTCCTTACGACGATCATAGGGGAGAAAACTCCTTGCTAAGCAATGAAAGCGTCTTCCGGTGTGGAGTGTAAATGTACACATTTAGGCCAAAAAGGGACTGTCGCGAATTTGGCTTTCTCGCGATGCGCCCAGCAAAACATTGGTTTGGCTTTCTTTTCTGGCCACTTTGCTCCCTCACGGTTCTCATTCCTCTTCGAAAGTGGAAGAGCGTGTCTCCCTCGAGTTAGAAGGGCATTGAGGATTACAAATTGATCATGTGAAATGACCAGTGGGGAGACTGGTCTCCCAATGATCTTCAAGGGGAATTGTAAATCTGAAATTTCTCAGACTTGTGAATGTGAAAAATGTCCACATCGAGGAATCAATCCTCCCTGGGAACCAATGCCCTACTGGGAAACACTCCCCATTTCGATGTGAGAACGCGCCAGGATCAGAAATGGGAGGACCTCTACTCCACGCGTACTTTAGACGGCTGGCTTACGGGGAGAAAAATCCTCGCTACGGGAGGACCGCTACGCCACGCGTCCTTACGACGATCATAGGGGAGAAAACTCCTTGCTAAGCAATGAAAGCGTCTTCCGGTGTGGAGTGTAAATGTACACATTTAGGCCAAAAGGGACTGTCGCGAATTTGGCTTTCTCGCGATGCGCCCAGCAAAACATTGGTTTGGCTTTCTTTTCTGGCCGATTTCCTCCCTCACGGTTCTCATTCCTCTTCGAAAGTGGAAGAGCATGTCTCTCTCGAGTTAGAAGGGCATTGAGGATTACAAATTGATCATGTGAAATGACCAGTGGGGAGACTGGTCTCCCAATGATCCTCAAGGGGGATTGTAAATCTGAAATTTCTCAGACTTGTGAATGTGAAAAATGTCCACATCGAGGAATCAATCCTCCCTGGGAACCAATGCCCTACTGGGAAACACTCCCCATTTCAATGTGAGAACGCGCCAGGATCAGAAATGGGAGGACCTCTACTCCACGCGTACTTCAGACGGCTGGCTTTCGGGGAAAAAAATCCTCGCTACGGGAGGATCGCTACGCCACGCGTCCTTACGACTATTAGAGGGGAGAAAACTCCTTGCTAAGCAATGAAAGCGTCTTCCGGTTTTGAGTGTAAATGTACACATTTAGGCCAAAAAGGGACTGTCGCGAATTTGGCTTTCTCGCGATGCGCCCAGCAAAACATTGGTTTGGCATTTTTTCTGGCCTATTTCCTCCCTCACGGTTCTCATTCCTCAACGAAAGTTGAAGAGCGTGTCTCACTCTAGTTAGAAGTGCATTGAGGATTACAAATTGATTATGTGAAATGACCAGTGGGGAGACTGGTCTCCCAATGATCCTCAAGGGGGATTGTAAATCTGAAATTTCTCAGACTTGTGAATGTGAAAAATGTCCACATCGAGGAATCAATCCTCCCTGGGAACCAATGCCCTACTGGGAAACACTCCCCATTTCAATGTGAGAACGCGCCAGGATCAGAAATGGGAGGACCTCTACTCCACGCGTACTTCAGACGGCTGGCTTTCGGGGAGAAAAATCCTCGCTACGGGAGGACCTCTACGCCACGCGTCCTTAGGACGATCATAGGGGAGAAAACTCCTTGCTAAGCAATGAAAGCGTCTTCCGGTGTGGAGTGTAAATGTACACATTTAGGCCAAAAAGGGACTGTCGCGAATTTGGCTTTCTCGCGATGCGCCCAGCGAAACATTGGTTTGGCTTTCTTTTCTGGCCGATTTCCTCCCTCACGGTTCTCATTCCTCTTCGAAAGTTGAAGAGCGTGTCTCTCTCGAGTTAGAAGGGCATTGAGGATTACAAATTGATCATGTGAAATGACCAGTGGGGAGACTGGTCTCCCAATGATCCTCAAAGGGGATTGTAAATCTGAAATTTCTCAGACTTGTGAATGTGAAAAATGTCCACATTGAGGAATCAATCCTCCCTGGGAACCAATGCCCTACTGGGAAACACTCTCCATTTCGATGTGAGAGCTCACAGGATCAGAAATGGGAGGACCTCTACACCACGCGTACTTCAGACGGCTGGCTTTGGGAGAAAAATCCTCGCTATGGGAGGACCTCTACGCCACGCGTCCTTACGACTATTATAGGGCAGAAAACTCCTTGCTAAGCAATGAAAGCGTCTTCCGGTGTGGAGTGTAAATGTACACATTTCGGCCAAAAAGGGACTGTCGCGAATTTGGCTTTCTCGCGATGCGCCCAGCGAAACATTGGTTTGGCTTTCTTTTCTGGCCGATTTCCTCCCTCACGGTTCTCATTCCTCTTCGAAAGTTGAAGAGCGTGTCTCTCTCGAGTTAGAAGTGCATTGAGGATTACAAATTGATCATGTGAAATGACCAGTGGGGAGATTGGTCTCCCAATGATCCTCAAGGGGGATTGTAAATCTGCAATTTCTCAGACTTGTGAATGTGAAAAATGTCCACATTGAGGAATCAATCCTCCCTGGGAACCAATGCCCTACTGGGAAACATTCCCCATTTCGATGTGAGAACTCGCCAGGATCAGAAATGGGAGGACCTCTACTCCACGCGTACTTAAGACTATTATAGGGGAGAAAACTCCTTGCTAAGCATTGAAAGAGTCTTCATATTTTGAATGTAAATGAACACATTTATGCCAAAAAGGGACTGTCGCTAATTTGGCTTTCTCGCAATGCGCCTAGCAAAACATTGGTTTGGCTTTCTTTTCTTGCCTACTTCCTCCCTCACTGTTCTAATTCCTCTTAGAAAGTTGAAGATCGTGTCTATCCCTAGTAAGAAGTGCATTGAGGATTACAAATTGATCATGTGAACTAACCAGTGGGGAGACTGGTCTCCCAATGATCCTCAAGGGGGATAGTAAATCTGAAATTTCTCAGACTTGTGAATGTGAAAAATGTCCACATTGAGGAATCAATCCTCCCTGGGAACCAATGCCCTACTGGGAAACACTCTCCATTTCGATGTGAGAGCTCGCAGGATCAGAAATGGGAGGACCTCTACTCCACGCGTACTTAAGACTATTATAGGGGAGAAAACTCCTTGCTAAGCATTGAAAGAGTCTTCATATTTTGAATGTAAATGTACACATTTATGCAAAAAAAGGACTGTCGCTAATTTGGCTTTCTCGCAATGCGCCCAGCAAAACATTGGTTTGGCATTCTTTTCTGGCCTATTTCCTCCCTCACGGTTCTCATTCCTCTTCGAAAGTTGAAGAGCGTGTAACTCTCGAGTTAGAAGTGCATTGAGGATTACAAATTGATCATGTGAACTGACCAGTGGGGAGACTGGACTCCCAATGATCCTCAAGGGGGATTGTAAATCTGAAATTTCTCAGACTTGTGAATGTGAAAAATGTCCACATTGAGGAATCAATCCTCCCTGGGAACCAATGCCCTACTGGGAAACACTCCCCATTTTGATGTGAGAACGCACCAGGATCAGAAATGGGAGGACCTCTACTCCACGCGTACTTCAGACGGCTGGCTTTCGGGGAGAAAAATCCTCGCTACGGGAGGACCGCTACGCCACGCGTCCTTACGACGATCATAGGGGAGAAAACTCCTTGCTAAGCAATGAAAGCGTCTTCCGGTGTGAAGTGTAAATGTACACATTTCGGCCAAAAAGGGACTGTCGCGAATTTGGCTTTCTCGCGATGCGCCCAGCGAAACATTGGTTTGGCTTTCTTTTCTGGCCTATTTCCTCCCTCACGGTTCTCATTCCTCTTCGAAAGTTGAAGAGCGTGTCTCTCTCGAGTTAGAAGGGCATTGAGGATTACAAATTGATCATGTGAAATGACCAGTGGGGAGACTGGTCTCCCAATGATCCTCAAGGGGGATTGTAAATCTGAAATTTCTCAGACTTGTGAATGTGAAAAATGTCCACATTGAGGAATCAATCCTCCCTGGGAACCAATGCCCTACTGGGAAACACTCCCCATTTCGATTTGAGAACGCGCCAGGATCAGAAATGGGAGGACCTCTACTCCACGCGTACTTAAGACTATTATAGGGGAGAAAACTCCTTGCTAAGCATTGAAAGAGTCTTCATATTTTGAATGTAAATGTACACATTTATGCAAAAAAAGGACTGTCGCTAATTTGGCTTTCTCGCAATGCGCCCAGCAAAACATTGGTTTGGCATTCTTTTCTGGCCTATTTCCTCCCTCACGGTTCTCATTCCTCTTCGAAAGTTGAAGAGCGTGTCTCTCTCGAGTTAGAAGTGCATTGAGGATTACAAATTGATCATGTGAACTGACCAGTGGGGAGACTGGACTCCCAATGATCCTCAAGGGGGATTGTAAATCTGAAATTTCTCAGACTTGTGAATGTGAAAAATGTCCACATTGAGGAATCAATCCTCCCTGGGAACCAATGCCCTTCTGGGAAACACTCTCCATTTCGATGTGAGAGCTCACAGGATCAGAAATGGGAGGACCTCTACACCACGCGTACTTCAGACGGCTGGCTTTGGGAGAAAAATCCTCGCTATGGGAGGACCGCTACGCCACGCGTCCTTACGACGATCATAGGGGAGAAAACTCCTTGCTAAGCAATGAAAGCGTCTTCCGGTGTGGAGTGGAAATGTACACATTTAGGCCAAAAAGGGACTGTCGCGAATTTGGCTTTCTCGCGATGCGCCCAGCAAAACATTGGTTTGGCTTTCTTTTCTGGCCGATTTCCTCCCTCACGGTTCTCATTCCTCTTCGAAAGTGGAAGAGCGTGACTCCCTCGAGTTAGCAGGGCATTGAGGATTACAAATTGATCATGTGAAATGACCAGTGGGGAGACTGGTCTCCCAATGATCCTCAAGGGGAATTGAAAATCTGAAATTTCTCAGACTTGTGAATGTGAAAAATGTCCACATCGAGGAATCAATCCTCCCTGGGAACCAATGCCCTACTGGGAAACACTCCCCATTTCGATGTGAGAGCTCGCAGGATCAGAAATGGGAGGACTTCTACACCACGCGTACTTCAGACGGCTGGCTTTAGGGGAGAAAAATCCTGGCTATGGGAGGACAGCTAGGCCACGCGTGCTTACGACTATTAGAGGGGAGAAAACTCCTTGCTAAGCAATGAAAGCGTCTTCCAGTTTGGAGTGTAAATGTACACATTTAGGCCAAAAAGGGACTGTCGCTAATTTGGCTTTCTCGCGATGCGCCCAGCAAAACATTGGTTTGGTTTTCTTTTCTGGCCGATTTCCTCCCTCACGGTTCTCATTCCTCTTCGAAAGTTGAAGAGCGTGTCTCTCTCGAGTTAGAAGTGCATTGAGGATTACAAATTGATCATGTGAAATGACCAGTGGGGAGACTGGTCTCCCAATGATCCTCAAGGGGGATTGTAAATCTGAAATTTCTCAAACTTGTGAATGTGAAAAATGTCCACATTGAGGAATCAATCCTCCCTGGGAACCAATGCCCTACTGGGAAACACTCTCCATTTCGATGTGAGAGCTCGCCGGATCAGAAATGGGAGGACTTCTACACCACGCATACTTCAGACGGCTGGCTTTAGGGGAGAAAAATCCTCGCCATGGGAGGACCGCTACGCCACGCGTCCTTACGACTATTAGAGGGGAGAAAACTACTTGCTAAGCAATGAAAGCGTCTTCCAGTTTGGAGTGTAAATGTACACATTTAGGCCAAAAAGGGACTGTCGCTAATTTGGCTTTCTCGCGATGCGCCCAGCAAAACATTGGTTTGGCTTTCTTTTCTGGCCTATTTCCTCCCTCACGGTTCTCATTCCTCTTCGAAAGTTGAAGCGCGTGTCTCTCTCGAGTTAGAAGTGCATTGAGGATTACAAATTGATCATGTGAACTGACCAGTGGGGAGACTGGTCTCCCAATGATCCTCAAGGGGGATAGTAAATCTGAAATTTCTCAGACTTGTGAATGTGAAAAATGTCCACATTGAGGAATCAATCCTCCCTGGGAACCAATGCCCTACTGGGAAACACTCTCCATTTCGATGTGAGAGCTCGCAGGATCAGAAATGGGAGGACCTCTACTCCACGCGTACATAAGACTATTATAGGGGAGAAAACTCCTTGCTAAGCATTGAAAGAGTCTTCATATTTTGAATGTAAATGTACACATTTATGCAAAAAAAGGACTGTCGCTAATTTGGCTTTCTCGCAATACGCCCAGCAAAACATTGGTTTGGCATTCTTTTCTGGCCTATTTCTTCCCTCATGGTTCTCATTCCTCTTCGAAAGTGGAAGAGCGTGTCTCTCTCGAGTTAGAAGGGCATTGAGGATTACAAATTGATCATGTGAACTGACCAGTGGGGAGACTGGTCTCCCAATGATCCTCAAGGGGGATTGTAAATCTGAAATTTCTCAGACTTGTGAATGTGAAAAATGTCCACATCGAGGAATCAATCCTCCCTGGGAACCAATGCCCTACTGGGAAACACTCCCCATTTCGATGTGAGAACGCGCCAGGATCAGAAATGGGAGGACCTCTACTCCACGCGTACTTCAGACGGCTGGCTTTCGGGGAGAAAAATCCTCGCTACGGTAGGACCGCTACGCCACGCGTCCTTACGACGATCATAGGGGAGAAAACTCCTTGCTAAGCAATGAAAGCGTCTTCCTGTGTGGAGTGTAAATGTACACATTTAGGCCAAAAAGGGACTGTCGCAAATTTGGCTTTCTCGCGATGCGCCCAGCAAAACATTGGTTTGGCTTTCTTTTCTGGCCGATTTCCTCCCTCACGGTTCTCATTCCCCTTCGAAAGTGGAAGAGCGTGTCTCTCTCGAGTTAGAAGGGCATTGAGGATTACAAATTGATCATGTGAAATGACCAGTGGGGAGACTGGTCTCCCAATGATCCTCAAGGGGGATTGTAAATCTGAAATTTCTCAGACTTGTGAATGTGAAAAATGTCCACATCGAGGAATCAATCCTCCCTGGGAACCAATGCCCTACTGGGAAACACTCCCCATTTCGATGTGAGAACGCGCCAGGATCAGAAATGGGAGGACCTCTACTCCACACGTACTTCAGACGGCTGGATTTCGGGGAGAAAAATCCTCGCTAAGGGAGGACCGCTACGCCACGCGTCCTTACGACGATCATAGGGGAGAAAACTCCTTGCTAAGCAATGAAAGCGTCTTCCGGTGTGGAGTGTAAATGTACACATTTAGGCCAAAAAGGGACTGTCGCGAATTTGGCTTTCTCGCGATGCGCCCAGCAAAACATTGGTTTGGCTTTCTTTTCTGGCCACTTTGCTCCCTCACGGTTCTCATTCCTCTTCGAAAGTGGAAGAGCGTGTCTCCCTCGAGTTAGAAGGGCATTGAGGATTACAAATTGATCATGTGAAATGACCAGTGGGGAGACTGGTCTCCCAATGATCTTCAAGGGGAATTGTAAATCTGAAATTTCTCAGACTTGTGAATGTGAAAAATGTCCACATCGAGGAATCAATCCTCCCTGGGAACCAATGCCCTACTGGGAAACACTCCCCATTTCGATGTGAGAACGCGCCAGGATCAGAAATGGGAGGACCTCTACTCCACGCGTACTTCAGACGGCTGGCTTACGGGGAGAAAAATCCTCGCTACGGGAGGACCGCTACGCCACGCGTCCTTACGACGATCATAGGGGAGAAAACTCCTTGCTAAGCAATGAAAGCGTCTTCCGGTGTGGAGTGTAAATGTACACATTTAGGCCAAAAGGGACTGTCGCGAATTTGGCTTTCTCGCGATGCGCCCAGCAAAACATTGGTTTGGCTTTCTTTTCTGGCCGATTTCCTCCCTCACGGTTCTCATTCCTCTTCGAAAGTGGAAGAGCATGTCTCTCTCGAGTTAGAAGGGCATTGAGGATTACAAATTGATCATGTGAAATGACCAGTGGGGAGACTGGTCTCCCAATGATCCTCAAGGGGGATTGTAAATCTGAAATTTCTCAGACTTGTGAATGTGAAAAATGTCCACATCGAGGAATCAATCCTCCCTGGGAACCAATGCCCTACTGGGAAACACTCCCAATTTCAATGTGAGAACGCGCCAGGATCAGAAATGGGAGGACCTCTACTCCACGCGTACTTCAGACGGCTGGCTTTCGGGGAAAAAAATCCTCGCTACGGGAGGATCGCTACGCCACGCGTCCTTACGACTATTAGAGGGGAGAAAACTCCTTGCTAAGCAATGAAAGCGTCTTCCGGTTTTGAGTGTAAATGTACACATTTAGGCAAAAAAGGGACTGTCGCGAATTTGGCTTTCTCGCGATGCGCCCAGCAAAACATTGGTTTGGCATTTTTTCTGGCCTATTTCCTCCCTCACGGTTCTCATTCCTCAACGAAAGTTGAAGAGCGTGTCTCACTCTAGTTAGAAGTGCATTGAGGATTACAAATTGATTATGTGAAATGACCAGTGGGGAGACTGGTCTCCCAATGATCCTCAAGGGGGATTGTAAATCTGAAATTTCTCAGACTTGTGAATGTGAAAAATGTCCACATCGAGGAATCAATCCTCCCTGGGAACCAATGCCCTACTGGGAAACACTCCCCATTTAAATGTGAGAACGCGCCAGGATCAGAAATGGGAGGACCTCTACTCCACGCGTACTTCAGACGGCTGGCTTTCGGGGAGAAAAATCCTCGCTACGGGAGGACCGCTACGCCACGCGTCCTTAGGACGATCATAGGGGAGAAAACTCCTTGCTAAGCAATGAAAGCGTCTTCCGGTGTGGAGTGTAAATGTACACATTTAGGCCAAAAAGGGACTGTCGCGAATTTGGCTTTCTCGCGATGCGCCCAGCGAAAAATTGGTTTGGCTTTCTTTTCTGGCCGATTTCCTCCCTCACGGTTCTCATTCCTCTTTGAAAGTTGAAGAGCGTGTCTCTCTCGAGTTAGAAGGGCATTGAGGATTACAAATTGATCATGTGAAATGACCAGTGGGGAGACTGGTCTCCCAATGATCCTCAAGGGGGATTGTAAATCTGAAATTTCTCAGACTTGTGAATGTGAAAAATGTCCATATTGAGGAATCAATCCTCCCTGGGAACCAATGCCCTACTGGGAAACACTCTCCATTTCGATGTGAGAGCTCACAGGATCAGAAATGGGAGGACCTCTACACCACGCGTACTTCAGACGGCTGGCTTTGGGAGAAAAATCCTCGCTATGGGAGGACCTCTACGCCACGCGTCCTTACGACTATTATAGGGCAGAAAACTCCTTGCTAAGCAATGAAAGCGTCTTCCGGTGTGGAGTGTAAATGTACACATTTCGGCCAAAAAGGGACTGTCGCGAATTTGGCTTTCTCGCGATGCGCCCAGCGAAACATTGGTTTGGCTTTCTTTTCTGGCCGATTTCCTCCCTCACGGTTCTCATTCCTCTTCGAAAGTTGAAGAGCGTGTCTCTCTCGAGTTAGAAGTGCATTGAGGATTACAAATTGATCATGTGAAATGACCAATGGGGAGATTGGTCTCCCAATGATCCTCAAGGGGGATTGTAAATCTGCAATTTCTCAGACTTGTGAATGTGAAAAATGTCCACATTGAGGAATCAATCCTCCCTGGGAACCAATGCCCTACTGGGAAACATTCCCCATTTCGATGTGAGAACTCGCCAGGATCAGAAATGGGAGGACCTCTACTCCACGCGTACTTAAGACTATTATAGGGGAGAAAACTCCTTGCTAAGCATTGAAAGAGTCTTCATATTTTGAATGTAAATGAACACATTTATGCCAAAAAGGGACTGTCGCTAATTTGGCTTTCTCGCAATGCGCCTAGCAAAACATTGGTTTGGCTTTCTTTTCTTGCCTACTTCCTCCCTCACTGTTCTAATTCCTCTTAGAAAGTTGAAGATCGTGTCTATCCCTAGTAAGAAGTGCATTGAGGATTACAAATTGATCATGTGAACTAACCAGTGGGGAGACTGGTCTCCCAATGATCCTCAAGGGGGATTGTAAATCTGAAATTTCTCAGACTTGTGAATGTGAAAAATGTCCACATCGAGGAATCAATCCTCCCTGGGAACCAATGCCCTACTGGGAAACACTCCCCATTTCGATGTGAGAACGCGCCAGGATCAGAAATGGGAGGACCTCTACTCCACGCGTACTTCAGACGGCTGGCTTTCGGGGAGAAAAATCCTCGCTACGGTAGGACCGCTACGCCACGCGTCCTTACGACGATCATAGGGGAGAAAACTCCTTGCTAAGCAATGAAAGCGTCTTCCTGTGTGGAGTGTAAATGTACACATTTAGGCCAAAAAGGGACTGTCGCAAATTTGGCTTTCTCGCGATGCACCCAGCAAAACATTGGTTTGGCTTTCTTTTCTGGCCGATTTCCTCCCTCACGGTTCTCATTCCCCTTCGAAAGTGGAAGAGCGTGTCTCTCTCGAGTTAGAAGGGCATTGAGGATTACAAATTGATCATGTGAAATGACCAGTGGGGAGACTGGTCTCCCAATGATCCTCAAGGGGGATTGTAAATCTGAAATTTCTCAGACTTGTGAATGTGAAAAATGTCCACATCGAGGAATCAATCCTCCCTGGGAACCAATGCCCTACTGGGAAACATTCCCCATTTCGATGTGAGAACTCGCCAGGATCAGAAATGGGAGGACCTCTACTCCACGCGTACTTAAGACTATTATAGGGGAGAAAACTCCTTGCTAAGCATTGAAAGAGTCTTCATATTTTGAATGTAAATGAACACATTTATGCCAAAAAGGGACTGTCGCTAATTTGGCTTTCTCGCAATGCGCCTAGCAAAACATTGGTTTGGCTTTCTTTTCTTGCCTACTTCCTCCCTCACTGTTCTAATTCCTCTTAGAAAGTTGAAGATCGTGTCTATCCCTAGTAAGAAGTGCATTGAGGATTACAAATTGATCATGTGAACTGACCAGTGGGGAGACTGGTCTCCCAATGATCCTCAAGGGGGATTGTAAATCTGAAATTTCTCAGACTTGTGAATGTGAAAAATGTCCACATCGAGGAATCAATCCTCCCTGGGAACCAATGCCCTACTGGGAAACACTCCCCATTTCGATGTGAGAACGCGCCAGGATCAGAAATGGGAGGACCTCTACTCCACGCGTACTTCAGACGGCTGGCTTTCGGGGAGAAAAATCCTCGCTACGGTAGGACCGCTACGCCACGCGTCCTTACGACGATCATAGGGGAGAAAACTCCTTGCTAAGCAATGAAAGCGTCTTCCTGTGTGGAGTGTAAATGTACACATTTAGGCCAAAAAGGGACTGTCGCAAATTTGGCTTTCTCGCGATGCACCCAGCAAAACATTGGTTTGGCTTTCTTTTCTGGCCGATTTCCTCCCTCACGGTTCTCATTCCCCTTCGAAAGTGGAAGAGCGTGTCTCTCTCGAGTTAGAAGGGCATTGAGGATTACAAATTGATCATGTGAAATGACCAGTGGGGAGACTGGTCTCCCAATGATCCTCAAGGGGGATTGTAAATCTGAAATTTCTCAGACTTGTGAATGTGAAAAATGTCCACATCGAGGAATCAATCCTCCCTGGGAACCAATGCCCTACTGGGAAACACTCCCCATTTCGATGTGAGAACGCGCCAGGATCAGAAATGGGAGGACCTCTACTCCACACGTACTTCAGACGGCTGGATTTCGGGGAGAAAAATCCTCGCTAAGGGAGGACCGCTACGCCACGCGTCCTTACGACGATCATAGGGGAGAAAACTCCTTGCTAAGCAATGAAAGCGTCTTCCGGTGTGGAGTGTAAATGTACACATTTAGGCCAAAAAGGGACTGTCGCGAATTTGGCTTTCTCGCGATGCGCCCAGCAAAACATTGGTTTGGCTTTCTTTTCTGGCCACTTTGCTCCCTCACGGTTCTCATTCCTCTTCGAAAGTGGAAGAGCGTGTCTCCCTCGAGTTAGAAGGGCATTGAGGATTACAAATTGATCATGTGAAATGACCAGTGGGGAGACTGGTCTCCCAATGATCTTCAAGGGGAATTGTAAATCTGAAATTTCTCAGACTTGTGAATGTGAAAAATGTCCACATCGAGGAATCAATCCTCCCTGGGAACCAATGCCCTACTGGGAAACACTCCCCATTTCGATGTGAGAACGCGCCAGGATCAGAAATGGGAGGACCTCTACTCCACGCGTACTTCAGACGGCTGGCTTACGGGGAGAAAAATCCTCGCTACGGGAGGACCGCTACGCCACGCGTCCTTACGACGATCATAGGGGAGAAAACTCCTTGCTAAGCAATGAAAGCGTCTTCCGGTGTGGAGTGTAAATGTACACATTTAGGCCAAAAGGGACTGTCGCGAATTTGGCTTTCTCGCGATGCGCCCAGCAAAACATTGGTTTGGCTTTCTTTTCTGGCCGATTTCCTCCCTCACGGTTCTCATTCCTCTTCGAAAGTGGAAGAGCATGTCTCTCTCGAGTTAGAAGGGCATTGAGGATTACAAATTGATCATGTGAAATGACCAGTGGGGAGACTGGTCTCCCAATGATCCTCAAGGGGGATTGTAAATCTGAAATTTCTCAGACTTGTGAATGTGAAAAATGTCCACATCGAGGAATCAATCCTCCCTGGGAACCAATGCCCTACTGGGAAACACTCCCCATTTCAATGTGAGAACGCGCCAGGATCAGAAATGGGAGGACCTCTACTCCACGCGTACTTCAGACGGCTGGCTTTCGGGGAAAAAAATCCTCGCTACGGGAGGATCGCTACACCACGCGTCCTTACGACTATTAGAGGGGAGAAAACTCCTTGCTAAGCAATGAAAGCGTCTTCCGGTTTTGAGTGTAAATGTACACATTTAGGCCAAAAAGGGACTGTCGCGAATTTGGCTTTCTCGCGATGCGCCCAGCAAAACATTGGTTTGGCATTTTTTCTGGCCTATTTCCTCCCTCACGGTTCTCATTCCTCAACGAAAGTTGAAGAGCGTGTCTCACTCTAGTTAGAAGTGCATTGAGGATTACAAATTGATTATGTGAAATGACCAGTGGGGAGACTGGTCTCCCAATGATCCTCAAGGGGGATTGTAAATCTGAAATTTCTCAGACTTGTGAATGTGAAAAATGTCCACATCGAGGAATCAATCCTCCCTGGGAACCAATGCCCTACTGGGAAACACTCCCCATTTAAATGTGAGAACGCGCCAGGATCAGAAATGGGAGGACCTCTACTCCACGCGTACTTCAGACGGCTGGCTTTCGGGGAGAAAAATCCTCGCTACGGGAGGACCGCTACGCCACGCGTCCTTAGGACGATCATAGGGGAGAAAACTCCTTGCTAAGCAATGAAAGCGTCTTCCGGTGTGGCGTGTAAATGTACACATTTAGGCCAAAAAGGGACTGTCGCGAATTTGGCTTTCTCGCGATGCGCCCAGCGAAACATTGGTTTGGCTTTCTTTTCTGGCCGATTTCCTCCCTCACGGTTCTCATTCCTCTTCGAAAGTTGAAGAGCGTGTCTCTCTCGAGTTAGAAGGGCATTGAGGATTACAAATTGATCATGTGAAATGACCAGTGGGGAGACTGGTCTCCCAATGATCCTCAAGGGGGATTGTAAATCTGAAATTTCTCAGACTTGTGAATGTGAAAAATGTCCACATTGAGGAATCAATCCTCCCTGGGAACCAATGCCCTACTGGGAAACACTCTCCATTTCGATGTGAGAGCTCACAGGATCAGAAATGGGAGGACCTCTACACCACGCGTACTTCAGACGGCTGGCTTTGGGAGAAAAATCCTCGCTATGGGAGGACCTCTACGCCACGCGTCCTTACGACTATTATAGGGCAGAAAACTCCTTGCTAAGCAATGAAAGCGTCTTCCGGTGTGGAGTGTAAATGTACACATTTCGGCCAAAAAGGGACTGTCGCGAATTTGGCTTTCTCGCGATGCGCCCAGCGAAACATTGGTTTGGCTTTCTTTTCTGGCCGATTTCCTCCCTCACGGTTCTCATTCCTCTTCGAAAGTTGAAGAGCGTGTCTCTCTCGAGTTAGAAGTGCATTGAGGATTACAAATTGATCATGTGAAATGACCAGTGGGGAGATTGGTCTCCCAATGATCCTCAAGGGGGATTGTAAATCTGCAATTTCTCAGACTTGTGAATGTGAAAAATGTCCACATTGAGGAATCAATCCTCCCTGGGAACCAATGCCCTACTGGGAAACATTCCCCATTTCGATGTGAGAACTCGCCAGGATCAGAAATGGGAGGACCTCTACTCCACGCGTACTTAAGACTATTATAGGGGAGAAAACTCCTTGCTAAGCATTGAAAGAGTCTTCATATTTTGAATGTAAATGAACACATTTATGCCAAAAAGGGACTGTCGCTAATTTGGCTTTCTCGCAATGCGCCTAGCAAAACATTGGTTTGGCTTTCTTTTCTTGCCTACTTCCTCCCTCACTGTTCTAATTCCTCTTAGAAAGTTGAAGATCGTGTCTATCCCTAGTAAGAAGTGCATTGAGGATTACAAATTGATCATGTGAACTGACCAGTGGGGAGACTGGTCTCCCAATGATCCTCAAGGGGGATTGTAAATCTGAAATTTCTCAGACTTGTGAATGTGAAAAATGTCCACATCGAGGAATCAATCCTCCCTGGGAACCAATGCCCTACTGGGAAACACTCCCCATTTCGATGTGAGAACGCGCCAGGATCAGAAATGGGAGGACCTCTACTCCACGCGTACTTCAGACGGCTGGCTTTCGGGGAGAAAAATCCTCGCTACGGTAGGACCGCTACGCCACGCGTCCTTACGACGATCATAGGGGAGAAAACTCCTTGCTAAGCAATGAAAGCGTCTTCCTGTGTGGAGTGTAAATGTACACATTTAGGCCAAAAAGGGACTGTCGCAAATTTGGCTTTCTCGCGATGCACCCAGCAAAACATTGGTTTGGCTTTCTTTTCTGGCCGATTTCCTCCCTCACGGTTCTCATTCCCCTTCGAAAGTGGAAGAGCGTGTCTCTCTCGAGTTAGAAGGGCATTGAGGATTACAAATTGATCATGTGAAATGACCAGTGGGGAGACTGGTCTCCCAATGATCCTCAAGGGGGATTGTAAATCTGAAATTTCTCAGACTTGTGAATGTGAAAAATGTCCACATCGAGGAATCAATCCTCCCTGGGAACCAATGCCCTACTGGGAAACACTCCCCATTTCGATGTGAGAACGCGCCAGGATCAGAAATGGGAGGACCTCTACTCCACACGTACTTCAGACGGCTGGATTTCGGGGAGAAAAATCCTCGCTAAGGGAGGACCGCTACGCCACGCGTCCTTACGACGATCATAGGGGAGAAAACTCCTTGCTAAGCAATGAAAGCGTCTTCCGGTGTGGAGTGTAAATGTACACATTTAGGCCAAAAAGGGACTGTCGCGAATTTGGCTTTCTCGCGATGCGCCCAGCAAAACATTGGTTTGGCTTTCTTTTCTGGCCACTTTGCTCCCTCACGGTTCTCATTCCTCTTCGAAAGTGGAAGAGCGTGTCTCCCTCGAGTTAGAAGGGCATTGAGGATTACAAATTGATCATGTGAAATGACCAGTGGGGAGACTGGTCTCCCAATGATCTTCAAGGGGAATTGTAAATCTGAAATTTCTCAGACTTGTGAATGTGAAAAATGTCCACATCGAGGAATCAATCCTCCCTGGGAACCAATGCCCTACTGGGAAACACTCCCCATTTCGATGTGAGAACGCGCCAGGATCAGAAATGGGAGGACCTCTACTCCACGCGTACTTCAGACGGCTGGCTTACGGGGAGAAAAATCCTCGCTACGGGAGGACCGCTACGCCACGCGTCCTTACGACGATCATAGGGGAGAAAACTCCTTGCTAAGCAATGAAAGCGTCTTCCGGTGTGGAGTGTAAATGTACACATTTAGGCCAAAAGGGACTGTCGCGAATTTGGCTTTCTCGCGATGCGCCCAGCAAAACATTGGTTTGGCTTTCTTTTCTGGCCGATTTCCTCCCTCACGGTTCTCATTCCTCTTCGAAAGTGGAAGAGCATGTCTCTCTCGAGTTAGAAGGGCATTGAGGATTACAAATTGATCATGTGAAATGACCAGTGGGGAGACTGGTCTCCCAATGATCCTCAAGGGGGATTGTAAATCTGAAATTTCTCAGACTTGTGAATGTGAAAAATGTCCACATCGAGGAATCAATCCTCCCTGGGAACCAATGCCCTACTGGGAAACACTCCCCATTTCAATGTGAGAACGCGCCAGGATCAGAAATGGGAGGACCTCTACTCCACGCGTACTTCAGACGGCTGGCTTTCGGGGAAAAAAATCCTCGCTACGGGAGGATCGCTACGCCACGCGTCCTTACGACTATTAGAGGGGAGAAAACTCCTTGCTAAGCAATGAAAGCGTCTTCCGGTTTTGAGTGTAAATGTACACATTTAGGCCAAAAAGGGACTGTCGCGAATTTGGCTTTCTCGCGATGCGCCCAGCAAAACATTGGTTTGGCATTTTTTCTGGCCTATTTCCTCCCTCACGGTTCTCATTCCTCAACGAAAGTTGAAGAGCGTGTCTCACTCTAGTTAGAAGTGCATTGAGGATTACAAATTGATTATGTGAAATGACCAGTGGGGAGACTGGTCTCCCAATGATCCTCAAGGGGGATTGTAAATCTGAAATTTCTCAGACTTGTGAATGTGAAAAATGTCCACATCGAGGAATCAATCCTCCCTGGGAACCAATGCCCTACTGGGAAACACTCCCCATTTAAATGTGAGAACGCGCCAGGATCAGAAATGGGAGGACCTCTACTCCACGCGTACTTCAGACGGCTGGCTTTCGGGGAGAAAAATCCTCGCTACGGGAGGACCGCTACGCCACGCGTCCTTAGGACGATCATAGGGGAGAAAACTCCTTGCTAAGCAATGAAAGCGTCTTCCGGTGTGGAGTGTAAATGTACACATTTAGGCCAAAAAGGGACTGTCGCGAATTTGGCTTTCTCGCGATGCGCCCAGCGAAACATTGGTTTGGCTTTCTTTTCTGGCCGATTTCCTCCCTCACGGTTCTCATTCCTCTTCGAAAGGTGAAGAGCGTGTCTCTCTCGAGTTAGAAGGGCATTGAGGATTACAAATTGATCATGTGAAATGACCAGTGGGGAGACTGGTCTCCCAATGATCCTCAAGGGGGATTGTAAATCTGAAATTTCTCAGACTTGTGAATGTGAAAAATGTCCACATTGAGGAATCAATCCTCCCTGGGAACCAATGCCCTACTGGGAAACACTCTCCATTTCGATGTGAGAGCTCACAGGATCAGAAATGGGAGGACCTCTACACCACGCGTACTTCAGACGGCTGGCTTTGGGAGAAAAATCCTCGCTATGGGAGGACCTCTACGCCACGCGTCCTTACGACTATTATAGGGCAGAAAACTCCTTGCTAAGCAATGAAAGCGTCTTCCGGTGTGGAGTGTAAATGTACACATTTCGGCCAAAAAGGGACTGTCGCGAATTTGGCTTTCTCGCGATGCGCCCAGCGAAACATTGGTTTGGCTTTCTTTTCTGGCCGATTTCCTCCCTCACGGTTCTCATTCCTCTTCGAAAGTTGAAGAGCGTGTCTCTCTCGAGTTAGAAGTGCATTGAGGATTACAAATTGATCATGTGAAATGACCAGTGGGGAGATTGGTCTCCCAATGATCCTCAAGGGGGATTGTAAATCTGCAATTTCTCAGACTTGTGAATGTGAAAAATGTCCACATTGAGGAATCAATCCTCCCTGGGAACCAATGCCCTACTGGGAAACATTCCCCATTTCGATGTGAGAACTCGCCAGGATCAGAAATGGGAGGACCTCTACTCCACGCGTACTTAAGACTATTATAGGGGAGAAAACTCCTTGCTAAGCATTGAAAGAGTCTTCATATTTTGAATGTAAATGAACACATTTATGCCAAAAAGGGACTGTCGCTAATTTGGCTTTCTCGCAATGCGCCTAGCAAAACATTGGTTTGGCTTTCTTTTCTTGCCTACTTCCTCCCTCACTGTTCTAATTCCTCTTAGAAAGTTGAAGATCGTGTCTATCCCTAGTAAGAAGTGCATTGAGGATTACAAATTGATCATGTGAACTAACCAGTGGGGAGACTGGTCTCCCAATGATCCTCAAGGGGGATAGTAAATCTGAAATTTCTCAGACTTGTGAATGTGAAAAATGTCCACATTGAGGAATCAATCCTCCCTGGGAACCAATGCCCTACTGGGAAACACTCTCCATTTCGATGTGAGAGCTCGCAGGATCAGAAATGGGAGGACCTCTACTCCACGCGTACTTAAGACTATTATAGGGGAGAAAACTCCTTGCTAAGCATTGAAAGAGTCTTCATATTTTGAATGTAAATGTACACATTTATGCAAAAAAAGGACTGTCGCTAATTTGGCTTTCTCGCAATGCGCCCAGCAAAACATTGGTTTGGCATTCTTTTCTGGCCTATTTCCTCCCTCACGGTTCTCATTCCTCTTCGAAAGTTGAAGAGCGTGTAACTCTCGAGTTAGAAGTGCATTGAGGATTACAAATTGATCATATGAACTGACCAGTGGGGAGACTGGACTCCCAATGATCCTCAAGGGGGATTGTAAATCTGAAATTTCTCAGACTTGTGAATGTGAAAAATGTCCACATTGAGGAATCAATCCTCCCTGGGAACCAATGCCCTACTGGGAAACACTCCCCATTTTGATGTGAGAACGCACCAGGATCAGAAATGGGAGGACCTCTACTCCACGCGTACTTCAGACGGCTGGCTTTCGGGGAGAAAAATCCTCGCTACGGGAGGACCGCTACGCCACGCGTCCTTACGACGATCATAGGGGAGAAAACTCCTTGCTAAGCAATGAAAGCGTCTTCCGGTGTGAAGTGTAAATGTACACATTTCGGCCAAAAAGGGACTGTCGCGAATTTGGCTTTCTCGCGATGCGCCCAGCGAAACATTGGTTTGGCTTTCTTTTCTGGCCTATTTCCTCCCTCACGGTTCTCATTCCTCTTCGAAAGTTGAAGAGCGTGTCTCTCTCGAGTTAGAAGGGCATTGAGGATTACAAATTGATCATGTGAAATGACCAGTGGGGAGACTGGTCTCCCAATGATCCTCAAGGGGGATTGTAAATCTGAAATTTCTCAGACTTGTGAATGTGAAAAATGTCCACATTGAGGAATCAATCCTCCCTGGGAACCAATGCCCTACTGGGAAACACTCCCCATTTCGATGTGAGAACGCGCCAGGATCAGAAATGGGAGGACCTCTACTCCACGCGTACTTCAGACGGCTGGCTTACGGGGAGAAAAATCCTCGCTACGGGAGGACCGCTACGCCACGCGTCCTTACGACGATCATAGGGGAGAAAACTCCTTGCTAAGCAATGAAAGCGTCTTCCGGTGTGGAGTGTAAATGTACACATTTAGGCCAAAAGGGACTGTCGCGAATTTGGCTTTCTCGCGATGCGCCCAGCAAAACATTGGTTTGGCTTTCTTTTCTGGCCGATTTCCTCCCTCACGGTTCTCATTCCTCTTCGAAAGTGGAAGAGCATGTCTCTCTCGAGTTAGAAGGGCATTGAGGATTACAAATTGATCATGTGAAATGACCAGTGGGGAGACTGGTCTCCCAATGATCCTCAAGGGGGATTGTAAATCTGAAATTTCTCAGACTTGTGAATGTGAAAAATGTCCACATCGAGGAATCAATCCTCCCTGGGAACCAATGCCCTACTGGGAAACACTCCCCATTTCAATGTGAGAACGCGCCAGGATCAGAAATGGGAGGACCTCTACTCCACGCGTACTTCAGACGGCTGGCTTTCGGGGAGAAAAATCCTCGCTACGGGAGGATCGCTACGCCACGCGTCCTTACGACTATTAGAGGGGAGAAAACTCCTTGCTAAGCAATGAAAGCGTCTTCCGGTTTTGAGTGTAAATGTACACATTTAGGCCAAAAAGGGACTGTCGCGAATTTGGCTTTCTCGCGATGCGCCCAGCAAAACATTGGTTTGGCATTTTTTCTGGCCTATTTCCTCCCTCACGGTTCTCATTCCTCTTCGAAAGTTGAAGAGCGTGTCTCTCTCGAGTTAGAAGGGCATTGAGGATTACAAATTGATCATGTGAAATGACCAGTGGGGAGACTGGTCTCCCAATGATCCTCAAGGGGGATTGTAAATCTGAAATTTCTCAGACTTGTGAATGTGAAAAATGTCCACATCGAGGAATCAATCCTCCCTGGGAACCAATGCCCTACTGGGAAACACTCCCCATTTAAATGTGAGAACGCGCCAGGATCAGAAATGGGAGGACCTCTACTCCACGCGTACTTCAGACGGCTGGCTTTCGGGGAGAAAAATCCTCGCTACGGGAGGACCTCTACGCCACGCGTCCTTAGGACGATCATAGGGGAGAAAACTCCTTGCTAAGCAATGAAAGCGTCTTCCGGTGTGGAGTGTAAATGTACACATTTAGGCCAAAAAGGGACTGTCGCGAATTTGGCTTTCTCGCGATGCGCCCAGCGAAACATTGGTTTGGCTTTCTTTTCTGGCCGATTTCCTCCCTCACGGTTCTCATTCCTCTTCGAAAGTTGAAGAGCGTGTCTCTCTCGAGTTAGAAGGGCATTGAGGATTACAAATTGATCATGTGAAATGACCAGTGGGGAGACTGGTCTCCCAATGATCCTCAAGGGGGATTGTAAATCTGAAATTTCTCAGACTTGTGAATGTGAAAAATGTCCACATTGAGGAATCAATCCTCCCTGGGAACCAATGCCCTACTGGGAAACACTCTCCATTTCGATGTGAGAGCTCACAGGATCAGAAATGGGAGGACCTCTACACCACGCGTACTTCAGACGGCTGGCTTTGGGAGAAAAATCCTCGCTATGGGAGGACCTCTACGCCACGCGTCCTTACGACTATTATAGGGCAGAAAACTCCTTGCTAAGCAATGAAAGCGTCTTCCGGTGTGGAGTGTAAATGTACACATTTCGGCCAAAAAGGGACTGTCGCGAATTTGGCTTTCTCGCGATGCGCCCAGCGAAACATTGGTTTGGCTTTCTTTTCTGGCCGATTTCCTCCCTCACGGTTCTCATTCCTCTTCGAAAGTTGAAGAGCGTGTCTCTCTCGAGTTAGAAGTGCATTGAGGATTACAAATTGATCATGTGAAATGACCAGTGGGGAGATTGGTCTCCCAATGATCCTCAAGGGGGATTGTAAATCTGCAATTTCTCAGACTTGTGAATGTGAAAAATGTCCACATTGAGGAATCAATCCTCCCTGGGAACCAATGCCCTACTGGGAAACATTCCCCATTTCGATGTGAGAACTCGCCAGGATCAGAAATGGGAGGACCTCTACTCCACGCGTACTTAAGACTATTATAGGGGAGAAAACTCCTTGCTAAGCATTGAAAGAGTCTTCATATTTTGAATGTAAATGAACACATTTATGCCAAAAAGGGACTGTCGCTAATTTGGCTTTCTCGCAATGCGCCTAGCAAAACATTGGTTTGGCTTTCTTTTCTTGCCTACTTCCTCCCTCACTGTTCTAATTCCTCTTAGAAAGTTGAAGATCGTGTCTATCCCTAGTAAGAAGTGCATTGAGGATTACAAATTGATCATGTGAACTAACCAGTGGGGAGACTGGTCTCCCAATGATCCTCAAGGGGGATAGTAAATCTGAAATTTCTCAGACTTGTGAATGTGAAAAATGTCCACATTGAGGAATCAATCCTCCCTGGGAACCAATGCCCTACTGGGAAACACTCTCCATTTCGATGTGAGAGCTCGCAGGATCAGAAATGGGAGGACCTCTACTCCACGCGTACTTAAGACTATTATAGGGGAGAAAACTCCTTGCTAAGCATTGAAAGAGTCTTCATATTTTGAATGTAAATGTACACATTTATGCAAAAAAAGGACTGTCGCTAATTTGGCTTTCTCGCAATGCGCCCAGCAAAACATTGGTTTGGCATTCTTTTCTGGCCTATTTCCTCCCTCACGGTTCTCATTCCTCTTCGAAAGTTGAAGAGCGTGTAACTCTCGAGTTAGAAGTGCATTGAGGATTACAAATTGATCATGTGAACTGACCAGTGGGGAGACTGGACTCCCAATGATCCTCAAGGGGGATTGTAAATCTGAAATTTCTCAGACTTGTGAATGTGAAAAATGTCCACATTGAGGAATCAATCCTCCCTGGGAACCAATGCCCTACTGGGAAACACTCCCCATTTTGATGTGAGAACGCACCAGGATCAGAAATGGGAGGACCTCTACTCCACGCGTACTTCAGACGGCTGGCTTTCGGGGAGAAAAATCCTCGCTACGGGAGGACCGCTACGCCACGCGTCCTTACGACGATCATAGGGGAGAAAACTCCTTGCTAAGCAATGAAAGCGTCTTCCGGTGTGAAGTGTAAATGTACACATTTCGGCCAAAAAGGGACTGTCGCGAATTTGGCTTTCTCGCGATGCGCCCAGCGAAACATTGGTTTGGCTTGCTTTTCTGGCCTATTTCCTCCCTCACGGTTCTCATTCCTCTTCGAAAGTTGAAGAGCGTGTCTCTCTCGAGTTAGAAGGGCATTGAGGATTACAAATTGATCATGTGAAATGACCAGTGGGGAGACTGGTCTCCCAATGATCCTCAAGGGGGATTGTAAATCTGAAATTTCTCAGACTTGTGAATGTGAAAAATGTCCACATTGAGGAATCAATCCTCCCTGGGAACCAATGCCCTACTGGGAAACACTCCCCATTTCGATTTGAGAACGCGCCAGGATCAGAAATGGGAGGACCTCTACTCCACGCGTACTTAAGACTATTATAGGGGAGAAAACTCCTTGCTAAGCATTGAAAGAGTCTTCATATTTTGAATGTAAATGTACACATTTATGCAAAAAAAGGACTGTCGCTAATTTGGCTTTCTCGCAATGCGCCCAGCAAAACATTGGTTTGGCATTCTTTTCTGGCCTATTTCCTCCCTCACGGTTCTCATTCCTCTTCGAAAGTTGAAGAGCGTGTCTCTCTCGAGTTAGAAGTGCATTGAGGATTACAAATTGATCATGTGAACTGACCAGTGGGGAGACTGGACTCCCAATGATCCTCAAGGGGGATTGTAAATCTGAAATTTCTCAGACTTGTGAATGTGAAAAATGTCCACATTGAGGAATCAATCCTCCCTGGGAACCAATGCCCTTCTGGGAAACACTCTCCATTTCGATGTGAGAGCTCACAGGATCAGAAATGGGAGGACCTCTACACCACGCGTACTTCAGACGGCTGGCTTTGGGAGAAAAATCCTCGCTATGGGAGGACCGCTACGCCACGCGTCCTTACGACGATCATAGGGGAGAAAACTCCTTGCTAAGCAATGAAAGCGTCTTCCGGTGTGGAGTGGAAATGTACACATTTAGGCCAAAAAGGGACTGTCGCGAATTTGGCTTTCTCGCGATGCGCCCAGCAAAACATTGGTTTGGCTTTCTTTTCTGGCCGATTTCCTCCCTCACGGTTCTCATTCCTCTTCGAAAGTGGAAGAGCGTGTCTCCCTCGAGTTAGCAGGGCATTGAGGATTACAAATTGATCATGTGAAATGACCAGTGGGGAGACTGGTCTCCCAATGATCCTCAAGGGGAATTGAAAATCTGAAATTTCTCAGACTTGTGAATGTGAAAAATGTCCACATCGAGGAATCAATCCTCCCTGGGAACCAATGCCCTACTGGGAAACACTCCCCATTTCGATGTGAGAGCTCGCAGGATCAGAAATGGGAGGACTTCTACACCACGCGTACTTCAGACGGCTGGCTTTAGGGGAGAAAAATCCTGGCTATGGGAGGACAGCTAGGCCACGCGTGCTTACGACTATTAGAGGGGAGAAAACTCCTTGCTAAGCAATGAAAGCGTCTTCCAGTTTGGAGTGTAAATGTACACATTTAGGCCAAAAAGGGACTGTCGCTAATTTGGCTTTCTCGCGATGCGCCCAGCAAAACATTGGTTTGGTTTTCTTTTCTGGCCGATTTCCTCCCTCACGGTTCTCATTCCTCTTCGAAAGTTGAAGAGCGTGTCTCTCTCGAGTTAGAAGTGCATTGAGGATTACAAATTGATCATGTGAAATGACCAGTGGGGAGACTGGTCTCCCAATGATCCTCAAGGGGGATTGTAAATCTGAAATTTCTCAGACTTGTGAATGTGAAAAATGTCCACATTGAGGAATCAATCCTCCCTGGGAACCAATGCCCTACTGGGAAACACTCTCCATTTCGATGTGAGAGCTCGCCGGATCAGAAATGGGAGGACTTCTACACCACGCATACTTCAGACGGCTGGCTTTAGGGGAGAAAAATCCTCGCCATGGGAGGACCGCTACGCCACGCGTCCTTACGACTATTAGAGGGGAGAAAACTACTTGCTAAGCAATGAAAGCGTCTTCCAGTTTGGAGTGTAAATGTACACATTTAGGCCAAAAAGGGACTGTCGCTAATTTGGCTTTCTCGCGATGCGCCCAGCAAAACATTGGTTTGGCTTTCTTTTCTGGCCTATTTCCTCCCTCACGGTTCTCATTCCTCTTCGAAAGTTGAAGCGCGTGTCTCTCTCGAGTTAGAAGTGCATTGAGGATTACAAATTGATCATGTGAACTGACCAGTGGGGAGACTGGTCTCCCAATGATCCTCAAGGGGGATAGTAAATCTGAAATTTCTCAGACTTGTGAATGTGAAAAATGTCCACATTGAGGAATCAATCCTCCCTGGGAACCAATGCCCTACTGGGAAACACTCTCCATTTCGATGTGAGAGCTCGCAGGATCAGAAATGGGAGGACCTCTACTCCACGCGTACATAAGACTATTATAGGGGAGAAAACTCCTTGCTAAGCATTGAAAGAGTCTTCATATTTTGAATGTAAATGTACACATTTATGCAAAAAAAGGACTGTCGCTAATTTGGCTTTCTCGCAATACGCCCAGCAAAACATTGGTTTGGCATTCTTTTCTGGCCTATTTCCTCCCTCATGGTTCTCATTCCTCTTCGAAAGTGGAAGAGCGTGTCTCTCTCGAGTTAGAAGGGCATTGAGGATTACAAATTGATCATGTGAACTGACCAGTGGGGAGACTGGTCTCCCAATGATCCTCAAGGGGGATTGTAAATCTGAAATTTCTCAGACTTGTGAATGTGAAAAATGTCCACATCGAGGAATCAATCCTCCCTGGGAACCAATGCCCTACTGGGAAACACTCCCCATTTCGATGTGAGAACGCGCCAGGATCAGAAATGGGAGGACCTCTACTCCACGCGTACTTCAGACGGCTGGCTTTCGGGGAGAAAAATCCTCGCTACGGTAGGACCGCTACGCCACGCGTCCTTACGACGATCATAGGGGAGAAAACTCCTTGCTAAGCAATGAAAGCGTCTTCCTGTGTGGAGTGTAAATGTACACATTTAGGCCAAAAAGGGACTGTCGCAAATTTGGCTTTCTCGCGATGCGCCCAGCAAAACATTGGTTTGGCTTTCTTTTCTGGCCGATTTCCTCCCTCACGGTTCTCATTCCCCTTCGAAAGTGGAAGAGCGTGTCTCTCTCGAGTTAGAAGGGCATTGAGGATTACAAATTGATCATGTGAAATGACCAGTGGGGAGACTGGTCTCCCAATGATCCTCAAGGGGGATTGTAAATCTGAAATTTCTCAGACTTGTGAATGTGAAAAATGTCCACATCGAGGAATCAATCCTCCCTGGGAACCAATGCCCTACTGGGAAACACTCCCCATTTCGATGTGAGAACGCGCCAGGATCAGAAATGGGAGGACCTCTACTCCACACGTACTTCAGACGGCTGGATTTCGGGGAGAAAAATCCTCGCTACGGGAGGACCGCTACGCCACGCGTCCTTACGACGATCATAGGGGAGAAAACTCCTTGCTAAGCAATGAAAGCGTCTTCCGGTGTGGAGTGTAAATGTACACATTTAGGCCAAAAAGGGACTGTCGCTAATTTGGCTTTCTCGCGATGCGCCCAGCAAAACATTGGTTTGGCTTTCTTTTCTGGCCTATTTCCTCCCTCACGGTTCTCATTCCTCTTCGAAAGTTGAAGAGCGTGTCTCTCTCGAGTTAGAAGGGCATTGAGGATTACAAATTGATCATGTGAAATGACCAGTGGGGAGACTGGTCTCCCAATGATCCTCAAGGGGGATAGTAAATCTGAAATTTCTCAGACTTGTGAATGTGAAAAATGTCCACATTGAGGAATCAATCCTCCCTGGGAACCAATGCCCTACTGGGAAACACTCCCCATTTCGATGTGAGAACGCGCCAGGATCAGAAATGGGAGGACCTCTACTCCACGCGTACTTCAGACGGCTGGCTTACGGGGAGAAAAATCCTCGCTACGGGAGGACCGCTACGCCACGCGTCCTTACGACGATCATAGGGGAGAAAACTCCTTGCTAAGCAATGAAAGCGTCTTCTGGTGTGGAGTGTAAATGTACACATTTAGGCCAAAAGGGACTGTCGCGAATTTGGCTTTCTCGCGATGCGCCCAGCAAAACATTGGTTTGGCTTTCTTTTCTGGCCGATTTCCTCCCTCACGGTTCTCATTCCTCTTCGAAAGTGGAAGAGCATGTCTCTCTCGAGTTAGAAGGGCATTGAGGATTACAAATTGATCATGTGAAATGACCAGTGGGGAGACTGGTCTCCCAATGATCCTCAAGGGGGATTGTAAATCTGAAATTTCTCAGACTTGTGAATGTGAAAAATGTCCACATCGAGGAATCAATCCTCCCTGGGAACCAATGCCCTACTGGGAAACACTCCCCATTTCAATGTGAGAACGCGCCAGGATCAGAAATGGGAGGACCTCTACTCCACGCGTACTTCAGACGGCTGGCTTTCGGGGAGAAAAATCCTCGCTACGGGAGGATCGCTACGCCACGCGTCCTTACGACTATTAGAGGGGAGAAAACTCCTTGCTAAGCAATGAAAGCGTCTTCCGGTTTTGAGTGTAAATGTACACATTTAGGCCAAAAAGGGACTGTCGCGAATTTGGCTTTCTCGCGATGCGCCCAGCAAAACATTGGTTTGGCATTTTTTCTGGCCTATTTCCTCCCTCACGGTTCTCATTCCTCAACGAAAGTTGAAGAGCGTGTCTCACTCGAGTTAGAAGTGCATTGAGGATTACAAATTGATTATGTGAAATGACCAGTGGGGAGACTGGTCTCCCAATGATCCTCAAGGGGGATTGTAAATCTGAAATTTCTCAGACTTGTGAATGTGAAAAATGTCAACATCGAGGAATCAATCCTCCCTGGGAACCAATGCCCTACTGGGAAACACTCCCCATTTAAATGTGAGAACGCGCCAGGATCAGAAATGGGAGGACCTCTACTCCACGCGTACTTCAGACGGCTGGCTTTCGGGGAGAAAAATCCTCGCTACGGGAGGACCGCTACGCCACGCGTCCTTAGGACGATCATAGGGGAGAAAACTCCTTGCTAAGCAATGAAAGCGTCTTCCGGTGTGGAGTGTAAATGTACACATTTAGGCCAAAAAGGGACTGTCGCGAATTTGGCTTTCTCGCGATGCGCCCAGCAAAACATTGGTTTGGCTTTCTTTTCTGGCCGATTTCCTCCCTCACGGTTCTCATTCCTCTTTGAGAGTTGAAGAGCGTGTCTCTCTCGAGTTAGAAGGGCATTGAGGATTACAAATTGATCATGTGAAATGACCAGTGGGGAGACTGGTCTCCCAATGATCCTCAAGGGGGATTGTAAATCTGAAATTTCTCAGACTTGTGAATGTGAAAAATGTCCACATCGAGGAATCAATCCTCCCTGGGATCCAATGCCCTACTGGGAATCACTCCCCATTTCGATGTGAGAACGCGCCAGGATCAGAAATGGGAGGACCTCTACTCCACGCGTACTTCAGACGGCTGGCTTTCGGGGAGAAAAATCCTCGCTACGGGAGGATCGCTACGCCACGCGTCCTTACGACTATTAGAGGGGAGAAAACTCCTTGCTAAGCAATGAAAGCGTCTTCCGGTTTTGAGTGTAAATGTACACATTTAGGCCAAAAAGGGACTGTCGCGAATTTGGCTTTCTCGCGATGCGCCCAGCAAAACATTGGTTTGGCATTCTTTTCTGGCCTATTTCCTCCCTCACGGTTCTCATTCCTCTTCGAAAGTTGAAGAGCGTGTCTCACTCGAGTTAGAAGTGCATTGAGGATTACAAATTGATCATGTGAAATGACCAGTGGGGAGACTGGTCTCCCAATGATCCTCAAGGGGGATTGTAAATCTGAAATTTCTCAGACTTGTGAATGTGAAAAATGTCCACATCGAGGAATCAATCCTCCCTGGGAACCAATGCCCTACTGGGAAACACTCCCCATTTCGATGTGAGAACGCGCCAGGATCAGAAATGGGAGGACCTCTACTCCACGCGTACTTCAGACGGCTGGCTATCGGGGAGAAAAATCCTCGCTACGGGAGGACCGCTACGCCACGCGTCCTTACGACGATCATAGGGGAGAAAACTCCTTGCTAAGCAATGAAAGCGTCTTCCGGTGTGGAGTGTAAATGTACACATTTAGGCCAAAAAGGGACTGTCGCGAATTTGGCTTTCTCGCGATGCGCCCAGCAAAACATTGGTTTGGCATTCTTTTCTGGCCTATTTCTTCACTCACGGTTCTCATTCCTCTTCGAAAGTTGAAGAGCGTGTCTCTCTCGAGTTAGAAGTGCATTGAGGATTACAAATTGATCATGTGAAATGACCAGTGGGGAGACTGGTCTCCCAATGATCCTCAAGAGGGATTGTAAATCTGCAATTTCTCAGACTTGTGAATGTGAAAAATGTCCACATTGAGGAATCAATCCTCCCTGGGAACCAATGCCCTAATGGGAAACATTCCCCATTTCGATGTGAGAACTCGCCAGGATCAAAAATGGGAGGACCTCTACTCCACGCGTACTTAAGACTATTATAGGGGAGAAAACTCCTTGCTAAGCATTGAAAGAGTCTTCATATTTTGAATGTAAATGAACACATTTATGCCAAAAAGGGACTGTCGCTAATTTGGCTTTCTCGCAATGTGCCTAGCAAAACATTGGTTTGGCTTTCTTTTCTTGCCTATTTCCTCCCTCACTGTTCTAATTCCTCTTAGAAAGTTGAAGATCGTGTCTATCCCTAGTTAGAAGTGCATTGATGATTACAAATTGATCATGTGAACTGACCAGTGGGGAGACTGGTCTCCCAATGATCCTCAAGGGGGATAGTAAATCTGAAATTTCTCAGACTTGTGAATGTGAAAAATGTCCACATTGAGGAATCAATCCTCCCTGGGAACCAATGCCCTACTGGGAAACACTCTCCATTTCGATGTGAGAGCTCGCAGGATCAGAAATGGGAGGACCTCTACTCCACGCGTACTTAAGACTATTATAGGGGAGAAAACTCCTTGCTAAGCATTGAAAGAGTCTTCATATTTTGAATGTAAATGTACACATTTATGCAAAAAAAGGACTGTCGCTTATTTGGCTTTCTCGCAATGCGCCCAGCAAAACATTGGTTTGGCATTCTTTTCTGGCCTATTTCCTCCCTCACGGTTCTCATTCCTCTTCGAAAGTTGAAGAGCGTTTCTCTCTCGAGTTAGAAGTGCATTGAGGATTACAAATTGATCATGTGAACTGACCAGTGGGGAGACTGGACTCCCAATGATCCTCAAGGGGGATTGTAAATCTGAAATTTCTCAGACTTGTGAATGTGAAAAATGTCCACATTGAGGAATCAATCCTCCCTGGGAACCAATGCCCTACTGGGAAACACTCTCCATTTCGATGTGAGAGCTCACAGGATCAGAAATGGGAGGACCTCTACACCACGCGTAATTCAGACGGCTGGCTTTGGGAGAAAAATCCTCGCTATGGGAGGACCGCTACGCCACGCGTCCTTACGACTATTATAGGGGAGAAAACTCCTTGCTATGCAATTAAAGCGTCTTCCGGTTTGGAGTGTAAATGTACACATTTAGGCCAAAAAGGGACTGTCGCTAATTTGGTTTTCTCGCGATGCGCCCAGCAAAACATTGGTTTGGCTTTCTTTTCTGGCCTATTTCCTCCCTCACGGTTCTCATTCCTCTTCGAAAGTGGAAGAGCGTGTCTCTCTCGAGTTAGAAGGGCATTGAGGATTACAAATTGATCATGTGAAATGACCAGTGGGGAGACTGGTCTCCCAATGATCCTCAAGGGGGATTGTAAATCTGAAATTTCTCAGACTTGTGAATGTGAAAAATGTCCACATTGAGGAATCAATCCTCCCTGGGAACCAATGCCCTACTGGGAAACACTCTCCATTTCGATGTGAGAGCTCACAGGATCAGAAATGGGAGGACCTCTATACCACGCGTACTTCAGACGGCTGGCTTTGGGAGAAAAATCCTCGCTATGGGAGGACCGCTACGCCACGCGTCCTTACGACTATTATAGGGCAGAAAACTCCTTGCTAAGCAATGAAAGCGTCTTCCGGTGTGGAGTGTAAATGTACACATTTCGGCCAAAAAGGGACTGTCGCGAATTTGGCTTTCTCGCGATGCGCCCAGCGAAACATTGGTTTGGCTTTCTTTTCTGGCCGATTTCCTCCCTCACGGTTCTCATTCCTCTTCGAAAGTTGAAGAGCGTGTCTCTCTCGAGTTAGAAGTGCATTGAGGATTACAAATTGATCATGTGAAATGACCAGTGGGGAGATTGGTCTCCCAATGATCCTCAAGGGGGATGGTAAATCTGCAATTTCTCAGACTTGTGAATGTGAAAAATGTCCACATTGAGGAATCAATCCTCCCTGGGAACCAATGCCCTACTGGGAAACATTCCCCATTTCGATGTGAGAACTCGCCAGGATCAGAAATGGGAGGACCTCTACTCCACGCGTACTTAAGACTATTATAGGGGAGAAAACTCCTTGCTAAGCATTGAAAGAGTCTTCATATTTTGAATGTAAATGAACACATTTATGCCAAAAAGGGACTGTCGCTAATTTGGCTTTCTCGCAATGCGCCTAGCAAAACATTGGTTTGGCTTTCTTTTCTTGCCTACTTCCTCCCTCACTGTTCTAATTCCTCTTAGAAAGTTGAAGATCGTGTCTATCCCTAGTAAGAAGTGCATTGAGGATTACAAATTGATCATGTGAACTAACCAGTGGGGAGACTGGTCTCCCAATGATCCTCAAGGGGGATAGTAAATCTGAAATTTCTCAGACTTGTGAATGTGAAAAATGTCCACATTGAGGAATCAATCCTCCCTGGGAACCAATGCCCTACTGGGAAACACTCTCCATTTCGATGTGAGAGCTCGCAGGATCAGAAATGGGAGGACCTCTACTCCACGCGTACTTAAGACTATTATAGGGGAGAAAACTCCTTGCTAAGCATTGAAAGAGTCTTCATATTTTGAATGTAAATGTACACATTTATGCAAAAAAAGGACTGTCGCTAATTTGGCTTTCTCGCAATGCGCCCAGCAAAACATTGGTTTGGCATTCTTTTCTGGCCTATTTCCTCCCTCACGGTTCTCATTCCTCTTCGAAAGTTGAAGAGCGTGTAACTCTCGAGTTAGAAGTGCATTGAGGATTACAAATTGATCATGTGAACTGACCAGTGGGGAGACTGGACTCCCAATGATCCTCAAGGGGGATTGTAAATCTGAAATTTCTCAGACTTGTGAATGTGAAAAATGTCCACATTGAGGAATCAATCCTCCCTGGGAACCAATGCCCTACTGGGAAACACTCCCCATTTTGATGTGAGAACGCACCAGGATCAGAAATGGGAGGACCTCTACTCCACGCGTACTTCAGACGGCTGGCTTTCGGGGAGAAAAATCCTCGCTACGGGAGGACCGCTACGCCACGCGTCCTTACGACGATCATAGGGGAGAAAACTCCTTGCTAAGCAATGAAAGCGTCTTCCGGTGTGAAGTGTAAATGTACACATTTCGGCCAAAAAGGGACTGTCGCGAATTTGGCTTTCTCGCGATGCGCCCAGCGAAACATTGGTTTGGCTTTCTTTTCTGGCCTATTTCCTCCCTCACGGTTCTCATTCCTCTTCGAAAGTTGAAGAGCGTGTCTCTCTCGAGTTAGAAGGGCATTGAGGATTACAAATTGATCATGTAAAATGACCAGTGGGGAGACTGGTCTCCCAATGATCCTCAAGGGGGATTGTAAATCTGAAATTTCTCAGACTTGTGAATGTGAAAAATGTCCACATTGAGGAATCAATCCTCCCTGGGAACCAATGCCCTACTGGGAAACACTCCCCATTTCGATTTGAGAACGCGCCAGGATCAGAAATGGGAGGACCTCTACTCCACGCGTACTTAAGACTATTATAGGGGAGAAAACTCCTTGCTAAGCATTGAAAGAGTCTTCATATTTTGAATGTAAATGTACACATTTATGCAAAAAAAGGACTGTCGCTAATTTGGCTTTCTCGCAATGCGCCCAGCAAAACATTGGTTTGGCATTCTTTTCTGGCCTATTTCCTCCCTCACGGTTCTCATTCCTCTTCAAAAGTTTAAGAGCGTGTCTCTCTCGAGTTAGAAGTGCATTGAGGATTACAAATTGATCATGTGAACTGACCAGTGGGGAGACTGGACTCCCAATGATCCTCAAGGGGGATTGTAAATCTGAAATTTCTCAGACTTGTGAATGTGAAAAATGTCCACATTGAGGAATCAATCCTCCCTGGGAACCAATGCCCTACTGGGAAACACTCTCCATTTCGATGTGAGAGCTCACAGGATCAGAAATGGGAGGACCTCTACACCACGCGTAATTCAGACGGCTGGCTTTGGGAGAAAAATCCTCGCTATGGGAAGACCGCTACGCCACGCGTCCTTACGACTATTAGAGGGGAGAAAACTCCTTGCTAAGCAATGAAAGCGTCTTCTGGTTTGGAGTGTAAATGTACACATTTAGGCCAAAAAGGGACTGTCGCTAATTTGGTTTTCTCGCGATGCGCCCAGCAAAACATTGGTTTGGCTTTCTTTTCTGGCGGATTTCCTCCCTCATGGTTCTCATTCCTCTTCGAAAGTGGAAGAGCGTGTCTCCCTCGAGTTAGCAGGGCATTGAGGATTACAAATTGATCATGTGAAATGACCAGTTGGGAGACTGGTCTCCCAATGATCCTCAAGGGGAATTGAAAATCTGAAATTTCTCAGACTTGTGAATGTGAAAAATGTCCACATCGAGGAATCAATCCTCCCTGGGAACCAATGCCCTACTGGGAAACACTCCCCATTTCCATGTGAGAACGCGCCAGGATCAGAAATGGGAGGACCTCTACTCCACGCGTACTTCAGACGGCTGGCTTTCGGGGAGAAAAATCCTCGCTACGGGAGGACCACTACGCCACGCGTCCTTACGACGATCATAGGGGAGAAAACTCCTTGCTACGCAATGAAAGCGTCTTCCGGTGTGGAGTGGAAATGTACACATTTCGGCCAAAAAGGGACTGTCGCGAATTTGACTTTCTCGCGATGCGCCCAGCAAAACATTGGTTTGGCTTTCTTTTCTGGCCGATTTCTTCCCTCACGGTTCTCATTCCTCTTCGAAAGTTGAAGAGCGTGTCTCTCTCGAGTTAGAAGGGCATTGAGGATTACAAATTGATCATGTGAAATGACCAGTGGGGAGACTGGTCTCCCAATGATCCTCAAGGGGGATTGTAAATCTGAAATTTCTCAGACTTGTGAATGTGAAAAATGTCCACATCGAGGAATCAATCCTCACTGGGAACCAATGCCCTACTGGGAAACACTCCCCATTTCGATGTGAGAACGCGCCCGGATCAGAAATGGGAGGACCTCTACTCCACGCGTACTTCAGACGGCTGGCTTTCGGGGAGAAAAATCCTCGCTACCGGAGGACCGCTACGCCATGCGTCCTTACGACGATCATAGGGGAGAAAACTCCTTACTAATTAATGAAAGCATCTTCCGGTGTGGAGTGTAAATGTACACATATAGGCCAAAAAGGGACTGTCGCGAATTTGGCTTTCTCGCGATGCGCCCAGCAAAACATTGGTTTGGCTTTCTTTTCTTGCCGATTTCCTCCCTCACGGTTCTCATTCCTCTTCGAAAGTGGAAGAGCGTGTCTCTCTCGAGCTAGAAGGGCATTGAGGATTACAAATTGATCATGTGAAATGACCAGTGGGGAGACTGGTCTCCCAATGATCCTCAAGGGGGATGGTAAATCTGAAATTTCTCAGACTTGTGAATGTGAAAAATGTCCACATTGAGGAATAATCCTCCCTGGGAACCAATGCCCTACTGGGAAACACTCTCCATTTCGATGTGAGAGCTCGCAGGATCAGAAATGGGAGGACTTCTACACCACGCGTACTTCAGACGGCTGGCTTTAGGGGAGAAAAATCCTGGCTATGGGAGGACAGCTACGCCACGCGTGCTTACGACTATTAGAGGGGAGAAAACTCCTTGCTAAGCAATGAAAGCGTCTTCCAGTTTGGAGTGTAAATGTACACATTTAGGCCAAAAAGGGACTGTCGCTAATTTGGCTTTCTCGCGATGCGCCCAGCAAAACATTGGTTTGGTTTTCTTTTCTGGTCGATTTCCTCCCTCACGGTTCTCATTCCTCTTCGAAAGTTGAAGAGCGTGTCTCTCTCGAGTTAGAAGTGCATTGAGGATTACAAATTGATCATGTGAAATGACCAGTGGGGAGACTGGTCTCCCAATGATCCTCAAGGGGGATTGTAAATCTGCAATTTCTCAGACTTGTGAATGTGAAAAATGTCCACATTGAGGAATCAATCCTCCCTGGGAACCAATGCCCTACTGGGAAACATTCCCCATTTCGATGTGAGAACTCGCCAGGATCAGAAATGGGAGGACCTCTACTCCACGCGTACTTAAGACTATTATAGGGGAGAAAACTCCTTGCTAAGCATTGAAAGAGTCTTCATATTTTGAATGTAAATGAACACATTTATGCCAAAAAGGGACTGTCGCTAATTTGGCTTTCTCGCAATGCGCCTAGCAAAACATTGGTTTGGCTTTCTTTTCTTGCCTATTTCCTCCCTCACTGTTCTAATTCCTCTTAGAAAGTTGAATATCGTGTCTATCCCTAGTTAGAAGTGCATTGATGATTACAAATTGATCATGTGAACTGACCAGTGGGGATACTGGTCTCCCAATGATCCTCAAGGGGGATAGTAAATCTGAAATTTCTCAGACTTGTGAATGTGAAAAATGTCCACATTGAGGAATCAATCCTCCCTGGGAACCAATGCCCTACTGGGAAACACTCTCCATTTCGATGTGAGAGCTCGCAGGATCAGAAATGGGAGGACCTCTACTCCACGCGTACTTAAGACTATTATAGGGGAGAAAACTCCTTGCTAAGCATTGAAAGAGTCTTCATATTTTGAATGTAAATGTACACATTTATGCAAAAAAAGGACTGTCGCTAATTTGGCTTTCTCGCAATGCGCCCAGCAAAACATTGGTTTGGCATTCTTTTCTGGCCTATTTCCTCCCTCACGGTTCTCATTCCTCTTCGAAAGTTGAAGAGCGTTTCTCTCTCGAGTTAGAAGTGCATTGAGGATTACAAATTGATCATGTGAACTGACCAGTGGGGAGACTGGACTCCCAATGATCCTCAAGGGGGATTGTAAATCTGAAATTTCTGACTTGTGAATGTGAAAAATGTCTACATTGAGGAATCAATCCTCCCTGGGAACCAATGCCCTACTGGGAAACACTCTCCATTTCGATGTGAGAGCTCACAGGATCAGAAATGGGAGGACCTCTACATCACGCGTAATTCAGACGGCTGGCTTTGGGAGAAAAATCCGCGCTATGGGAGGACCGCTACGCCACGCGTCCTTAAGACTATTATAGGGGAGAAAACTCCTTGCTATGCAATGAAAGCGTCTTCCGGTTTGGAGTGTAAATGTACACATTTAGGCCAAAAAGGGACTGTCGCTAATTTGGTTTTCTCGCGATGCGCCCAGCAAAACATTGGTTTGGCTTTCTTTTCTGGCCGCTTTGCTCCCTCACGGTTCTCATTCCTCTTCGAAAGTGGAAGAGCGTGTCTCTCTCGAGTTAGAAGGGCATTGAGGATTACAAATTGATCATGTGAAATGACCAGTGGGGAGACTGGTCTCCCAATGATCCTCAAGGGGGATTGTAAATCTGAAATTTCTCAGACTTGTGAATGTGAAAAATGTCCACATTGAGGAATCAATCCTCCCTGGGAACCAATGCCCTACTGGGAAACACTCTCCATTTCGATGTGAGAGCTCGCAGGATCAGAAATGGGAGGACCTCTACTCCACGCGTACTTAAGACTATTATAGGGGAGAAAACTCCTTCCTAAGCATTGAAAGAGTCTTCATATTTTGAATGTAAATGTACACATTTATGCAAAAAAAGGACTGTCGCTAATTTGGCTTTCTCGCAATGCGCCCAGCAAAACATTGGTTTGGCATTCTTTTCTGGCCTATTTCCTCCCTCACGGTTCTCATTCCTCTTCGAAAGTTGAAGAGCGTGTAACTCTCGAGTTAGAAGTGCATTGAGGATTACAAATTGATCATGTGAACTGACCAGTGGGGAGACTGGACTCCCAATGATCCTCAAGGGGGATTGTAAATCTGAAATTTCTCAGACTTGTGAATGTGAAAAATGTCCACATTGAGGAATCAATCCTCCCTGGGAACCAATGCCCTACTGGGAAACACTCCCCATTTTGATGTGAGAACGCACCAGGATCAGAAATGGGAGGACCTCTACTCCACGCGTACTTCAGACGGCTGGCTTTCGGGGAGAAAAATCCTCGCTACGGGAGGACCGCTATGCCACGCGTCCTTACGACGATCATAGGGGAGAAAACTCCTTGCTAAGCAATGAAAGCGTCTTCCGGTGTGAAGTGTAAATGTACACATTTCGGCCAAAAAGGGACTGTCGCGAATTTGGCTTTCTCGCGATGCGCCCAGCGAAACATTGGTTTGGCTTTCTTTTCTGGCCTATTTCCTCCCTCACGGTTCTCATTCCTCTTCGAAAGTTGAAGAGCGTGTCTCTCTCGAGTTAGAAGGGCATTGAGGATTACAAATTGATCATGTGAAATGACCAGTGGGGAGACTGGTCTCCCAATGATCCTCAAGGGGGATTGTAAATCTGAAATTTCTCAGACTTGTGAATGTGAAAAATGTCCACATTGAGGAATCAATCCTCCCTGGGAACCAATGCCCTACTGGGAAACACTCCCCATTTCGATGTGAGAACGCGCCAGGATCAGAAATGGGAGGACCTCTACTCCACGCGTACTTAAGACTATTATAGGGGAGAAAACTCCTTGCTAAGCATTGAAAGAGTCTTCATATTTTGAATGTAAATGTACACATTTATGCAAAAAAAGGACTGTCGCTAATTTGGCTTTCTCGCAATGCGCCCAGCAAAACATTGGTTTGGCATTCTTTTCTGGCCTATTTCCTCCCTCACGGTTCTCATTCCTCTTTGAAAGTTGAAGAGCGTGTCTCTCTCGAGTTAGAAGTGCATTGAGGATTACAAATTGATCATGTGAACTGACCAGTGGGGAGACTGGACTCCCAATGATCCTCAAGGGGGATTGTAAATCTGAAATTTCTCAGACTTGTGAATGTGAAAAATGTCCACATTGAGGAATCAATCCTCCCTGGGAACCAATGCCCTACTGGGAAACACTCTCCATTTCGATGTGAGAGCTCACAGGATCAGAAATGGGAGGACCTCTACACCAAGCGTAATTCAGACGGCTGGCTTTGGGAGAAAAATCCTCGCTATGGGAAGACCGCTACGCCACGCGTCCTTACGACTATTATAGGGGAGAAAACTCCTTGCTAAGCAATGAAAGCGTCTTCCGGTTTGGAGTGTAAATGTACACATTTAGGCCAAAAAGGGACTGTCGCTAATTTGGTTTTCTCGCGATGCGCCCAGCAAAACATTGGTTTGGCTTTCTTTTCTGGCCTATTTCCTCCCTCACGGTTCTCATTCCTCTTCGAAAGTGGAAGAGCGTGTCTCTCTCGAGTTAGAAGGGCATTGAGGATTACAAATTGATCATGTGAAATGACCAGTGGGGAGACTGGTCTCCCAATGATCCTCAAGGGGAATTGAAAATCTGAAATTTCTCAGACTTGTGAATGTGAAAAATGTCCACATCGAGGAATCAATCCTCCCTGGGAACCAATGCCCTACTGGGAAACACTCCCCATTTCCATGTGAGAATGCGCCAGGATCAGAAATGGGAGGACCTCTACTCCACGCGTACTTCAGACGGCTGGCTTTCGGGGAGAAAAATCCTCGCTACGGGCGGACCGCTACGCCACGCGTCCTTACGACGATCATAGGGGAGAAAACTCCTTGCTAAGCAATGAAAGCGTCTTCCGGTGTGGAGTGTAAATGTACACATTTAGGCCAAAAAGGGACTGTCGCGAATTTGGCTTTCTCGCGATGCGCCCAGCAAAACATTGGTTTGGCTTTCTTTTCTGGCCGATTTCATCCCTCACGGTTCTCATTCCTCTTCGAAAGTTGAAGAGCGTGTCTCTCTCGAGCTAGAAGGGCATTGAGGATTACAAATTGATCATGTGAAATGACCAGTGGGGAGACTGGTCTCCCAATGATCCTCAAGGGGGATTGTAAATCTGAAATTTCTCAGACTTGTGAATGTGAAAAATGTCCACATTGAGGAATAATCCTCCCTGGGAACCAATGCCCTACTGGGAAACACTCTCCATTTCGATGTGAGAGCTCGCAGGATCAGAAATGGGAGGACTTCTACACCACGCGTACTTCAGACGGCTGGCTTTAGGGGAGAAAAATCCTGGCTATGGGAGGACAGCTACGCCACGCGTGCTTACGACTATTAGAGGGGAGAAAACTCCTTGCTAAGCAATGAAAGCGTCTTCCAGTTTGGAGTGTAAATGTACACATTTAGGCCAAAAAGGGACTGTCGCTAATTTGGCTTTCTCGCGATGCGCCCAGCAAAACATTGGTTTGGTTTTCTTTTCTGGCCGATTTCCTCCCTCACGGTTCTCATTCCTCTTCGAAAGTTGAAGAGCGTGTCTCTCTCGAGTTAGAAGTGCATTGAGGATTACAAATTGATCATGTGAAATGACCAGTGGGGAGACTGGTCTCCCAATGATCCTCAAGGGGGATTGTAAATCTGCAATTTCTCAGACTTGTGAATGTGAAAAATGTCCACATTGAGGAATCAATCCTCCCTGGGAACCAATGCCCTACTGGGAAACATTCCCCATTTCGATGTGAGAACTCGCCAGGATCAGAAATGGGAGGACCTCTACTCCACGCGTACTTAAGACTATTATAGGGGAGAAAACTCCTTGCTAAGCATTGAAAGAGTCTTCATATTTTGAATGTAAATGAACACATTTATGCCAAAAAGGGACTGTCGCTAATTTGGCTTTCTCGCAATGCGCCTAGCAAAACATTGGTTTGGCTTTCTTTTCTTGCCTATTTCCTCCCTCACTGTTCTAATTCCTCTTAGAAAGTTGAAGATCGTGTCTATCCCTAGTTAGAAGTGCATTGATGATTACAAATTGATCATGTGAACTGACCAGTGGGGTGACTGGTCTCCCAATGATCCTCAAGGGGGATAGTAAATCTGAAATTTCTCAGACTTGTGAATGTGAAAAATGTCCACATTGAGGAATCAATCCTCCCTGGGAACCAATGCCCTACTGGGAAACACTCTCCATTTCGATGTGAGAGCTCGCAGGATCAGAAATGGGAGGACCCCTACTCCACGCGTACTTAAGACTATTATAGGGGAGAAAACTCCTTGCTAAGCATTGAAAGAGTCTTCATATTTTGAATGTAAATGTACACATTTATGCAAAAAAAGGACTGTCGCTAATTTGGCTTTCTCGCAATGCGCCCAGCAAAACATTGGTTTGGCATTCTTTTCTGGCCTATTTCCTCCCTCACGGTTCTCATTCCTCAACGAAAGTTGAAGAGCGTGTCTCACTCTAGTTAGAAGTGCATTGAGGATTACAAATTGATTATGTGAAATGACCAGTGGGGAGACTGGTCTCCCAATGATCCTCAAGGGGGATTGTAAATCTGAAATTTCTCAGACTTGTGAATGTGAAAAATGTCCACATCGAGGAATCAATCCTCCCTGGGAACCAATGCCCTACTGGGAAACACTCCCCATTTAAATGTGAGAACGCGCCAGGATCAGAAATGGGAGGACCTCTACTCCACGCGTACTTCAGACGGCTGGCTTTCGGGGAGAAAAATCCTCGCTACGGGAGGACCGCTACGCCACGCGTCCTTAGGACGATCATAGGGGAGAAAACTCCTTGCTAAGCAATGAAAGCGTCTTCCGGTGTGGAGTGTAAATGTACACATTTAGGCCAAAAAGGGACTGTCGCGAATTTGGCTTTCTCGCGATGCGCCCAGCGAAACATTGGTTTGGCTTTCTTTTCTGGCCGATTTCCTCCCTCACGGTTCTCATTCCTCTTCGAAAGTGGAAGAGCGTGTCTCTCTCGAGTTAGAAGGGCATTGAGGATTACAAATTGATCATGTGAAATGACCAGTGGGGAGACTGGTCTCCCAATGATCCTCAAGGGGGATTGTAAATCTGAAATTTCTCAGACTTGTGAATGTGAAAAATGTCCACATTGAGGAATCAATCCTCCCTGGGAACCAATGCCCTACTGGGAAACACTCTCCATTTCGATGTGAGAGCTCACAGGATCAGAAATGGGAGGACCTCTACACCACGCGTACTTCAGACGGCTGGCTTTGGGAGAAAAATCCTCGCTATGGGAGGACCTCTACGCCACGCGTCCTTACGACTATTATAGGGCAGAAAACTCCTTGCTAAGCAATGAAAGCGTCTTCCGGTGTGGAGTGTAAATGTACACATTTCGGCCAAAAAGGGACTGTCGCGAATTTGGCTTTCTCGCGATGCGCCCAGCGAAACATTGGTTTGGCTTTCTTTTCTGGCCGATTTCCTCCCTCACGGTTCTCATTCCTCTTCGAAAGTTGAAGAGCGTGTCTCTCTCGAGTTAGAAGTGCATTGAGGATTACAAATTGATCATGTGAAATGACCAGTGGGGAGATTGGTCTCCCAATGATCCTCAAGGGGGATTGTAAATCTGCAATTTCTCAGACTTGTGAATGTGAAAAATGTCCACATTGAGGAATCAATCCTCCCTGGGAACCAATGCCCTACTGGGAAACATTCCCCATTTCGATGTGAGAACTCGCCAGGATCAGAAATGGGAGGACCTCTACTCCACGCGTACTTAAGACTATTATAGGGGAGAAAACTCCTTGCTAAGCATTGAAAGAGTCTTCATATTTTGAATGTAAATGAACACATTTATGCCAAAAAGGGACTGTCGCTAATTTGGCTTTCTCGCAATGCGCCTAGCAAAACATTGGTTTGGCTTTCTTTTCTTGCCTACTTCCTCCCTCACTGTTCTAATTCCTCTTAGAAAGTTGAAGATCGTGTCTATCCCTAGTAAGAAGTGCATTGAGGATTACAAATTGATCATGTGAACTAACCAGTGGGGAGACTGGTCTCCCAATGATCCTCAAGGGGGATTGTAAATCTGAAATTTCTCAGACTTGTGAATGTGAAAAATGTCCACATCGAGGAATCAATCCTCCCTGGGAACCAATGCCCTACTGGGAAACACTCCCCATTTCGATGTGAGAACGCGCCAGGATCAGAAATGGGAGGACCTCTACTCCACGCGTACTTCAGACGGCTGGCTTTCGGGGAGAAAAATCCTCGCTACGGTAGGACCGCTACGCCACGCGTCCTTACGACGATCATAGGGGAGAAAACTCCTTGCTAAGCAATGAAAGCGTCTTCCTGTGTGGAGTGTAAATGTACACATTTAGGCCAAAAAGGGACTGTCGCAAATTTGGCTTTCTCGCGATGCACCCAGCAAAACATTGGTTTGGCTTTCTTTTCTGGCCGATTTCCTCCCTCACGGTTCTCATTCCCCTTCGAAAGTGGAAGAGCGTGTCTCTCTCGAGTTAGAAGGGCATTGAGGATTACAAATTGATCATGTGAAATGACCAGTGGGGAGACTGGTCTCCCAATGATCCTCAAGGGGGATTGTAAATCTGAAATTTCTCAGACTTGTGAATGTGAAAAATGTCCACATCGAGGAATCAATCCTCCCTGGGAACCAATGCCCTACTGGGAAACATTCCCCATTTCGATGTGAGAACTCGCCAGGATCAGAAATGGGAGGACCTCTACTCCACGCGTACTTAAGACTATTATAGGGGAGAAAACTCCTTGCTAAGCATTGAAAGAGTCTTCATATTTTGAATGTAAATGAACACATTTATGCCAAAAAGGGACTGTCGCTAATTTGGCTTTCTCGCAATGCGCCTAGCAAAACATTGGTTTGGCTTTCTTTTCTTGCCTACTTCCTCCCTCACTGTTCTAATTCCTCTTAGAAAGTTGAAGATCGTGTCTATCCCTAGTAAGAAGTGCATTGAGGATTACAAATTGATCATGTGAACTGACCAGTGGGGAGACTGGTCTCCCAATGATCCTCAAGGGGGATTGTAAATCTGAAATTTCTCAGACTTGTGAATGTGAAAAATGTCCACATCGAGGAATCAATCCTCCCTGGGAACCAATGCCCTACTGGGAAACACTCCCCATTTCGATGTGAGAACGCGCCAGGATCAGAAATGGGAGGACCTCTACTCCACGCGTACTTCAGACGGCTGGCTTTCGGGGAGAAAAATCCTCGCTACGGTAGGACCGCTACGCCACGCGTCCTTACGACGATCATAGGGGAGATAACTCCTTGCTAAGCAATGAAAGCGTCTTCCTGTGTGGAGTGTAAATGTACACATTTAGGCCAAAAAGGGACTGTCGCAAATTTGGCTTTCTCGCGATGCACCCAGCAAAACATTGGTTTGGCTTTCTTTTCTGGCCGATTTCCTCCCTCACGGTTCTCATTCCCCTTCGAAAGTGGAAGAGCGTGTCTCTCTCGAGTTAGAAGGGCATTGAGGATTACAAATTGATCATGTGAAATGACCAGTGGGGAGACTGGTCTCCCAATGATCCTCAAGGGGGATTGTAAATCTGAAATTTCTCAGACTTGTGAATGTGAAAAATGTCCACATCGAGGAATCAATCCTCCCTGGGAACCAATGCCCTACTGGGAAACACTCCCCATTTCGATGTGAGAACGCGCCAGGATCAGAAATGGGAGGACCTCTACTCCACACGTACTTCAGACGGCTGGATTTCGGGGAGAAAAATCCTCGCTAAGGGAGGACCGCTACGCCACGCGTCCTTACGACGATCATAGGGGAGAAAACTCCTTGCTAAGCAATGAAAGCGTCTTCCGGTGTGGAGTGTAAATGTACACATTTAGGCCAAAAAGGGACTGTCGCGAATTTGGCTTTCTCGCGATGCGCCCAGCAAAACATTGGTTTGGCTTTCTTTTCTGGCCACTTTGCTCCCTCACGGTTCTCATTCCTCTTCGAAAGTGGAAGAGCGTGTCTCCCTCGAGTTAGAAGGGCATTGAGGATTACAAATTGATCATGTGAAATGACCAGTGGGGAGACTGGTCTCCCAATGATCTTCAAGGGGAATTGTAAATCTGAAATTTCTCAGACTTGTGAATGTGAAAAATGTCCACATCGAGGAATCAATCCTCCCTGGGAACCAATGCCCTACTGGGAAACACTCCCCATTTCGATGTGAGAACGCGCCAGGATCAGAAATGGGAGGACCTCTACTCCACGCGTACTTCAGACGGCTGGCTTACGGGGAGAAAAATCCTCGCTACGGGAGGACCGCTACGCCACGCGTCCTTACGACGATCATAGGGGAGAAAACTCCTTGCTAAGCAATGAAAGCGTCTTCCGGTGTGGAGTGTAAATGTACACATTTAGGCCAAAAGGGACTGTCGCGAATTTGGCTTTCTCGCGATGCGCCCAGCAAAACATTGGTTTGGCTTTCTTTTCTGGCCGATTTCCTCCCTCACGGTTCTCATTCCTCTTCGAAAGTGGAAGAGCATGTCTCTCTCGAGTTAGAAGGGCATTGAGGATTACAAATTGATCATGTGAAATGACCAGTGGGGAGACTGGTCTCCCAATGATCCTCAAGGGGGATTGTAAATCTGAAATTTCTCAGACTTGTGAATGTGAAAAATGTCCACATCGAGGAATCAATCCTCCCTGGGAACCAATGCCCTACTGGGAAACACTCCCCATTTCAATGTGAGAACGCGCCAGGATCAGAAATGGGAGGACCTCTACTCCACGCGTACTTCAGACGGCTGGCTTTCGGGGAAAAAAATCCTCGCTACGGGAGGATCGCTACGCCACGCGTCCTTACGACTATTAGAGGGGAGAAAACTCCTTGCTAAGCAATGAAAGCGTCTTCCGGTTTTGAGTGTAAATGTACACATTTAGGCCAAAAAGGGACTGTCGCGAATTTGGCTTTCTCGCGATGCGCCCAGCAAAACATTGGTTTGGCATTTTTTCTGGCCTATTTCCTTCCTCACGGTTCTCATTCCTCAACGAAAGTTGAAGAGCGTGTCTCACTCTAGTTAGAAGTGCATTGAGGATTACAAATTGATTATGTGAAATGACCAGTGGGGAGACTGGTCTCCCAATGATCCTCAAGGGGGATTGTAAATCTGAAATTTCTCAGACTTGTGAATGTGAAAAATGTCCACATCGAGGAATCAATCCTCCCTGGGAACCAATGCCCTACTGGGAAACACTCCCCATTTAAATGTGAGAACGCGCCAGGATCAGAAATGGGAGGACCTCTACTCCACGCGTACTTCAGACGGCTGGCTTTCGGGGAGAAAAATCCTCGCTACGGGAGGACCGCTACGCCACGCGTCCTTAGGACGATCATAGGGGAGAAAACTCCTTGCTAAGCAATGAAAGCGTCTTCCGGTGTGGAGTGTAAATGTACACATTTAGGCCAAAAAGGGACTGTCGCGAATTTGGCTTTCTCGCGATGCGCCCAGCGAAACATTGGTTTGGCTTTCTTTTCTGGCCGATTTCCTCCCTCACGGTTCTCATTCCTCTTCGAAAGTTGAAGAGCGTGTCTCTCTCGAGTTAGAAGGGCATTGAGGATTACAAATTGATCATGTGAAATGACCAGTGGGGAGACTGTTCCCAATGATCCTCAAGGGGGATTGTAAATCTGAAATTTCTCAGACTTGTGAATGTGAAAAATGTCCACATTGAGGAATCAATCCTCCCTGGGAACCAATGCCCTACTGGGAAACACTCTCCATTTCGATGTGAGAGCTCACAGGATCAGAAATGGGAGGACCTCTACACCACGCGTACTTCAGACGGCTGGCTTTGGGAGAAAAATCCTCGCTATGGGAGGACCTCTACGCCACGCGTCCTTACGACTATTATAGGGCAGAAAACTCCTTGCTAAGCAATGAAAGCGTCTTCCGGTGTGGAGTGTAAATGTACACATTTCGGCCAAAAAGGGACTGTCGCGAATTTGGCTTTCTCGCGATGCGCCCAGCGAAACATTGGTTTGGCTTTCTTTTCTGGCCGATTTCCTCCCTCACGGTTCTCATTCCTCTTCGAAAGTTGAAGAGCGTGTCTCTCTCGAGTTAGAAGTGCATTGAGGATTACAAATTGATCATGTGAAATGACCAGTGGGGAGATTGGTCTCCCAATGATCCTCAAGGGGGATTGTAAATCTGCAATTTCTCAGACTTGTGAATGTGAAAAATGTCCACATTGAGGAATCAATCCTCCCTGGGAACCAATGCCCTACTGGGAAACATTCCCCATTTCGATGTGAGAACTCGCCAGGATCAGAAATGGGAGGACCTCTACTCCACGCGTACTTAAGACTATTATAGGGGAGAAAACTCCTTGCTAAGCATTGAAAGAGTCTTCATATTTTGAATGTAAATGAACACATTTATGCCAAAAAGGGACTGTCGCTAATTTGGCTTTCTCGCAATGCGCCTAGCAAAACATTGGTTTGGCTTTCTTTTCTTGCCTACTTCCTCCCTCACTGTTCTAATTCCTCTTAGAAAGTTGAAGATCGTGTCTATCCCTAGTAAGAAGTGCATTGAGGATTACAAATTGATCATGTGAACTGACCAGTGGGGAGACTGGTCTCCCAATGATCCTCAAGGGGGATTGTAAATCTGAAATTTCTCAGACTTGTGAATGTGAAAAATGTCCACATCGAGGAATCAATCCTCCCTGGGAACCAATGCCCTACTGGGAAACACTCCCCATTTCGATGTGAGAACGCGCCAGGATCAGAAATGGGAGGACCTCTACTCCACGCGTACTTCAGACGGCTGGCTTTCGGGGAGAAAAATCCTCGCTACGGTAGGACCGCTACGCCACGCGTCCTTACGACGATCATAGGGGAGATAACTCCTTGCTAAGCAATGAAAGCGTCTTCCTGTGTGGAGTGTAAATGTACACATTTAGGCCAAAAAGGGACTGTCGCAAATTTGGCTTTCTCGCGATGCACCCAGCAAAACATTGGTTTGGCTTTCTTTTCTGGCCGATTTCCTCCCTCACGGTTCTCATTCCCCTTCGAAAGTGGAAGAGCGTGTCTCTCTCGAGTTAGAAGGGCATTGAGGATTACAAATTGATCATGTGAAATGACCAGTGGGGAGACTGGTCTCCCAATGATCCTCAAGGGGGATTGTAAATCTGAAATTTCTCAGACTTGTGAATGTGAAAAATGTCCACATCGAGGAATCAATCCTCCCTGGGAACCAATGCCCTACTGGGAAACACTCCCCATTTCGATGTGAGAACGCGCCAGGATCAGAAATGGGAGGACCTCTACTCCACACGTACTTCAGACGGCTGGATTTCGGGGAGAAAAATCCTCGCTAAGGGAGGACCGCTACGCCACGCGTCCTTACGACGATCATAGGGGAGAAAACTCCTTGCTAAGCAATGAAAGCGTCTTCCGGTGTGGAGTGTAAATGTACACATTTAGGCCAAAAAGGGACTGTCGCGAATTTGGCTTTCTCGCGATGCGCCCAGCAAAACATTGGTTTGGCTTTCTTTTCTGGCCACTTTGCTCCCTCACGGTTCTCATTCCTCTTCGAAAGTGGAAGAGCGTGTCTCCCTCGAGTTAGAAGGGCATTGAGGATTACAAATTGATCATGTGAAATGACCAGTGGGGAGACTGGTCTCCCAATGATCTTCAAGGGGAATTGTAAATCTGAAATTTCTCAGACTTGTGAATGTGAAAAATGTCCACATCGAGGAATCAATCCTCCCTGGGAACCAATGCCCTACTGGGAAACACTCCCCATTTCGATGTGAGAACGCGCCAGGATCAGAAATGGGAGGACCTCTACTCCACGCGTACTTCAGACGGCTGGCTTACGGGGAGAAAAATCCTCGCTACGGGAGGACCGCTACGCCACGCGTCCTTACGACGATCATAGGGGAGAAAACTCCTTGCTAAGCAATGAAAGCGTCTTCCGGTGTGGAGTGTAAATGTACACATTTAGGCCAAAAGGGACTGTCGCGAATTTGGCTTTCTCGCGATGCGCCCAGCAAAACATTGGTTTGGCTTTCTTTTCTGGCCGATTTCCTCCCTCACGGTTCTCATTCCTCTTCGAAAGTGGAAGAGCATGTCTCTCTCGAGTTAGAAGGGCATTGAGGATTACAAATTGATCATGTGAAATGACCAGTGGGGAGACTGGTCTCCCAATGATCCTCAAGGGGGATTGTAAATCTGAAATTTCTCAGACTTGTGAATGTGAAAAATGTCCACATCGAGGAATCAATCCTCCCTGGGAACCAATGCCCTACTGGGAAACACTCCCCATTTCAATGTGAGAACGCGCCAGGATCAGAAATGGGAGGACCTCTACTCCACGCGTACTTCAGACGGCTGGCTTTCGGGGAAAAAAATCCTCGCTACGGGAGGATCGCTACGCCACGCGTCCTTATGACTATTAGAGGGGAGAAAACTCCTTGCTAAGCAATGAAAGCGTCTTCCGGTTTTGAGTGTAAATGTACACATTTAGGCCAAAAAGGGACTGTCGCGAATTTGGCTTTCTCGCGATGCGCCCAGCAAAACATTGGTTTGGCATTTTTTCTGGCCTATTTCCTCCCTCACGGTTCTCATTCCTCAACGAAAGTTGAAGAGCGTGTCTCACTCTAGTTAGAAGTGCATTGAGGATTACAAATTGATTATGTGAAATGACCAGTGGGGAGACTGGTCTCCCAATGATCCTCAAGGGGGATTGTAAATCTGAAATTTCTCAGACTTGTGAATGTGAAAAATGTCCACATCGAGGAATCAATCCTCCCTGGGAACCAATGCCCTACTGGGAAACACTCCCCATTTAAATGTGAGAACGCGCCAGGATCAGAAATGGGAGGACCTCTACTCCACGCGTACTTCAGACGGCTGGCTTTCGGGGAGAAAAATCCTCGCTACGGGAGGACCGCTACGCCACGCGTCCTTAGGACGATCATAGGGGAGAAAACTCCTTGCTAAGCAATGAAAGCGTCTTCCGGTGTGGAGTGTAAATGTACACATTTAGGCCAAAAAGGGACTGTCGCGAATTTGGCTTTCTCGCGATGCGCCCAGCGAAACATTGGTTTGGCTTTCTTTTCTGGCCGATTTCCTCCCTCACGGTTCTCATTCCTCTTCGAAAGTGGAAGAGCGTGTCTCTCTCGAGTTAGAAGGGCATTGAGGATTACAAATTGATCATGTGAAATGACCAGTGGGGAGACTGTTCCCAATGATCCTCAAGGGGGATTGTAAATCTGAAATTTCTCAGACTTGTGAATGTGAAAAATGTCCACATTGAGGAATCAATCCTCCCTGGGAACCAATGCCCTACTGGGAAACACTCTCCATTTCGATGTGAGAGCTCACAGGATCAGAAATGGGAGGACCTCTACACCACGCGTACTTCAGACGGCTGGCTTTGGGAGAAAAATCCTCGCTATGGGAGGACCTCTACGCCACGCGTCCTTACGACTATTATAGGGCAGAAAACTCCTTGCTAAGCAATGAAAGCGTCTTCCGGTGTGGAGTGTAAATGTACACATTTCGGCCAAAAAGGGACTGTCGCGAATTTGGCTTTCTCGCGATGCGCCCAGCGAAACATTGGTTTGGCTTTCTTTTCTGGCCGATTTCCTCCCTCACGGTTCTCATTCCTCTTCGAAAGTTGAAGAGCGTGTCTCTCTCGAGTTAGAAGTGCATTGAGGATTACAAATTGATCATGTGAAATGACCAGTGGGGAGATTGGTCTCCCAATGATCCTCAAGGGGGATTGTAAATCTGCAATTTCTCAGACTTGTGAATGTGAAAAATGTCCACATTGAGGAATCAATCCTCCCTGGGAACCAATGCCCTACTGGGAAACATTCCCCATTTCGATGTGAGAACTCGCCAGGATCAGAAATGGGAGGACCTCTACTCCACGCGTACTTAAGACTATTATAGGGGAGAAAACTCCTTGCTAAGCATTGAAAGAGTCTTCATATTTTGAATGTAAATGAACACATTTATGCCAAAAAGGGACTGTCGCTAATTTGGCTTTCTCGCAATGCGCCTAGCAAAACATTGGTTTGGCTTTCTTTTCTTGCCTACTTCCTCCCTCACTGTTCTAATTCCTCTTAGAAAGTTGAAGATCGTGTCTATCCCTAGTAAGAAGTGCATTGAGGATTACAAATTGATCATGTGAACTAACCAGTGGGGAGACTGGTCTCCCAATGATCCTCAAGGGGGATAGTAAATCTGAAATTTCTCAGACTTGTGAATGTGAAAAATGTCCACATTGAGGAATCAATCCTCCCTGGGAACCAATGCCCTACTGGGAAACACTCTCCATTTCGATGTGAGAGCTCGCAGAATCAGAAATGGGAGGACCTCTACTCCACGCGTACTTAAGACTATTATAGGGGAGAAAACTCCTTGCTAAGCATTGAAAGATTCTTCATATTTTGAATGTAAATGTACACATTTATGCAAAAAAAGGACTGTCGCTAATTTGGCTTTCTCGCAATGCGCCCAGCAAAACATTGGTTTGGCATTCTTTTCTGGCCTATTTCCTCCCTCACGGTTCTCATTCCTCTTCGAAAGTTGAAGAGCGTGTAACTCTCGAGTTAGAAGTGCATTGAGGATTACAAATTGATCATGTGAACTGACCAGTGGGGAGACTGGACTCCCAATGATCCTCAAGGGGGATTGTAAATCTGAAATTTCTCAGACTTGTGAATGTGAAAAATGTCCACATTGAGGAATCAATCCTCCCTGGGAACCAATGCCCTACTGGGAAACACTCCCCATTTTGATGTGAGAACGCACCAGGATCAGAAATGGGAGGACCTCTACTCCACGCGTACTTCAGACGGCTGGCTTTCGGGGAGAAAAATCCTCGCTACGGGAGGACCGCTACGCCACGCGTCCTTACGACGATCATAGGGGAGAAAACTCCTTGCTAAGCAATGAAAGCGTCTTCCGGTGTGAAGTGTAAATGTACACATTTCGGCCAAAAAGGGACTGTCGCGAATTTGGCTTTCTCGCGATGCGCCCAGCGAAACATTGGTTTGGCTTTCTTTTCTGGCCTATTTCCTCCCTCACGGTTCTCATTCCTCTTCGAAAGTTGAAGAGCGTGTCTCTCTCGAGTTAGAAGGGCATTGAGGATTACAAATTGATCATGTGAAATGACCAGTGGGGAGACTGGTCTCCCAATGATCCTCAAGGGGGATTGTAAATCTGAAATTTCTCAGACTTGTGAATGTGAAAAATGTCCACATTGAGGAATCAATCCTCCCTGGGAACCAATGCCCTACTGGGAAACACTCCCCATTTCGATTTGAGAACGCGCCAGGATCAGAAATGGGAGGACCTCTACTCCACGCGTACTTAAGACTATTATAGGGGAGAAAACTCCTTGCTAAGCATTGAAAGAGTCTTCATATTTTGAATGTAAATGTACACATTTATGCAAAAAAAGGACTGTCGCTAATTTGGCTTTCTCGCAATGCGCCCAGCAAAACATTGGTTTGGCATTCTTTTCTGGCCTATTTCCACCCTCACGGTTCTCATTCCTCTTCGAAAGTTGAAGAGCGTGTCTCTCTCGAGTTAGAAGTGCATTGAGGATTACAAATTGATCATGTGAACTGACCAGTGGGGAGACTGGACTCCCAATGATCCTCAAGGGGGATTGTAAATCTGAAATTTCTCAGACTTGTGAATGTGAAAAATGTCCACATTGAGGAATCAATCCTCCCTGGGAACCAATGCCCTTCTGGGAAACACTCTCCATTTCGATGTGAGAGCTCACAGGATCAGAAATGGGAGGACCTCTACACCACGCGTAATTCAGACGGCTGGCTTTGGGAGAAAAATCCTCGCTATGGGAAGACCGCTACGCCACGCGTCCTTACGACTATTAGAGGGGAGAAAACTCCTTGCTAAGCAATGAAAGCATCTTCCGGTTTGGAGTGTAAATGTACACATTTAGGCCAAAAAGGGACTGTCGCTAATTTGGTTTTCTCGCGATGCGCCCAGCAAAACATTGGTTTGGCTTTCTTTTCTGGCCTATTTCCTCCCTCACGGTTCTCATTCCTCTTCGAAAGTTGAAGAGCGTGTCTCTCTCGAGTTAGAAGGGCATTGAGGATTACAAATTGATCATGTGAAATGACCAGTGGGGAGACTGGTCTCCCAATGATCCTCAAGGGGGAATGTAAATCTGAAATTGCTCAGACTTGTGAATGTGAAAAATGTCCACATTGAGGAATCAATCCTCCCTGGGAACCAATGCCCTACTGGGAAACACTCCCCATTTCGATGTGAGAACGCACCAGGATCAGAAATGGGAGGACCTCTACTCCACGCGTACTTCAGACGGCTGGCTTTAGGGGAGAAAAATCCTCGCTACGGGAGGACCGCTACGCCACGCGTCCTTACGACGATCATAGGGGAGAAAACTCCTTGCTAAGCAATGAAAGCGTCTTCCGGTGTGGAGTGGAAATGTACACATTTAGGCCAAAAAGGGACTGTCGCGAATTTGGCTTTCTCGCGATGCGCCCAGCAAAACATTGGTTTGGCTTTCTTTTCTGGCCGATTTCCTCCCTCACGGTTCTCATTCCTCTTCGAAAGTGGAAGAGCGTGTCTCCCTCGAGTTAGCAGGGCATTGAGGATTACAAATTGATCATGTGAAATGACCAGTGGGGAGACTGGTCTCCCAATGATCCTCAAGGGGAATTGAAAATCTGAAATTTCTCAGACTTGTGAATGTGAAAAATGTCCACATCGAGGAATCAATCCTCCCTGGGAACCAATGCCCTACTGGGAAACACTCCCCATTTCGATGTGAGAGCTCGCAGGATCAGAAATGGGAGGACTTCTACACCACGCGTACTTCAGACGGCTGGCTTTAGGGGAGAAAAATCCTGGCTATGGGAGGACAGCTACGCCACGCGTGCTTACGACTATTAGAGGGGAGAAAACTCCTTGCTAAGCAATGAAAGCGTCTTCCAGTTTGGAGTGTAAATGTACACATTTAGGCCAAAAAGGGACTGTCGCTAATTTGGCTTTCTCGCGATGCGCCCAGCAAAACATTGGTTTGGTTTTCTTTTCTGGCCGATTTCCTCCCTCACGGTTCTCATTCCTCTTCGAAAGTTGAAGAGCGTGTCTCTCTCGAGTTAGAAGTGCATTGAGGATTACAAATTGATCATGTGAAATGACCAGTGGGGAGACTGGTCTCCCAATGATCCTCAAGGGGGATAGTAAATCTGAAATTTCTCAGACTTGTGAATGTGAAAAATGTCCACATTGAGGAATCAATCCTCCCTGGGAACCAATGCCCTACTGGGAAACACTCTCCATTTCGATGTGAGAGCTCGCCGGATCAGAAATGGGAGGACTTCTACACCACGCATACTTCAGACGGCTGGCTTTAGGGGAGAAAAATCCTCGCCATGGGAGGACCGCTACGCCACGCGTCCTTACGACTATTAGAGGGGAGAAAACTACTTGCTAAGCAATGAAAGCGTCTTCCAGTTTGGAGTGTAAATGTACACATTTAGGCCAAAAAGGGACTGTCGCTAATTTGGCTTTCTCGCGATGCGCCCAGCAAAACATTGGTTTGGCTTTCTTTTCTGGCCTATTTCCTCCCTCACGGTTCTCATTCCTCTTCGAAAGTTGAAGCGCGTGTCTCTCTCGAGTTAGAAGTGCATTGAGGATTACAAATTGATCATGTGAACTGACCAGTGGGGAGACTGGTCTCCCAATGATCCTCAAGGGGGATAGTAAATCTGAAATTTCTCAGACTTGTGAATGTGAAAAATGTCCACATTGAGGAATCAATCCTCCCTGGGAACCAATGCCCTACTGGGAAACACTCTCCATTTCGATGTGAGAGCTCGCAGGATCAGAAATGGGAGGACCTCTACTCCACGCGTACATAAGACTATTATAGGGGAGAAAACTCCTTGCTAAGCATTGAAAGAGTCTTCATATTTTGAATGTAAATGTACACATTTATGCAAAAAAAGGACTGTCGCTAATTTGGCTTTCTCGCAATACGCCCAGCAAAACATTGGTTTGGCATTCTTTTCTGGCCTATTTCCTCCCTCATGGTTCTCATTCCTCTTCGAAAGTGGAAGAGCGTGTCTCTCTCGAGTTAGAAGGGCATTGAGGATTACAAATTGATCATGTGAACTGACCAGTGGGGAGACTGGTCTCCCAATGATCCTCAAGGGGGATTGTAAATCTGAAATTTCTCAGACTTGTGAATGTGAAAAATGTCCACATCGAGGAATCAATCCTCCCTGGGAACCAATGCCCTACTGGGAAACACTCCCCATTTCGATGTGAGAACGCGCCAGGATCAGAAATGGGAGGACCTCTACTCCACGCGTACTTCAGACGGCTGGCTTTCGGGGAGAAAAATCCTCGCTACGGGAGGACCGCTACGCCACGCGTCCTTACGACGATCATAGGGGAGAAAACTCCTTGCTAAGCAATGAAAGCGTCTTCCTGTGTGGAGTGTAAATGTACACATTTAGGCCAAAAAGGGACTGTCGCAAATTTGGCTTTCTCGCGATGCGCCCAGCAAAACATTGGTTTGGCTTTCTTTTCTGGCCGATTTCCTCCCTCACGGTTCTCATTCCCCTTCGAAAGTGGAAGAGCGTGTCTCTCTCGAGTTAGAAGGGCATTGAGGATTACAAATTGATCATGTGAAATGACCAGTGGGGAGACTGGTCTCCCAATGATCCTCAAGGGGGATTGTAAATCTGAAATTTCTCAGACTTGTGAATGTGAAAAATGTCCACATCGAGGAATCAATCCTCCCTGGGAACCAATGCCCTACTGGGAAACACTCCCCATTTCGATGTGAGAACGCGCCAGGATCAGAAATGGGAGGACCTCTACTCCACACGTACTTCAGACGGCTGGATTTCGGGGAGAAAAATCCTCGCTACGGGAGGACCGCTACGCCACGCGTCCTTACGACGATCATAGGGGAGAAAACTCCTTGCTAAGCAATGAAAGCGTCTTCCGGTGTGGAGTGTAAATGTACACATTTAGGCCAAAAAGGGACTGTCGCTAATTTGGCTTTCTCGCGATGCGCCCAGCAAAACATTGGTTTGGCTTTCTTTTCTGGCCTATTTCCTCCCTCACGGTTCTCATTCCTCTTCGAAAGTTGAAGAGCGTGTCTCTCTCGAGTTAGAAGTGCATTGAGGATTACAAATTGATCATGTGAACTGACCAGTGGGGAGACTGGTCTCCCAATGATCCTCAAGGGGGATAGTAAATCTGAAATTTCTCAGACTTGTGAATGTGAAAAATGTCCACATTGAGGAATCAATCCTCCCTGGGAACCAATGCCCTACTGGGAAACACTCCCCATTTCGATGTGAGAACGCGCCAGGATCAGAAATGGGAGGACCTCTACTCCACGCGTACTTCAGACGGCTGGCTTACGGGGAGAAAAATCCTCGCTACGGGAGGACCGCTACGCCACGCGTCCTTACGACGATCATAGGGGAGAAAACTCCTTGCTAAGCAATGAAAGCGTCTTCCGGTGTGGAGTGTAAATGTACACATTTAGGCCAAAAGGGACTGTCGCGAATTTGGCTTTCTCGCGATGCGCCCAGCAAAACATTGGTTTGGCTTTCTTTTCTGGCCGATTTCCTCCCTCACGGTTCTCATTCCTCTTCGAAAGTGGAAGAGCATGTCTCTCTCGAGTTAGAAGGGCATTGAGGATTACAAATTGATCATGTGAAATGACCAGTGGGGAGACTGGTCTCCCAATGATCCTCAAGGGGGATTGTAAATCTGAAATTTCTCAGACTTGTGAATGTGAAAAATGTCCACATCGAGGAATCAATCCTCCCTGGGAACCAATGCCCTACTGGGAAACACTCCCCATTTCAATGTGAGAACGCGCCAGGATCAGAAATGGGAGGACCTCTACTCCACGCGTACTTCAGACGGCTGGCTTTCGGGGAGAAAAATCCTCGCTACGGGAGGATCGCTACGCCACGCGTCCTTACGACTATTAGAGGGGAGAAAACTCCTTGCTAAGCAATGAAAGCGTCTTCCGGTTTTGAGTGTAAATGTACACATTTAGGCCAAAAAGGGACTGTCGCGAATTTGGCTTTCTCGCGATGCGCCCAGCAAAACATTGGTTTGGCATTTTTTCTGGCCTATTTCCTCCCTCACGGTTCTCATTCCTCAACGAAAGTTGAAGAGCGTGTCTCACTCGAGTTAGAAGTGCATTGAGGATTACAAATTGATTATGTGAAATGACCAGTGGGGAGACTGGTCTCCCAATGATCCTCAAGGGGGATTGTAAATCTGAAATTTCTCAGACTTGTGAATGTGAAAAATGTCAACATCGAGGAATCAATCCTCCCTGGGAACCAATGCCCTACTGGGAAACACTCCCCATTTAAATGTGAGAACGCGCCAGGATCAGAAATGGGAGGACCTCTACTCCACGCGTACTTCAGACGGCTGGCTTTCGGGGAGAAAAATCCTCGCTACGGGAGGACCGCTACGCCACGCGTCCTTAGGACGATCATAGGGGAGAAAACTCCTTGCTAAGCAATGAAAGCGTCTTCCGGTGTGGAGTGTAAATGTACACATTTAGGCCAAAAAGGGACTGTCGCGAATTTGGCTTTCTCGCGATGCGCCCAGCAAAACATTGGTTTGGCTTTCTTTTCTGGCCGATTTCCTCCCTCACGGTTCTCATTCCTCTTTGAGAGTTGAAGAGCGTGTCTCTCTCGAGTTAGAAGGGCATTGAGGATTACAAATTGATCATGTGAAATGACCAGTGGGGAGACTGGTCTCCCAATGATCCTCAAGGGGGATTGTAAATCTGAAATTTCTCAGACTTGTGAATGTGAAAAATGTCCACATCGAGGAATCAATCCTCCCTGGGATCCAATGCCCTACTGGGAATCACTCCCCATTTCGATGTGAGAACGCGCCAGGATCAGAAATGGGAGGACCTCTACTCCACGCGTACTTCAGACGGCTGGCTTTCGGGGAGAAAAATCCTCGCTACGGGAGGACCGCTACGCCACGCGTCCTTACGACGATCATAGGGGAGAAAACTCCTTGCTAAGCAATGAAAGCGTCTTCCGGTGTGGAGTGTAAATGTACACATTTAGGCCAAAAAGGGACTGTCGCGAATTTGGCTTTCTCGCGATGCGCCCAGCAAAACATTGGTTTGGCATTCTTTTCTGGCCTATTTCCTCCCTCACGGTTCTCATTCCTCTTCGAAAGTTGAAGAGCGTGTCTCACTCGAGTTAGAAGTGCATTGAGGATTACAAATTGATCATGTGAAATGACCAGTGGGGAGACTGGTCTCCCAATGATCCTCAAGGGGGATTGTAAATCTGAAATTTCTCAGACTTGTGAATGTGAAAAATGTCCACATCGAGGAATCAATCCTCCCTGGGAACCAATGCCCTACTGGGAAACACTCCCCATTTCGATGTGAGAACGCGCCAGGATCAGAAATGGGAGGACCTCTACTCCACGCGTACTTCAGATGGCTGGCTATCGGGGAGAAAAATCCTCGCTACGGGAGGACCGCTACGCCACGCGTCCTTACGACGATCATAGGGGAGAAAACTCCTTGCTAAGCAATGAAAGCGTCTTCCGGTGTGGAGTGTAAATGTACACATTTAGGCCAAAAAGGGACTGTCGCGAATTTGGCTTTCTCGCGATGCGCCCAGCAAAACATTGGTTTGGCATTCTTTTCTGGCCTATTTCTTCACTCACGGTTCTCATTCCTCTTCGAAAGTTGAAGAGCGTGTCTCTCTCGAGTTAGAAGTGCATTGAGGATTACAAATTGATCATGTGAAATGACCAGTGGGGAGACTGGTCTCCCAATGATCCTCAAGGGGGATTGTAAATCTGCAATTTCTCAGACTTGTGAATGTGAAAAATGTCCACATTGAGGAATCAATCCTCCCTGGGAACCAATGCCCTAATGGGAAACATTCCCCATTTCGATGTGAGAACTCGCCAGGATCAAAAATGGGAGGACCTCTACTCCACGCGTACTTAAGACTATTATAGGGGAGAAAACTCCTTGCTAAGCATTGAAAGAGTCTTCATATTTTGAATGTAAATGAACACATTTATGCCAAAAAGGGACTGTCGCTAATTTGGCTTTCTCGCAATGTGCCTAGCAAAACATTGGTTTGGCTTTCTTTTCTTGCCTATTTCCTCCCTCACTGTTCTAATTCCTCTTAGAAAGTTGAAGATCGTGTCTATCCCTAGTTAGAAGTGCATTGATGATTACAAATTGATCATGTGAACTGACCAGTGGGGAGACTGGTCTCCCAATGATCCTCAAGGGGGATAGTAAATCTGAAATTTCTCAGACTTGTGAATGTGAAAAATGTCCACATTGAGGAATCAATCCTCCCTGGGAACCAATGCCCTACTGGGAAAAACTCTCCATTTCGATGTGAGAGCTCGCAGGATCAGAAATGGGAGGACCTCTACTCCACGCGTACTTAAGACTATTATAGGGGAGAAAACTCCTTGCTAAGCATTGAAAGAGTCTTCATATTTTGAATGTAAATGTACACATTTATGCAAAAAAAGGACTGTCGCTTATTTGGCTTTCTCGCAATGCGCCCAGCAAAACATTGGTTTGGCATTCTTTTCTGGCCTATTTCCTCCCTCACGGTTCTCATTCCTCTTCGAAAGTTGAAGAGCGTTTCTCTCTCGAGTTAGAAGTGCATTGAGGATTACAAATTGATCATGTGAACTGACCAGTGGGGAGACTGGACTCCCAATGATCCTCAAGGGGGATTGTAAATCTGAAATTTCTCAGACTTGTGAATGTGAAAAATGTCCACATTGAGGAATCAATCCTCCCTGGGAACCAATGCCCTACTGGGAAACACTCTCCATTTCGATGTGAGAGCTCACAGGATCAGAAATGGGAGGACCTCTACACCACGCGTAATTCAGACGGCTGGCTTTGGGAGAAAAATCCTCGCTATGGGAGGACCGCTACGCCACGCGTCCTTACGACTATTATAGGGGAGAAAACTCCTTGCTATGCAATTAAAGCGTCTTCCGGTTTGGAGTGTAAATGTACACATTTAGGCCAAAAAGGGACTGTCGCTAATTTGGTTTTCTCGCGATGCGCCCAGCAAAACATTGGTTTGGCTTTCTTTTCTGGCCTATTTCCTCCCTCACGGTTCTCATTCCTCTTCGAAAGTGGAAGAGCGTGTCTCTCTCGAGTTAGAAGGGCATTGAGGATTACAAATTGATCATGTGAAATGACCAGTGGGGAGACTGGTCTCCCAATGATCCTCAAGGGGGATTGTAAATCTGAAATTTCTCAGACTTGTGAATGTGAAAAATGTCCACATTGAGGAATCAATCCTCCCTGGGAACCAATGCCCTACTGGGAAACACTCTCCATTTCGATGTGAGAGCTCACAGGATCAGAAATGGGAGGACCTCTATACCACGCGTACTTCAGACGGCTGGCTTTGGGAGAAAAATCCTCGCTATGGGAGGACCGCTACGCCACGCGTCCTTACGACTATTATAGGGCAGAAAACTCCTTGCTAAGCAATGAAAGCGTCTTCCGGTGTGGAGTGTAAATGTACACATTTCGGCCAAAAAGGGACTGTCGCGAATTTGGCTTTCTCGCGATGCGCCCAGCGAAACATTGGTTTGGCTTTCTTTTCTGGCCGATTTCCTCCCTCACGGTTCTCATTCCTCTTCGAAAGTTGAAGAGCGTGTCTCTCTCGAGTTAGAAGTGCATTGAGGATTACAAATTGATCATGTGAAATGACCAGTGGGGAGATTGGTCTCCCAATGATCCTCAAGGGGGATGGTAAATCTGCAATTTCTCAGACTTGTGAATGTGAAAAATGTCCACATTGAGGAATCAATCCTCCCTGGGAACCAATGCCCTACTGGGAAACATTCCCCATTTCGATGTGAGAACTCGCCAGGATCAGAAATGGGAGGACCTCTACTCCACGCGTACTTAAGACTATTATAGGGGAGAAAACTCCTTGCTAAGCATTGAAAGAGTCTTCATATTTTGAATGTAAATGAACACATTTATGCCAAAAAGGGACTGTCGCTAATTTGGCTTTCTCGCAATGCGCCTAGCAAAACATTGGTTTGGCTTTCTTTTCTTGCCTACTTCCTCCCTCACTGTTCTAATTCCTCTTAGAAAGTTGAAGATAGTGTCTATCCCTAGTAAGAAGTGCATTGAGGATTACAAATTGATCATGTGAACTGACCAGTGGGGAGACTGGTCTCCCAATGATCCTCAAGGGGGATAGTAAATCTGAAATTTCTCAGACTTGTGAATGTGAAAAATGTCCACATTGAGGAATCAATCCTCCCTGGGAACCAATGCCCTACTGGGAAACACTCTCCATTTCGATGTGAGAGCTCGCAGGATCAGAAATGGGAGGACCTCTACTCCACGCGTACTTAAGACTATTATAGTGGAGAAAACTCCTTGCTAAGCATTGAAAGAGTCTTCATATTTTGAATGTAAATGTACACATTTATGCAAAAAAAGGACTGTCGCTAATTTGGCTTTCTCGCAATGCGCCCAGCAAAACATTGGTTTGGCATTCTTTTCTGGCCTATTTCCTCCCTCACGGTTCTCATTCCTCTTCGAAAGTTGAAGAGCGTGTAACTCTCGAGTTAGAAGTGCATTGAGGATTACAAATTGATCATGTGAACTGACCAGTGGGGAGACTGGACTGCCAATGATCCTCAAGGGGGATTGTAAATCTGAAATTTCTCAGACTTGTGAATGTGAAAAATGTCCACATTGAGGAATCAATCCTCCCTGGGAACCAATGCCCTACTGGGAAACACTCCCCATTTTGATGTGAGAACGCACCAGGATCAGAAATGGGAGGACCTCTACTCCACGCGTACTTCAGACGGCTGGCTTTGGGAGAAAAATCCTCGCTATGGGAGGACCGCTACGCCACGCGTCCTTACGACTATTATAGGGGAGAAAACTCCTTGCTATGCAATGAAAGCGTCTTCCGGTTTGGAGTGTAAATGTACACATTTAGGCCAAAAAGGGACTGTCGCTAATTTGGTTTTCTCGCGATGCGCCCAGCAAAACATTGGTTTGGCTTTCTTTTCTGGCCTATTTCCTCCCTCACGGTTCTCATTCCTCTTCGAAAGTGGAAGAGCGTGTCTCTCTCGAGTTAGAAGGGCATTGAGGATTACAAATTGATCATGTGAAATGACCAGTGGGGAGACTGGTCTCCCAATGATCCTCAAGGGGGATTGTAAATCTGAAATTTCTCAGACTTGTGAATGTGAAAAATGTCCACATTGAGGAATCAATCCTCCCTGGGAACCAATGCCCTACTGGGAAACACTCTCCATTTCGATGTGAGAGCTCACAGGATCAGAAATGGGAGGACCTCTACACCACGCGTACTTCAGACGGCTGGCTTTGGGAGAAAAATCCTCGCTATGGGAGGACCTCTACGCCACGCGTCCTTACGACTATTATAGGGCAGAAAACTCCTTGCTAAGCAATGAAAGCATCTTCCGGTGTGGAGTGTAAATGTACACATTTCGGCCAAAAAGGGACTGTCGCGAATTTGGCTTTCTCGCGATGCGCCCAGCGAAACATTGGTTTGGCTTTCTTTTCTGGCCGATTTCCTCCCTCACTGTTCTAATTCCTCTTAGAAAGTTGAAGATCGTGTCTATCCCTAGTAAGAAGTGCATTGAGGATTACAAATTGATCATGTGAACTAACCAGTGGGGAGACTGGTCTCCCAATGATCCTCAAGGGGGATAGTAAATCTGAAATTTCTCAGACTTGTGAATGTGAAAAATGTCCACATTGAGGAATCAATCCTCCCTGGGAACCAATGCCCTACTGGGAAACACTCTCCATTTCGATGTGAGAGCTCGCAGGATCAGAAATGGGAGGACCTCTACTCCACGCGTACTTAAGACTATTATAGGGGAGAAAACTCCTTGCTAAGCACTGAAAGAGTCTTCATATTTTGAATGTAAATGTACAGATTTATGCAAAAAAAGGACTGTCGCTAATTTGGCTTTCTCGCAATGCGCCCAGCAAAACATTGGTTTGGCATTCTTTTCTGGCCTATTTCCTCCCTCACGGTTCTCATTCCTCTTCGAAAGTTGAAGAGCGTGTAACTCTCGAGTTAGAAGTGCATTGAGGATTACAAATTGATCATGTGAACTGACCAGTGGGGAGACTGGACTCCCAATGATCCTCAAGGGGGATTGTAAATCTGAAATTTCTCAGACTTGTGAATGTGAAAAATGTCCACATTGAGGAATCAATCCTCCCTGGGAACCAATGCCCTACTGGGAAACACTCCCCATTTTGATGTGAGAACGCACCAGGATCAGAAATGGGAGGACCTCTACTCCACGCGTACTTCAGACGGCTGGCTTTCGGGGAGAAAAATCCTCGCTACGGGAGGACCGCTACGCCACGCGTCCTTACGACGATCATAGGGGAGAAAACTCCTTGCTAAGCAATGAAAGCGTCTTCCGGTGTGAAGTGTAAATGTACACATTTCGGCCAAAAAGGGACTGTCGCGAATTTGGCTTTCTCGCGATGCGCCCAGAGAAACATTGGTTTGGCTTTCTTTTCTGGCCTATTTCCTCCCTCACGGTTCTCATTCCTCTTCGAAAGTTGAAGAGCGTGTCTCTCTCGAGTTAGAAGGGCATTGAGGATTACAAATTGATCATGTGAAATGACCAGTGGGGAGACTGGTCTCCCAATGATCCTCAAGGGGGATTGTAAATCTGAAATTTCTCAGACTTGTGAATGTGAAAAATGTCCACATTGAGGAATCAATCCTCCCTGGGAACCAATGCCCTACTGGGAAACACTCCCCATTTCGATTTGAGAACGCGCCAGGATCAGAAATGGGAGGACCTCTACTCCACGCGTACTTAAGACTATTATAGGGGAGAAAACTCCTTGCTAAGCATTGAAAGAGTCTTCATATTTTGAATGTAAATGTACACATTTATGCAAAAAAAGGACTGTCGCTAATTTGGCTTTCTCGCAATGCGCCCAGCAAAACATTGGTTTGGCATTCTTTTCTGGCTTATTTCCTCCCTCACGGTTCTCATTCCTCTTCAAAAGTTTAAGAGCGTGTCTCTCTCGAGTTAGAAGGGCATTGAGGATTACAAATTGATCATGTGAACTGACCAGTGGGGAGACTGGACTCCCAATGATCCTCAAGGGGGATTGTAAATCTGAAATTTCTCAGACTTGTGAATGTGAAAAATGTCCACATTGAGGAATCAATCCTCCCTGGGAACCAATGCCCTACTGGGAAACACTCTCCATTTCGATGTGAGAGCTCACAGGATCAGAAATGGGAGGACCTCTACACCACGCGTAATTCAGACGGCTGGCTTTGGGAGAAAAATCCTCGCTATGGGAAGACCGCTACGCCACGCGTCCTTACGACTATTAGAGGGGAGAAAACTCCTTGCTAAGCAATGAAAGCGTCTTCCGGTTTGGAGTGTAAATGTACACATTTAGGCCAAAAAGGGACTGTCGCTAATTTGGTTTTCTCGCGATGCGCCCAGCAAAACATTGGTTTGGCTTTCTTTTCTGGCCGATTTCCTCCCTCATGGTTCTCATTCCTCTTCGAAAGTGGAAGAGCGTGTCTCCCTCGAGTTAGCAGGGCATTGAGGATTACAAATTGATCATGTGAAATGACCAGTGGGGAGACTGGTCTCCCAATGATCCTCAAGGGGAATTGAAAATCTGAAATTTCTCAGACTTGTGAATGTGAAAAATGTCCACATCGAGGAATCAATCCTCCCTGGGAACCAATGCCCTACTGGGAAACACTCCCCATTTCCATGTGAGAACGCGCCAGGATCAGAAATGGGAGGACCTCTACTCCACGCGTACTTCAGACGGCTGGCTTTCGGGGAGAAAAATCCTCGCTACGGGAGGACCACTACGCCACGCGTCCTTACGACGATCATAGGGGAGAAAACTCCTTGCTACGCAATGAAAGCGTCTTCCGGTGTGGAGTGGAAATGTACACATTTCGGCCAAAAAGGGACTGTCGCGAATTTGACTTTCTCGCGATGCACCCAGCAAAACATTGGTTTGGCTTTCTTTTCTGGCCTATTTCCTCCCTCACGGTTCTCATTCCTCTTCGAAAGTGGAAGAGCGTGTCTCTCTCGAGTTAGAAGGGCATTGAGGATTACAAATTGATCATGTGAAATGACCAGTGGGGAGACTGGTCTCCCAATGATCCTCAAGGGGAATTGAAAATCTGAAATTTCTCAGACTTGTGAATGTGAAAAATGTCCACATCGAGGAATCAATCCTCCCTGGGAACCAATGCCCTACTGGGAAACACTCCCCATTTCCATGTGAGAATGCGCCAGGATCAGAAATGGGAGGACCTCTACTCCACGCGTACTTCAGACGGCTGGCTTTCGGGTAGAAAAATCCTCGCTACGGGCGGACCGCTACGCCACGCGTCCTTACGACGATCATAGGGGAGAAAACTCCTTGCTAAGCAATGAAAGCGTCTTCCGGTGTGGAGTGTAAATGTACACATTTAGGCCAAAAAGGGACTGTCGCGAATTTGGCTTTCTCGCGATGCGCCCAGCAAAACATTGGTTTGGCTTTCTTTTCTGGCCGATTTCATCCCTCACGGTTCTCATTCCTCTTCGAAAGTTGAAGAGCGTGTCTCTCTCGAGCTAGAAGGGCATTGAGGATTACAAATTGATCATGTGAAATGACCAGTGGGGAGACTGGTCTCCCAATGATCCTCAAGGGGGATTGTAAATCTGAAATTTCTCAGACTTGTGAATGTGAAAAATGTCCACATTGAGGAATAATCCTCCCTGGGAACCAATGCCCTACTGGGAAACACTCTCCATTTCGATGTGAGAGCTCGCAGGATCAGAAATGGGAGGACTTCTACACCACGCGTACTTCAGACGGCTGGCTTTAGGGGAGAAAAATCCTGGCTATGGGAGGACAGCTACGCCACGCGTGCTTACGACTATTAGAGGGGAGAAAACTCCTTGCTAAGCAATGAAAGCGTCTTCCAGTTTGGAGTGTAAATGTACACATTTAGGCCAAAAAGGGACTGTCGCTAATTTGGCTTTCTCGCGATGCGCCCAGCAAAACATTGGTTTGGTTTTCTTTTCTGGCCGATTTCCTCCCTCACGGTTCTCATTCCTCTTCGAAAGTTGAAGAGCGTGTCTCTCTCGAGTTAGAAGTGCATTGAGGATTACAAATTGATCATGTGAAATGACCAGTGGGGAGACTGGTCTCCCAATGATCCTCAAGGGGGATTGTAAATCTGCAATTTCTCAGACTTGTGAATGTGAAAAATGTCCACATTGAGGAATCAATCCTCCCTGGGAACCAATGCCCTACTGGGAAACATTCCCCATTTCGATGTGAGAACTCGCCAGGATCAGAAATGGGAGGACCTCTACTCCACGCGTACTTAAGACTATTATAGGGGAGAAAACTCCTTGTTAAGCATTGAAAGAGTCTTCATATTTTGAATGTAAATGAACACATTTATGCCAAAAAGGGACTGTCGCTAATTTGGCTTTCTCGCAATGCGCCTAGCAAAACATTGGTTTGGCTTTCTTTTCTTGCCTATTTCCTCCCTCACTGTTCTAATTCCTCTTAGAAAGTTGAAGATCGTGTCTATCCCTAGTTAGAAGTGCATTGATGATTACAAATTGATCATGTGAACTGACCAGTGGGGTGACTGGTCTCCCAATGATCCTCAAGGGGGATAGTAAATCTGAAATTTCTCAGACTTGTGAATGTGAAAAATGTCCACATTGAGGAATCAATCCTCCCTGGGAACCAATGCCCTACTGGGAAACACTCTCCATTTCGATGTGAGAGCTCGCAGGATCAGAAATGGGAGGACCCCTACTCCACGCGTACTTAAGACTATTATAGGGGAGAAAACTCCTTGCTAAGCATTGAAAGAGTCTTCATATTTTGAATGTAAATGTACACATTTATGCAAAAAAAGGACTGTCGCTAATTTGGCTTTCTCGCAATGCGCCCAGCAAAACATTGGTTTGGCATTCTTTTCTGGCCTATTTCCTCCCTCACGGTTCTCATTCCTCTTCGAAAGTTGAAGAGCGTTTCTCTCTCGAGTTAGAAGTGCATTGAGGATTACAAATTGATCATGTGAACTGACCAGTGGGGAGACTGGACTCCCAATGATCCTCAAGGGGGATTGTAAATCTGAAATTTCTCAGACTTGTGAATGTGAAAAATGTCCACATTGAGGAATCAATCCTCCCTGGGAACCAATGCCCTACTGGGAAACACTCTCCATTTCGATGTGAGAGCTCACAGGATCAGAAATGGGAGGACCTCTACACCACGCGTAATTCAGACGGCTGGCTTTGGGAGAAAAATCCTCGCTATGGGAGGACCGCTACGCCACGCGTCCTTACGACTATTATAGAGGAGAAAACTCCTTGCTATGCAATGAAAGCGTCTTCCGGTTTGGAGTGTAAATGTACACATTTAGGCCAAAAAGGGACTGTCGCGAATTTGGCTTTCTCGCGATGCGCCCAGCAAAACATTGGTTTGGCATTTTTTCTGGCCTATTTCCTTCCTCACGGTTCTCATTCCTCAACGAAAGTTGAAGAGCGTGTCTCACTCTAGTTAGAAGTGCATTGAGGATTACAAATTGATTATGTGAAATGACCAGTGGGGAGACTGGTCTCCCAATGATCCTCAAGGGGGATTGTAAATCTGAAATTTCTCAGACTTGTGAATGTGAAAAATGTCCACATCGAGGAATCAATCCTCCCTGGGAACCAATGCCCTACTGGGAAACACTCCCCATTTAAATGTGAGAACGCGCCAGGATCAGAAATGGGAGGACCTCTACTCCACGCGTACTTCAGACGGCTGGCTTTCGGGGAGAAAAATCCTCGCTACGGGAGGACCGCTACGCCACGCGTCCTTAGGACGATCATAGGGGAGAAAACTCCTTGCTAAGCAATGAAAGCGTCTTCCGGTGTGGAGTGTAAATGTACACATTTAGGCCAAAAAGGGACTGTCGCGAATTTGGCTTTCTCGCGATGCGCCCAGCGAAACATTGGTTTGGCTTTCTTTTCTGGCCGATTTCCTCCCTCACGGTTCTCATTCCTCTTCGAAAGTGGAAGAGCGTGTCTCTCTCGAGTTAGAAGGGCATTGAGGATTACAAATTGATCATGTGAAATGACCAGTGGGGAGACTGTTCCCAATGATCCTCAAGGGGGATTGTAAATCTGAAATTTCTCAGACTTGTGAATGTGAAAAATGTCCACATTGAGGAATCAATCCTCCCTGGGAACCAATGCCCTACTGGGAAACACTCTCCATTTCGATGTGAGAGCTCACAGGATCAGAAATGGGAGGACCTCTACACCACGCGTACTTCAGACGGCTGGCTTTGGGAGAAAAATCCTCGCTATGGGAGGACCTCTACGCCACGCGTCCTTACGACTATTATAGGGCAGAAAACTCCTTGCTAAGCAATGAAAGCGTCTTCCGGTGTGGAGTGTAAATGTACACATTTCGGCCAAAAAGGGACTGTCGCGAATTTGGCTTTCTCGCGATGCGCCCAGCGAAACATTGGTTTGGCTTTCTTTTCTGGCCGATTTCCTCCCTCACGGTTCTCATTCCTCTTCGAAAGTTGAAGAGCGTGTCTCTCTCGAGTTAGAAGTGCATTGAGGATTACAAATTGATCATGTGAAATGACCAGTGGGGAGATTGGTCTCCCAATGATCCTCAAGGGGGATTGTAAATCTGCAATTTCTCAGACTTGTGAATGTGAAAAATGTCCACATTGAGGAATCAATCCTCCCTGGGAACCAATGCCCTACTGGGAAACATTCCCCATTTCGATGTGAGAACTCGCCAGGATCAGAAATGGGAGGACCTCTACTCCACGCGTACTTAAGACTATTATAGGGGAGAAAACTCCTTGCTAAGCATTGAAAGAGTCTTCATATTTTGAATGTAAATGAACACATTTATGCCAAAAAGGGACTGTCGCTAATTTGGCTTTCTCGCAATGCGCCTAGCAAAACATTGGTTTGGCTTTCTTTTCTTGCCTACTTCCTCCCTCACTGTTCTAATTCCTCTTAGAAAGTTGAAGATCGTGTCTATCCCTAGTAAGAAGTGCATTGAGGATTACAAATTGATCATGTGAACTGACCAGTGGGGAGACTGGTCTCCCAATGATCCTCAAGGGGGATTGTAAATCTGAAATTTCTCAGACTTGTGAATGTGAAAAATGTCCACATCGAGGAATCAATCCTCCCTGGGAACCAATGCCCTACTGGGAAACACTCCCCATTTCGATGTGAGAACGCGCCAGGATCAGAAATGGGAGGACCTCTACTCCACGCGTACTTCAGACGGCTGGCTTTCGGGGAGAAAAATCCTCGCTACGGTAGGACCGCTACGCCACGCGTCCTTACGACGATCATAGGGGAGATAACTCCTTGCTAAGCAATGAAAGCGTCTTCCTGTGTGGAGTGTAAATGTACACATTTAGGCCAAAAAGGGACTGTCGCAAATTTGGCTTTCTCGCGATGCACCCAGCAAAACATTGGTTTGGCTTTCTTTTCTGGCCGATTTCCTCCCTCACGGTTCTCATTCCCCTTCGAAAGTGGAAGAGCGTGTCTCTCTCGAGTTAGAAGGGCATTGAGGATTACAAATTGATCATGTGAAATGACCAGTGGGGAGACTGGTCTCCCAATGATCCTCAAGGGGGATTGTAAATCTGAAATTTCTCAGACTTGTGAATGTGAAAAATGTCCACATCGAGGAATCAATCCTCCCTGGGAACCAATGCCCTACTGGGAAACACTCCCCATTTCGATGTGAGAACGCGCCAGGATCAGAAATGGGAGGACCTCTACTCCACACGTACTTCAGACGGCTGGATTTCGGGGAGAAAAATCCTCGCTAAGGGAGGACCGCTACGCCACGCGTCCTTACGACGATCATAGGGGAGAAAACTCCTTGCTAAGCAATGAAAGCGTCTTCCGGTGTGGAGTGTAAATGTACACATTTAGGCCAAAAAGGGACTGTCGCGAATTTGGCTTTCTCGCGATGCGCCCAGCAAAACATTGGTTTGGCTTTCTTTTCTGGCCACTTTGCTCCCTCACGGTTCTCATTCCTCTTCGAAAGTGGAAGAGCGTGTCTCCCTCGAGTTAGAAGGGCATTGAGGATTACAAATTGATCATGTGAAATGACCAGTGGGGAGACTGGTCTCCCAATGATCTTCAAGGGGAATTGTAAATCTGAAATTTCTCAGACTTGTGAATGTGAAAAATGTCCACATCGAGGAATCAATCCTCCCTGGGAACCAATGCCCTACTGGGAAACACTCCCCATTTCGATGTGAGAACGCGCCAGGATCAGAAATGGGAGGACCTCTACTCCACGCGTACTTCAGACGGCTGGCTTACGGGGAGAAAAATCCTCGCTACGGGAGGACCGCTACGCCACGCGTCCTTACGACGATCATAGGGGAGAAAACTCCTTGCTAAGCAATGAAAGCGTCTTCCGGTGTGGAGTGTAAATGTACACATTTAGGCCAAAAGGGACTGTCGCGAATTTGGCTTTCTCGCGATGCGCCCAGCAAAACATTGGTTTGGCTTTCTTTTCTGGCCGATTTCCTCCCTCACGGTTCTCATTCCTCTTCGAAAGTGGAAGAGCATGTCTCTCTCGAGTTAGAAGGGCATTGAGGATTACAAATTGATCATGTGAAATGACCAGTGGGGAGACTGGTCTCCCAATGATCCTCAAGGGGGATTGTAAATCTGAAATTTCTCAGACTTGTGAATGTGAAAAATGTCCACATCGAGGAATCAATCCTCCCTGGGAACCAATGCCCTACTGGGAAACACTCCCCATTTCAATGTGAGAACGCGCCAGGATCAGAAATGGGAGGACCTCTACTCCACGCGTACTTCAGACGGCTGGCTTTCGGGGAAAAAAATCCTCGCTACGGGAGGATCGCTACGCCACGCGTCCTTATGACTATTAGAGGGGAGAAAACTCCTTGCTAAGCAATGAAAGCGTCTTCCGGTTTTGAGTGTAAATGTACACATTTAGGCCAAAAAGGGACTGTCGCGAATTTGGCTTTCTCGCGATGCGCCCAGCAAAACATTGGTTTGGCATTTTTTCTGGCCTATTTCCTCCCTCACGGTTCTCATTCCTCAACGAAAGTTGAAGAGCGTGTCTCACTCTAGTTAGAAGTGCATTGAGGATTACAAATTGATTATGTGAAATGACCAGTGGGGAGACTGGTCTCCCAATGATCCTCAAGGGGGATTGTAAATCTGAAATTTCTCAGACTTGTGAATGTGAAAAATGTCCACATCGAGGAATCAATCCTCCCTGGGAACCAATGCCCTACTGGGAAACACTCCCCATTTAAATGTGAGAACGCGCCAGGATCAGAAATGGGAGGACCTCTACTCCACGCGTACTTCAGACGGCTGGCTTTCGGGGAGAAAAATCCTCGCTACGGGAGGACCGCTACGCCACGCGTCCTTAGGACGATCATAGGGGAGAAAACTCCTTGCTAAGCAATGAAAGCGTCTTCCGGTGTGGAGTGTAAATGTACACATTTAGGCCAAAAAGGGACTGTCGCGAATTTGGCTTTCTCGCGATGCGCCCAGCGAAACATTGGTTTGGCTTTCTTTTCTGGCCGATTTCCTCCCTCACGGTTCTCATTCCTCTTCGAAAGTGGAAGAGCGTGTCTCTCTCGAGTTAGAAGGGCATTGAGGATTACAAATTGATCATGTGAAATGACCAGTGGGGAGACTGTTCCCAATGATCCTCAAGGGGGATTGTAAATCTGAAATTTCTCAGACTTGTGAATGTGAAAAATGTCCACATTGAGGAATCAATCCTCCCTGGGAACCAATGCCCTACTGGGAAACACTCTCCATTTCGATGTGAGAGCTCACAGGATCAGAAATGGGAGGACCTCTACACCACGCGTACTTCAGACGGCTGGCTTTGGGAGAAAAATCCTCGCTATGGGAGGACCTCTACGCCACGCGTCCTTACGACTATTATAGGGCAGAAAACTCCTTGCTAAGCAATGAAAGCGTCTTCCGGTGTGGAGTGTAAATGTACACATTTCGGCCAAAAAGGGACTGTCGCGAATTTGGCTTTCTCGCGATGCGCCCAGCGAAACATTGGTTTGGCTTTCTTTTCTGGCCGATTTCCTCCCTCACGGTTCTCATTCCTCTTCGAAAGTTGAAGAGCGTGTCTCTCTCGAGTTAGAAGTGCATTGAGGATTACAAATTGATCATGTGAAATGACCAGTGGGGAGATTGGTCTCCCAATGATCCTCAAGGGGGATTGTAAATCTGCAATTTCTCAGACTTGTGAATGTGAAAAATGTCCACATTGAGGAATCAATCCTCCCTGGGAACCAATGCCCTACTGGGAAACATTCCCCATTTCGATGTGAGAACTCGCCAGGATCAGAAATGGGAGGACCTCTACTCCACGCGTACTTAAGACTATTATAGGGGAGAAAACTCCTTGCTAAGCATTGAAAGAGTCTTCATATTTTGAATGTAAATGAACACATTTATGCCAAAAAGGGACTGTCGCTAATTTGGCTTTCTCGCAATGCGCCTAGCAAAACATTGGTTTGGCTTTCTTTTCTTGCCTACTTCCTCCCTCACTGTTCTAATTCCTCTTAGAAAGTTGAAGATCGTGTCTATCCCTAGTAAGAAGTGCATTGAGGATTACAAATTGATCATGTGAACTAACCAGTGGGGAGACTGGTCTCCCAATGATCCTCAAGGGGGATAGTAAATCTGAAATTTCTCAGACTTGTGAATGTGAAAAATGTCCACATTGAGGAATCAATCCTCCCTGGGAACCAATGCCCTACTGGGAAACACTCTCCATTTCGATGTGAGAGCTCGCAGAATCAGAAATGGGAGGACCTCTACTCCACGCGTACTTAAGACTATTATAGGGGAGAAAACTCCTTGCTAAGCATTGAAAGATTCTTCATATTTTGAATGTAAATGTACACATTTATGCAAAAAAAGGACTGTCGCTAATTTGGCTTTCTCGCAATGCGCCCAGCAAAACATTGGTTTGGCATTCTTTTCTGGCCTATTTCCTCCCTCACGGTTCTCATTCCTCTTCGAAAGTTGAAGAGCGTGTAACTCTCGAGTTAGAAGTGCATTGAGGATTACAAATTGATCATGTGAACTGACCAGTGGGGAGACTGGACTCCCAATGATCCTCAAGGGGGATTGTAAATCTGAAATTTCTCAGACTTGTGAATGTGAAAAATGTCCACATTGAGGAATCAATCCTCCCTGGGAACCAATGCCCTACTGGGAAACACTCCCCATTTTGATGTGAGAACGCACCAGGATCAGAAATGGGAGGACCTCTACTCCACGCGTACTTCAGACGGCTGGCTTTCGGGGAGAAAAATCCTCGCTACGGGAGGACCGCTACGCCACGCGTCCTTACGACGATCATAGGGGAGAAAACTCCTTGCTAAGCAATGAAAGCGTCTTCCGGTGTGAAGTGTAAATGTACACATTTCGGCCAAAAAGGGACTGTCGCGAATTTGGCTTTCTCGCGATGCGCCCAGCGAAACATTGGTTTGGCTTTCTTTTCTGGCCTATTTCCTCCCTCACGGTTCTCATTCCTCTTCGAAAGTTGAAGAGCGTGTCTCTCTCGAGTTAGAAGGGCATTGAGGATTACAAATTGATCATGTGAAATGACCAGTGGGGAGACTGGTCTCCCAATGATCCTCAAGGGGGATTGTAAATCTGAAATTTCTCAGACTTGTGAATGTGAAAAATGTCCACATTGAGGAATCAATCCTCCCTGGGAACCAATGCCCTACTGGGAAACACTCCCCATTTCGATTTGAGAACGCGCCAGGATCAGAAATGGGAGGACCTCTACTCCACGCGTACTTAAGACTATTATAGGGGAGAAAACTCCTTGCTAAGCATTGAAAGAGTCTTCATATTTTGAATGTAAATGTACACATTTATGCAAAAAAAGGACTGTCGCTAATTTGGCTTTCTCGCAATGCGCCCAGCAAAACATTGGTTTGGCATTCTTTTCTGGCCTATTTCCACCCTCACGGTTCTCATTCCTCTTCGAAAGTTGAAGAGCGTGTCTCTCTCGAGTTAGAAGTGCATTGAGGATTACAAATTGATCATGTGAACTGACCAGTGGGGAGACTGGACTCCCAATGATCCTCAAGGGGGATTGTAAATCTGAAATTTCTCAGACTTGTGAATGTGAAAAATGTCCACATTGAGGAATCAATCCTCCCTGGGAACCAATGCCCTTCTGGGAAACACTCTCCATTTCGATGTGAGAGCTCACAGGATCAGAAATGGGAGGACCTCTACACCACGCGTAATTCAGACGGCTGGCTTTGGGAGAAAAATCCTCGCTATGGGAAGACCGCTACGCCACGCGTCCTTACGACTATTAGAGGGGAGAAAACTCCTTGCTAAGCAATGAAAGCATCTTCCGGTTTGGAGTGTAAATGTACACATTTAGGCCAAAAAGGGACTGTCGCTAATTTGGTTTTCTCGCGATGCGCCCAGCAAAACATTGGTTTGGCTTTCTTTTCTGGCCTATTTCCTCCCTCACGGTTCTCATTCCTCTTCGAAAGTTGAAGAGCGTGTCTCTCTCGAGTTAGAAGGGCATTGAGGATTACAAATTGATCATGTGAAATGACCAGTGGGGAGACTGGTCTCCCAATGATCCTCAAGGGGGAATGTAAATCTGAAATTGCTCAGACTTGTGAATGTGAAAAATGTCCACATTGAGGAATCAATCCTCCCTGGGAACCAATGCCCTACTGGGAAACACTCCCCATTTCGATGTGAGAACGCACCAGGATCAGAAATGGGAGGACCTCTACTCCACGCGTACTTCAGACGGCTGGCTTTAGGGGAGAAAAATCCTCGCTACGGGAGGACCGCTACGCCACGCGTCCTTACGACGATCATAGGGGAGAAAACTCCTTGCTAAGCAATGAAAGCGTCTTCCGGTGTGGAGTGGAAATGTACACATTTAGGCCAAAAAGGGACTGTCGCGAATTTGGCTTTCTCGCGATGCGCCCAGCAAAACATTGGTTTGGCTTTCTTTTCTGGCCGATTTCCTCCCTCACGGTTCTCATTCCTCTTCGAAAGTGGAAGAGCGTGTCTCCCTCGAGTTAGCAGGGCATTGAGGATTACAAATTGATCATGTGAAATGACCAGTGGGGAGACTGGTCTCCCAATGATCCTCAAGGGGAATTGAAAATCTGAAATTTCTCAGACTTGTGAATGTGAAAAATGTCCACATCGAGGAATCAATCCTCCCTGGGAACCAATGCCCTACTGGGAAACACTCCCCATTTCGATGTGAGAGCTCGCAGGATCAGAAATGGGAGGACTTCTACACCACGCGTACTTCAGACGGCTGGCTTTAGGGGAGAAAAATCCTGGCTATGGGAGGACAGCTACGCCACGCGTGCTTACGACTATTAGAGGGGAGAAAACTCCTTGCTAAGCAATGAAAGCGTCTTCCAGTTTGGAGTGTAAATGTACACATTTAGGCCAAAAAGGGACTGTCGCTAATTTGGCTTTCTCGCGATGCGCCCAGCAAAACATTGGTTTGGTTTTCTTTTCTGGCCGATTTCCTCCCTCACGGTTCTCATTCCTCTTCGAAAGTTGAAGAGCGTGTCTCTCTCGAGTTAGAAGTGCATTGAGGATTACAAATTGATCATGTGAAATGACCAGTGGGGAGACTGGTCTCCCAATGATCCTCAAGGGGGATAGTAAATCTGAAATTTCTCAGACTTGTGAATGTGAAAAATGTCCACATTGAGGAATCAATCCTCCCTGGGAACCAATGCCCTACTGGGAAACACTCTCCATTTCGATGTGAGAGCTCGCCGGATCAGAAATGGGAGGACTTCTACACCACGCATACTTCAGACGGCTGGCTTTAGGGGAGAAAAATCCTCGCCATGGGAGGACCGCTACGCCACGCGTCCTTACGACTATTAGAGGGGAGAAAACTACTTGCTAAGCAATGAAAGCGTCTTCCAGTTTGGAGTGTAAATGTACACATTTAGGCCAAAAAGGGACTGTCGCTAATTTGGCTTTCTCGCGATGCGCCCAGCAAAACATTGGTTTGGCTTTCTTTTCTGGCCTATTTCCTCCCTCACGGTTCTCATTCCTCTTCGAAAGTTGAAGCGCGTGTCTCTCTCGAGTTAGAAGTGCATTGAGGATTACAAATTGATCATGTGAACTGACCAGTGGGGAGACTGGTCTCCCAATGATCCTCAAGGGGGATAGTAAATCTGAAATTTCTCAGACTTGTGAATGTGAAAAATGTCCACATTGAGGAATCAATCCTCCCTGGGAACCAATGCCCTACTGGGAAACACTCTCCATTTCGATGTGAGAGCTCGCAGGATCAGAAATGGGAGGACCTCTACTCCACGCGTACATAAGACTATTATAGGGGAGAAAACTCCTTGCTAAGCATTGAAAGAGTCTTCATATTTTGAATGTAAATGTACACATTTATGCAAAAAAAGGACTGTCGCTAATTTGGCTTTCTCGCAATACGCCCAGCAAAACATTGGTTTGGCATTCTTTTCTGGCCTATTTCCTCCCTCATGGTTCTCATTCCTCTTCGAAAGTGGAAGAGCGTGTCTCTCTCGAGTTAGAAGGGCATTGAGGATTACAAATTGATCATGTGAACTGACCAGTGGGGAGACTGGTCTCCCAATGATCCTCAAGGGGGATTGTAAATCTGAAATTTCTCAGACTTGTGAATGTGAAAAATGTCCACATCGAGGAATCAATCCTCCCTGGGAACCAATGCCCTACTGGGAAACACTCCCCATTTCGATGTGAGAACGCGCCAGGATCAGAAATGGGAGGACCTCTACTCCACGCGTACTTCAGACGGCTGGCTTTCGGGGAGAAAAATCCTCGCTACGGGAGGACCGCTACGCCACGCGTCCTTACGACGATCATAGGGGAGAAAACTCCTTGCTAAGCAATGAAAGCGTCTTCCTGTGTGGAGTGTAAATGTACACATTTAGGCCAAAAAGGGACTGTCGCAAATTTGGCTTTCTCGCGATGCGCCCAGCAAAACATTGGTTTGGCTTTCTTTTCTGGCCGATTTCCTCCCTCACGGTTCTCATTCCCCTTCGAAAGTGGAAGAGCGTGTCTCTCTCGAGTTAGAAGGGCATTGAGGATTACAAATTGATCATGTGAAATGACCAGTGGGGAGACTGGTCTCCCAATGATCCTCAAGGGGGATTGTAAATCTGAAATTTCTCAGACTTGTGAATGTGAAAAATGTCCACATCGAGGAATCAATCCTCCCTGGGAACCAATGCCCTACTGGGAAACACTCCCCATTTCGATGTGAGAACGCGCCAGGATCAGAAATGGGAGGACCTCTACTCCACACGTACTTCAGACGGCTGGATTTCGGGGAGAAAAATCCTCGCTACGGGAGGACCGCTACGCCACGCGTCCTTACGACGATCATAGGGGAGAAAACTCCTTGCTAAGCAATGAAAGCGTCTTCCGGTGTGGAGTGTAAATGTACACATTTAGGCCAAAAAGGGACTGTCGCTAATTTGGCTTTCTCGCGATGCGCCCAGCAAAACATTGGTTTGGCTTTCTTTTCTGGCCTATTTCCTCCCTCACGGTTCTCATTCCTCTTCGAAAGTTGAAGAGCGTGTCTCTCTCGAGTTAGAAGTGCATTGAGGATTACAAATTGATCATGTGAACTGACCAGTGGGGAGACTGGTCTCCCAATGATCCTCAAGGGGGATAGTAAATCTGAAATTTCTCAGACTTGTGAATGTGAAAAATGTCCACATTGAGGAATCAATCCTCCCTGGGAACCAATGCCCTACTGGGAAACACTCCCCATTTCGATGTGAGAACGCGCCAGGATCAGAAATGGGAGGACCTCTACTCCACGCGTACTTCAGACGGCTGGCTTACGGGGAGAAAAATCCTCGCTACGGGAGGACCGCTACGCCACGCGTCCTTACGACGATCATAGGGGAGAAAACTCCTTGCTAAGCAATGAAAGCGTCTTCCGGTGTGGAGTGTAAATGTACACATTTAGGCCAAAAGGGACTGTCGCGAATTTGGCTTTCTCGCGATGCGCCCAGCAAAACATTGGTTTGGCTTTCTTTTCTGGCCGATTTCCTCCCTCACGGTTCTCATTCCTCTTCGAAAGTGGAAGAGCATGTCTCTCTCGAGTTAGAAGGGCATTGAGGATTACAAATTGATCATGTGAAATGACCAGTGGGGAGACTGGTCTCCCAATGATCCTCAAGGGGGATTGTAAATCTGAAATTTCTCAGACTTGTGAATGTGAAAAATGTCCACATCGAGGAATCAATCCTCCCTGGGAACCAATGCCCTACTGGGAAACACTCCCCATTTCAATGTGAGAACGCGCCAGGATCAGAAATGGGAGGACCTCTACTCCACGCGTACTTCAGACGGCTGGCTTTCGGGGAGAAAAATCCTCGCTACGGGAGGATCGCTACGCCACGCGTCCTTACGACTATTAGAGGGGAGAAAACTCCTTGCTAAGCAATGAAAGCGTCTTCCGGTTTTGAGTGTAAATGTACACATTTAGGCCAAAAAGGGACTGTCGCGAATTTGGCTTTCTCGCGATGCGCCCAGCAAAACATTGGTTTGGCATTTTTTCTGGCCTATTTCCTCCCTCACGGTTCTCATTCCTCAACGAAAGTTGAAGAGCGTGTCTCACTCGAGTTAGAAGTGCATTGAGGATTACAAATTGATTATGTGAAATGACCAGTGGGGAGACTGGTCTCCCAATGATCCTCAAGGGGGATTGTAAATCTGAAATTTCTCAGACTTGTGAATGTGAAAAATGTCAACATCGAGGAATCAATCCTCCCTGGGAACCAATGCCCTACTGGGAAACACTCCCCATTTAAATGTGAGAACGCGCCAGGATCAGAAATGGGAGGACCTCTACTCCACGCGTACTTCAGACGGCTGGCTTTCGGGGAGAAAAATCCTCGCTACGGGAGGACCGCTACGCCACGCGTCCTTAGGACGATCATAGGGGAGAAAACTCCTTGCTAAGCAATGAAAGCGTCTTCCGGTGTGGAGTGTAAATGTACACATTTAGGCCAAAAAGGGACTGTCGCGAATTTGGCTTTCTCGCGATGCGCCCAGCAAAACATTGGTTTGGCTTTCTTTTCTGGCCGATTTCCTCCCTCACGGTTCTCATTCCTCTTTGAGAGTTGAAGAGCGTGTCTCTCTCGAGTTAGAAGGGCATTGAGGATTACAAATTGATCATGTGAAATGACCAGTGGGGAGACTGGTCTCCCAATGATCCTCAAGGGGGATTGTAAATCTGAAATTTCTCAGACTTGTGAATGTGAAAAATGTCCACATCGAGGAATCAATCCTCCCTGGGATCCAATGCCCTACTGGGAATCACTCCCCATTTCGATGTGAGAACGCGCCAGGATCAGAAATGGGAGGACCTCTACTCCACGCGTACTTCAGACGGCTGGCTTTCGGGGAGAAAAATCCTCGCTACGGGAGGACCGCTACGCCACGCGTCCTTACGACGATCATAGGGGAGAAAACTCCTTGCTAAGCAATGAAAGCGTCTTCCGGTGTGGAGTGTAAATGTACACATTTAGGCCAAAAAGGGACTGTCGCGAATTTGGCTTTCTCGCGATGCGCCCAGCAAAACATTGGTTTGGCATTCTTTTCTGGCCTATTTCCTCCCTCACGGTTCTCATTCCTCTTCGAAAGTTGAAGAGCGTGTCTCACTCGAGTTAGAAGTGCATTGAGGATTACAAATTGATCATGTGAAATGACCAGTGGGGAGACTGGTCTCCCAATGATCCTCAAGGGGGATTGTAAATCTGAAATTTCTCAGACTTGTGAATGTGAAAAATGTCCACATCGAGGAATCAATCCTCCCTGGGAACCAATGCCCTACTGGGAAACACTCCCCATTTCGATGTGAGAACGCGCCAGGATCAGAAATGGGAGGACCTCTACTCCACGCGTACTTCAGATGGCTGGCTATCGGGGAGAAAAATCCTCGCTACGGGAGGACCGCTACGCCACGCGTCCTTACGACGATCATAGGGGAGAAAACTCCTTGCTAAGCAATGAAAGCGTCTTCCGGTGTGGAGTGTAAATGTACACATTTAGGCCAAAAAGGGACTGTCGCGAATTTGGCTTTCTCGCGATGCGCCCAGCAAAACATTGGTTTGGCATTCTTTTCTGGCCTATTTCTTCACTCACGGTTCTCATTCCTCTTCGAAAGTTGAAGAGCGTGTCTCTCTCGAGTTAGAAGTGCATTGAGGATTACAAATTGATCATGTGAAATGACCAGTGGGGAGACTGGTCTCCCAATGATCCTCAAGGGGGATTGTAAATCTGCAATTTCTCAGACTTGTGAATGTGAAAAATGTCCACATTGAGGAATCAATCCTCCCTGGGAACCAATGCCCTAATGGGAAACATTCCCCATTTCGATGTGAGAACTCGCCAGGATCAAAAATGGGAGGACCTCTACTCCACGCGTACTTAAGACTATTATAGGGGAGAAAACTCCTTGCTAAGCATTGAAAGAGTCTTCATATTTTGAATGTAAATGAACACATTTATGCCAAAAAGGGACTGTCGCTAATTTGGCTTTCTCGCAATGTGCCTAGCAAAACATTGGTTTGGCTTTCTTTTCTTGCCTATTTCCTCCCTCACTGTTCTAATTCCTCTTAGAAAGTTGAAGATCGTGTCTATCCCTAGTTAGAAGTGCATTGATGATTACAAATTGATCATGTGAACTGACCAGTGGGGAGACTGGTCTCCCAATGATCCTCAAGGGGGATAGTAAATCTGAAATTTCTCAGACTTGTGAATGTGAAAAATGTCCACATTGAGGAATCAATCCTCCCTGGGAACCAATGCCCTACTGGGAAAAACTCTCCATTTCGATGTGAGAGCTCGCAGGATCAGAAATGGGAGGACCTCTACTCCACGCGTACTTAAGACTATTATAGGGGAGAAAACTCCTTGCTAAGCATTGAAAGAGTCTTCATATTTTGAATGTAAATGTACACATTTATGCAAAAAAAGGACTGTCGCTTATTTGGCTTTCTCGCAATGCGCCCAGCAAAACATTGGTTTGGCATTCTTTTCTGGCCTATTTCCTCCCTCACGGTTCTCATTCCTCTTCGAAAGTTGAAGAGCGTTTCTCTCTCGAGTTAGAAGTGCATTGAGGATTACAAATTGATCATGTGAACTGACCAGTGGGGAGACTGGACTCCCAATGATCCTCAAGGGGGATTGTAAATCTGAAATTTCTCAGACTTGTGAATGTGAAAAATGTCCACATTGAGGAATCAATCCTCCCTGGGAACCAATGCCCTACTGGGAAACACTCTCCATTTCGATGTGAGAGCTCACAGGATCAGAAATGGGAGGACCTCTACACCACGCGTAATTCAGACGGCTGGCTTTGGGAGAAAAATCCTCGCTATGGGAGGACCGCTACGCCACGCGTCCTTACGACTATTATAGGGGAGAAAACTCCTTGCTATGCAATTAAAGCGTCTTCCGGTTTGGAGTGTAAATGTACACATTTAGGCCAAAAAGGGACTGTCGCTAATTTGGTTTTCTCGCGATGCGCCCAGCAAAACATTGGTTTGGCTTTCTTTTCTGGCCTATTTCCTCCCTCACGGTTCTCATTCCTCTTCGAAAGTGGAAGAGCGTGTCTCTCTCGAGTTAGAAGGGCATTGAGGATTACAAATTGATCATGTGAAATGACCAGTGGGGAGACTGGTCTCCCAATGATCCTCAAGGGGGATTGTAAATCTGAAATTTCTCAGACTTGTGAATGTGAAAAATGTCCACATTGAGGAATCAATCCTCCCTGGGAACCAATGCCCTACTGGGAAACACTCTCCATTTCGATGTGAGAGCTCACAGGATCAGAAATGGGAGGACCTCTATACCACGCGTACTTCAGACGGCTGGCTTTGGGAGAAAAATCCTCGCTATGGGAGGACCGCTACGCCACGCGTCCTTACGACTATTATAGGGCAGAAAACTCCTTGCTAAGCAATGAAAGCGTCTTCCGGTGTGGAGTGTAAATGTACACATTTCGGCCAAAAAGGGACTGTCGCGAATTTGGCTTTCTCGCGATGCGCCCAGCGAAACATTGGTTTGGCTTTCTTTTCTGGCCGATTTCCTCCCTCACGGTTCTCATTCCTCTTCGAAAGTTGAAGAGCGTGTCTCTCTCGAGTTAGAAGTGCATTGAGGATTACAAATTGATCATGTGAAATGACCAGTGGGGAGATTGGTCTCCCAATGATCCTCAAGGGGGATGGTAAATCTGCAATTTCTCAGACTTGTGAATGTGAAAAATGTCCACATTGAGGAATCAATCCTCCCTGGGAACCAATGCCCTACTGGGAAACATTCCCCATTTCGATGTGAGAACTCGCCAGGATCAGAAATGGGAGGACCTCTACTCCACGCGTACTTAAGACTATTATAGGGGAGAAAACTCCTTGCTAAGCATTGAAAGAGTCTTCATATTTTGAATGTAAATGAACACATTTATGCCAAAAAGGGACTGTCGCTAATTTGGCTTTCTCGCAATGCGCCTAGCAAAACATTGGTTTGGCTTTCTTTTCTTGCCTACTTCCTCCCTCACTGTTCTAATTCCTCTTAGAAAGTTGAAGATAGTGTCTATCCCTAGTAAGAAGTGCATTGAGGATTACAAATTGATCATGTGAACTGACCAGTGGGGAGACTGGTCTCCCAATGATCCTCAAGGGGGATAGTAAATCTGAAATTTCTCAGACTTGTGAATGTGAAAAATGTCCACATTGAGGAATCAATCCTCCCTGGGAACCAATGCCCTACTGGGAAACACTCTCCATTTCGATGTGAGAGCTCGCAGGATCAGAAATGGGAGGACCTCTACTCCACGCGTACTTAAGACTATTATAGTGGAGAAAACTCCTTGCTAAGCATTGAAAGAGTCTTCATATTTTGAATGTAAATGTACACATTTATGCAAAAAAAGGACTGTCGCTAATTTGGCTTTCTCGCAATGCGCCCAGCAAAACATTGGTTTGGCATTCTTTTCTGGCCTATTTCCTCCCTCACGGTTCTCATTCCTCTTCGAAAGTTGAAGAGCGTGTAACTCTCGAGTTAGAAGTGCATTGAGGATTACAAATTGATCATGTGAACTGACCAGTGGGGAGACTGGACTGCCAATGATCCTCAAGGGGGATTGTAAATCTGAAATTTCTCAGACTTGTGAATGTGAAAAATGTCCACATTGAGGAATCAATCCTCCCTGGGAACCAATGCCCTACTGGGAAACACTCCCCATTTTGATGTGAGAACGCACCAGGATCAGAAATGGGAGGACCTCTACTCCACGCGTACTTCAGACGGCTGGCTTTGGGAGAAAAATCCTCGCTATGGGAGGACCGCTACGCCACGCGTCCTTACGACTATTATAGGGGAGAAAACTCCTTGCTATGCAATGAAAGCGTCTTCCGGTTTGGAGTGTAAATGTACACATTTAGGCCAAAAAGGGACTGTCGCTAATTTGGTTTTCTCGCGATGCGCCCAGCAAAACATTGGTTTGGCTTTCTTTTCTGGCCTATTTCCTCCCTCACGGTTCTCATTCCTCTTCGAAAGTGGAAGAGCGTGTCTCTCTCGAGTTAGAAGGGCATTGAGGATTACAAATTGATCATGTGAAATGACCAGTGGGGAGACTGGTCTCCCAATGATCCTCAAGGGGGATTGTAAATCTGAAATTTCTCAGACTTGTGAATGTGAAAAATGTCCACATTGAGGAATCAATCCTCCCTGGGAACCAATGCCCTACTGGGAAACACTCTCCATTTCGATGTGAGAGCTCACAGGATCAGAAATGGGAGGACCTCTACACCACGCGTACTTCAGACGGCTGGCTTTGGGAGAAAAATCCTCGCTATGGGAGGACCTCTACGCCACGCGTCCTTACGACTATTATAGGGCAGAAAACTCCTTGCTAAGCAATGAAAGCATCTTCCGGTGTGGAGTGTAAATGTACACATTTCGGCCAAAAAGGGACTGTCGCGAATTTGGCTTTCTCGCGATGCGCCCAGCGAAACATTGGTTTGGCTTTCTTTTCTGGCCGATTTCCTCCCTCACTGTTCTAATTCCTCTTAGAAAGTTGAAGATCGTGTCTATCCCTAGTAAGAAGTGCATTGAGGATTACAAATTGATCATGTGAACTAACCAGTGGGGAGACTGGTCTCCCAATGATCCTCAAGGGGGATAGTAAATCTGAAATTTCTCAGACTTGTGAATGTGAAAAATGTCCACATTGAGGAATCAATCCTCCCTGGGAACCAATGCCCTACTGGGAAACACTCTCCATTTCGATGTGAGAGCTCGCAGGATCAGAAATGGGAGGACCTCTACTCCACGCGTACTTAAGACTATTATAGGGGAGAAAACTCCTTGCTAAGCACTGAAAGAGTCTTCATATTTTGAATGTAAATGTACAGATTTATGCAAAAAAAGGACTGTCGCTAATTTGGCTTTCTCGCAATGCGCCCAGCAAAACATTGGTTTGGCATTCTTTTCTGGCCTATTTCCTCCCTCACGGTTCTCATTCCTCTTCGAAAGTTGAAGAGCGTGTAACTCTCGAGTTAGAAGTGCATTGAGGATTACAAATTGATCATGTGAACTGACCAGTGGGGAGACTGGACTCCCAATGATCCTCAAGGGGGATTGTAAATCTGAAATTTCTCAGACTTGTGAATGTGAAAAATGTCCACATTGAGGAATCAATCCTCCCTGGGAACCAATGCCCTACTGGGAAACACTCCCCATTTTGATGTGAGAACGCACCAGGATCAGAAATGGGAGGACCTCTACTCCACGCGTACTTCAGACGGCTGGCTTTCGGGGAGAAAAATCCTCGCTACGGGAGGACCGCTACGCCACGCGTCCTTACGACGATCATAGGGGAGAAAACTCCTTGCTAAGCAATGAAAGCGTCTTCCGGTGTGAAGTGTAAATGTACACATTTCGGCCAAAAAGGGACTGTCGCGAATTTGGCTTTCTCGCGATGCGCCCAGAGAAACATTGGTTTGGCTTTCTTTTCTGGCCTATTTCCTCCCTCACGGTTCTCATTCCTCTTCGAAAGTTGAAGAGCGTGTCTCTCTCGAGTTAGAAGGGCATTGAGGATTACAAATTGATCATGTGAAATGACCAGTGGGGAGACTGGTCTCCCAATGATCCTCAAGGGGGATTGTAAATCTGAAATTTCTCAGACTTGTGAATGTGAAAAATGTCCACATTGAGGAATCAATCCTCCCTGGGAACCAATGCCCTACTGGGAAACACTCCCCATTTCGATTTGAGAACGCGCCAGGATCAGAAATGGGAGGACCTCTACTCCACGCGTACTTAAGACTATTATAGGGGAGAAAACTCCTTGCTAAGCATTGAAAGAGTCTTCATATTTTGAATGTAAATGTACACATTTATGCAAAAAAAGGACTGTCGCTAATTTGGCTTTCTCGCAATGCGCCCAGCAAAACATTGGTTTGGCATTCTTTTCTGGCTTATTTCCTCCCTCACGGTTCTCATTCCTCTTCAAAAGTTTAAGAGCGTGTCTCTCTCGAGTTAGAAGGGCATTGAGGATTACAAATTGATCATGTGAACTGACCAGTGGGGAGACTGGACTCCCAATGATCCTCAAGGGGGATTGTAAATCTGAAATTTCTCAGACTTGTGAATGTGAAAAATGTCCACATTGAGGAATCAATCCTCCCTGGGAACCAATGCCCTACTGGGAAACACTCTCCATTTCGATGTGAGAGCTCACAGGATCAGAAATGGGAGGACCTCTACACCACGCGTAATTCAGACGGCTGGCTTTGGGAGAAAAATCCTCGCTATGGGAAGACCGCTACGCCACGCGTCCTTACGACTATTAGAGGGGAGAAAACTCCTTGCTAAGCAATGAAAGCGTCTTCCGGTTTGGAGTGTAAATGTACACATTTAGGCCAAAAAGGGACTGTCGCTAATTTGGTTTTCTCGCGATGCGCCCAGCAAAACATTGGTTTGGCTTTCTTTTCTGGCCGATTTCCTCCCTCATGGTTCTCATTCCTCTTCGAAAGTGGAAGAGCGTGTCTCCCTCGAGTTAGCAGGGCATTGAGGATTACAAATTGATCATGTGAAATGACCAGTGGGGAGACTGGTCTCCCAATGATCCTCAAGGGGAATTGAAAATCTGAAATTTCTCAGACTTGTGAATGTGAAAAATGTCCACATCGAGGAATCAATCCTCCCTGGGAACCAATGCCCTACTGGGAAACACTCCCCATTTCCATGTGAGAACGCGCCAGGATCAGAAATGGGAGGACCTCTACTCCACGCGTACTTCAGACGGCTGGCTTTCGGGGAGAAAAATCCTCGCTACGGGAGGACCACTACGCCACGCGTCCTTACGACGATCATAGGGGAGAAAACTCCTTGCTACGCAATGAAAGCGTCTTCCGGTGTGGAGTGGAAATGTACACATTTCGGCCAAAAAGGGACTGTCGCGAATTTGACTTTCTCGCGATGCACCCAGCAAAACATTGGTTTGGCTTTCTTTTCTGGCCTATTTCCTCCCTCACGGTTCTCATTCCTCTTCGAAAGTGGAAGAGCGTGTCTCTCTCGAGTTAGAAGGGCATTGAGGATTACAAATTGATCATGTGAAATGACCAGTGGGGAGACTGGTCTCCCAATGATCCTCAAGGGGAATTGAAAATCTGAAATTTCTCAGACTTGTGAATGTGAAAAATGTCCACATCGAGGAATCAATCCTCCCTGGGAACCAATGCCCTACTGGGAAACACTCCCCATTTCCATGTGAGAATGCGCCAGGATCAGAAATGGGAGGACCTCTACTCCACGCGTACTTCAGACGGCTGGCTTTCGGGTAGAAAAATCCTCGCTACGGGCGGACCGCTACGCCACGCGTCCTTACGACGATCATAGGGGAGAAAACTCCTTGCTAAGCAATGAAAGCGTCTTCCGGTGTGGAGTGTAAATGTACACATTTAGGCCAAAAAGGGACTGTCGCGAATTTGGCTTTCTCGCGATGCGCCCAGCAAAACATTGGTTTGGCTTTCTTTTCTGGCCGATTTCATCCCTCACGGTTCTCATTCCTCTTCGAAAGTTGAAGAGCGTGTCTCTCTCGAGCTAGAAGGGCATTGAGGATTACAAATTGATCATGTGAAATGACCAGTGGGGAGACTGGTCTCCCAATGATCCTCAAGGGGGATTGTAAATCTGAAATTTCTCAGACTTGTGAATGTGAAAAATGTCCACATTGAGGAATAATCCTCCCTGGGAACCAATGCCCTACTGGGAAACACTCTCCATTTCGATGTGAGAGCTCGCAGGATCAGAAATGGGAGGACTTCTACACCACGCGTACTTCAGACGGCTGGCTTTAGGGGAGAAAAATCCTGGCTATGGGAGGACAGCTACGCCACGCGTGCTTACGACTATTAGAGGGGAGAAAACTCCTTGCTAAGCAATGAAAGCGTCTTCCAGTTTGGAGTGTAAATGTACACATTTAGGCCAAAAAGGGACTGTCGCTAATTTGGCTTTCTCGCGATGCGCCCAGCAAAACATTGGTTTGGTTTTCTTTTCTGGCCGATTTCCTCCCTCACGGTTCTCATTCCTCTTCGAAAGTTGAAGAGCGTGTCTCTCTCGAGTTAGAAGTGCATTGAGGATTACAAATTGATCATGTGAAATGACCAGTGGGGAGACTGGTCTCCCAATGATCCTCAAGGGGGATTGTAAATCTGCAATTTCTCAGACTTGTGAATGTGAAAAATGTCCACATTGAGGAATCAATCCTCCCTGGGAACCAATGCCCTACTGGGAAACATTCCCCATTTCGATGTGAGAACTCGCCAGGATCAGAAATGGGAGGACCTCTACTCCACGCGTACTTAAGACTATTATAGGGGAGAAAACTCCTTGTTAAGCATTGAAAGAGTCTTCATATTTTGAATGTAAATGAACACATTTATGCCAAAAAGGGACTGTCGCTAATTTGGCTTTCTCGCAATGCGCCTAGCAAAACATTGGTTTGGCTTTCTTTTCTTGCCTATTTCCTCCCTCACTGTTCTAATTCCTCTTAGAAAGTTGAAGATCGTGTCTATCCCTAGTTAGAAGTGCATTGATGATTACAAATTGATCATGTGAACTGACCAGTGGGGTGACTGGTCTCCCAATGATCCTCAAGGGGGATAGTAAATCTGAAATTTCTCAGACTTGTGAATGTGAAAAATGTCCACATTGAGGAATCAATCCTCCCTGGGAACCAATGCCCTACTGGGAAACACTCTCCATTTCGATGTGAGAGCTCGCAGGATCAGAAATGGGAGGACCCCTACTCCACGCGTACTTAAGACTATTATAGGGGAGAAAACTCCTTGCTAAGCATTGAAAGAGTCTTCATATTTTGAATGTAAATGTACACATTTATGCAAAAAAAGGACTGTCGCTAATTTGGCTTTCTCGCAATGCGCCCAGCAAAACATTGGTTTGGCATTCTTTTCTGGCCTATTTCCTCCCTCACGGTTCTCATTCCTCTTCGAAAGTTGAAGAGCGTTTCTCTCTCGAGTTAGAAGTGCATTGAGGATTACAAATTGATCATGTGAACTGACCAGTGGGGAGACTGGACTCCCAATGATCCTCAAGGGGGATTGTAAATCTGAAATTTCTCAGACTTGTGAATGTGAAAAATGTCCACATTGAGGAATCAATCCTCCCTGGGAACCAATGCCCTACTGGGAAACACTCTCCATTTCGATGTGAGAGCTCACAGGATCAGAAATGGGAGGACCTCTACACCACGCGTAATTCAGACGGCTGGCTTTGGGAGAAAAATCCTCGCTATGGGAGGACCGCTACGCCACGCGTCCTTACGACTATTATAGAGGAGAAAACTCCTTGCTATGCAATGAAAGCGTCTTCCGGTTTGGAGTGTAAATGTACACATTTAGGCCAAAAAGGGACTGTCGCTAATTTGGTTTTCTCGCGATGCGCCCAGCAAAACATTGGTTTGGCTTTCTTTTCTGGCCTATTTCCTCCCTCACGGTTCTCATTCCTCTTCGAAAGTGGAAGAGCGTGTCTCTCTCGAGTTAGAAGGGCATTGAGGATTACAAATTGATCATGTGAAATGACCAGTGGGGAGACTGGTCTCCCAATGATCCTCAAGGGGGATTGTAAATCTGAAATTTCTCAGACTTGTGAATGTGAAAAATGTCCACATTGAGGAATCAATCCTCCCTGGGAACCAATGCCCTACTGGGAAACACTCTCCATTTCGATGTGAGAGCTCACAGGATCAGAAATGGGAGGACCTCTACACCACGCGTACTTCAGACGGCTGGCTTTGGGAGAAAAATCCTCGCTATGGGAGGACCGCTACGCCACGCGTCCTTACGACTATTATAGGGCAGAAAACTCCTTGCTAAGCAATGAAAGCGTCTTCCAGTGTGGAGTGTAAATGTACACATTTCGGCCAAAAAGGGACTGTCGCGAATTTGGCTTTCTCGCGATGCGCCCAGCGAAACATTGGTTTGGCTTTCTTTTCTGGCCGATTTCCTCCCTCACGGTTCTCATTCCTCTTCGAAAGTTGAAGAGCGTGTCTCTCTCGAGTTAGAAGGGCATTGAGGATTACAAATTGATCATGTGAAATGACCAGTGGGGAGACTGGTCTCCCAATGATCCTCAAGGGGGATTGTAAATCTGAAATTGCTCAGACTTGTGAATGTGAAAAATGTCCACATCGAGGAATCAATCCTCCCTGGGAACCAATGCTCTACTGGGAAACACTCCCCATTTCGATGTGAGAACGCGCCAGGATCAGAAATGGGAGGACCTCTACTCCACGCGTACTTCAGACGGCTGGCTTTCGGGGAGAAAAATCCTCGCTACGGGAGGACCGCTACGCCACGCGTCCTCACGACGATCATAGGGGAGAAAACTCCTTGCTACGCAATGAAAGCGTCTCCCGGTGTGGAGTGGAAATGTACACATTTCGGCCAAAAAGGGACTGTCGCGAATTTGGCTTTCTTGCGATGCGCCCAGCAAAACATTGGTTTGGCTTTCTTTTCTGGCCGCTTTGCTCCCTCACGGTTCTCATTCCTCTTCGAAAGTGGAAGAGCGTGTCTCTCTCGAGTTAGAAGGGCATTGAGGATTACAAATTGATCATGTGAAATGACCAGTGGGGAGACTGGTCTCCCAATGATCCTCAAGGGGGATTGTAAATCTGAAATTGCTCAGACTTGTGAATGTGAAAAATGTCCACATCGAGGAATCAATCCTCCCTGGGAACCAATGCCCTACTGGGAAACACTCCCCATTTCGATGTGAGAACGCGCCCGGATCAGAAATGGGAGGACCTCTACTCCACGCGTACTTCAGACGGCTGGCTTTCGGGGAGAAAAATCCTCGCTATGGGAAGACCGCTACGCCACGCGTCCTTACGACGATCATAGGGGAGAAAACTCCTTGCTACGCAATGAAAGCGTCTTCCGGTGTGGAGTGTAAATGTACACATTTAGGCCAAAAAGGGACTGTCGCGAATTTGGCTTTCTCGCGATGCGCCCAGCAAAACATTGGTTTGGCTTTCTTTTCTGGCCGATTTCTTCCCTCACGGTTCTCATTCCTCTTCGAAAGTTGAAGAGCGTGTCTCTCTCGAGTTAGAAGGGGATTGAGGATTACAAATTGATCATGTGAAATGACCAGTGGGGAGACTGGTCTCCCAATGATCCTCAAGGGGGATTGTAAATCTGAAATTTCTCAGACTTGTGAATGTGAAAAATGTCCACATCGAGGAATCAATCCTCACTGGGAACCAATGCCCTACTGGGAAACACTCCCCATTTCGATGTGAGAACGCGCCCGGATCAGAAATGGGAGGACCTCTACTCCACGCGTACTTCAGACGGCTGGCTTTCGGGGAGAAAAATCCTCGCTACGGGAGGACCGCTACGCCATGCGTCCTTACGACGATCATAGGGGAGAAAACTCCTTGCTAAGCAATGAAAGCGTCTTCCGGTGTGGAGTGGAAAAGTACACATTTAGGCCAAAAAGGGACTGTCGCGAATTTGGCTTTCTCGCGATGCGCCCAGCAAAACATTGATTTGGCTTTCTTTTCTGGCCGATTTCCTCCCTCACGGTTCTCATTCCTCTTCGAAAGTGGAAGAGCGTGTCTCTCTCGAGTTAGAAGGGCATTGAGGATTACAAATTGATCATGTGAAATGACCAGTGGGGAGACTGGTCTCCCAATGATCCTCAAGGGGGATTGTAAATCTGAAATTTCTCAGACTTGTGAATGTGAAAAATGTCCACATCGAGGAATCAATCCTCCCTGGGAACCAATGCCCTACTGGGAAACACTCTCCATTTCGATGTGAGAGCTCGCAGGATCAGAAATGGGAGGACTTCTACACCACGCGTACTTTAGACGGCTGGCTTTAGGGGAGAAAAATCCTGGCTATGGGAGGACAGCTACGCCACGCGTGCTTACGACTATTAGAGGGGAGAAAACTCCTTGCTAAGCAATGAAAGCGTCTTCCAGTTTGGAGTGTAAATGTACACATTTAGGCCAAAAAGGGACTGTCGCTAATTTGGCTTTCTCGCGATGCGCCCAGCAAAACATTGGTTTGGTTTTCTTTTCTGGCCGATTTCCTCCCTCACGGTTCTCATTCCTCTTCGAAAGTTGAAGAGCGTGTCTCTCTCGAGTTAGAAGTGCATTGAGGATTACAAATTGATCATGTGAAATGACCAGTGGGGAGACTGGTCTCCCAATGATCCTCAAGGGGGATTGTAAATCTGCAATTTCTCAGACTTGTGAATGTGAAAAATGTCCACATTGAGGAATCAATCCTCCCTGGGAACCAATGCCCTACTGGGAAACATTCCCCATTTCGATGTGAGAACTCGCCAGGATCAGAAATGGGAGGACCTCTACTCCACGCGTACTTAAGACTATTATAGGGGAGAAAACTCCTTGCTAAGCATTGAAAGAGTCTTCATATTTTGAATGTAAATGTACACATTTATGCCAAAAAGGGACTGTCGCTAATTTGACTTTCTCGCAATGCGCCTAGCAAAACATTGGTTTGGCTTTCTTTTCTTGCCTATTTCCTCCCTCACTGTTCTAATTCCTCTTAGAAAGTTGAAGATCGTGTCTATCCCTAGTTAGAAGTGCATTGATGATTACAAATTGATCATGTGAACTGACCAGTGGGGAGACTGGTCTCCCAATGATCCTCAAGGGGGATAGTAAATCTGAAATTTCTCAGACTTGTGAATGTGAAAAATGTCCACATTGAGGAATCAATCCTCCCTGGGAACCAATGCCCTACTGGGAAACACTCTCCATTTCGATGTGAGAGCTCGCAGGATCAGAAATGGGAGGACCCCTACTCCACGCGTACTTAAGACTATTATAGGGGAGAAAACTCCTTGCTAAGCATTGAAAGAGTCTTCATATTTTGAATGTAAATGTACACATTTATGCAAAAAAAGGACTGTCGCTAATTTGGCTTTCTCGCAATGCGCCCAGCAAAACATTGGTTTGGCATTCTTTTCTGGCCTATTTCCTCCCTCACGGTTCTCATTCCTCTTCGAAAGTTGAAGAGCGTTTCTCTCTCGAGTTAGAAGTGCATTGAGGATTACAAATTGATCATGTGAACTGACCAGTGGGGAGACTGGACTCCCAATGATCCTCAAGGGGGATTGTAAATCTGAAATTTCTCAGACTTGTGAATGTGAAAAATGTCCACATTGAGGAATCAATCCTCCCTGGGAACCAATGCCCTACTGGGAAACACTCTCCATTTCGATGTGAGAGCTCACAGGATCAGAAATGGGAGGACCTCTACACCACGCGTAATTCAGACGGCTGGCTTTGGGAGAAAAATCCTCGCTATGGGAGGACCGCTACGCCACGCGTCCTTACGACTATTATAGGGGAGAAAACTCCTTGCTATGCAATGAAAGCGTCTTCCGGTTTGGAGTGTAAATGTACACATTTCGGCCAAAAAGGGACTGTCGCTAATTTGGTTTTCTCGCGATGCGCCCAGCAAAACATTGGTTTGGCTTTCTTTTCTGGCCTATTTCCTCCCTCACGGTTCTCATTCCTCTTCGAAAGTGGAAGAGAGTGTCTCTCTCGAGTTAGAAGGGCATTGAGGATTACAAATTGATCATGTGAAATGACCAGTGGGGAGACTGGTCTCCCAATGATCCTCAAGGGGGATTGTAAATCTGAAATTTCTCAGACTTGTGAATGTGAAAAATGTCCACATTGAGGAATCAATCCTCCCTGGGAACCAATGCCCTACTGGGAAACACTCTCCATTTCGATGTGAGAGCTCACAGGATCAGAAATGGGAGGACCTCTACACCACGCGTACTTCAGACGGCTGGCTTTGGGAGAAAAATCCTCGCTATGGGAGGACCGCTACGCCACGCGTCCTTACGACTATTATAGGGCAGAAAACTCCTTGCTAAGCAATGAAAGCGTCTTCCGGTGTGGAGTGTAAATGTACACATTTCGGCCAAAAAGGGACTGTCGCGAATTTGGCTTTCTCGCGATGCTCCCATCGAAACATTGGTTTGGCTTTCTTTTCTGGCCGATTTCCTCCCTCACGGTTCTCATTCCTCTTCGAAAGTTGAAGAGCGTGTCTCTCTCGAGTTAGAAGGGCATTGAGGATTAGAAATTGATCATGTGAAATGACCAGTGGGGAGACTGGTCTCCCAATGATCCTCAAGGGGGATTGTAAATCTGAAATTGCTCAGACTTGTGAATGTGAAAAATGTCCACATCGAGGAATCAATCCTCCCTGGGAACCAATGCTCTACTGGGAAACACTCCCCATTTCGATGTGAGAACGCGCCAGGATCAGAAATGGGAGGACCTCTACTCCACGCGTACTTCAGACGGCTGGCTTTCGGGGAGAAAAATCCTCGCTACGGGAGGACCGCTACGCCACGCGTCCTCACGACGATCATAGGGGAGAAAACTACTTGCTACGCAATGAAAGCGTCTTCCGGTGTGGAGTGGAAATGTACACATTTCGGCCAAAAAGGGACTGTCGCGAATTTGGCTTTCTCGCGATGCGCCCAGCAAAACATTGGTTTGGCTTTCTTTTCTGGCCGATTTCTTCCCTCACGGTTCTCATTCCTCTTCGAAAGTTGAAGAGCGTGTCTCTCTCGAGTTAGAAGGGCATTGAGGATTACAAATTGATCATGTGAAATGACCAGTGGGGAGACTGGTCTCCCAATGATCCTCAAGGGGGATTGTAAATCTGAAATTTCTCAGACTTGTGAATGTGAAAAATGTCCACATCGAGGAATCAATCCTCACTGGGAACCAATGCCCTACTGGGAAACACTCCCCATTTCGATGTGAGAACGCGCCCGGATCAGAAATGTGAGGACCTCTACTCCACGCGTACTTCAGACGGCTGGCTTTCGGGGAGAAAAATCCTCGCTACGGGAGGACCGCTACGCCATGCGTCCTTACGACGATCATAGGGGAGAAAACTCCTTACTAATTAATGAAAGCATCTTCCGGTGTGGAGTGTAAATGTACACATATAGGCCAAAAAGGGACTGTCGCGAATTTGGCTTTCTCGCGATGCGCCCAGCAAAACATTGGTTTGGCTTTCTTTTCTTGCCGATTTCCTCCCTCACGGTTCTCATTCCTCTTCGAAAGTGGAAGAGCGTGTCTCTCTCGAGCTAGAAGGGCATTGAGGATTACAAATTGATCATGTGAAATGACCAGTGGGGAGACTGGTCTCCCAATGATCCTCAAGGGGGATTGTAAATCTGAAATTTCTCAGACTTGTGAATGTGAAAAATGTCCACATTGAGGAATAATCCTCCCTGGGAACCAATGCCCTACTGGGAAACACTCTCCATTTCGATGTGAGAGCTCGCAGGATCAGAAATGGGAGGACTTCTACACCACGCGTACTTCAGACGGCTGGCTTTAGGGGAGAAAAATCCTGGCTATGGGAGGACAGCTACGCCACGCGTGCTTACGACTATTAGAGGGGAGAAAACTCCTTGCTAAGCAATGAAAGCGTCTTCCAGTTTGGAGTGTAAATGTACACATTTAGGCCAAAAAGTGACTGTCGCTAATTTGGCTTTCTCGCGATGCGCCCAGCAAAACATTGGTTTGGTTTTCTTTTCTGGCCGATTTCCTCCCTCACGGTTCTCATTCCTCTTCGAAAGTTGAAGAGCGTGTCTCTCTCGAGTTAGAAGTGCATTGAGGATTACAAATTGATCATGTGAAATGACCAGTGGGGAGACTGGTCTCCCAATGATCCTCAAGGGGGATTGTAAATCTGCAATTTCTCAGACTTGTGAATGTGAAAAATGTCCACATTGAGGAATCAATCCTCCCTGGGAACCAATGCCCTACTGGGAAACATTCCCCATTTCGATGTGAGAACTCGCCAGGATCAGAAATGGGAGGACCTCTACTCCACGCGTACTTAAGACTATTATAGGGGAGAAAACTCCTTGCTAAGCATTGAAAGAGTCTTCATATTTTGAATGTAAATGAACACATTTATGCCAAAAAGGGACTGTCGCTAATTTGACTTTCTCGCAATGCGCCTAGCAAAACATTGGTTTGGCTTTCTTTTCTTGCCTATTTCCTCCCTCACTGTTCTAATTCCTCTTAGAAAGTTGAAGATCGTGTCTATCCCTAGTTAGAAGTGCATTGATGATTACAAATTGATCATGTGAACTGACCAGTGGGGAGACTGGTCTCCCAATGATCCTCAAGGGGGATAGTAAATCTGAAATTTCTCAGACTTGTGAATGTGAAAAATGTCCACATTGAGGAATCAATCCTCCCTGGGAACCAATGCCCTACTGGGAAACACTCTCCATTTCGATGTGAGAGCTCGCAGGATCAGAAATGGGAGGACCCCTACTCCACGCGTACTTAAGACTATTATAGGGGAGAAAACTCCTTGCTAAGCATTGAAAGAGTCTTCATATTTTGAATGTAAATGTACACATTTATGCAAAAAAAGGACTGTCGCTAATTTGGCTTTCTCGCAATGCGCCCAGCAAAACATTGGTTTGGCTTTCTTTTCTGGCCGATTTCTTCCCTCACGGTTCTCATTCCTCTTCGAAAGTGGAAGAGCGTGTCTCTCTCGAGCTAGAAGGGCATTGAGGATTACAAATTGATCATGTGAAATGACCAGTGGGGAGACTGGTCTCCCAATGATCCTCAAGGGGGATTGTAAATCTGAAATTTCTCAGACTTGTGAATGTGAAAAATGTCCACATTGAGGAATAATCCTCCCTGGGAACCAATGCCCTACTGGGAAACACTCTTCATTTCGATGTGAGAGCTCACAGGATCAGAAATGGGAGGACCTCTACACCACGCGTAATTCAGACGGCTGGCTTTGGGAGAAAAATCCTCGCTATGGGAGGACCGCTACGCCACGCGTCCTTACGACTATTATAGGGGAGAAAACTCCTTGCTATGCAATGAAAGCGTCTTCCGGTTTGGAGTGTAAATGTACACATTTAGGCCAAAAAGGGACTGTCGCTAATTTGGTTTTCTCGCGATGCGCCCAGCAAAACATTGGTTTGGCTTTCTTTTCTGGCCTATTTCCTCCCTCACGGTTCTCATTCCTCTTCGAAAGTGGAAGAGCGTGTCTCTCTCGAGTTAGAAGGGCATTGAGGATTACAAATTGATCATGTGAAATGACCAGTGGGGAGACTGGTCTCCCAATGATCCTCAAGGGGGATTGTAAATCTGAAATTGCTCAGACTTGTGAATGTGAAAAATGTCCACATTGAGGAATCAATCCTCCCTGGGAACCAATGCCCTACTGGGAAACACTCTCCATTTCGATGTGAGAGCTCACAGGATCAGAAATGGGAGGACCTCTACACCACGCGTACTTCAGACGGCTGGCTTTGGGAGAAAAATCCTCGCTATGGGAGGACCGCTACGCCACGCGTCCTTACGACTATTATAGGGCAGAAAACTCCTTGCTAAGCAATGAAAGCGTCTTCCGGTGTGGAGTGTAAATGTACACATTTCGGCCAAAAAGGGACTGTCGCGAATTTGGCTTTCTCGCGATGCGCCCAGCGAAACATTGGTTTGGCTTTCTTTTCTGGCCGATTTCCTCCCTCACGGTTCTCATTCCTCTTCGAAAGTTGAAGAGCGTGTCTCTCTCGAGTTAGAAGGGCATTGAGGATTAGAAATTGATCATGTGAAATGACCAGTGGGGAGACTGGTCTCCCAATGATCCTCAAGGGGGATTGTAAATCTGAAATTGCTCAGACTTGTGAATGTGAAAAATGTCCACATCGAGGAATCAATCCTCCCTGGGAACCAATGCTCTACTGGGAAACACTCCCCATTTCGATGTGAGAACGCGCCAGGATCAGAAATGGGAGGACCTCTACTCCACGCGTACTTCAGACGGCTGGCTTTCGGGGAGAAAAATCCTCGCTACGGGAGGACCGCTACGCCACGCGTCCTCACGACGATCATAGGGGAGAAAACTCCTTGCTACGCAATGAAAGCGTCTCCCGGTGTGGAGTGGAAATGTACACATTTCGGCCAAAAAGGGACTGTCGCGAATTTGGCTTTCTCGCGATGCGCCCAGCAAAACATTGGTTTGGCTTTCTTTTCTGGCCGCTTTGCTCCCTCACGGTTCTCATTCCTCTTCGAAAGTGGAAGAGCGTGTCTCTCTCGAGTTAGAAGGGCATTGAGGATTACAAATTGATCATGTGAAATGACCAGTGGGGAGACTGGTCTCCCAATGATCCTCAAGGGGGATTGTAAATCTGAAATTGCTCAGACTTGTGAATGTGAAAAATGTCCACATCGAGGAATCAATCCTCCCTGGGAACCAATGCCCTACTGGGAAACACTCCCCATTTCGATGTGAGAACGCGCCAGGTTCAGAAATGGGAGGACCTCTACTCCACGCGTACTTCAGACGGCTGGCTTTCGGGGAGAAAAATCCTCGCTACGGGAGGACCGTTACGCCACGCGTCCTCACGACGATCATAGGGGAGAAAACTCCTTGCTACGCAATGAAAGCGTCTTCCGGTGTGGAGTGGAAATGTACACATTTCGGCCAAAAAGGGACTGTCGCGAATTTGGCTTTCTTGCGATGCGCCCAGCAAAACATTGGTTTGGCTTTCTTTTCTGGCCGCTTTGCTCCCTCACGGTTCTCATTCCTCTTCGAAAGTGGAAGAGCGTGTCTCTCTCGAGTTAGAAGGGCATTGAGGATTACAAATTGATCATGTGAAATGACCAGTGGGGATACTGGTCTCCCAATGATCCTCAAGGGGGATTGTAAATATGAAATTGCTCAGACTTGTGAATGTGAAAAATGTCCACATCGAGGAATCAATCCTCCCTGGGAACCAATGCCCTACTGGGAAACACTCCCCATTTCGATGTGAGAACGCGCCAGGATCAGAAATGGGAGGACCTCTACTCCACGCGTACTTCAGACGGCTGGCTTTCGGGGAGAAAAATCCTCGCTACGGGAGGACCGCTACGCCACGCGTCCTCACGACGATCATAGGGGAGAAAACTCCTTGCTACGCAATGAAAGCGTCTTCCGGTGTGGAGTGGAAATGTACACATTTCGGCCAAAAAGGGACTGTCGCGAATTTCTCTTTCTCGCGATGCGCCCAGCAAAACATTGGTTTGGCTTTCTTTTCTGGCCGCTTTGCTCCCTCACGGTTCTCATTCCTCTTCGAAAGTGGAAGAGCGTGTCTCTCTCGAGTTAGAAGGGCATTGAGGATTACAAATTGATCATGTGAAATGACCAGTGGGGAGACTGGTCTCCCAATGATCCTCAAGGGGGATTGTAAATCTGAAATTGCTCAGACTTGTGAATGTGAAAAATGTCCACATCGAGGAATCAATCCTCCCTGGGAACCAATGCCCTACTGGGAAACACTCCCCATTTCGATGTGAGAACGCGCCAGGATCAGAAATGGGAGGACCTCTACTCCACGCGTACTTCAGACGGCTGGCTTTCAGGGAGAAAAATCCTCGCTACGGGAGGACCGCTACGCCACGCGTGCTCACGACGATCATAGGGGAGAAAACTCCTTGCTACGCAATGAAACCGTCTCCCGGTGTGGAGTGGAAATGTACACATTTCGTCCAAAAAGGGACTGTCGCGAATTTGGCTTTCTCGCGATGCGCCCAGCAAAACATTGGTTTGGCTTTCTTTTCTGGCCGCTTTGCTCCCTCACGGTTCTCATTCCTCTTCGAAAGTGGAAGAGCGTGTCTCTCTCGAGTTAGAAGGGCATTGAGGATTACAAATTGATCATGTGAAATGACCAGTGGGGAGACTGGTCTCCCAATGATCCTCAAGGGGGATTGTAAATCTGAAATTGCTCAGACTTGTGAATGTGAAAAATGTCCACATCGAGGAATCAATCCTCCCTGGGAACCAATGCCCTACTGGGAAACACTCCCCATTTCGATGTGAGAATGCGCCAGGATCAGAAATGGGAGGACCTCTACTCCACGCGTACTTCAGACGGCTGGCTTTCGGGGAGAAAAATCCTCGCTACGGGAGGACCGCTACGCCACGCGTCCTCACGACGATCATAGGGGAGAAAACTCCTTGCTACGCAATGAAACTGTCTCCCGGTGTGGAGTGGAAATGTACACATTTCGTCCAAAAAGGGACTGTCGCGAATTTGGCTTTCTCGCGATGCGCCCAGCAAAACATTGGTTTGGCTTTCTTTTCTGGCCGCTTTGCTCCCTCACGGTTCTCATTCCTCTTCGAAAGTGGAAGAGCGTGTCTCTCTCGAGTTAGAAGGGCATTGAGGATTACAAATTGATCATGTGAAATGACCAGTGGGGAGACTGGTCTCCCAATGATCCTCAAGGGGGATTGTAAATCTGAAATTGCTCAGACTTGTGAATGTGAAAAATGTCCACATCGAGGAATCAATCCTCCCTGGGAACCAATGCCCTACTGGGAAACACTCCCCATTTCGATGTGAGAACGCGCCAGGATCAGAAATGGGAGGACCTCTACTCCACGCGTACTTCAGACGGCTGGCTTTCGGGGAGAAAAATCCTCGCTACGGGAGGACCGCTACGCCACGCGTCCTCACGACGATCATAGGGGAGAAAACTCCTTGCTACGCAATGAAAGCGTCTCCCGGTGTGGAGTGGAAATGTACACATTTCGGCCAAAAAGGGACTGTCGCGAATTTGGCTTTCTCGCGATGCGCCCAGCAAAACATTGGTTTGGCTTTCTTTTCTGGCCTATTTCCTCCCTCACGGTTCTCATTCCTCTTCGAAAGTGGAAGAGCGTGTCTCTCTCGAGTTAGAAGGGCATTGAGGATTACAAATTGATCATGTGAAATGACCAGTGGGGAGACTGGTCTCCCAATGATCCTCAAGGGGAATTGAAAATCTGAAATTTCTCAGACTTGTGAATGTGAAAAATGTCCACATCGAGGAATCAATCCTCCCTGGGAACCAATGCCCTACTGGGAAACACTCCCCATTTCCATGTGAGAATGCGCCAGGATCAGAAATGGGAGGACCTCTACTCCACGCGTACTTCAGACGGCTGGCTTTCGGGGAGAAAAAACCTCGCTACGGGCGGACCGCTACGCCACGCGTCCTTACGACGATCATAGGGGAGAAAACTCCTTGCTAAGCAATGAAAGCGTCTTCCGGTGTGGAGTGTAAATGTACACATTTAGGCCAAAAAGGGACTGTCGCGAATTTGGCTTTCTCGCGATGCGCCCAGCAAAACATTGGTTTGGCTTTCTTTTCTGGCCGATTTCATCCCTCACGGTTCTCATTCCTCTTCGAAAGTTGAAGAGCGTGTCTCTCTCGAGCTAGAAGGGCATTGAGGATTACAAATTGATCATGTGAAATGACCAGTGGGGAGACTGGTCTCCCAATGATCCTCAAGGGGGATTGTAAATCTGAAATTTCTCAGACTTGTGAATGTGAAAAATGTCCACATTGAGGAATAATCCTCCCTGGGAACCAATGCCCTACTGGGAAACACTCTCCATTTCGATGTGAGAGCTCGCAGGATCAGAAATGGGAGGACTTCTACACCACGCGTACTTCAGATGGCTGGCTTTAGGGGAGAAAAATCCTGGCTATGGGAGGACAGCTACGCCACGCGTGCTTACGACTATTAGAGGGGAGAAAACTCCTTGCTAAGCAATGAAAGCGTCTTCCAGTTTGGAGTGTAAATGTACACATTTAGGCCAAAAAGGGACTGTCGCTAATTTGGCTTTTTCGCGATGCGCCCAACAAAACATTGGTTTGGTTTTCTTTTCTGGCCGATTTCCTCCCTCACGGTTCTCATTCCTCTTCGAAAGTTGAAGAGCGTGTCTCTCTCGAGTTAGAAGTGCATTGAGGATTACAAATTGATCATGTGAAATGACCAGTGGGGAGACTGGTCTCCCAATGATCCTCAAGGGGGATTGTAAATCTGCAATTTCTCAGACTTGTGAATGTGAAAAATGTCCACATTGAGGAATCAATCCTCCCTGGGAACCAATGCCCTACTGGGAAACATTCCCCATTTCGATGTGAGAACTCGCCAGGATCAGAAATGGGAGGACCTCTACTCCACGCGTACTTAAGACTATTATAGGGGAGAAAACTCCTTGCTAAGCATTGAAAGAGTCTTCATATTTTGAATGTAAATGAACACATTTATGCCAAAAAGGGACTGTCGCTAATTTGGCTTTCTCGCAATGCGCCTAGCAAAACATTGGTTTGGCTTTCTTTTCTTGCCTATTTCCTCCCTCACTGTTCTAATTCCTCTTAGAAAGTTGAAGATCGTGTCTATCCCTAGTTAGAAGTGCATTGATGATTACAAATTGATCATGTGAACTGACCAGTGGGGAGACTGGTCTCCCAATGATCCTCAAGGGGGATAGTAAATCTGAAATTTCTCAGACTTGTGAATGTGAAAAATGTCCACATTGAGGAATCAATCCTCCCTGGGAACCAATGCCCTACTGGGAAACACTCTCCATTTCGATGTGAGAGCTCGCAGGATCAGAAATGGGAGGACCCCTACTCCACGCGTACTTAAGACTATTATAGGGGAGAAAACTCCTTGCTAAGCATTGAAAGAGTCTTCATATTTTGAATGTAAATGTACACATTTATGCAAAAAAAGGACTGTCGCTAATTTGGCTTTCTCGCAATGCGCCCAGCAAAACATTGGTTTGGCATTCTTTTCTGGCCTATTTCCTCCCTCACGGTTCTCATTCCTCTTCGAAAGTTGAAGAGCGTTTCTCTCTCGAGTTAGAAGTGCATTGAGGATTACAAATTGATCATGTGAACTGACCAGTGGGGAGACTGGACTCCCAATGATCCTCAAGGGGGATTGTAAATCTGAAATTGCTCAGACTTGTGAATGTGAAAAATGTCCACATTGAGGAATCAATCCTCCCTGGGAACCAATGCCCTACTGGGAAACACTCTCCATTTCGATGTGAGAGCTCACAGGATCAGAAATGGGAGGACCTCTACTCCACGCGTACTTCAGACGGCTGGCTTTCGGGGAGAAAAATCCTCGCTACGGGAGGACCGCTACGCCACGCGTCCTCACGACGATCATAGGGGAGAAAACTCCTTGCTACGCAATGAAAGCGTCTCCCGGTGTGGAGTGGAAATGTACACATTTCGGCCAAAAAGGGACTGTCGCGAATTTGGCTTTCTCGCGATGCGCCCAGCAAAACATTGGTTTGGCTTTCTTTTCTGGCCGCTTTGCTCCCTCACGGTTCTCATTCCTCTTCGAAAGTGGAAGAGCGTGTCTCTCTCGAGTTAGAAGGGCATTGAGGATTACAAATTGATCATGTGAAATGACCAGTGGGGAGACTGGTCTCCCAATGATCCTCAAGGGGAATTGAAAATCTGAAATTTCTCAGACTTGTGAATGTGAAAAATGTCCACATCGAGGAATCAATCCTCCCTGGGAACCAATGCCCTACTGGGAAACACTCCCCATTTCCATGTGAGAATGCGCCAGGATCAGAAATGGGAGGACCTCTACTCCACGCGTACTTCAGACGGCTGGCTTTCGGGGAGAAAAAACCTCGCTACGGGCGGACCGCTACGCCACGCGTCCTTACGACGATCATAGGGGAGAAAACTCCTTGCTAAGCAATGAAAGCGTCTTCCGGTGTGGAGTGTAAATGTACACATTTAGGCCAAAAAGGGACTGTCGCGAATTTGGCTTTCTCGCGATGCGCCCAGCAAAACATTGGTTTGGCTTTCTTTTCTGGCCGATTTCATCCCTCACGGTTCTCATTCCTCTTCGAAAGTTGAAGAGCGTGTCTCTCTCGAGCTAGAAGGGCATTGAGGATTACAAATTGATCATGTGAAATGACCAGTGGGGAGACTGGTCTCCCAATGATCCTCAAGGGGGATTGTAAATCTGAAATTTCTCAGACTTGTGAATGTGAAAAATGTCCACATTGAGGAATAATCCTCCCTGGGAACCAATGCCCTACTGGGAAACACTCTCCATTTCGATGTGAGAGCTCGCAGGATCAGAAATGGGAGGACTTCTACACCACGCGTACTTCAGATGGCTGGCTTTAGGGGAGAAAAATCCTGGCTATGGGAGGACAGCTACGCCACGCGTGCTTACGACTATTAGAGGGGAGAAAACTCCTTGCTAAGCAATGAAAGCGTCTTCCAGTTTGGAGTGTAAATGTACACATTTAGGCCAAAAAGGGACTGTCGCTAATTTGGCTTTCTCGCGATGCGCCCAGCAAAACATTGGTTTGGTTTTCTTTTCTGGCCGATTTCCTCCCTCACGGTTCTCATTCCTCTTCGAAAGTTGAAGAGCGTGTCTCTCTCGAGTTAGAAGTGCATTGAGGATTACAAATTGATCATGTGAAATGACCAGTGGGGAGACTGGTCTCCCAATGATCCTCAAGGGGGATTGTAAATCTGCAATTTCTCAGACTTGTGAATGTGAAAAATGTCCACATTGAGGAATCAATCCTCCCTGGGAACCAATGCCCTACTGGGAAACATTCCCCATTTCGATGTGAGAACTCGCCAGGATCAGAAATGGGAGGACCTCTACTCCACGCGTACTTAAGACTATTATAGGGGAGAAAACTCCTTGCTAAGCATTGAAAGAGTCTTCATATTTTGAATGTAAATGAACACATTTATGCCAAAAAGGGACTGTCGCTAATTTGGCTTTCTCGCAATGCGCCTAGCAAAACATTGGTTTGGCTTTCTTTTCTTGCCTATTTCCTCCCTCACTGTTCTAATTCCTCTTAGAAAGTTGAAGATCGTGTCTATCCCTAGTTAGAAGTGCATTGATGATTACAAATTGATCATGTGAACTGACCAGTGGGGAGACTGGTCTCCCAATGATCCTCAAGGGGGATAGTAAATCTGAAATTTCTCAGACTTGTGAATGTGAAAAATGTCCACATTGAGGAATCAATCCTCCCTGGGAACCAATGCCCTACTGGGAAACACTCTCCATTTCGATGTGAGAGCTCACAGGATCAGAAATGGGAGGACCCCTACTCCACGCGTACTTAAGACTATTATAGGGGAGAAAACTCCTTGCTAAGCATTGAAAGAGTCTTCATATTTTGAATGTAAATGTACACATTTATGCAAAAAAAGGACTGTCGCTAATTTGGCTTTCTCGCAATGCGCCCAGCAAAACATTGGTTTGGCATTCTTTTCTGGCCTATTTCCTCCCTCACGGTTCTCATTCCTCTTCGAAAGTTGAAGAGCGTTTCTCTCTCGAGTTAGAAGTGCATTGAGGATTACAAATTGATCATGTGAACTGACCAGTGGGGAGACTGGACTCCCAATGATCCTCAAGGGGGATTGTAAATCTGAAATTGCTCAGACTTGTGAATGTGAAAAATGTCCACATTGAGGAATCAATCCTCCCTGGGAACCAATGCCCTACTGGGAAACACTCTCCATTTCGATGTGAGAGCTCACAGGATCAGAAATGGGAGGACCTCTACACCACGCATAATTCAGACGGCTGGCTTTGGGAGAAAAATCCTCGCTATGGGAGGACCGCTACGCCACGCGTCCTTACGACTATTATAGGGGAGAAAACTCCTTGCTATGCAATGAAAGCGTCTTCCGGTTTGGAGTGTAAATGTACACATTTAGGCCAAAAAGGGACTGTCGCTAATTTGGTTTTCTCGCGATGCGCCCAGCAAAACATTGGTTTGGCTTTCTTTTCTGGCCTATTTCCTCCCTCATGGTTCTCATTCCTCTTCGAAAGTGGAAGAGCGTGTCTCTCTCGAGTTAGAAGGGCATTGAGGATTACAAATTGATCATGTGAAATGACCAGTGGGGAGACTGGTCTCCCAATGATCCTCAAGGGGGATTGTAAATCTGAAATTTCTCAGACTTGTGAATGTGAAAAATGTCCACATTGAGGAATCAATCCTCCCTGGGAACCAATGCCCTACTGGGAAACACTCTCCATTTCGATGTGAGAGCTCACAGGATCAGAAATGGGAGGACCTCTACACCACGCGTACTTCAGACGGCTGGCTTTGGGAGAAAAATCCTCGCTATGGGAGGACCGCTACGCCACGCGTCCTTACGACTATTATAGGGCAGAAAACTCCTTGCTAAGCAATGAAAGCGTCTCCCGGTGTGGAGTGTAAATGTACACATTTCGGCCAAAAAGGGACTGTCGCGAATTTCTCTTTCTCGCGATGCGCCCAGCAAAACATTGGTTTGGCTTTCTTTTCTGGCCGCTTTGCTCCCTCACGGTTCTCATTCCTCTTCGAAAGTGGAAGAGCGTGTCTCTCTCGAGTTAGAAGGGCATTGAGGATTACAAATTGATCATGTGAAATGACCAGTGGGGAGACTGGTCTCCCAATGATCCTCAAGGGGGATTGTAAATCTGAAATTGCTCAGACTTGTGAATGTGAAAAATGTCCACATCGAGGAATCAATCCTCCCTGGGAACCAATGCCCTACTGGGAAACACTCCCCATTTCGATGTGAGAACGCGCCAGGATCAGAAATGGGAGGACCTCTACTCCACGCGTACTTCAGACGGCTGGCTTTCAGGGAGAAAAATCCTCGCTACGGGAGGACCGCTACGCCACGCGTGCTCACGACGATCATAGGGGAGAAAACTCCTTGTTACGCAATGAAAGCGTCTCCCGGTGTGGAGTGGAAATGTACACATTTCGTCCAAAAAGGGACTGTCGCGAATTTGGCTTTCTCGCGATGCGCCCAGCAAAACATTGGTTTGGCTTTCTTTTCTGGCCGCTTTGCTCCCTCACGGTTCTCATTCCTCTTCGAAAGTGGAAGAGCGTGTCTCTCTCGAGTTAGAAGGGCATTGAGGATTACAAATTGATCATATGAAATGACCAGTGGGGAGACTGGTCTCCCAATGATCCTCAAGGGGGATTGTAAATCTGAAATTGCTCAGACTTGTGAATGTGAAAAATGTCCACATCGAGGAATCAATCCTCCCTGGGAACCAATGCCCTACTGGGAAACACTCCCCATTTCGATGTGAGAACGCGCCAGGATCAGAAATGGGAGGACCTCTACTCCACGCGTACTTCAGACGGCTGGCTTTCGGGGAGAAAAATCCTCGCTACGGGAGGACCGCTACGCCACGCGTCCTCACGACGATCATAGGGGAGAAAACTCCTTGCTACGCAATGAAACCGTCTCCCGGTGTGGAGTGGAAATGTACACATTTCGGCCAAAAAGGGACTGTCGCGAATTTGGCTTTCTCGCGATGCGCCCAGCAAAACATTGGTTTGGCTTTCTTTTCTGGCCGCTTTGCTCCCTCACGGTTCTCATTCCTCTTCGAAAGTGGAAGAGCGTGTCTCTCTCGAGTTAGAAGGGCATTGAGGATTACAAATTGATCATGTGAAATGACCAGTGGGGAGACTGGTCTCCCAATGATCCTCAAGGGGGATTGTAAATCTGAAATTGCTCAGACTTGTGAATGTGAAAAATGTCCACATCGAGGAATCAATCCTCCCTGGGAACCAATGCCCTACTGGGAAACACTCCCCATTTCGATGTGAGAACGCGCCAGGATCAGAAATGGGAGGACCTCTACTCCACGCGTACTTCAGACGGCTGGCTTTCGGGGAGAAAAATCCTCGCTACGGGAGGACCGCTACGCCACGCGTGCTCACGACGATCATAGGGGAGAAAACTCCTTGCTACGCAATGAAAGCGTCTTCCGGTGTGGAGTGGAAATGTACACATTTCGGCCAAAAAGGGACTGTCGCGAATTTGGCTTTCTCGCGATGCGCCCAGCAAAACATTGGTTTGGCTTTCTTTTCTGGCCGCTTTGCTCCCTCACGGTTCTCATTCCTCTTCGAAAGTGGAAGAGCGTGTCTCTCTCGAGTTAGAAGGGCATTGAGGATTACAAATTGATCATGTGAAATGACCAGTGGGGAGACTGGTCTCCCAATGATCCTCAAGGGGGATTGTAAATCTGAAATTGCTCAGACTTGTGAATGTGAAAAATGTCCACATCGAGGAATCAATCCTCCCTGGGAACCAATGCCCTACTGGGAAACACTCCCCATTTCCATGTGAGAACGCGCCAGGATCAGAAATGGGAGGACCTCTACTCCACGCGTACTTCAGACGGCTGGCTTTCGGGGAGAAAAATCCTCGCTACGGGAGGACCGCTACGCCACGCGTCCTCACGACGATCATAGGGGAGAAAACTCCTTGCTACGCAATGAAAGCGTCTCCCGGTGTGGAGTGGAAATGTACACATTTCGGCCAAAAAGGGACTGTCGCGAATTTGGCTTTCTCGCGATGCGCCCAGCAAAACATTGGTTTGGCTTTCTTTTCTGGCCGCTTTGCTCCCTCACGGTTCTCATTCCTCTTCGAAAGTGGAAGAGCGTGTCTCTCTCGAGTTAGAAGGGCATTGAGGATTACAAATTGATCATGTGAAATCACCAGTGGGGAGACTGGTCTCCCAATGATCCTCAAGGGGGATTGTAAATCTGAAATTGCTCAGACTTGTGAATGTGAAAAATGTCCACATCGAGGAATCAATCCTCCCTGGGAACCAATGCCCTACTGGGAAACACTCCCCATTTCGATGTGAGAACGCGCCAGGATCAGAAATGGGAGGACCTCTACTCCACGCGTACTTCAGACGGCTGGCTTTCGGGGAGAAAAATCCTCGCTACGGGAGGACCGCTACGCCACGCGTGCTCACGACGATCATAGGGGAGAAAACTCCTTGCTACGCAATGAAAGCGTCTCCCGGTGTGGAGTGGAAATGTACACATTTCGGCCAAAAAGGGACTGTCGCGAATTTGGATTTCTCGCGATGCGCCCAGCAAAACATTGGTTTGGCTTTCTTTTCTGGCCGCTTTGCTCCCTCACGGTTCTCATTCCTCTTCGAAAGTGGAAGAGCGTGTCTCTCTCGAGTTAGAAGGGCATTGAGGATTACAAATTGATCATGTGAAATGACCAGTGGGGAGACTGGTCTCCCAATGATCCTCAAGGGGGATTGTAAATCTGAAATTGCTCAGACTTGTGAATGTGAAAAATGTCCACATCGAGGAATCAATCCTCCCTGGGAACCAATGCCCTACTGGGAAACACTCCCCATTTCGATGTGAGAACGCGCCAGGATCAGAAATGGGAGGACCTATACTCCACGCGTACTTCAGACGGCTGGCTTTCGGGGAGAAAAATCCTCGCTACGGGAGGACCGCTACGCCACGCGTCCTCACGACGATCATAGGGGAGAAAACTCCTTGCTACGCAATGAAACTGTCTCCCGGTGTGGAGTGGAAATGTACACATTTCGGCCAAAAAGGGACTGTCGCGAATTTGGCTTTCTCGCGATGCGCCCAGCAAAACATTGGTTTGGCTTTCTTTTCTGGCCGATTTCCTCCCTCATGGTTCTCATTCCTCTTCGAAAGTGGAAGAGCGTGTCTCCCTCGAGTTAGCAGGGCATTGAGGATTACAAATTGATCATGTGAAATGACCAGTGGGGAGACTGGTCTCCCAATGATCCTCAAGGGGAATTGAAAATCTGAAATTTCTCAGACTTGTGAATGTGAAAAATGTCCACATTGAGGAATCAATCCTCCCTGGGAACCAATGCCCTACTGGGAAACACTCCCCATTTCCATGTGAGAACGCGCCAGGATCAGAAATGGGAGGACCTCTACTCCACGCGTACTTCAGACGGCTGGCTTTCGGGGAGAAAAATCCTCGCTACGGGAGGACCACTACGCCACGCGTCCTTACGACGATCATAGGGGAGAAAACTCCTTGCTACGCAATGAAAGCGTCTTCCGGTGTGGAGTGGAAATGTACACATTTCGGCCAAAAAGGGACTGTCGCGAATTTGGCTTTCTCGCGATGCGCCCAGCAAAACATTGGTTTGGCTTTCTTTTCTGGCCGATTTCTTCCCTCACGGTTCTCATTCCTCTTCGAAAGTTGAAGAGCGTGTCTCTCTCGAGTTAGAAGGGCATTGAGGATTACAAATTGATCATGTGAAATGACCAGTGGGGAGACTGGTCTCCCAATGATCCTCAAGGGGGATTGTAAATCTGAAATTTCTCAGACTTGTGAATGTGAAAAATGTCCACATCGAGGAATCAATCCTCACTGGGAACCAATGCCCTACTGGGAAACACTCCCCATTTCGATGTGAGAACGCGCCCGGATCAGAAATGGGAGGACCTCTACTCCACGCGTACTTCAGACGGCTGGCTTTCGGGGAGAAAAATCCTCGCTACGGGAGGACCGCTACGCCATGCGTCCTTACGACGATCATAGGGGAGAAAACTCCTTGCTAAGCAATGAAAGCGTCTTCCGGTGTGGAGTGGAAAAGTACACATTTAGGCCAAAAAGGGACTGTCGCGAATTTGGCTTTCTCGCGATGCGCCCAGCAAAACATTGATTTGGCTTTCTTTTCTGGCCGATTTCCTCCCTCACGGTTCTCATTCCTCTTCGAAAGTGGAAGAGCGTGTCTCTCTCGAGTTAGAAGGGCATTGAGGATTACAAATTGATCATGTGAAATGACCAGTGGGGAGACTGGTCTCCCAATGATCCTCAAGGGGGATTGTAAATCTGAAATTTCTCAGACTTGTGAATGTGAAAAATGTCCACATCGAGGAATCAATCCTCCCTGGGAACCAATGCCCTACTGGGAAACACTCTCCATTTCGATGTGAGAGCTCGCAGGATCAGAAATGGGAGGACTTCTACACCACGCGTACTTCAGACGGCTGGCTTTAGGGGAGAAAAATCCTGGCTATGGGAGGACAGCTACGCCACGCGTGCTTACGACTATTAGAGGGGAGAAAACTCCTTGCTAAGCAATGAAAGCGTCTTCCAGTTTGGAGTGTAAATGTACACATTTAGGCCAAAAAGGGACTGTCGCGAATTTGGCTTTCTCGCGATGCGCCCAGCAAAACATTGGTTTGGTTTTCTTTTCTGGCCGATTTCCTCCCTCACGGTTCTCATTCCTCTTCGAAAGTTGAAGAGCGTGTCTCTCTCGAGTTAGAAGTGCATTGAGGATTACAAATTGATCATGTGAAATGACCAGTGGGGAGACTGGTCTCCCAATGGTCCTCAAGGGGGATTGTAAATCTGCAATTTCTCAGACTTGTGAATGTGAAAAATGTCCACATTGAGGAATCAATCCTCCCTGGGAACCAATGCCCTACTGGGAAACATTCCCCATTTCGATGTGAGAACTCGCCAGGATCAGAAATGGGAGGACCTCTACTCCACGCGTACTTAAGACTATTATAGGGGAGAAAACTCCTTGCTAAGCATTGAAAGAGTCTTCATATTTTGAATGTAAATGTACACATTTATGCCAAAAAGGGACTGTCGCTAATTTGACTTTCTCGCAATGCGCCTAGCAAAACATTGGTTTGGCTTTCTTTTCTTGCCTATTTACTCCCTCACTGTTCTAATTCCTCTTAGAAAGTTGAAGATCGTGTCTATCCCTAGTTAGAAGTGCATTGATGATTACAAATTGATCATGTGAACTGACCAGTGGGGAGACTGGTCTCCCAATGATCCTCAAGGGGGATAGTAAATCTGAAATTTCTCAGACTTGTGAATGTGAAAAATGTCCACATTGAGGAATCAATCCTCCCTGGGAACCAATGCCCTACTGGGAAACACTCTCCATTTCGATGTGAGAGCTCGCAGGATCAGAAATGGGAGGACCCCTACTCCACGCGTACTTAAGACTATTATAGGGGAGAAAACTCCTTGCTAAGCATTGAAAGAGTCTTCATATTTTGAATGTAAATGTACACATTTATGCAAAAAAAGGACTGTCGCTAATTTGGCTTTCTCGCAATGCGCCCAGCAAAACATTGGTTTGGCATTCTTTTCTGGCCTATTTCCTCCCTCACGGTTCTCATTCCTCTTCGAAAGTTGAAGAGCGTTTCTCTCTCGAGTTAGAAGTGCATTGAGGATTACAAATTGATCATGTGAACTGACCAGTGGGGAGACTGGACTCCCAATGATCCTCAAGGGGGATTGTAAATCTGAAATTTCTCAGACTTGTGAATGTGAAAAATGTCCACATTGAGGAATCAATCCTCCCTGGGAACCAATGCCCTACTGGGAAACACTCTCCATTTCGATGTGAGAGCTCACAGGATCAGAAATGGGAGGACCTCTACACCACGCGTAATTCAGACGGCTGGCTTTGGGAGAAAAATCCTCGCTATGGGAGGACCGCTACGCCACGCGTCCTTACGACTATTATAGGGGAGAAAACTCCTTGCTATGCAATGAAAGCGTCTTCCGGTTTGGAGTGTAAATGTACACATTTAGGCCAAAAAGGGACTGTCGCTAATTTGGTTTTCTCGCGATGCGCCCAGCAAAACATTGGTTTGGCTTTCTTTTCTGGCCTATTTCCTCCCTCACGGTTCTCATTCCTCTTCGAAAGTGGAAGAGCGTGTCTCTCTCGAGTTAGAAGGGCATTGAGGATTACAAATTGATCATGTGAAATGACCAGTGGGGAGACTGGTCTCCCAATGATCCTCAAGGGGGATTGTAAATCTGAAATTTCTCAGACTTGTGAATGTGAAAAATGTCCACATTGAGGAATCAATCCTCCCTGGGAACCAATGCCCTACTGGGAAACACTCTCCATTTCGATGTGAGAGCTCACAGGATCAGAAATGGGAGGACCTCTACACCACGCGTACTTCAGACGGCTGGCTTTGGGAGAAAAATCCTCGCTATGGGAGGACCGCTACGCCACGCGTCCTTACGACTATTATAGGGCAGAAAACTCCTTGCTAAGCAATGAAAGCGTCTTCCGGTGTGGAGTGTAAATGTACACATTTCGGCCAAAAAGGGACTGTCGCGAATTTGGCTTTCTCGCGATGCGCCCATCGAAACATTGGTTTGGCTTTCTTTTCTGGCCGATTTCCTCCCTCACGGTTCTCATTCCTCTTCGAAAGTTGAAGAGCGTGTCTCTCTCGAGTTAGAAGGGCATTGAGGATTAGAAATTGATCATGTGAAATGACCAGTGGGGAGACTGGTCTCCCAATGATCCTCAAGGGGGATTGTAAATCTGAAATTGCTCAGACTTGTGAATGTGAAAAATGTCCACATCGAGGAATCAATCCTCCCTGGGAACCAATGCTCTACTGGGAAACACTCCCCATTTCGATGTGAGAACGCGCCAGGATCAGAAATGGGAGGACCTCTACTCCACGCGTACTTCAGACGGCTGGCTTTCGGGGAGAAAAATCCTCGCTACGGGAGGACCGCTACGCCACGCGTCCTCACGACGATCATAGGGGAGAAAACTCCTTGCTACGCAATGAAAGCGTCTCCCGGTGTGGAGTGGAAATGTACACATTTCGGCCAAAAAGGGACTGTCGCGAATTTGGCTTTCTCGCGATGCGCCCAGCAAAACATTGGTTTGGCTTTCTTTTCTGGCCGCTTTGCTCCCTCACGGTTCTCATTCCTCTTCGAAAGTGGAAGAGCGTGTCTCTCTCGAGTTAGAAGGGCATTGAGGATTACAAATTGATCATGTGAAATGACCAGTGGGGAGACTGGTCTCCCAATGATCCTCAAGGGGGATTGTAAATCTGAAATTGCTCAGACTTGTGAATGTGAAAAATGTCCACATCGAGGAATCAATCCTCCCTGGGAACCAATGCCCTACTGGGAAACACTCCCCATTTCGATGTGAGAACGCGCCCGGATCAGAAATGGGAGGACCTCTACTCCACGCGTACTTCAGACGGCTGGCTTTCGGGGAGAAAAATCCTCGCTATGGGAAGACCGCTACGCCACGCGTCCTTACGACGATCATAGGGGAGAAAACTCCTTGCTACGCAATGAAAGCGTCTTCCGGTGTGGAGTGTAAATGTACACATTTAGGCCAAAAAGGGACTGTCGCTAATTTGGTTTTCTCGCGATGCGCCCAGCAAAACATTGGTTTGGCTTTCTTTTCTGGCCGATTTCCTCCCTCATGGTTCTCATTCCTCTTCGAAAGTGGAAGAGCGTGTCTCCCTCGAGTTAGCAGGGCATTGAGGATTACAAACTGATCATGTGAAATGACCAGTGGGGAGACTGGTCTCCCAATGATCCTCAAGGGGAATTGAAAATCTGAAATTTCTCAGACTTGTGAATGTGAAAAATGTCCACATTGAGGAATCAATCCTCCCTGGGAACCAATGCCCTACTGGGAAACACTCCCCATTTCCATGTGAGAACGCGCCAGGATCAGAAATGGGAGGACCTCTACTCCACGCGTACTTCAGACGGCTGGCTTTCGGGGAGAAAAATCCTCGCTACGGGAGGACCACTACGCCACGCGTCCTTACGACGATCATAGGGGAGAAAACTCCTTGCTACGCAATGAAAGCGTCTTCCGGTGTGGAGTGGAAATGTACACATTTCGGCCAAAAAGGGACTGTCGCGAATTTGGCTTTCTCGCGATGCGCCCAGCAAAACATTGGTTTGGCTTTCTTTTCTGGCCGATTTCTTCCCTCACGGTTCTCATTCCTCTTCGAAAGTTGAAGAGCGTGTCTCTCTCGAGTTAGAAGGGCATTGAGGATTACAAATTGATCATGTGAAATGACCAGTGGGGAGACTGGTCTCCCAATGATCCTCAAGGGGGATTGTAAATCTGCAATTTCTCAGACTTGTGAATGTGAAAAATGTCCACATTGAGGAATCAATCCTCCCTGGGAACCAATGCCCTACTGGGAAACATTCCCCATTTCGATGTGAGAACTCGCCAGGATCAGAAATGGGAGGACCTCTACTCCACGCGTACTTAAGACTATTATAGGGGAGAAAACTCCTTGCTAAGCATTGAAAGAGTCTTCATATTTTGAATGTAAATGAACACATTTATGCCAAAAAGGGACTGTCGCTAATTTGACTTTCTCGCAATGCGCCTAGCAAAACATTGGTTTGGCTTTCTTTTCTTGCCTATTTCCTCCCTCACTGTTCTAATTCCTCTTAGAAAGTTGAAGATCGTGTCTATCCCTAGTTAGAAGTGCATTGATGATTACAAATTGATCATGTGAACTGACCAGTGGGGAGACTGGTCTCCCAATGATCCTCAAGGGGGATAGTAAATCTGAAATTTCTCAGACTTGTGAATGTGAAAAATGTCCACATTGAGGAATCAATCCTCCCTGGGAACCAATGCCCTACTGGGAAACACTCTCCATTTCGATGTGAGAGCTCGCAGGATCAGAAATGGGAGGACCCCTACTCCACGCGTACTTAAGACTATTATAGGGGAGAAAACTCCTTGCTAAGCATTGAAAGAGTCTTCATATTTTGAATGTAAATGTACACATTTATGCAAAAAAAGGACTGTCGCTAATTTGGCTTTCTCGCAATGCGCCCAGCAAAACATTGGTTTGGCTTTCTTTTCTGGCCGATTTCTTCCCTCACGGTTCTCATTCCTCTTCGAAAGTGGAAGAGCGTGTCTCTCTCGAGCTAGAAGGGCATTGAGGATTACAAATTGATCATGTGAAATGACCAGTGGGGAGACTGGTCTCCCAATGATCCTCAAGGGGGATTGTAAATCTGAAATTTCTCAGACTTGTGAATGTGAAAAATGTCCACATTGAGGAATAATCCTCCCTGGGAACCAATGCCCTACTGGGAAACACTCTCCATTTCGATGTGAGAGCTCACAGGATCAGAAATGGGAGGACCTCTACACCACGCGTAATTCAGACGGCTGGCTTTGGGAGAAAAATCCTCGCTATGGGAGGACCGCTACGCCACGCGTCCTTACGACTATTATAGGGGAGAAAACTCCTTGCTATGCAATGAAAGCGTCTTCCGGTTTGGAGTGTAAATGTACACATTTAGGCCAAAAAGGGACTGTCGCTAATTTGGTTTTCTCGCGATGCGCCCAGCAAAACATTGGTTTGGCTTTCTTTTCTGGCCTATTTCCTCCCTCACGGTTCTCATTCCTCTTCGAAAGTGGAAGAGCGTGTCTCTCTCGAGTTAGAAGGGCATTGAGGATTACAAATTGATCATGTGAAATGACCAGTGGGGAGACTGGTCTCCCAATGATCCTCAAGGGGGATTGTAAATCTGAAATTTCTCAGACTTGTGAATGTGAAAAATGTCCACATTGAGGAATCAATCCTCCCTGGGAACCAATGCCCTACTGGGAAACACTCTCCATTTCGATGTGAGAGCTCACAGGATCAGAAATGGGAGGACCTCTACACCACGCGTACTTCAGACGGCTGGCTTTGGGAGAAAAATCCTCGCTATGGGAGGACCGCTACGCCACGCGTCCTTACGACTATTATAGGGCAGAAAACTCCTTGCTAAGCAATGAAAGCGTCTTCCGGTGTGGAGTGTAAATGTACACATTTCGGCCAAAAAGGGACTGTCGCGAATTTGGCTTTCTCGCGATGCGCCCAGCGAAACATTAGTTTGGCTTTCTTTTCTGGCCGATTTCCTCCCTCACGGTTCTCATTCCTCTTCGAAAGTTGAAGAGCGTGTCTCTCTCGAGTTAGAAGGGCATTGAGGATTAGAAATTGATCATGTGAAATGACCAGTGGGGAGACTGGTCTCCCAATGATCCTCAAGGGGGATTGTAAATCTGAAATTGCTCAGACTTGTGAATGTGAAAAATGTCCACATCGAGGAATCAATCCTCCCTGGGAACCAATGCTCTACTGGGAAACACTCCCCATTTCGATGTGAGAACGCGCCAGGATCAGAAATGGGATGACCTCTACTCCACGCGTACTTCAGACGGCTGGCTTTCGGGGAGAAAAATCCTCGCTACGGGAGGACCGCTACGCCACGCGTCCTCACGACGATCATAGGGGAGAAAACTCCTTGCTACGCAATGAAAGCGTCTCCCGGTGTGGAGTGGAAATGTACACATTTCGGCCAAAAAGGGACTGTCGCGAATTTGGCTTTCTCGCGATGCGCCCAGCAAAACATTGGTTTGGCTTTCTTTTCTGGCCGCTTTGCTCCCTCACGGTTCTCATTCCTCTTCGAAAGTGGAAGAGCGTGTCTCTCTCGAGTTAGAAGGGCATTGAGGATTACAAATTGATCATGTGAAATGACCAGTGGGGAGACTGGTCTCCCAATGATCCTCAAGGGGGATTGTAAATCTGAAATTGCTCAGACTTGTGAATGTGAAAAATGTCCACATCGAGGAATCAATCCTCCCTGGGAACCAATGCCCTACTGGGAAACACTCCCCATTTCGATGTGAGAACGCGCCAGGATCAGAAATGGGAGGACCTCTACTCCACGCGTACTTCAGACGGCTGGCTTTCGGGGAGAAAAATCCTCGCTACGGGAGGACCGCTACGCCACGCGTGCTCACGACGATCATAGGGGAGAAAACTCCTTGCTACGCAATGAAACCGTCTCCCGGTGTGGAGTGGAAATGTACACATTTCGTCCAAAAAGGGACTGTCGCGAATTTGGCTTTCTCGCGATGCGCCCAGCAAAACATTGGTTTGGCTTTCTTTTCTGGCCGCTTTGCTCCCTCACGGTTCTCATTCCTCTTCGAAAGTGGAAGAGCGTGTCTCTCTCGAGTTAGAAGGGCATTGAGGATTACAAATTGATCATGTGAAATGACCAGTGGGGAGACTGGTCTCCCAATGATCCTCAAGGGGGATTGTAAATCTGAAATTGCTCAGACTTGTGAATGTGAAAAATGTCCACATCGAGGAATCAATCCTCCCTGGGAACCAATGCCCTACTGGGAAACACTCCCCATTTCGATGTGAGAACGCGCCAGGATCAGAAATGGGAGGACCTCTACTCCACGCGTACTTCAGACGGCTGGCTTTCGGGGAGAAAAATCCTCGCTACGGGAGGACCGCTACGCCACGCGTCCTCACGACGATCATAGGGGAGAAAACTCCTTGCTACGCAATGAAACTGTCTCCCGGTGTGGAGTGGAAATGTACACATTTCGGCCAAAAAGGGACTGTCGCGAATTTGGCTTTCTCGCGATGCGCCCAGCAAAACATTGGTTTGGCTTTCTTTTCTGGCCGCTTTGCTCCCTCACGGTTCTCATTCCTCTTCGAAAGTGGAAGAGCGTGTCTCTCTCGAGTTAGAAGGGCATTGAGGATTACAAATTGATCATGTGAAATGACCAGTGGGGAGACTGGTCTCCCAATGATCCTCAAGGGGGATTGTAAATCTGAAATTGCTCAGACTTGTGAATGTGAAAAATGTCCACATCGAGGAATCAATCCTCCCTGGGAACCAATGCCCTACTGGGAAACACTCCCCATTTCCATGTGAGAACGCGCCAGGATCAGAAATGGGAGGACCTCTACTCCACGCGTACTTCAGACGGCTAGCTTTCGGGGAGAAAAATCCTCGCTACGGGAGGACCGCTACGCCACGCGTGCTCACGACGATCATAGGGGAGAAAACTCCTTGCTACGCAATGAAAGCGTCTTCCGGTGTGGAGTGGAAATGTACACATTTCGGCCAAAAAGGGACTGTCGCGAATTTGGCTTTCTCGCGATGCGCCCAGCAAAACATTGGTTTGGCTTTCTTTTCTGGCCGCTTTGCTCCCTCACGGTTCTCATTCCTCTTCGAAAGTGGAAGAGCGTGTCTCTCTCGAGTTAGAAGGGCATTGAGGATTACAAATTGATCATGTGAAATGACCAGTGGGGAGACTGGTCTCCCAATGATCCTCAAGGGGGATTGTAAATCTGAAATTGCTCAGACTTGTGAATGTGAAAAATGTCCACATCGAGGAATCAATCCTCCCTGGGAACCAATGCCCTACTGGGAAACACTCCCCATTTCGATGTGAGAACGCGCCAGGATCAGAAATGGGAGGACCTCTACTCCACGCGTACTTCAGACGGCTGGCTTTCGGGGAGAAAAATCCTCGCTACGGGAGGACCGCTACGCCACGCGTCCTCACGACGATCATAGGGGAGAAAACTCCTTGCTACGCAATGAAAGCGTCTCCCGGTGTGGAGTGGAAATGTACACATTTCGGCCAAAAAGGGACTGTCGCGAATTTGGCTTTCTCGCGATGCGCCCAGCAAAACATTGGTTTGGCTTTCTTTTCTGGCCTATTTCCTCCCTCACGGTTCTCATTCCTCTTCGAAAGTGGAAGAGCGTGTCTCTCTCGAGTTAGAAGGGCATTGAGGATTACAAATTGATCATGTGAAATGACCAGTGGGGAGACTGGTCTCCCAATGATCCTCAAGGGGAATTGAAAATCTGAAATTTCTCAGACTTGTGAATGTGAAAAATGTCCACATCGAGGAATCAATCCTCCCTGGGAACCAATGCCCTACTGGGAAACACTCCCCATTTCCATGTGAGAATGCGCCAGGATCAGAAATGGGAGGACCTCTACTCCACGCGTACTTCAGACGGCTGGCTTTCGGGGAGAAAAAACCTCGCTACGGGCGGACCGCTACGCCACGCGTCCTTACGACGATCATAGGGGAGAAAACTCCTTGCTAAGCAATGAAAGCGTCTTCCGGTGTGGAGTGTAAATGTACACATTTAGGCCAAAAAGGGACTGTCGCGAATTTGGCTTTCTCGCGATGCGCCCAGCAAAACATTGGTTTGGCTTTCTTTTCTGGCCGATTTCATCCCTCACGGTTCTCATTCCTCTTCGAAAGTTGAAGAGCGTGTCTCTCTCGAGCTAGAAGGGCATTGAGGATTACAAATTGATCATGTGAAATGACCAGTGGGGAGACTGGTCTCCCAATGATCCTCAAGGGGGATTGTAAATCTGAAATTTCTCAGACTTGTGAATGTGAAAAATGTCCACATTGAGGAATAATCCTCCCTGGGAACCAATGCCCTACTGGGAAACACTCTCCATTTCGATGTGAGAGCTCGCAGGATCAGAAATGGGAGGACTTCTACACCACGCGTACTTCAGATGGCTGGCTTTAGGGGAGAAAAATCCTGGCTATGGGAGGACAGCTACGCCACGCGTGCTTACGACTATTAGAGGGGAGAAAACTCCTTGCTAAGCAATGAAAGCGTCTTCCAGTTTGGAGTGTAAATGTACACATTTAGGCCAAAAAGGGACTGTCGCTAATTTGGCTTTTTCGCGATGCGCCCAGCAAAACATTGGTTTGGTTTTCTTTTCTGGCCGATTTCCTCCCTCACGGTTCTCATTCCTCTTCGAAAGTTGAAGAGCGTGTCTCTCTCGAGTTAGAAGTGCATTGAGGATTACAAATTGATCATGTGAAATGACCAGTGGGGAGACTGGTCTCCCAATGATCCTCAAGGGGGATTGTAAATCTGCAATTTCTCAGACTTGTGAATGTGAAAAATGTCCACATTGAGGAATCAATCCTCCCTGGGAACCAATGCCCTACTGGGAAACATTCCCCATTTCGATGTGAGAACTCGCCAGGATCAGAAATGGGAGGACCTCTACTCCACGCGTACTTAAGACTATTATAGGGGAGAAAACTCCTTGCTAAGCATTGAAAGAGTCTTCATATTTTGAATGTAAATGTACACATTTATGCCAAAAAGGGACTGTCGCTAATTTGGCTTTCTCGCAATGCGCCTAGCAAAACATTGGTTTGGCTTTCTTTTCTTGCCTATTTCCTCCCTCACTGTTCTAATTCCTCTTAGAAAGTTGAAGATCGTGTCTATCCCTAGTTAGAAGTGCATTGATGATTACAAATTGATCATGTGAACTGACCAGTGGGGAGACTGGTCTCCCAATGATCCTCAAGGGGGATAGTAAATCTGAAATTTCTCAGACTTGTGAATGTGAAAAATGTCCACATTGAGGAATCAATCCTCCCTGGGAACCAATGCCCTACTGGGAAACACTCTCCATTTCGATGTGAGAGCTCGCAGGATCAGAAATGGGAGGACCCCTACTCCACGCGTACTTAAGACTATTATAGGGGAGAAAACTCCTTGCTAAGCATTGAAAGAGTCTTCATATTTTGAATGTAAATGTACACATTTATGCAAAAAAAGGACTGTCGCTAATTTGGCTTTCTCGCAATGCGCCCAGCAAAACATTGGTTTGGCATTCTTTTCTGGCCTATTTCCTCCCTCACGGTTCTCATTCCTCTTCGAAAGTTGAAGAGCGTTTCTCTCTCGAGTTAGAAGTGCATTGAGGATTACAAATTGATCATGTGAACTGACCAGTGGGGAGACTGGACTCCCAATGATCCTCAAGGGGGATTGTAAATCTGAAATTGCTCAGACTTGTGAATGTGAAAAATGTCCACATTGAGGAATCAATCCTCCCTGGGAACCAATGCCCTACTGGGAAACACTCTCCATTTCGATGTGAGAGCTCACAGGATCAGAAATGGGAGGACCTCTACTCCACGCGTACTTCAGACGGCTGGCTTTCGGGGAGAAAAATCCTCGCTACGGGAGGACCGCTACGCCACGCGTCCTCACGACGATCATAGGGGAGAAAACTCCTTGCTACGCAATGAAAGCGTCTCCCGGTGTGGAGTGGAAATGTACACATTTCGGCCAAAAAGGGACTGTCGCGAATTTGGCTTTCTCGCGATGCGCCCAGCAAAACATTGGTTTGGCTTTCTTTTCTGGCCGCTTTGCTCCCTCACGGTTCTCATTCCTCTTCGAAAGTGGAAGAGCGTGTCTCTCTCGAGTTAGAAGGGCATTGAGGATTACAAATTGATCATGTGAAATGACCAGTGGGGAGACTGGTCTCCCAATGATCCTCAAGGGGAATTGAAAATCTGAAATTTCTCAGACTTGTGAATGTGAAAAATGTCCACATCGAGGAATCAATCCTCCCTGGGAACCAATGCCCTACTGGGAAACACTCCCCATTTCCATGTGAGAATGCGCCAGGATCAGAAATGGGAGGACCTCTACTCCACGCGTACTTCAGACGGCTGGCTTTCGGGGAGAAAAAACCTCGCTACGGGCGGACCACTACGCCACGCGTCCTTACGACGATCATAGGGGAGAAAACTCCTTGCTAAGCAATGAAAGCGTCTTCCGGTGTGGAGTGTAAATGTACACATTTAGGCCAAAAAGGGACTGTCGCGAATTTGGCTTTCTCGCGATGCGCCCAGCAAAACATTGGTTTGGCTTTCTTTTCTGGCCGATTTCATCCCTCACGGTTCTCATTCCTCTTCGAAAGTTGAAGAGCGTGTCTCTCTCGAGCTAGAAGGGCATTGAGGATTACAAATTGATCATGTGAAATGACCAGTGGGGAGACTGGTCTCCCAATGATCCTCAAGGGGGATTGTAAATCTGAAATTTCTCAGACTTGTGAATGTGAAAAATGTCCACATTGAGGAATAATCCTCCCTGGGAACCAATGCCCTACTGGGAAACACTCTCCATTTCGATGTGAGAGCTCGCAGGATCAGAAATGGGAGGACTTCTACACCACGCGTACTTCAGATGGCTGGCTTTAGGGGAGAAAAATCCTGGCTATGGGAGGACAGCTACGCCACGCGTGCTTACGACTATTAGAGGGGAGAAAACTCCTTGCTAAGCAATGAAAGCGTCTTCCAGTTTGGAGTGTAAATGTACACATTTAGGCCAAAAAGGGACTGTCGCTAATTTGGCTTTCTCGCGATGCGCCCAGCAAAACATTGGTTTGGTTTTCTTTTCTGGCCGATTTCCTCCCTCACGGTTCTCATTCCTCTTCGAAAGTTGAAGAGCGTGTCTCTCTCGAGTTAGAAGTGCATTGAGGATTACAAATTGATCATGTGAAATGACCAGTGGGGAGACTGGTCTCCCAATGATCCTCAAGGGGGATTGTAAATCTGCAATTTCTCAGACTTGTGAATGTGAAAAATGTCCACATTGAGGAATCAATCCTCCCTGGGAACCAATGCCCTACTGGGAAACATTCCCCATTTCGATGTGAGAACTCGCCAGGATCAGAAATGGGAGGACCTCTACTCCACGCGTACTTAAGACTATTATAGGGGAGAAAACTCCTTGCTAAGCATTGAAAGAGTCTTCATATTTTGAATGTAAAGAACACATTTATGCCAAAAAGGGACTGTCGCTAATTTGGCTTTCTCGCAATGCGCCTAGCAAAACATTGGTTTGGCTTTCTTTTCTTGCCTATTTCCTCCCTCACTGTTCTAATTCCTCTTAGAAAGTTGAAGATCGTGTCTATCCCTAGTTAGAAGTGCATTGATGATTACAAATTGATCATGTGAACTGACCAGTGGGGAGACTGGTCTCCCAATGATCCTCAAGGGGGATAGTAAATCTGAAATTTCTCAGACTTGTGAATGTGAAAAATGTCCACATTGAGGAATCAATCCTCCCTGGGAACCAATGCCCTACTGGGAAACACTCTCCATTTCGATGTGAGAGCTCGCAGGATCAGAAATGGGAGGACCCCTACTCCACGCGTACTTAAGACTATTATAGGGGAGAAAACTCCTTGCTAAGCATTGAAAGAGTCTTCATATTTTGAATGTAAATGTACACATTTATGCAAAAAAAGGACTGTCGCTAATTTGGCTTTCTCGCAATGCGCCCAGCAAAACATTGGTTTGGCATTCTTTTCTGGCCTATTTCCTCCCTCACGGTTCTCATTCCTCTTCGAAAGTTGAAGAGCGTTTCTCTCTCGAGTTAGAAGTGCATTGAGGATTACAAATTGATCATGTGAACTGACCAGTGGGGAGACTGGACTCCCAATGATCCTCAAGGGGGATTGTAAATCTGAAATTGCTCAGACTTGTGAATGTGAAAAATGTCCACATTGAGGAATCAATCCTCCCTGGGAACCAATGCCCTACTGGGAAACACTCTCCATTTCGATGTGAGAGCTCACAGGATCAGAAATGGGAGGACCTCTACACCACGCGTAATTCAGACGGCTGGCTTTGGGAGAAAAATCCTCGCTATGGGAGGACCGCTACGCCACGCGTCCTTACGACTATTATAGGGGAGAAAACTCCTTGCTATGCAATGAAAGCGTCTTCCGGTTTGGAGTGTAAATGTACACATTTAGGCCAAAAAGGGACTGTCGCTAATTTGGTTTTCTCGCGATGCGCCCAGCAAAACATTGGTTTGGCTTTCTTTTCTGGCCTATTTCCTCCCTCATGGTTCTCATTCCTCTTCGAAAGTGGAAGAGCGTGTCTCTCTCGAGTTAGAAGGGCATTGAGGATTACAAATTGATCATGTGAAATGACCAGTGGGGAGACTGGTCTCCCAATGATCCTCAAGGGGGATTGTAAATCTGAAATTTCTCAGACTTGTGAATGTGAAAAATGTCCACATTGAGGAATCAATCCTCCCTGGGAACCAATGCCCTACTGGGAAACACTCTCCATTTCGATGTGAGAGCTCACAGGATCAGAAATGGGAGGACCTCTACACCACGCGTACTTCAGACGGCTGGCTTTGGGAGAAAAATCCTCGCTATGGGAGGACCGCTACGCCACGCGTCCTTACGACTATTATAGGGCAGAAAACTCCTTGCTAAGCAATGAAAGCGTCTCCCGGTGTGGAGTGTAAATGTACACATTTCGGCCAAAAAGGGACTGTCGCGAATTTCTCTTTCTCGCGATGCGCCCAGCAAAACATTGGTTTGGCTTTCTTTTCTGGCCGCTTTGCTCCCTCACGGTTCTCATTCCTCTTCGAAAGTGGAAGAGCGTGTCTCTCTCGAGTTAGAAGGGCATTGAGGATTACAAATTGATCATGTGAAATGACCAGTGGGGAGACTGGTCTCCCAATGATCCTCAAGGGGGATTGTAAATCTGAAATTGCTCAGACTTGTGAATGTGAAAAATGTCCACATCGAGGAATCAATCCTCCCTGGGAACCAATGCCCTACTGGGAAACACTCCCCATTTCGATGTGAGAACGCGCCAGGATCAGAAATGGGAGGACCTCTACTCCACGCGTACTTCAGACGGCTGGCTTTCAGGGAGAAAAATCCTCGCTACGGGAGGACCGCTACGCCACGCGTGCTCACGACGATCATAGGGGAGAAAACTCCTTGTTACGCAATGAAACCGTCTCCCGGTGTGGAGTGGAAATGTACACATTTCGTCCAAAAAGGGACTGTCGCGAATTTGGCTTTCTCGCGATGCGCCCAGCAAAACATTGGTTTGGCTTTCTTTTCTGGCCGCTTTGCTCCCTCACGGTTCTCATTCCTCTTCGAAAGTGGAAGAGCGTGTCTCTCTCGAGTTAGAAGGGCATTGAGGATTACAAATTGATCATATGAAATGACCAGTGGGGAGACTGGTCTCCCAATGATCCTCAAGGGGGATTGTAAATCTGAAATTGCTCAGACTTGTGAATGTGAAAAATGTCCACATCGAGGAATCAATCCTCCCTGGGAACCAATGCCCTACTGGGAAACACTCCCCATTTCGATGTGAGAACGCGCCAGGATCAGAAATGGGAGGACCTCTACTCCACGCGTACTTCAGACGGCTGGCTTTCGGGGAGAAAAATCCTCGCTAAGGGAGGACCGCTACGCCACGCGTCCTCACGACGATCATAGGGGAGAAAACTCCTTGCTACGCAATGAAACCGTCTCCCGGTGTGGAGTGGAAATGTACACATTTCGGCCAAAAAGGGACTGTCGCGAATTTGGCTTTCTCGCGATGCGCCCAGCAAAACATTGGTTTGGCTTTCTTTTCTGGCCGCTTTGCTCCCTCACGGTTCTCATTCCTCTTCGAAAGTGGAAGAGCGTGTCTCTCTCGAGTTAGAAGGGCATTGAGGATTACAAATTGATCATGTGAAATGACCAGTGGGGAGACTGGTCTCCCAATGATCCTCAAGGGGGATTGTAAATCTGAAATTGCTCAGACTTGTGAATGTGAAAAATGTCCACATCGAGGAATCAATCCTCCCTGGGAACCAATGCCCTACTGGGAAACACTCCCCATTTCGATGTGAGAACACGCCAGGATCAGAAATGGGAGGACCTCTACTCCACGCGTACTTCAGACGGCTGGCTTTCGGGGAGAAAAATCCTCGCTACGGGAGGAACGCTACGCCACGCGTGCTCACGACGATCATAGGGGAGAAAACTCCTTGCTACGCAATGAAACCGTCTTCCGGTGTGGAGTGGAAATGTACACATTTCGGCCAAAAAGGGACTGTCGCGAATTTGGCTTTCTCGCGATGCGCCCAGCAAAACATTGGTTTGGCTTTCTTTTCTGGCCGCTTTGCTCCCTCACGGTTCTCATTCCTCTTCGAAAGTGGAAGAGCGTGTCTCTCTCGAGTTAGAAGGGCATTGAGGATTACAAATTGATCATGTGAAATGACCAGTGGGGAGACTGGTCTCCCAATGATCCTCAAGGGGGATTGTAAATCTGAAATTGCTCAGACTTGTGAATGTGAAAAATGTCCACATCGAGGAATCAATCCTCCCTGGGAACCAATGCCCTACTGGGAAACACTCCCCATTTCCATGTGAGAACGCGCCAGGATCAGAAATGGGAGGACCTCTACTCCACGCGTACTTCAGACGGCTGGCTTTCGGGGAGAAAAATCCTCGCTACGGGAGGACCGCTACGCCACGCGTCCTCACGACGATCATAGGGGAGAAAACTCCTTGCTACGCAATGAAAGCGTCTCCCGGTGTGGAGTGGAAATGTACACATTTCGGCCAAAAAGGGACTGTCGCGAATTTGGCTTTCTCGCGATGCGCCCAGCAAAACATTGGTTTGGCTTTCTTTTCTGGCCGCTTTGCTCCCTCACGGTTCTCATTCCTCTTCGAAAGTGGAAGAGCGTGTCTCTCTCGAGTTAGAAGGGCATTGAGGATTACAAATTGATCATGTGAAATGACCAGTGGGGAGACTGGTCTCCCAATGATCCTCAAGGGGGATTGTAAATCTGAAATTGCTCAGACTTGTGAATGTGAAAAATGTCCACATCGAGGAATCAATCCTCCCTGGGAACCAATGCCCTACTGGGAAACACTCCCCATTTCGATGTGAGAACGCGCCAGGATCAGAAATGGGAGGACCTCTACTCCACGCGTACTTCAGACGGCTGGCTTTCAGGGAGAAAAATCCTCGCTACGGGAGGACCGCTACGCCACGCGTGCTCACGACGATCATAGGGGAGAAAACTCCTTGTTACGCAATGAAAGCGTCTCCCGGTGTGGAGTGGAAATGTACACATTTCGTCCAAAAAGGGACTGTCGCGAATTTGGCTTTCTCGCGATGCGCCCAGCAAAACATTGGTTTGGCTTTCTTTTCTGGCCGCTTTGCTCCCTCACGGTTCTCATTCCTCTTCGAAAGTGGAAGAGCGTGTCTCTCTCGAGTTAGAAGGGCATTGAGGATTACAAATTGATCATATGAAATGACCAGTGGGGAGACTGGTCTCCCAATGATCCTCAAGGGGGATTGTAAATCTGAAATTGCTCAGACTTGTGAATGTGAAAAATGTCCACATCGAGGAATCAATCCTCCCTGGGAACCAATGCCCTACTGGGAAACACTCCCCATTTCGATGTGAGAACGCGCCAGGATCAGAAATGGGAGGACCTCTACTCCACGCGTACTTCAGACGGCTGGCTTTCGGGGAGAAAAATCCTCGCTACGGGAGGACCGCTACGCCACGCGTCCTCACGACGATCATAGGGGAGAAAACTCCTTGCTACGCAATGAAACCGTCTCCCGGTGTGGAGTGGAAATGTACACATTTCGGCCAAAAAGGGACTGTCGCGAATTTGGCTTTCTCGCGATGCGCCCAGCAAAACATTGGTTTGGCTTTCTTTTCTGGCCGCTTTGCTCCCTCACGGTTCTCATTCCTCTTCGAAAGTGGAAGAGCGTGTCTCTCTCGAGTTAGAAGGGCATTGAGGATTACAAATTGATCATGTGAAATGACCAGTGGGGAGACTGGTCTCCCAATGATCCTCAAGGGGGATTGTAAATCTGAAATTGCTCAGACTTGTGAATGTGAAAAATGTCCACATTGAGGAATCAATCCTCCCTGGGAACCAATGCCCTACTGGGAAACACTCTCCATTTCGATGTGAGAGCTCACAGGATCAGAAATGGGAGGACCTCTACACCACGCGTACTTCAGACGGCTGGCTTTGGGAGAAAAATCCTCGCTATGGGAGGACCGCTACGCCACGCGTCCTTACGACTATTATAGGGCAGAAAACTCCTTGCTAAGCAATGAAAGCGTCTCCCGGTGTGGAGTGTAAATGTACACATTTCGGCCAAAAAGGGACTGTCGCGAATTTCTCTTTCTCGCGATGCGCCCAGCAAAACATTGGTTTGGCTTTCTTTTCTGGCCGCTTTGCTCCCTCACGGTTCTCATTCCTCTTCGAAAGTGGAAGAGCGTGTCTCTCTCGAGTTAGAAGGGCATTGAGGATTACAAATTGATCATGTGAAATGACCAGTGGGGAGACTGGTCTCCCAATGATCCTCAAGGGGGATTGTAAATCTGAAATTGCTCAGACTTGTGAATGTGAAAAATGTCCACATCGAGGAATCAATCCTCCCTGGGAACCAATGCCCTACTGGGAAACACTCCCCATTTCGATGTGAGAACGCGCCAGGATCAGAAATGGGAGGACCTCTACTCCACGCGTACTTCAGACGGCTGGCTTTCAGGGAGAAAAATCCTCGCTACGGGAGGACCGCTACGCCACGCGTGCTCACGACGATCATAGGGGAGAAAACTCCTTGTTACGCAATGAAAGCGTCTCCCGGTGTGGAGTGGAAATGTACACATTTCGTCCAAAAAGGGACTGTCGCGAATTTGGCTTTCTCGCGATGCGCCCAGCAAAACATTGGTTTGGCTTTCTTTTCTGGCCGCTTTGCTCCCTCACGGTTCTCATTCCTCTTCGAAAGTGGAAGAGCGTGTCTCTCTCGAGTTAGAAGGGCATTGAGGATTACAAATTGATCATATGAAATGACCAGTGGGGAGACTGGTCTCCCAATGATCCTCAAGGGGGATTGTAAATCTGAAATTGCTCAGACTTGTGAATGTGAAAAATGTCCACATCGAGGAATCAATCCTCCCTGGGAACCAATGCCCTACTGGGAAACACTCCCCATTTCGATGTGAGAACGCGCCAGGATCAGAAATGGGAGGACCTCTACTCCACGCGTACTTCAGACGGCTGGCTTTCGGGGAGAAAAATCCTCGCTAAGGGAGGACCGCTACGCCACGCGTCCTCACGACGATCATAGGGGAGAAAACTCCTTGCTACGCAATGAAACCGTCTCCCGGTGTGGAGTGGAAATGTACACATTTCGGCCAAAAAGGGACTGTCGCGAATTTGGCTTTCTCGCGATGCGCCCAGCAAAACATTGGTTTGGCTTTCTTTTCTGGCCGCTTTGCTCCCTCACGGTTCTCATTCCTCTTCGAAAGTGGAAGAGCGTGTCTCTCTCGAGTTAGAAGGGCATTGAGGATTACAAATTGATCATGTGAAATGACCAGTGGGGAGACTGGTCTCCCAATGATCCTCAAGGGGGATTGTAAATCTGAAATTGCTCAGACTTGTGAATGTGAAAAATGTCCACATCGAGGAATCAATCCTCCCTGGGAACCAATGCCCTACTGGGAAACACTCCCCATTTCGATGTGAGAACACGCCAGGATCAGAAATGGGAGGACCTCTACTCCACGCGTACTTCAGACGGCTGGCTTTCGGGGAGAAAAATCCTCGCTACGGGAGGAACGCTACGCCACGCGTGCTCACGACGATCATAGGGGAGAAAACTCCTTGCTACGCAATGAAACCGTCTTCCGGTGTGGAGTGGAAATGTACACATTTCGGCCAAAAAGGGACTGTCGCGAATTTGGCTTTCTCGCGATGCGCCCAGCAAAACATTGGTTTGGCTTTCTTTTCTGGCCGCTTTGCTCCCTCACGGTTCTCATTCCTCTTCGAAAGTGGAAGAGCGTGTCTCTCTCGAGTTAGAAGGGCATTGAGGATTACAAATTGATCATGTGAAATGACCAGTGGGGAGACTGGTCTCCCAATGATCCTCAAGGGGGATTGTAAATCTGAAATTGCTCAGACTTGTGAATGTGAAAAATGTCCACATCGAGGAATCAATCCTCCCTGGGAACCAATGCCCTACTGGGAAACACTCCCCATTTCCATGTGAGAACGCGCCAGGATCAGAAATGGGAGGACCTCTACTCCACGCGTACTTCAGACGGCTGGCTTTCGGGGAGAAAAATCCTCGCTACGGGAGGACCGCTACGCCACGCGTCCTCACGACGATCATAGGGGAGAAAACTCCTTGCTACGCAATGAAAGCGTCTCCCGGTGTGGAGTGGAAATGTACACATTTCGGCCAAAAAGGGACTGTCGCGAATTTGGCTTTCTCGCGATGCGCCCAGCAAAACATTGGTTTGGCTTTCTTTTCTGGCCGCTTTGCTCCCTCACGGTTCTCATTCCTCTTCGAAAGTGGAAGAGCGTGTCTCTCTCGAGTTAGAAGGGCATTGAGGATTACAAATTGATCATGTGAAATGACCAGTGGGGAGACTGGTCTCCCAATGATCCTCAAGGGGGATTGTAAATCTGAAATTGCTCAGACTTGTGAATGTGAAAAATGTCCACATCGAGGAATCAATCCTCCCTGGGAACCAATGCCCTACTGGGAAACACTCCCCATTTCGATGTGAGAACGCGCCAGGATCAGAAATGGGAGGACCTCTACTCCACGCGTACTTCAGACGGCTGGCTTTCAGGGAGAAAAATCCTCGCTACGGGAGGACCGCTACGCCACGCGTGCTCACGACGATCATAGGGGAGAAAACTCCTTGTTACGCAATGAAAGCGTCTCCCGGTGTGGAGTGGAAATGTACACATTTCGTCCAAAAAGGGACTGTCGCGAATTTGGCTTTCTCGCGATGCGCCCAGCAAAACATTGGTTTGGCTTTCTTTTCTGGCCGCTTTGCTCCCTCACGGTTCTCATTCCTCTTCGAAAGTGGAAGAGCGTGTCTCTCTCGAGTTAGAAGGGCATTGAGGATTACAAATTGATCATATGAAATGACCAGTGGGGAGACTGGTCTCCCAATGATCCTCAAGGGGGATTGTAAATCTGAAATTGCTCAGACTTGTGAATGTGAAAAATGTCCACATCGAGGAATCAATCCTCCCTGGGAACCAATGCCCTACTGGGAAACACTCCCCATTTCGATGTGAGAACGCGCCAGGATCAGAAATGGGAGGACCTCTACTCCACGCGTACTTCAGACGGCTGGCTTTCGGGGAGAAAAATCCTCGCTACGGGAGGACCGCTACGCCACGCGTCCTCACGACGATCATAGGGGAGAAAACTCCTTGCTACGCAATGAAACCGTCTCCCGGTGTGGAGTGGAAATGTACACATTTCGGCCAAAAAGGGACTGTCGCGAATTTGGCTTTCTCGCGATGCGCCCAGCAAAACATTGGTTTGGCTTTCTTTTCTGGCCGCTTTGCTCCCTCACGGTTCTCATTCCTCTTCGAAAGTGGAAGAGCGTGTCTCTCTCGAGTTAGAAGGGCATTGAGGATTACAAATTGATCATGTGAAATGACCAGTGGGGAGACTGGTCTCCCAATGATCCTCAAGGGGGATTGTAAATCTGAAATTGCTCAGACTTGTGAATGTGAAAAATGTCCACATCGAGGAATCAATCCTCCCTGGGAACCAATGCCCTACTGGGAAACACTCCCCATTTCGATGTGAGAACGCGCCAGGATCAGAAATGGGAGGACCTCTACTCCACGCGTACTTCAGACGGCTGGCTTTCGGGGAGAAAAATCCTCGCTACGGGAGGACCGCTACGCCACGCGTGCTCACGACGATCATAGGGGAGAAAACTCCTTGCTACGCAATGAAAGCGTCTTCCGGTGTGGAGTGGAAATGTACACATTTCGGCCAAAAAGGGACTGTCGCGAATTTGGCTTTCTCGCGATGCGCCCAGCAAAACATTGGTTTGGCTTTCTTTTCTGGCCGCTTTGCTCCCTCACGGTTCTCATTCCTCTTCGAAAGTGGAAGAGCGTGTCTCTCTCGAGTTAGAAGGGCATTGAGGATTACAAATTGATCATGTGAAATGACCAGTGGGGAGACTGGTCTCCCAATGATCCTCAAGGGGGATTGTAAATCTGAAATTGCTCAGACTTGTGAATGTGAAAAATGTCCACATCGAGGAATCAATCCTCCCTGGGAACCAATGCCCTACTGGGAAACACTCCCCATTTCCATGTGAGAACGCGCCAGGATCAGAAATGGGAGGACCTCTACTCCACGCGTACTTCAGACGGCTGGCTTTCGGGGAGAAAAATCCTCGCTACGGGAGGACCGCTACGCCACGCGTCCTCACGACGATCATAGGGGAGAAAACTCCTTGCTACGCAATGAAAGCGTCTCCCGGTGTGGAGTGGAAATGTACACATTTCGGCCAAAAAGGGACTGTCGCGAATTTGGCTTTCTCGCGATGCGCCCAGCAAAACATTGGTTTGGCTTTCTTTTCTGGCCGCTTTGCTCCCTCACGGTTCTCATTCCTCTTCGAAAGTGGAAGAGCGTGTCTCTCTCGAGTTAGAAGGGCATTGAGGATTACAAATTGATCATGTGAAATGACCAGTGGGGAGACTGGTCTCCCAATGATCCTCAAGGGGGATTGTAAATCTGAAATTGCTCAGACTTGTGAATGTGAAAAATGTCCACATCGAGGAATCAATCCTCCCTGGGAACCAATGCCCTACTGGGAAACACTCCCCATTTCGATGTGAGAACGCGCCAGGATCAGAAATGGGAGGACCTCTACTCCACGCGTACTTCAGACGGCTGGCTTTCGGGGAGAAAAATCCTCGCTACGGGAGGACCGCTACGCCACGCGTGCTCACGACGATCATAGGGGAGAAAACTCCTTGCTACGCAATGAAAGCGTCTCCCGGTGTGGAGTGGAAATGTACACATTTCGGCCAAAAAGGGACTGTCGCGAATTTGGATTTCTCGCGATGCGCCCAGCAAAACATTGGTTTGGCTTTCTTTTCTGGCCGCTTTGCTCCCTCACGGTTCTCATTCCTCTTCGAAAGTGGAAGAGCGTGTCTCTCTCGAGTTAGAAGGGCATTGAGGATTACAAATTGATCATGTGAAATGACCAGTGGGGAGACTGGTCTCCCAATGATCCTCAAGGGGGATTGTAAATCTGAAATTGCTCAGACTTGTGAATGTGAAAAATGTCCACATCGAGGAATCAATCCTCCCTGGGAACCAATGCCCTACTGGGAAACACTCCCCATTTCGATGTGAGAACGCGCCAGGATCAGAAATGGGAGGACCTCTACTCCACGCGTACTTCAGACGGCTGGCTTTCGGGGAGAAAAATCCTCGCTACGGGAGGACCGCTACGCCACGCGTCCTCACGACGATGATAGGGGAGAAAACTCCTTGCTACGCAATGAAAGCGTCTCACGGTGTGGAGTGGAAATGTACACATTTCGGCCAAAAAGGGACTGTCGCGAATTTCTCTTTCTCGCGATGCGCCCAGCAAAACATTGGTTTGGCTTTCTTTTCTGGCCGCTTTGCTCCCTCACGGTTCTCATTCCTCTTCGAAAGTGGAAGAGCGTGTCTCTCTCGAGTTAGAAGGGCATTGAGGATTACAAATTGATCATGTGAAATGACCAGTGGGGAGACTGGTCTCCCAATGATCCTCAAGGGGGATTGTAAATCTGAAATTGCTCAGACTTGTGAATGTGAAAAATGTCCACATCGAGGAATCAATCCTCCCTGGGAACCAATGCCCTACTGGGAAACACTCCCCATTTCGATGTGAGAACGCGCCAGGATCAGAAATGGGAGGACCTCTACTCCACGCGTACTTCAGACGGCTGGCTTTCAGGGAGAAAAATCCTCGCTACGGGAGGACCGCTACGCCACGCGTGCTCACGACGATCATAGGGGAGAAAACTCCTTGCTACGCAATGAAAGCGTCTCCCGGTGTGGAGTGGAAATGTACACATTTCGGCCAAAAAGGGACTGTCGCGAATTTGGCTTTCTCGCGATGCGCCCAGCAAAACATTGGTTTGGCTTTCTTTTCTGGCCGCTTTGCTCCCTCACGGTTCTCATTCCTCTTCGAAAGTGGAAGAGCGTGTCTCTCTCGAGTTAGAAGGGCATTGAGGATTACAAATTGATCATGTGAAATGACCAGTGGGGAGACTGGTCTCCCAATGATCCTCAAGGGGGATTGTAAATCTGAAATTGCTCAGACTTGTGAATGTGAAAAATGTCCACATCGAGGAATCAATCCTCCCTGGGAACCAATGCCCTACTGGGAAACACTCCCCATTTCGATGTGAGAACGCGCCAGGATCAGAAATGGGAGGACCTCTACTCCACGCGTACTTCAGACGGCTGGCTTTCGGGGAGAAAAATCCTCGCTACGGGAGGACCGCTACGCCACGCGTCCTCACGACGATCATAGGGGAGAAAACTCCTTGCTACGCAATGAAACCGTCTCCCGGTGTGGAGTGGAAATGTACACATTTCGGCCAAAAAGGGACTGTCGCGAATTTGGCTTTCTCGCGATGCGCCCAGCAAAACATTGGTTTGGCTTTCTTTTCTGGCCGCTTTGCTCCCTCACGGTTCTCATTCCTCTTCGAAAGTGGAAGAGCGTGTCTCTCTCGAGTTAGAAGGGCATTGAGGATTACAAATTGATCATGTGAAATGACCAGTGGGGAGACTGGTCTCCCAATGATCCTCAAGGGGGATTGTAAATCTGAAATTGCTCAGACTTGTGAATGTGAAAAATGTCCACATCGAGGAATCAATCCTCCCTGGGAACCAATGCCCTACTGGGAAACACTCCCCATTTCGATGTGAGAACGCGCCAGGATCAGAAATGGGAGGACCTCTACTCCACGCGTACTTCAGACGGCTGGCTTTCGGGGAGAAAAATCCTCGCTACGGGAGGACCGCTACGCCACGCGTCCTTACGACGATCATAGGGGAGAAAACTCCTTGCTACGCAATGAAAGCGTCTTCCGGTGTGGAGTGGAAATGTACACATTTCGGCCAAAAAGGGACTGTCGCGAATTTGGCTTTCTCGCGATGCGCCCAGCAAAACATTGGTTTGGCTTTCTTTTCTGGCCGCTTTGCTCCCTCACGGTTCTCATTCCTCTTCGAAAGTGGAAGAGCGTGTCTCTCTCGAGTTAGAAGGGCATTGAGGATTACAAATTGATCATGTGAAATGACCAGTGGGGAGACTGGTCTCCCAATGATCCTCAAGGGGGATTGTAAATCTGAAATTGCTCAGACTTGTGAATGTGAAAAATGTCCACATCGAGGAATCAATCCTCCCTGGGAACCAATGCCCTACTGGGAAACACTCCCCATTTCCATGTGAGAACGCGCCAGGATCAGAAATGGGAGGACCTCTACTCCACGCGTACTTCAGACGGCTGGCTTTCGGGGAGAAAAATCCTCGCTACGGGAGGACCGCTACGCCACGCGTCCTCACGACGATCATAGGGGAGAAAACTCCTTGCTACGCAATGAAACCGTCTCCTGGTGTGGAGTGGAAATGTACACATTTCGGCCAAAAAGGGACTGTCGCGAATTTGGCTTTCTCGCGATGCGCCCAGCAAAACATTGGTTTGGCTTTCTTTTCTGGCCGCTTTGCTCCCTCACGGTTCTCATTCCTCTTCGAAAGTGGAAGAGCGTGTCTCTCTCGAGTTAGAAGGGCATTGAGGATTACAAATTGATCATGTGAAATGACCAGTGGGGAGACTGGTCTCCCAATGATCCTCAAGGGGGATTGTAAATCTGAAATTGCTCAGACTTGTGAATGTGAAAAATGTCCACATCGAGGAATCAATCCTCCCTGGGAACCAATGCCCTACTGGGAAACACTCCCCATTTCGATGTGAGAACGCGCCAGGATCAGAAATGGGAGGACCTCTACTCCACGCGTACTTCAGTAGGCTGGCTTTCGGGGAGAAAAATCCTCGCTACGGGAGGACCGCTACGCCACGCGTGCTCACGACGATCATAGGGGAGAAAACTCCTTGCTACGCAATGAAAGCATCTCCCGGTGTGGAGTGGAAATGTACACATTTCGGCCAAAAAGGGACTGTCGCGAATTTGGATTTCTCGCGATGCGCCCAGCAAAACATTGGTTTGGCTTTCTTTTCTGGCCGCTTTGCTCCCTCACGGTTCTCATTCCTCTTCGAAAGTGGAAGAGCGTGTCTCTCTCGAGTTAGAAGGGCATTGAGGATTACAAATTGATCATGTGAAATGACCAGTGGGGAGACTGGTCTCCCAATGATCCTCAAGGGGGATTGTAAATCTGAAATTGCTCAGACTTGTGAATGTGAAAAATGTCCACATCGAGGAATCAATCCTCCCTGGGAACCAATGCCCTACTGGGAAACACTCCCCATTTCCATGTGAGAACGCGCCAGGATCAGAAATGGGAGGACCTCTACTCCACGCGTACTTCAGACGGCTGGCTTTCGGGGAGAAAAATCCTCGCTACGGGAGGACCGCTACGCCACGCGTCCTCACGACGATCATAGGGGAGAAAACTCCTTGCTACGCAATGAAACCGTCTCCTGGTGTGGAGTGGAAATGTACACATTTCGGCCAAAAAGGGACTGTCGCGAATTTGGCTTTCTCGCGATGCGCCCAGCAAAACATTGGTTTGGCTTTCTTTTCTGGCCGCTTTGCTCCCTCACGGTTCTCATTCCTCTTCGAAAGTGGAAGAGCGTGTCTCTCTCGAGTTAGAAGGGCATTGAGGATTACAAATTGATCATGTGAAATGACCAGTGGGGAGACTGGTCTCCCAATGATCCTCAAGGGGGATTGTAAATCTGAAATTGCTCAGACTTGTGAATGTGAAAAATGTCCACATGGAGGAATCAATCCTCCCTGGGAACCAATGCCCTACTGGGAAACACTCCCCATTTCGATGTGAGAACGCGCCAGGATCAGAAATGGGAGGACCTCTACTCCACGCGTACTTCAGACGGCTGGCTTTCGGTGAGAAAAATCCTCGCTACGGGAGGACCACTACGCCACGCGTGCTCACGACGATCATAGGAGAGAAAACTCCTTGCTACGCAATGAAAGCGTCTCCCGGTGTGGAGTGGAAATGTACACATTTCGGCCAAAAAGGGACTGTCGAGAATTTGGATTTCTCGCGATGCGCCCAGCAAAACATTAGTTTGGCTTTCTTTTCTGGCCGCTTTGCTCCCTCACGGTTCTCATTCCTCTTCGAAAGTGGAAGAGCGTGTCTCTCTCGAGTTAGAAGGGCATTGAGGATTACAAATTGATCATGTGAAATGACCAGTGGGGAGACTGGTCTCCCAATGATCCTCAAGGGGGATTGTAAATCTGAAATTGCTCAGACTTGTGAATGTGAAAAATGTCCACATCGAGAAATCAATCCTCCCTGGGAACCAATGCCCTACTGGGAAACACTCCCCATTTCGATGTGAGAACGCGCCAGGATCAGAAATGGGAGGACCTCTAGTCCACGCGTACTTCAGACGGCTGGCTTTCGGGGAGAAAAATCCTCGCTACGGGAGGACCGCTACGCCACGCGTCCTTACGACGATCATAGGGGAGAAAACTCCTTGCTACGCAATGAAAGCGTCCTCCGGTGTGGAGTGGAAATGTACACATTTCGGCCAAAAAGGGACTGTCGCGAATTTGGCTTTCTCGCGATGCGCCCAGCAAAACATTGGTTTGGCTTTCTTTTCTGGCCGCTTTGCTCCCTCACGGTTCTCATTCCTCTTCGAAAGTGGAAGAGCGTGTCTCTCTCGAGTTAGAAGGGCATTGAGGATTACAAATTGATCATGTGAAATGACCAGTGGGGAGACTGGTCTCCCAATGATCCTCAAGGGGGATTGTAAATCTGAAATTGCTCAGACTTGTGAATGTGAAAAATGTCCACATCGAGGAATCAATCCTCCCTGGGAACCAATGCCCTACTGGGAAACACTCCCCATTTCGATGTGAGAACGCGCCAGGATCAGAAATGGGAGGACCTCTACTCCACGAGTACTTCAGACGGCTGGCTTTCGGGGAGAAAAATCCTCGCTACGGGAGGACCGCTACGCCACGCGTCCTTACGACGATCATAGGGGAGAAAACTCCTTGCTACGCAATGAAAGCGTCTTCCGGTGTGGAGTGGAAATGTACACATTTCGGCCAAAAAGGGACTGTCGCGAATTTGGCTTTCTCGCGATGCGCCCAGCAAAACATTGGTTTGGCTTTCTTTTCTGGCCGCTTTGCTCCCTCACGGTTCTCATTCCTCTTCGAAAGTGGAAGAGCGTGTCTCTCTCGAGTTAGAAGGGCATTGAGGATTACAAATTGATCATGTGAAATGACCAGTGGGGAAACTGGTCTCCCAATGATCCTCAAGGGGGATTGTAAATCTGAAATTGCTCAGACTTGTGAATGTGAAAAATGTCCACATCGAGGAATCAATCCTCCCTGGGAACCAATGCCCTACTGGGAAACACTCCCCATTTCGATGTGAGAACGCGCCAGGATCAGAAATGGGAGGACCTCTACTCCACGAGTACTTCAGACGGCTGGCTTTCGGGGAGAAAAATCCTCGCTACGGGAGGACCGCTACGCCACGCGTCCTTACGACGATCATAGGGGAGAAAACTCCTTGCTACGCAATGAAAGCGTCTTCCGGTGTGGAGTGGAAATGTACACATTTCGGCCAAAAAGGGACTGTCGCGAATTTGGCTTTCTCGCGATGCGCCCAGCAAAACATTGGTTTGGCTTTCTTTTCTGGCCGCTTTGCTCCCTCACGGTTCTCATTCCTCTTCGAAAGTGGAAGAGCGTGTCTCTCTCGAGTTAGAAGGGCATTGAGGATTACAAATTGATCATGTGAAATGACCAGTGGGGAAACTGGTCTCCCAATGATCCTCAAGGGGGATTGTAAATCTGAAATTGCTCAGACTTGTGAATGTGAAAAATGTCCACATCGAGGAATCAATCCTCCCTGGGAACCAATGCCCTACTGGGAAACACTCCCCATTTCGATGTGAGAACGCGCCAGGATCAGAAATGGGAGGACCTCTACTCCACGCGTACTTCAGACGGCTGGCTTTCGGGGAGAAAAATCCTCGCTACGGGAGGACCGCTACGCCACGCGTCCTCACGACGATCATAGGGGAGAAAACTCCTTGCTACACAATGAAACCGTCTCCCGGTGTGGAGTGGAAATGTACACATTTCGGCCAAAAAGGGACTGTCGCGAATTTGGCTTTCTCGCGATGCGCCCAGCAAAACATTGGTTTGGCTTTCTTTTCTGGCCGCTTTGCTCCCTCACGGTTCTCATTCCTCTTCGAAAGTGGAAGAGCGTGTCTCTCTCGAGTTAGAAGGGCATTGAGGATTACAAATTGATCATGTGAAATGACCAGTGGGGAGACTGGTCTCCCAATGATCCTCAAGGGGGATTGTAAATCTGAAATTGCTCAGACTTGTGAATGTGAAAAATGTCCATATCGAGGAATCAATCCTCCCTGGGAACCAATGCCCTACTGGGAAACACTCCCCATTTCGATGTGAGAACGCGCCAGGATCAGAAATGGGAGGACCTCTACTCCACGCGTACTTCAGACGGCTGGCTATCGGGGAGAAAAATCCTCGCTACGGGAGGACCGCTACGCCACGCGTGCTCACGACGATCATAGGGGAGAAAACTCCTTGCTACGCAATGAAAGCGTCTCCCGGTGTGGAGTGGAAATGTACACATTTCGGCCAAAAAGGGACTGTCGCGAATTTGGCTTTCTCGCGATGCACCCAGCAAAACATTGGTTTGGCTTTCTTTTCTGGCCGCTTTGCTCCCTCACGGTTCTCATTCCTCTTCGAAAGTGGAAGAGCGTGTCTCTCTCGAGTTAGAAGGGCATTGAGGATTACAAATTGATCATGTGAAATGACCAGTGGGCAGACTGGTCTCCCAATGATCCTCAAGGGGGATTGTAAATCTGAAATTGCTCAGACTTGTGAATGTGAAAAATGTCCACATCGAGGAATCAATCCTCCCTGGGAACCAATGCCCTACTGGGAAACACTCCCCATTTCGATGTGAGAACGCGCCAGGATCAGAAATGGGAGGACCTCTACTCCACGCGTACTTCAGACGGCTGGCTTTCGGGGAGAAAAATCCTCGCTACGGGAGGACCGCTACGCCACGCGTCCTCACGACGATCATAGGGGAGAAAACTCCTTGCTACGCAATGAAACCGTCTCCCGGTGTGGAGTGGAAATGTACACATTTCGGCCAAAAAGGGACTGTCGCGAATTTGGCTTTCTCGCGATGCGCCCAGCAAAACATTGGTTTGGCTTTCTTTTCTGGCCGCTTTGCTCCCTCACGGTTCTCATTCCTCTTCGAAAGTGGAAGAGCGTGTCTCTCTCGAGTTAGAAGGGCATTGAGGATTACAAATTGATCATGTGAAATGACCAGTGGGGAGACTGGTCTCCCAATGATCCTCAAGGGGGATAGTAAATCTGAAATTTCTCAGACTTGTGAATGTGAAAAATGTCCACATTGAGGAATCAATCCTCCCTGGGAACCAATGCCCTACTGGGAAACACTCTCCATTTCGATGTGAGAGCTCGCAGGATCAGAAATGGGAGGAACTCTACTCCACGCGTACTTAAGACTATTATAGGGGAGAAAACTCCTTGCTAAGCATTGAAAGAGTCTTCATATTTTGAATGTAAATGTACACATTTATGCAAAAAAAAGGACTGTCGCTAATTTGGCTTTCTCGCAATGCGCCCAGCAAAACATTGGTTTGGCATTCTTTTCTGGCCTATTTCCTCCCTCACGGTTCTCATTCCTCTTCGAAAGTTGAAGAGCGTTTCTCTCTCGAGTTAGAAGTGCATTGAGGATTACAAATTGATCATGTGAACTGACCAGTGGGGAGACTGGACTCCCAATGATCCTCAAGGGGGATTGTAAATCTGAAATTTCTGACTTGTGAATGTGAAAAATGTCTACTTTGAGGAATCAATCCTCCCTGGGAACCAATGCCGTACTGGGAAACACTCTCCATTTCGATGTGAGAGCTCACAGGATCAGAAATGGGAGGACCTCTACACCACGCGTAATTCAGACGGCTGGCTTTGGGAGAAAAATCCGCGCTATGGGAGGACCGCTACGCCACGCGTGCTTACGACTATTAGAGGGGAGAAAACTCCTTGCTAAGCAATGAAAGCATCTTCCAGTTTGGAGTGTAAATGTACACTTTTAGGCCAAAAAGGGACTGTCGCTAATTTGGCTTTCTCGCGATGCGCCCAGCAAAACATTGGTTTGGTTTTCTTTTCTGGCCGATTTCCTCCCTCACGTTTCTCATTCCTCTTCGAAAGTTGAAGAGCGTGTCTCTCTCGAGTTAGAAGTGCATTGAGGATTACAAATTGATCATGTGAAATGACCAGTGGGGAGACTGGTCTCCCAATGATCCTCAAGGGGGATTGTAAATCTGCAATTTCTCAGACTTGTGAATGTGAAAAATGTCCACATTGAGGAATCAATCCTCCCTGGGAACCAATGCCCTACTGGGAAACATTCCCCATTTCGATGTGAGAACTCGCCAGGATCAGAAATGGGAGGACCTCTACTCCACGCGTACTTAAGACTATTATAGGGGAGAAAACTCCTTGCTAAGCATTGAAAGAGTCTTCATATTTTGAATGTAAATGAACACATTTATGCAAAAAGGGACTGTCGCTAATTTGGCTTTCTCGCAATGCGCCTAGCAAAACATTGGTTTGGCTTTCTTTTCTTGCCTATTTCCTCCCTCACTGTTCTAATTCCTCTTAGAAAGTTGAAGATCGTGTCTATCCCTAGTTAGAAGTGCATTGATGATTACAAATTGATCATGTGAACTGACCAGTGGGGAGACTGGTCTCCCAATGATCCTCAAGGGGGATAGTAAATCTGAAATTTCTCAGACTTGTGAATGTGAAAAATGTCCACATTGAGGAATCAATCCTCCCTGGGAACCAATGCCCTACTGGGAAACACTCTCCATTTCGATGTGAGAGCTCGCAGGATCAGAAATGGGAGGACCCCTACTCCACGCGTACTTAAGACTATTATAGGGGAGAAAACTCCTTGCTAAGCATTGAAAGAGTCTTCATATTTTGAATGTAAATGTACACATTTATGCAAAAAAAGGACTGTCGCTAATTTGGCTTTCTCGCAATGCGCCCAGCAAAACATTGGTTTGGCATTCTTTTCTGGCCTATTTCCTCCCTCACGGTTCTCATTCCTCTTCGAAAGTTGAAGAGCGTTTCTCTCTCGAGTTAGAAGTGCATTGAGGATTACAAATTGATCATGTGAACTGACCAGTGGGGAGACTGGACTCCCAATGATCCTCAAGGGGGATTGTAAATCTGAAATTGCTCAGACTTGTGAATGTGAAAAATGTCCACATTGAGGAATCAATCCTCCCTGGGAACCAATGCCCTACTGGGAAACACTCTCCATTTCGATGTGAGAACGCGCCAGGATCAGAAATGGGAGGACCTCTACTCCACGCGTACTTCAGACGGCTGGCTTTCGGGGAGAAAAATCCTCGCTACGGGAGGACCACTACGCCACGCGTCCTCACGACGATCATAGGGGAGAAAACTCCTTGCTACGCAATGAAACCGTCTCCTGGTGTGGAGTGGAAATGTACACATTTCGGCCAAAAAGGGACTGTCGCGAATTTGGCTTTCTCGCGATGCGCCCAGCAAAACATTGGTTTGGCTTTCTTTTCTGGCCGCTTTGCTCCCTCACGGTTCTCATTCCTCTTCGAAAGTGGAAGAGCGTGTCTCTCTCGAGTTAGAAGGGCATTGAGGATTACAAATTGATCATGTGAAATGACCAGTGGGGAGACTGGTCTCCCAATGATCCTCAAGGGGGATTGTAAATCTGAAATTGCTCAGACTTGTGAATGTGAAAAATGTCCACATGGAGGAATCAATCCTCCCTGGGAACCAATGCCCTACTGGGAAACACTCCCCATTTCGATGTGAGAACGCGCCAGGATCAGAAATGGGAGGACCTCTACTCCACGCGTACTTCAGACGGCTGGCTTTCGGTGAGAAAAATCCTCGCTACGGGAGGACCACTACGCCACGCGTGCTCACGACGATCATAGGGGAGAAAACTCCTTGCTACGCAATGAAAGCGTCTCCCGGTGTGGAGTGGAAATGTACACATTTCGGCCAAAAAGGGACTGTCGAGAATTTGGATTTCTCGCGATGCGCCCAGCAAAACATTAGTTTGGCTTTCTTTTCTGGCCGCTTTGCTCCCTCACGGTTCTCATTCCTCTTCGAAAGTGGAAGAGCGTGTCTCTCTCGAGTTAGAAGGGCATTGAGGATTACAAATTGATCATGTGAAATGACCAGTGGGGAGACTGGTCTCCCAATGATCCTCAAGGGGGATTGTAAATCTGAAATTGCTCAGACTTGTGAATGTGAAAAATGTCCACATCGAGAAATCAATCCTCCCTGGGAACCAATGCCCTACTGGGAAACACTCCCCATTTCGATGTGAGAACGCGCCAGGATCAGAAATGGGAGGACCTCTAGTCCACGCGTACTTCAGACGGCTGGCTTTCGGGGAGAAAAATCCTCGCTACGGGAGGACCGCTACGCCACGCGTCCTTACGACGATCATAGGGGAGAAAACTCCTTGCTACGCAATGAAAGCGTCCTCCGGTGTGGAGTGGAAATGTACACATTTCGGCCAAAAAGGGACTGTCGCGAATTTGGCTTTCTCGCGATGCGCCCAGCAAAACATTGGTTTGGCTTTCTTTTCTGGCCGCTTTGCTCCCTCACGGTTCTCATTCCTCTTCGAAAGTGGAAGAGCGTGTCTCTCTCGAGTTAGAAGGGCATTGAGGATTACAAATTGATCATGTGAAATGACCAGTGGGGAGACTGGTCTCCCAATGATCCTCAAGGGGGATTGTAAATCTGAAATTGCTCAGACTTGTGAATGTGAAAAATGTCCACATCGAGGAATCAATCCTCCCTGGGAACCAATGCCCTACTGGGAAACACTCCCCATTTCGATGTGAGAACGCGCCAGGATCAGAAATGGGAGGACCTCTACTCCACGAGTACTTCAGACGGCTGGCTTTCGGGGAGAAAAATCCTCGCTACGGGAGGACCGCTACGCCACGCGTCCTTACGACGATCATAGGGGAGAAAACTCCTTGCTACGCAATGAAAGCGTCTTCCGGTGTGGAGTGGAAATGTACACATTTCGGCCAAAAAGGGACTGTCGCGAATTTGGCTTTCTCGCGATGCGCCCAGCAAAACATTGGTTTGGCTTTCTTTTCTGGCCGCTTTGCTCCCTCACGGTTCTCATTCCTCTTCGAAAGTGGAAGAGCGTGTCTCTCTCGAGTTAGAAGGGCATTGAGGATTACAAATTGATCATGTGAAATGACCAGTGGGGAAACTGGTCTCCCAATGATCCTCAAGGGGGATTGTAAATCTGAAATTGCTCAGACTTGTGAATGTGAAAAATGTCCACATCGAGGAATCAATCCTCCCTGGGAACCAATGCCCTACTGGGAAACACTCCCCATTTCGATGTGAGAACGCGCCAGGATCAGAAATGGGAGGACCTCTACTCCACGCGTACTTCAGACGGCTGGCTTTCGGGGAGAAAAATCCTCGCTACGGGAGGACCGCTACGCCACGCGTCCTCACGACGATCATAGGGGAGAAAACTCCTTGCTACGCAATGAAACCGTCTCCCGGTGTGGAGTGGAAATGTACACATTTCGGCCAAAAAGGGACTGTCGCGAATTTGGCTTTCTCGCGATGCGCCCAGCAAAACATTGGTTTGGCTTTCTTTTCTGGCCGCTTTGCTCCCTCACGGTTCTCATTCCTCTTCGAAAGTGGAAGAGCGTGTCTCTCTCGAGTTAGAAGGGCATTGAGGATTACAAATTGATCATGTGAAATGACCAGTGGGGAGACTGGTCTCCCAATGATCCTCAAGGGGGATTGTAAATCTGAAATTGCTCAGACTTGTGAATGTGAAAAATGTCCATATCGAGGAATCAATCCTCCCTGGGAACCAATGCCCTACTGGGAAACACTCCCCATTTCGATGTGAGAACGCGCCAGGATCAGAAATGGGAGGACCTCTACTCCACGCGTACTTCAGACGGCTGGCTATCGGGGAGAAAAATCCTCGCTACGGGAGGACCGCTACGCCACGCGTGCTCACGACGATCATAGGGGAGAAAACTCCTTGCTACGCAATGAAAGCGTCTCCCGGTGTGGAGTGGAAATGTACACATTTCGGCCAAAAAGGGACTGTCGCGAATTTGGCTTTCTCGCGATGCACCCAGCAAAACATTGGTTTGGCTTTCTTTTCTGGCCGCTTTGCTCCCTCACGGTTCTCATTCCTCTTCGAAAGTGGAAGAGCGTGTCTCTCTCGAGTTAGAAGGGCATTGAGGATTACAAATTGATCATGTGAAATGACCAGTGGGCAGACTGGTCTCCCAATGATCCTCAAGGGGGATTGTAAATCTGAAATTGCTCAGACTTGTGAATGTGAAAAATGTCCACATCGAGGAATCAATCCTCCCTGGGAACCAATGCCCTACTGGGAAACACTCCCCATTTCGATGTGAGAACGCGCCAGGATCAGAAATGGGAGGACCTCTACTCCACGCGTACTTCAGACGGCTGGCTTTCGGGGAGAAAAATCCTCGCTACGGGAGGACCGCTACGCCACGCGTCCTCACGACGATCATAGGGGAGAAAACTCCTTGCTACGCAATGAAACCGTCTCCCGGTGTGGAGTGGAAATGTACACATTTCGGCCAAAAAGGGACTGTCGCGAATTTGGCTTTCTCGCGATGCGCCCAGCAAAACATTGGTTTGGCTTTCTTTTCTGGCCGCTTTGCTCCCTCACGGTTCTCATTCCTCTTCGAAAGTGGAAGAGCGTGTCTCTCTCGAGTTAGAAGGGCATTGAGGATTACAAATTGATCATGTGAAATGACCAGTGGGGAGACTGGTCTCCCAATGATCCTCAAGGGGGATAGTAAATCTGAAATTTCTCAGACTTGTGAATGTGAAAAATGTCCACATTGAGGAATCAATCCTCCCTGGGAACCAATGCCCTACTGGGAAACACTCTCCATTTCGATGTGAGAGCTCGCAGGATCAGAAATGGGAGGAACTCTACTCCACGCGTACTTAAGACTATTATAGGGGAGAAAACTCCTTGCTAAGCATTGAAAGAGTCTTCATATTTTGAATGTAAATGTACACATTTATGCAAAAAAAAGGACTGTCGCTAATTTGGCTTTCTCGCAATGCGCCCAGCAAAACATTGGTTTGGCATTCTTTTCTGGCCTATTTCCTCCCTCACGGTTCTCATTCCTCTTCGAAAGTTGAAGAGCGTTTCTCTCTCGAGTTAGAAGTGCATTGAGGATTACAAATTGATCATGTGAACTGACCAGTGGGGAGACTGGACTCCCAATGATCCTCAAGGGGGATTGTAAATCTGAAATTTCTGACTTGTGAATGTGAAAAATGTCTACATTGAGGAATCAATCCTCCCTGGGAACCAATGCCGTACTGGGAAACACTCTCCATTTCGATGTGAGAGCTCACAGGATCAGAAATGGGAGGACCTCTACACCACGCGTAATTCAGACGGCTGGCTTTGGGAGAAAAATCCGCGCTATGGGAGGACCGCTACGCCACGCGTGCTTACGACTATTAGAGGGGAGAAAACTCCTTGCTAAGCAATGAAAGCATCTTCCAGTTTGGAGTGTAAATGTACACTTTTAGGCCAAAAAGGGACTGTCGCTAATTTGGCTTTCTCGCGATGCGCCCAGCAAAACATTGGTTTGGTTTTCTTTTCTGGCCGATTTCCTCCCTCACGTTTCTCATTCCTCTTCGAAAGTTGAAGAGCGTGTCTCTCTCGAGTTAGAAGTGCATTGAGGATTACAAATTGATCATGTGAAATGACCAGTGGGGAGACTGGTCTCCCAATGATCCTCAAGGGGGATTGTAAATCTGCAATTTCTCAGACTTGTGAATGTGAAAAATGTCCACATTGAGGAATCAATCCTCCCTGGGAACCCATGCCCTACTGGGAAACACTCTCCATTTCGATGTGAGAGCTCGCAGGATCAGAAATGGGAGGACCCCTACTCCACGCGTACTTAAGACTATTATAGGGGAGAAAACTCCTTGCTAAGCATTGAAAGAGTCTTCATATTTTGAATGTAAATGTACACATTTATGCAAAAAAAGGACTGTCGCTAATTTGGCTTTCTCGCAATGCGCCCAGCAAAACATTGGTTTGGCATTCTTTTCTGGCCTATTTCCTCCCTCACGGTTCTCATTCCTCTTCGAAAGTTGAAGAGCGTTTCTCTCTCGAGTTAGAAGTGCATTGAGGATTACAAATTGATCATGTGAACTGACCAGTGGGGAGACTGGACTCCCAATGATCCTCAAGGGGGATTGTAAATCTGAAATTGCTCAGACTTGTGAATGTGAAAAATGTCCACATTGAGGAATCAATCCTCCCTGGGAACCAATGCCCTACTGGGAAACACTCTCCATTTCGATGTGAGAACGCGCCAGGATCAGAAATGGGAGGACCTCTACTCCACGCGTACTTCAGACGGCTGGCTTTCGGGGAGAAAAATCCTCGCTACGGGAGGACCGCTACGCCACGCGTCCTCACGACGATCATAGGGGAGAAAACTCCTTGCTACGCAATGAAACCGTCTCCTGGTGTGGAGTGGAAATGTACACATTTCGGCCAAAAAGGGACTGTCGCGAATTTGGCTTTCTAACGATGCGCCCAGCAAAACATTGGTTTGGCTTTCTTTTCTGGCCGCTTTGCTCCCTCACGGTTCTCATTCCTCTTCGAAAGTGGAAGAGCGTGTCTCTCTCGAGTTAGAAGGGCATTGAGGATTACAAATTGATCATGTGAAATGACCAGTGGGGAGACTGGTCTCCCAATGATCCTCAAGGGGGATTGTAAATCTGAAATTGCTCAGACTTGTGAATGTGAAAAATGTCCACATCGAGGAATCAATCCTCCCTGGGAACCAATGCCCTACTGGGAAACACTCCCCATTTCGATGTGAGAACGCGCCAGGATCAGAAATGGGAGGACCTCTACTCCACGCGTACTTCAGTAGGCTGGCTTTCGGGGAGAAAAATCCTCGCTACGGGAGGACCGCTACGCCACGCGTGCTCACGACGATCATAGGGGAGAAAACTCCTTGCTACGCAATGAAAGCATCTCCCGGTGTGGAGTGGAAATGTACACATTTCGGCCAAAAAGGGACTGTCGCGAATTTGGATTTCTCGCGATGCGCCCAGCAAAACATTGGTTTGGCTTTCTTTTCTGGCCGCTTTGCTCCCTCACGGTTCTCATTCCTCTTCGAAAGTGGAAGAGCGTGTCTCTCTCGAGTTAGAAGGGCATTGAGGATTACAAATTGATCATGTGAAATGACCAGTGGGGAGACTGGTCTCCCAATGATCCTCAAGGGGGATTGTAAATCTGAAATTGCTCAGACTTGTGAATGTGAAAAATGTCCACATCGAGGAATCAATCCTCCCTGGGAACCAATGCCCTACTGGGAAACACTCCCCATTTCCATGTGAGAACGCGCCAGGATCAGAAATGGGAGGACCTCTACTCCACGCGTACTTCAGACGGCTGGCTTTCGGGGAGAAAAATCCTCGCTACGGGAGGACCGCTACGCCACGCGTCCTCACGACGATCATAGGGGAGAAAACTCCTTGCTACGCAATGAAACCGTCTCCTGGTGTGGAGTGGAAATGTACACATTTCGGCCAAAAAGGGACTGTCGCGAATTTGGCTTTCTCGCGATGCGCCCAGCAAAACATTGGTTTGGCTTTCTTTTCTGGCCGCTTTGCTCCCTCACGGTTCTCATTCCTCTTCGAAAGTGGAAGAGCGTGTCTCTCTCGAGTTAGAAGGGCATTGAGGATTACAAATTGATCATGTGAAATGACCAGTGGGGAGACTGCTCTCCCAATGATCCTCAAGGGGGATTGTAAATCTGAAATTGCTCAGACTTGTGAATGTGAAAAATGTCCACATGGAGGAATCAATCCTCCCTGGGAACCAATGCCCTACTGGGAAACACTCCCCATTTCGATGTGAGAACGCGCCAGGATCAGAAATGGGAGGACCTCTACTCCACGCGTACTTCAGACGGCTGGCTTTCGGTGAGAAAAATCCTCGCTACGGGAGGACCACTACGCCACGCGTGCTCACGACGATCATAGGGGAGAAAACTCCTTGCTACGCAATGAAAGCGTCTCCCGGTGTGGAGTGGAAATGTACACATTTCGGCCAAAAAGGGACTGTCGAGAATTTGGATTTCTCGCGATGCGCCCAGCAAAACATTAGTTTGGCTTTCTTTTCTGGCCGCTTTGCTCCCTCACGGTTCTCATTCCTCTTCGAAAGTGGAAGAGCGTGTCTCTCTCGAGTTAGAAGGGCATTGAGGATTACAAATTGATCATGTGAAATGACCAGTGGGGAGACTGGTCTCCCAATGATCCTCAAGGGGGATTGTAAATCTGAAATTGCTCAGACTTGTGAATGTGAAAAATGTCCACATCGAGAAATCAATCCTCCCTGGGAACCAATGCCCTACTGGGAAACACTCCCCATTTCGATGTGAGAACGCGCCAGGATCAGAAATGGGAGGACCTCTAGTCCACGCGTACTTCAGACGGCTGGCTTTCGGGGAGAAAAATCCTCGCTACGGGAGGACCGCTACGCCACGCGTCCTTACGACGATCATAGGGGAGAAAACTCCTTGCTACGCAATGAAAGCGTCCTCCGGTGTGGAGTGGAAATGTACACATTTCGGCCAAAAAGGGACTGTCGCGAATTTGGCTTTCTCGCGATGCGCCCAGCAAAACATTGGTTTGGCTTTCTTTTCTGGCCGCTTTGCTCCCTCACGGTTCTCATTCCTCTTCGAAAGTGGAAGAGCGTGTCTCTCTCGAGTTAGAAGGGCATTGAGGATTACAAATTGATCATGTGAAATGACCAGTGGGGAGACTGGTCTCCCAATGATCCTCAAGGGGGATTGTAAATCTGAAATTGCTCAGACTTGTGAATGTGAAAAATGTCCACATCGAGGAATCAATCCTCCCTGGGAACCAATGCCCTACTGGGAAACACTCCCCATTTCGATGTGAGAACGCGCCAGGATCAGAAATGGGAGGACCTCTACTCCACGAGTACTTCAGACGGCTGGCTTTCGGGGAGAAAAATCCTCGCTACGGGAGGACCGCTACGCCACGCGTCCTTACGACGATCATAGGGGAGAAAACTCCTTGCTACGCAATGAAAGCGTCTTCCGGTGTGGAGTGGAAATGTACACATTTCGGCCAAAAAGGGACTGTCGCGAATTTGGCTTTCTCGCGATGCGCCCAGCAAAACATTGGTTTGGCTTTCTTTTCTGGCCGCTTTGCTCCCTCACGGTTCTCATTCCTCTTCGAAAGTGGAAGAGCGTGTCTCTCTCGAGTTAGAAGGGCATTGAGGATTACAAATTGATCATGTGAAATGACCAGTGGGGAAACTGGTCTCCCAATGATCCTCAAGGGGGATTGTAAATCTGAAATTGCTCAGACTTGTGAATGTGAAAAATGTCCACATCGAGGAATCAATCCTCCCTGGGAACCAATGCCCTACTGGGAAACACTCCCCATTTCGATGTGAGAACGCGCCAGGATCAGAAATGGGAGGACCTCTACTCCACGCGTACTTCAGACGGCTGGCTTTCGGGGAGAAAAATCCTCGCTACGGGAGGACCGCTACGCCACGCGTCCTCACGACGATCATAGGGGAGAAAACTCCTTGCTACGCAATGAAACCGTCTCCCGGTGTGGAGTGGAAATGTACACATTTCGGCCAAAAAGGGACTGTCGCGAATTTGGCTTTCTCGCGATGCGCCCAGCAAAACATTGGTTTGGCTTTCTTTTCTGGCCGCTTTGCTCCCTCACGGTTCTCATTCCTCTTCGAAAGTGGAAGAGCGTGTCTCTCTCGAGTTAGAAGGGCATTGAGGATTACAAATTGATCATGTGAAATGACCAGTGGGGAGACTGGTCTCCCAATGATCCTCAAGGGGGATTGTAAATCTGAAATTGCTCAGACTTGTGAATGTGAAAAATGTCCATATCGAGGAATCAATCCTCCCTGGGAACCAATGCCCTACTGGGAAACACTCCCCATTTCGATGTGAGAACGCGCCAGGATCAGAAATGGGAGGACCTCTACTCCACGCGTACTTCAGACGGCTGGCTATCGGGGAGAAAAATCCTCGCTACGGGAGGACCGCTACGCCACGCGTGCTCACGACGATCATAGGGGAGAAAACTCCTTGCTACGCAATGAAAGCGTCTCCCGGTGTGGAGTGGAAATGTACACATTTCGGCCAAAAAGGGACTGTCGCGAATTTGGCTTTCTCGCGATGCACCCAGCAAAACATTGGTTTGGCTTTCTTTTCTGGCCGCTTTGCTCCCTCACGGTTCTCATTCCTCTTCGAAAGTGGAAGAGCGTGTCTCTCTCGAGTTAGAAGGGCATTGAGGATTACAAATTGATCATGTGAAATGACCAGTGGGGAGACTGGTCTCCCAATGATCCTCAAGGGGGATTGTAAATCTGAAATTGCTCAGACTTGTGAATGTGAAAAATGTCCACATCGAGGAATCAATCCTCCCTGGGAACCAATGCCCTACTGGGAAACACTCCCCATTTCGATGTGAGAACGCGCCAGGATCAGAAATGGGAGGACCTCTACTCCACGCGTACTTCAGACGGCTGGCTTTCGGGGAGAAAAATCCTCGCTACGGGAGGACCGCTACGCCACGCGTCCTCACGACGATCATAGGGGAGAAAACTCCTTGCTACGCAATGAAACCGTCTCCCGGTGTGGAGTGGAAATGTACACATTTCGGCCAAAAAGGGACTGTCGCGAATTTGGCTTTCTCGCGATGCACCCAGCAAAACATTGGTTTGGCTTTCTTTTCTGGCCGCTTTGCTCCCTCACGGTTCTCATTCCTCTTCGAAAGTGGAAGAGCGTGTCTCTCTCGAGTTAGAAGGGCATTGAGGATTACAAATTGATCATGTGAAATGACCAGTGGGGAGACTGGTCTCCCAATGATCCTCAAGGGGGATAGTAAATCTGAAATTTCTCAGACTTGTGAATGTGAAAAATGTCCACATTGAGGAATCAATCCTCCCTGGGAACCAATGCCCTACTGGGAAACACTCTCCATTTCGATGTGAGAGCTCGCAGGATCAGAAATGGGAGGACCTCTACTCCACGCGTACTTAAGACTATTATAGGGGAGAAAACTCCTTGCTAAGCATTGAAAGAGTCTTCATATTTTGAATGTAAATGTACACATTTATGCAAAAAAAAGGACTGTCGCTAATTTGGCTTTCTCGCAATGCGCCCAGCAAAACATTGGTTTGGCATTCTTTTCTGGCCTATTTCCTCCCTCACGGTTCTCATTCCTCTTCGAAAGTTGAAGAGCGTTTCTCTCTCGAGTTAGAAGTGCATTGAGGATTACAAATTGATCATGTGAACTGACCAGTGGGGAGACTGGACTCCCAATGATCCTCAAGGGGGATTGTAAATCTGAAATTTCTGACTTGTGAATGTGAAAAATGTCTACATTGAGGAATCAATCCTCCCTGGGAACCAATGCCGTACTGGGAAACACTCTCCATTTCGATGTGAGAGCTCACAGGATCAGAAATGGGAGGACCTCTACACCACGCGTAATTCAGACGGCTGGCTTTGGGAGAAAAATCCGCGCTATGGGAGGACCGCTACGCCACGCGTGCTTACGACTATTAGAGGGGAGAAAACTCCTTGCTAAGCAATGAAAGCATCTTCCAGTTTGGAGTGTAAATGTACACTTTTAGGCCAAAAAGGGACTGTCGCTAATTTGGCTTTCTCGCGATGCGCCCAGCAAAACATTGGTTTGGTTTTCTTTTCTGGCCGATTTCCTCCCTCACGTTTCTCATTCCTCTTCGAAAGTTGAAGAGCGTGTCTCTCTCGAGTTAGAAGTGCATTGAGGATTACAAATTGATCATGTGAAATGACCAGTGGGGAGACTGGTCTCCCAATGATCCTCAAGGGGGATTGTAAATCTGCAATTTCTCAGACTTGTGAATGTGAAAAATGTCCACATTGAGGAATCAATCCTCCCTGGGAACCAATGCCCTACTGGGAAACATTCCCCATTTCGATGTGAGAACTCGCCAGGATCAGAAATGGGAGGACCTCTACTCCACGCGTACTTAAGACTATTATAGGGGAGAAAACTCCTTGCTAAGCATTGAAAGAGTCTTCATATTTTGAATGTAAATGAACACATTTATGCAAAAAGGGACTGTCGCTAATTTGGCTTTCTCGCAATGCGCCTAGCAAAACATTGGTTTGGCTTTCTTTTCTTGCCTATTTCCTCCCTCACTGTTCTAATTCCTCTTAGAAAGTTGAAGATCGTGTCTATCCCTAGTTAGAAGTGCATTGATGATTACAAATTGATCATGTGAACTGACCAGTGGGGAGACTGGTCTCCCAATGATCCTCAAGGGGGATAGTAAATCTGAAATTTCTCAGACTTGTGAATGTGAAAAATGTCCACATTGAGGAATCAATCCTCCCTGGGAACCAATGCCCTACTGGGAAACACTCTCCATTTCGATGTGAGAGCTCGCAGGATCAGAAATGGGAGGACCCCTACTCCACGCGTACTTAAGACTATTATAGGGGAGAAAACTCCTTGCTAAGCATTGAAAGAGTCTTCATATTTTGAATGTAAATATACACATTTATGCAAAAAAAGGACTGTCGCTAATTTGGCTTTCTCGCAATGCGCCCAGCAAAACATTGGTTTGGCATTCTTTTCTGGCCTATTTCCTCCCTCACGGTTCTCATTCCTCTTCGAAAGTTGAAGAGCGTTTCTCTCTCGAGTTAGAAGTGCATTGAGGATTACAAATTGATCATGTGAACTGACCAGTGGGGAGACTGGACTCCCAATGATCCTCAAGGGGGATTGTAAATCTGAAATTTCTCAGACTTGTGAATGTGAAAAATGTCCACATTGAGGAATCAATCCTCCCTGGGAACCAATGCCCTACTGGGAAACACTCTCCATTTCGATGTGAGAGCTCACAGGATCAGAAATGGGAGGACCTCTACACCACGCGTAATTCAGACGGCTGGCTTTGGGAGAAAAATCCTCGCTATGGGAGGACCGCTACGCCACGCGTCCTTACGACTATTATAGGGGAGAAAACTCCTTGCTATGCAATGAAAGCGTCTTCCGGTTTGGAGTGTAAATGTACACATTTAGGCCAAAAAGGGACTGTCGCTAATTTGGTTTTCACACGATGCGCCCAGCAAAACATTGGTTTGGCTTTCTTTTCTGGCCTATTTCCTCCCTCACGGTTCTCATTCCTCTTCGAAAGTGGAAGAGCGTGTCTCTCTCGAGTTAGAAGGGCATTGAGGATTACAAATTGATCATGTGAAATGACCAGTGGGGAGACTGGTCTCCCAATGATCCTCAAGGGGGATTGTAAATCTGAAATTTCTCAGACTTGTGAATGTGAAAAATGTCCACATTGAGGAATCAATCCTCCCTGGGAACCAATGCCCTACTGGGAAACACTCTCCATTTCGATGTGAGAGCTCACAGGATCAGAAATGGGAGGACCTCTACACCACGCGTACTTCAGACGGCTGGCTTTGGGAGAAAAATCCTCGCTATGGGAGGACCGCTACGCCACGCGTCCTTACGACTATTATAGGGCAGAAAACTCCTTGCTAAGCAATGAAAGCGTCTTCCGGTGTGGAGTGTAAATGTACACATTTCGGCCAAAAAGGGACTGTCGCGAATTTGGCTTTCTCGCGATGCGCCCAGCGAAACATTGGTTTGGCTTTCTTTTCTGGCCGATTTCCTCCCTCACGGTTCTCATTCCTCTTCGAAAGTTGAAGAGCGTGTCTCTCTCGAGTTAGAAGTGCATTGAGGATTACAAATTGATCATGTGAAATGACCAGTGGGGAGATTGGTCTCCCAATGATCCTCAAGGGGGATTGTAAATCTGCAATTTCTCAGACTTGTGAATGTGAAAAATGTCCACATTGAGGAATCAATCCTCCCTGGGAACCAATGCCCTACTGGGAAACATTCCCCATTTCGATGTGAGAACTCGCCAGGATCAGAAATGGGAGGACCTCTACTCCACGCGTACTTAAGACTATTATAGGGGAGAAAACTCCTTGCTAAGCATTGAAAGAGTCTTCATATTTTGAATGTAAATGAACACATTTATGCCAAAAAGGGACTGTCGCTAATTTGGCTTTCTCGCAATGCGCCTAGCAAAACATTGGTTTGGCTTTCTTTTCTTGCCTACTTCCTCACTCACTGTTCTAATTCCTCTTAGAAAGTTGAAGATCGTGTCTATCCCTAGTAAGAAGTGCATTGAGGATTACAAATTGATCATGTGAACTGACCAGTGGGGAGACTGGTCTCCCAATGATCCTCAAGGGGGATAGTAAATCTGAAATTTCTCAGACTTGTGAATGTGAAAAATGTCCACATTGAGGAATCAATCCTCCCTGGGAACCAATGCCCTACTGGGAAACACTCTCGATTTCGATGTGAGAGCTCGCAGGATCAGAAATGGGAGGACCTCTACTCCACGCGTACTTAAGACTATTATAGAGGAGAAAACTCCTTGCTAAGCATTGAAAGAGTCTTCATATTTTGAATGTAAATGTACACATTTATGCAAAAAAAGGACTGTCGCTAATTTCGCTTTCTCGCAATGCGCCCAGCAAAACATTGGTTTGGCATTCTTTTCTGGCCTATTTCCTCCCTCACGGTTCTCATTCCTCTTCAAAAGTTGAAGAGCGTGTAACTCTCGAGTTAGAAGTGCATTGAGGATTACAAATTGATCATGTGAACTGACCAGTGGGGAGACTGGACTCCCAATGATCCTCAAGGGGGATTGTAAATCTGAAATTTCTCAGACTTGTGAATGTGAAAAATGTCCACATTGAGGAATCAATCCTCCCTGGGAACCAATGCCCTACTGGGAAACACTCCCCATTTTGATGTGAGAACGCACCAGGATCAGAAATGGGAGGACCTCTACTCCACGCGTACTTCAGACGGCTGGCTTTCGGGGAGAAAAATCCTCGGACGGGAGGACCGCTACGCCACGCGTCCTTACGACGATCATAGGGGAGAAAACTCCTTGCTAAGCAATGAAAGCGTCTTCCGGTGTGAAGTGTAAATGTACACATTTCGGCCAAAAAGGGACTGTCGCGAATTTGGCTTTCTCGCGATGCGCCCAGCGAAACATTTGTTTGGTTTTCTTTTCTGGCCTATTTCCTCCCTCACGGTTCTCATTCCTCTTCGAAAGTTGAAGAGCGTGTCTCTCTCGAGTTAGAAGGGCATTGAGGATTACAAATTGATCATGTGAAATGACCAGTGGGGAGACTGGTCTCCCAATGATCCTCAAGGGGGATTGTAAATCTGAAATTTCTCAGACTTGTGAATGTGAAAAATGTCCACATTGAGGAATCAATCCTCCCTGGGAACCAATGCCCTACTGGGAAACACTCCCCATTTCGATGTGAGAACGCGCCAGGATCAGAAATGGGAGGACCTCTACTCCACGCGTACTTAAGACTATTATAGGGGAGAAAACTCCTTGCTAAGCATTGAAAGAGTCTTCATATTTTGAATGTAAATGTACACATTTATGCAAAAAAAGGACTGTCGCTAATTTGGCTTTCTCGCAATGCGCCCAGCAAAACATTGGTTTGGAATTCTTTTCTGGCCTATTTCCTCCCTCACGGTTCTCATTCCTCTTCGAAAGTTGAAGAGCGTGTCTCTCTCGAGTTAGAAGGGCATTGAGGATTACAAATTGATCATGTGAAATGACCAGTGGGGAGACTGGTCTCCCAATGATCCTCAAGGGGGATTGTAAATCTGAAATTTCTCAGACTTGTGAATGTGAAAAATGTCCACATTGAGGAATCAATCCTCCCTGGGAACCAATGCCCTACTGGGAAACACTCTCCATTTCGATGTGAGAGCTCACAGGATCAGAAATGGGAGGACCTCTACACCACGCGTAATTCAGACGGCTGGCTTTGGGAGAAAAATCCTCGCTATGGGAAGACCGCTACGCCACGCGTCCTTACGACTATTAAAGGGGAGAAAACTCCTTGCTAAGCAATGAAAGCGTCTTCCGGTTTGGAGTGTAAATGTACACATTTAGGCCAAAAAGGGACTGTCGCTAATTTGGTTTTCTCGCGATGCGCCCAGCAAAACATTGGTTTGGCTTTCTTTTCTGGCCTATTTCCTCCCTCACGGTTCTCATTCCTCTTCGAAAGTGGAAGAGCGTGTCTCTCTCGAGTTAGAAGGGCATTGAGGATTACAAATTGATCATGTGAAATGACCAGTGGGGAGACTGGTCTCCCAATGATCCTCAAGGGGGATTGTAAATCTGAAATTTCTCAGACTTGTGAATGTGAAAAATGTCCACATTGAGGAATCAATCCTCCCTGGGAACCAATGCCCTACTGGGAAACACTCCCCATTTCGATGTGAGAACGCACCAGGATCAGAAATGGGAGGACCTCTACTCCACGCGTACTTCAGACGGCTGGCTTTAGGGGAGAAAAATCCTCGCTACGGGAGGACCGCTACGCCACGCGTCCTTACGACGATCATAGGGGAGAAAACTCCTTGCTAAGCAATGAAAGCGTCTTCCGGTGTGGAGTGGAAATGTACACATTTAGGCCAAAAAGGGGCTGTCGCGAATTTGGCTTTCTCGCGATGCGCCCAGCAAAACATTGATTTGGCTTTCTTTTCTGGCCGATTTCCTCCCTCACGGTTCTCATTCCTCTTCGAAAGTGGAAGAGCGTGTCTCCCTCGAGTTAGCAGGGCATTGAGGATTACAAATTGATCATGTGAAATGACCAGTGGGGAGACTGGTCTCCCAATGATCCTCAAGGGGAATTGAAAATCTGAAATTTCTCAGACTTGTGAATGTGAAAAATGTCCACATCGAGGAATCAATCCTCCCAGGGAACCAATGCCCTACTGGGAAACACTCCCCATTTCCATGTGAGAACGCGCCAGGATCAGAAATGGGAGGACCTCTACTCCACGCGTACTTCAGACGGCTGGCTTTCGGGGAGAAAAATCCTCGCTACGGGAGGACCGCTACGCCACGCGTCCTTACGACGATCATAGGGGAGAAAACTCCTTGCTAAGCAATGAAAGCGTCTTCCGGTGTGGAGTGGAAATGTACACATTTAGGCCAAAAAGGGACTGTCGCGAATTTGTCTTTCTCGCGATGCGCCCAGCAAAACATTGGTTTGGCTTTCTTTTCTGGCAGATTTCCTCCCTCACGGTTCTCATTCCTCTTCGAAAGTGGAAAAGCGTGTCTCCCTCGAGTTAGAAGGGCATTGAGGATTACAAATTGATCATGTGAAATGACCAGTGGGGAGACTGGTCTCCCAATGATCCTCAAGGGGAATTGAAAATCTGAAATTTCTCAGACTTGTGAATGTGAAAAATGTCCACATCGAGGAATCAATCCTCCCTGGGAACCAATGCCCTACTGGGAAACACTCCCCATTTCCATGTGAGAACGCACCAGTATCAGAAATGGGAGGACCTCTACTCCACGCGTACTTCAGGCGGCTGGCTTTCGGGGAGAAAAATCCTCGCTACGGGAGGACCGCTACGCCACGCGTCCTTACGACGATCATAGGGGAGAAAACTCCTTGCTAAGCAATGAAAGCGTCTTCCGGTGTGGAGTGTAAATGTACACATTTAGGCCAAAAAGGGACTGTCGCGAATTTGGCTTTCTCGCGATGCGCCCAGCAAAACATTGGTTTGGCTTTCTTTTCTGGCCGATTTCCTCCCTCACGGTTCTCATTCCTCTTCGAAAGTGGAAGAGCGTGTCTCTCTCGAGTTAGAAGGGCATTGAGGATTACAAATTGATCATGTGAAATGACCAGTGGGGAGACTGGTCTCCCAATGATCCTCAAGGGGGATTGTAAATCTGAAATTTCTCAGACTTGTGAATGTGAAAAATGTCCACATCGAGGAATCAATCCTCCCTGGGAACCAATGCCCTACTGGGAAACACTCCCCATTTCGATGTGAGAACGCGCCAGCATCAGAAATGGGAGGACCTCTACTCCACGCGTACTTCAGACGGCTGGCTTTCGGGGAGAAAAATCCTCGCTACGGGAGGACCGCTACGCCATGCGTCCTTACGACGATCATAGGGGAGAAAACTCCTTGCTAAGCAATGGAAGCATCTTCCAGTGTGGAGTGTAAATGTACACATTTAGGCCAAAAAGGGACTGTCGCGAATTTGGCTTTCTCGCGATGCGCCCAGCAAAACATTGGTTTGGCTTTCTTTTCTGGCCGATTTCCTCCCTCACGGTTCTCATTCCTCTTCGAAAGTGGAAGAGCATGTCTCTCTAGAGTTAGAAGGGCTTTGAGGTTTACAAATTGATCATGTGAAATGACCAGTGGGGAGACTGGTCTCCCAATGATCCTCAAGGGGGATTGTAAATCTGAAATTTCTCAGACTTGTGAATGTGAAAAATGTCCACATCGAGGAATCAATCCTCCCTGGGAACCAATGCCCTACTGGGAAACACTCCCCATTTCAATGTGAGAACGCGCCAGGATCAGAAATGGGAGGACCTCTACTCCACGCGTACTTCAGACGCCTGGCTTTCGGGGAGAAAAATCCTCGCTGCGGGAGGACCGCTACGCCACCCGTCCTTACGACGATCATAGGGGAGAAAACTCCTTGCTAAGCGATGAAAGCGTCTTCCGGTGTGGAGTGTAAATGTACACATTTAGGCCAAAAAGGGACTGTCGCGAATTTGGCTTTCTCGCATTGCGCCCAGCAAAACATTGGTTTGGCTTTCTTTTCTGGCCGATTTCCTCCCTCACGGTTCTCATTCCTCTTCGAAAGTGGAAGAGCGTGTCTCTCTCGAGTTAGAAGGGCATTGAGGATTACAAATTGATCATGTGAAATGACCAGTGGGGAGACTGGTCTCCCAATGATCCTCAAGGGGGATTGTAAATCTGAAATTGCTCAGACTTGTGAATGTGAAAAATGTCCACATCGAGGAATCAATCCTCCCTGGGAACCATTGCCCTACTGGGAAACACTCCCCATTTCGATGTGAGAACGCGCCAGGATCAGAAATGGGAGGACCTCTACTCCACGCGTACTTCAGACGGCTGGCTTTCGGGGAAAAAAATCCTCGCTACGGGAGGACCGCTACGCCACGCGTACTTACGACGATCATAGGGGAGAAAACTCCTTGCTAAGCGATGAAAGCGTCTGCCGGTGTGGAGTGTAAATGTAAACATTTAGGCCAAAAAGGGACTGTCGCGAATTTGGCTTTCTCGCGATGCGCCCAGCAAAACATTGGTTTGGCTTTCTTTTCTGGCCGATTTCCTCCCTCACGGTTCTCATTCCTCTTCGAAAGTGGAAGAGCGTGTCTCTCTCGAGTTAGAAGGGCATTGAGGATTACAAATTGATCATGTGAAATGACCAGTGGGGAGACTGGTCTCCCAATGATCCTCAAGGGGGATTGTAAATCTGAAATTTCTCAGACTTGTGAATGTGAAAAATGTCCACATCGAGGAATCAATCCTCCCTGGGAACCAATGCCCTACTGGGAAACACTCCCCATTTCGATGTGAGAACGCACCAGGATCAGAAATCGGAGGACCTCTACTCCACGCGTACTTCAGACGGCTGGCTTTCGGGGAGAAAAATCCTCGCTACGGGAGGACCGCTACGCCACGCGTCCTTACGACGATCATAGGGGAGAAAAGTCCTTGCTAAGCAATGAAAGCGACTTCCAGTGTGGAGTGGAAATGTACACATTTAGGCCAAAAAGGGACTGTCGCGAATTTGGCTTTCTCGCGATGCGCCCAGCAAAACATTGGTTTGGCTTTCTTTTCTGGCCGATTTCCTCCCTCACGGTTCTCATTCCTCTTCGAAAGTGGAAGAGCGTGTCTCTCTCGAGTTAGAAGGGCATTGAGGGTTACAAATTGATCATGTGAAATGACCAGTGGGGAGACTGGTCTCCCAATGATCCTCAAGGGGGATTGTAAATCTGAAATTTCTCAGACTTGTGAATGTGAAAAATGTCCACATCGAGGAATCAATCCTCCCTGGGAACCAATGCCCTACTGGGAAACACTCCCCATTTCGATGTGAGAACGCGCCAGGATCAGAAATGGGAGGACCTCTACTCCACGCGTACTTCAGACGGCTGGCTTTCGGGGAGAAAAATCCTCGCTACGGGAGGACCGCTACGCCACGTGTCCTTACGACGATCATAGGGGAGAAAACTCCTTGCTAAGCAATGAAAGCGTCTTCCGGTGTGGAGTGGAAATGTACACATTTAGGACAAAAAGGGACTGTCGCGAATTTGGATTTCTCGCGATGCGCCCAGCAAAACATTGGTTTGGCTTTCTTTTCTGGCCGCTTTGCTCCCTCACGGTTCTCATTCCTCTTCGAAAGTGGAAGAGCGTGTCTCTCTCGAGTTAGAAGGGCATTGAGGATTACAAATTGATCATGTGAAATGACCAGTGGGGAGACTGGTCTCCCAATGATCCTCAAGGGGAATTGTAAATCTGAAATTTCTCAGACTTGTGAATGTGAAAAATGTCCACATCGAGGAATCAATCCTCCCTGGGAACCAATGCCCTACTGGGAAACACTCCCCATTTCGATGTGAGAACGCGCCAGGATCAGAAATGGGAGGACCTATACTCCACGCGTACTTCAGACGGCTGGCTTTCGGGGAGAAAAATCCTCGCTACGGGAGGACCGCTACGCCACGCATCCTTACGAGGATCATAGGGGAGAAAACTCCTTGCTAAGCAATGAAAGCGTCTTCCGGTGTGGAGTGGAAAAGTACACATTTAGGCCAAAAAGGGACTGTCGCGAATTTGGCTTTCTCGCGATGCGCCCAGCAAAACATCGGTTTGGCTTTCTTTTCTGGCCGATTTCCTCCCTCACGGTTCTCATTCCTCTTCGAAAGTGGAAGAGCATGTCTCTCTAGAGTTAGAAGGGCTTTGAGGTTTACAAATTGATCATGTGAAATGACCAGTGGGGAGACTGGTCTCCCAATGATCCTCAAGGGGGATTGTAAATCTGAAATTGCTCAGACTTGTGAATGTGAAAAATGTCCACATCGAGGAATCAATCCTCCCTGGGAACCAATGCCCTACTGGGAAACACTCCCCATTTCGATGTGAGAACGCGCCAGGATCAGAAATGGGAGGACCTCTACTCCACGCGTACTTCAGACGGCTGGCTTTCGGGGAGAAAAATCCTCGCTACGGGAGGACCGCTACGCCACGCATCCTTACGAGAATCATAGGGGAGAAAACTCCTTGCTAAGCAATGAAAGCGTCTTCCGGTGTGGAGTGGAAAAGTACACATTTAGGCCAAAAAGGGACTGTCGCGAATTTGGCTTTCTCGCGATGCGCCCAGCAAAACATCGGTTTGGCTTTCTTTTCTGGCCGATTTCCTCCCTCACGGTTCTCATTCCTCTTCGAAAGTGGAAGAGCATGTCTCTCTAGAGTTAAAAGGGCTTTGAGGTTTACAAATTGATCATGTGAAATGACCAGTGGGGAGACTGGTCTCCCAATGATCCTCAAGGGGGATTGTATATCTGAAATTTCTCAGACTTGTGAATGTGAAAAATGTCCACATCGAGGAATCAATCCTCCCTGGGAACCAATGCCCTACTGGGAAACACTCCCCATTTCGATGTGAGAACGCGCCAGGATCAGAAATGGGAGGACCTCTACTCCACGTGTACTTCAGACGGCTGGCTTTCGGGGAGAAAAATCCTCGCTACGGGAGGACCGCTACGCCACGCGTCCTTACGACGATCATAGGGGAGAAAACTCCTTGCTAAGCAATGAAAGCGTCTTCCGGTGTGGAGTGGAAATGTACACATTTAGGCCAAAAAGGGACTGTCACGAATTTGGATTTCTCGCGATGCGCCCAGCAAAACATTGATTTTGCTTTCTTTTCTGGCCGATTTCCTCCCTCAAGGTTCTCATTCCTCTTCGAAAGTTGAAGAGCGTGTCTCTCTCGAGTTAGAAGGGCATTGAGGATTACAAATTGATCATGTGAAATGACCAGTGGGGAGACTGGTCTCCCAATGATCCTCAAGGGGGATTGTAAATCTGAAATTTCTCAGACTTGTGAATGTGAAAAATGTCCACATCGAGGAATCAATCCTCCCTGGGAACCAATGCCCTACTGGGAAACACTCCCCATTTCGATGTGAGAACGCGCCAGGATCAGAAATGGGAGGACCTCTACTCCACGCGTACTTCAGACGGCTGGCTTTCGGGGAGAAAAATCCTCGCTACGGGAGGACCGCTACGCCAAGCGTCCTTACGACGATCATAGGGGAGAAAACTCCTTGCTAAGAAATGAACGCGTCTTCCGGTGTGGAGTGTAAATGTACACATTTAGGCCAAAAAGGGACTGTCGCGAATTTGCTTTCTCGCGATGCGCCCAGCAAAACATTGGTTTGGCTTTCTTTTCTGGCCGATTTCCTCCCTCACGGTTCTCATTCCTCTTCGAAAGTGGAAGAGCGTGTCTCTCTCGAGTTAGAAGGGCATTGAGGATTACAAATTGATCATGTGAAATGACCAGTGGGGAGTCTGGTCTCCCAATGATCCACAAGGGGGATTGTAAATCTGAAATTTCTCAGACTTGTGAATGTGAAAAATGTCCACATCGAGGAATCAATCCTCCCTGGGAACCAATGCCCTACTGGGAAACACTCCCCATTTCGATGTGAGAACGCGCCAGGATCAGAAATGGGAGGACCTCTACTCCACGCGTACTTAAGACTATTATAGGGGAGAAAACTCCTTGCTAAGCATTGAAAGAGTCTTCATATTTTGAATGTAAATGTACACATTTATGCAAAAAAAGGACTGTCGCTAATTTGGCTTTCTCGCAATGCGCCCAGCAAAACATTGGTTTGGCATTCTTTTCTGGCCTATTTCCTCCCTCACGGTTCTCATTCCTCTTCGAAAGTTGAAGAGCGTGTCTCTCTCGAGTTAGAAGTGCATTGAGGATTACAAATTGATCATGTGAACTGACCAGTGGGGAGACTGGACTCCCAATGATCCTCAAGGGGGATTGTAAATCTGAAATTTCTCAGACTTGTGAATGTGAAAAATGTCCACATTGAGGAATCAATCCTCCATGGGAACCAATGCCCTACTGGGAAACACTCTCCATTTCGATGTGAGAGCTCACAGGATCAGAAATGGGAGGACCTCTACACCACGCGTAATTCAGACGGCTGGCTTTGGGAGAAAAATCCTCGCTATGGGAGGACCGCTACGCCACGCGTCCTTACGACTATTATAGGGGAGAAAACTCCTTGCTAAGCAATGAAAGCGTCTTCCGGTTTGGAGTGTAAATGTACACATTTAGGCCAAAAAGGGACTGTCGCTAATTTGGTTTTCTCGCGATGCGCCCAGCAAAACATTGGTTTGGCTTTCTTTTCTGGCCTATTTCCTCCCTCACGGTTCTCATTCCTCTTCGAAAGTTGAAGAGCGTGTCTCTCTCGAGTTAGAAGGGCATTGAGGATTACAAATTGATCATGTGAAATGACCAGTGGGGAGACTCGTCTCCCAATGATCCTCAAGGGGGATTGTAAATCTGAAATTTCTCAGACTTGTGAATGTGAAAAATGTCCACATTGAGGAATCAATCCTCCCTGGGAACCAATGCCCTACTGGGAAACACTCCCCATTTCGATGTGAGAACGTACCAGGATCAGAAATGGGAGGACCTCTACTCCACGCGAACTTCAGACGGCTGGCTTTCGGGGAGAAAAATCCTCGCTACGGGAGGACCGCTACGCCACGCGTCCTTACGACGATCATAGGGGAGAAAACTCCTTGCTAAGCAATGAAAGCGTCTTCCGGTGTGGAGTGTAAATGTACACATTTAGGCCAAAAAGGGACTGTCGCGAATTTGGCTTTCTCGCGATGCGCCCAGCAAAACATTGGTTTGGCTTTCTTTTCTGGCCGATTTCCTCCCTCACGGTTCTCATTCCTCTTCGAAAGTGGAAGAGCGTGTCTCTCTCGAGTTAGAAGGGCATTGAGGATTACAAATTGATCATGTGAAATGACCAGTGGGGAGACTGGTCTCCCAATGATCCTCAAGGGGGATTGTAAATCTGAAATTTCTCAGACTTGTGAATGTGAAAAATGTCCACATCGAGGAATCAATCCTCCCTGGGAACCAATGCCCTACTGGGAAACACTCCCCATTTCGATGTGAGAACGCGCCAGGATCAGAAATGGGAGGACCTCTACTCCACGCGTACTTCAGACTGCTGGCTTTCGGGGAGAAAAATCCTCGCTATGGGAGGACCGCTACGCCACGCGTCCTTACGACGATCATAGGGGAGAAAACTCCTTGCTAAGCAATGAAAGCGTCTTCCGGTGTGGAGTGTAAATGTACACATTTAGGCCAAAAAGGGACTGTCGCGAATTTGGCTTTCTCGCGATGCGCCCAGCAAAACATTGGTTTGGCTTTCTTTTCTGGCCGATTTCCTCCCTCACGGTTCTCATTCCTCTTCGAAAGTGGAAGAGCGTGTCTCTCTCGAGTTAGAAGGGCATTGAGGGTTACAAATTGATCATGTGAAATGACCAGTGGGGAGACTGGTCTCCCAATGATCCTCAAGGGGGATTGTAAATCTGAAATTTCTCAGACTTGTGAATGTGAAAAATGTCCACATCGAGGAATCAATCCTCCCTGGGAACCAATGCCCTACTGGGAAACACTCCCCATTTCGATGTGATAACGCACCAGGATCAGAAATGGGAGGACCTCCACTCCACGCGTACTTCAGACGGCTGGCTTTCGGGGAGAAAAATCCTCGCTACGGGAGGACCGCTACGCCACGCGTCCTTACGACGATCATAGGGGAGAAAACTCCTTGCTAAGCAATGAAAGCGTCTTCCGGTGTGGAGTGGAAATGTACACATTTAGGCCAAAAAGGGACTGTCGCGAATTTGGCTTTCTCGCGATGCGCCCAGCAAAACATTGATTTGGCTTTCTTTTCTGGCCGATTTCCTCCCTCACGGTTCTCATTCCTCTTCGAAAGTGGAAGAGCGTGTCTCCCTCGAGTTAGCAGGGCATTGAGGATTACAAATTGATCATGTGAAATGACCAGTGGGGAGACTGGTCTCCCAATGATCCTCAAGGGGAATTGAAAATCTGAAATTTCTCAGACTTGTGAATGTGAAAAATGTCCACATCGAGGAATCAATCCTCCCTGGGAACCAATGCCCTACTGGGAAACACTCCCCATTTCCATGTGAGAACGCGCCAGGATCAGAAATGGGAGGACCTCTACTCCACGCGTACTTCAGACGGCTGGCTTTCGGGGAGAAAAATCCTCGCTACGGGAGGACCGCTACGCCACGCGTCCTTACGACGATCATAGGGGAGAAAACTCCTTGCTAAGCAATGAAAGCGTCTTCCGGTGTGGAGTGTAAATGTACACATTTAGGCCAAAAAGGGACTGTCGCGAATTTGGCTTTCTCGCGATGCGCCCAGCAAAACATTGGTTTGGCTTTCTTTTCTTGCCGATTTCCTCCCTCACGGTTCTCATTCCTCTTCGAAAGTGGAAGAGCGTGTCTCTCTCGAGCTAGAAGGGCTTTGAGGATTACAAATTGATCATGTGAAATGACCAGTGGGGAGACTGGTCTCCCAATGATCCTCAAGGGGGATTGTAAATCTGAAATTTCTCAGACTTGTGAATGTGAAAAATGTCCACATCGAGGAATCAATCCTCCCTGGGAACCAATGCACTACTGGGAAACACTCCCCATTTCGATGTGAGAACGCGCCAGGATCAGAAATGGGAGGACCTCTACTCCACACGTACTTCAGACGGCTGGCTTTCAGGGAGAAAAATCCTCGCTACGGGAGGGCCGCTACGCCACACGTCCTTACGACGATCATAGGGGAGAAAACTCCTTGCTACGCAATGAAAGCATCTTCCGGTGTGGAGTGGAAATGTACACATTTCGGCCAAAAAGGGACTGTCGCGAATTTGGCTTTCTCGCGATGCGCCCAGCAAAACATTGGTTTGGCTTTCTTTTCTGGCCGATTTCCTCCCTCACGGTTCTCATTCCTCTTCGAAAGTGGAAGAGCGTGTCTCTCTCGAGTTAGAAGGGCATTGAGGATTACAAATTGATCATGTGAAATGACCAGTGGGGAGACTGGTCTCCCAATGATCCTCAAGGGGGATTGTAAATCTGAAATTTCTCAGACTTGTGAATGTGAAAAATGTCCACATCGAGGAATCAATCCTCCCTGGGAACCAATGCCCTACTGGGAAACACTCCCCATTTCGATGTGAGAACGCGCCAGGATCAGAAATGGGAGGACCTCTACTCCACGCGTACTTACGACTATTATAGGGGAGAAAACTCCTTGCTAAGCATTGAAAGAGTCTTCATATTTTGAATGTAAATGTACACATTTATGCAAAAAAAGGACTGTCGCTAATTTGGCTTTCTCGCAATGCGCCCAGCAAAACATTGGTTTGGCATTTTTTTCTGGCCTATTTCCTCCCTCACGGTTCTCTTTCCTCTTCGAAAGTGGAAGAGCGTGTCTCTCTCGAGTTAGAAGGGCATTGAGGATTACAAATTGATCATGTGAAATGACCAGTGGGGAGACTGGTCTCCCAATGATCCTCAAGGGGGATTGTAAATCTGAAATTTCTCAGACTTGTGAATGTGAAAAATGTCCACATCGAGGAATCAATCCTCCCTGGGAACCAATGCCCTACTGGGAAACACTCCCCATTTCGATGTGAGAACGCGCCAGGATCAGAAATGGGAGGACCTCTAATCCACGCGTACTTCAGACGGCTGGCTTTCGGGGAGAAAAATCCTCGCTACGGGAGGACCGCTACGCCACGCGTCCTTACGACGATCATAGGGGAGAAAACTCCTTGCTAAGCAATGAAAGTGTCTTCCGGTGTGGAGTGGAAAAGTACACATTTAGGCCAAAAAGGGACTGTCGCGAATTTGGCTTTCTCGCGATGCGCCCAGCAAAACATTGATTTGGCTTTCTTTTCTGGCCGATTTCCTCCCTCACGGTTCTCATTCCTCTTCGAAAGTTGAAGAGCGTGTCTCTCTCGAGTTAGAAGGGCATTGAGGATTACAAATTGATCATGTGAAATGACCAGTGGGGAGACTGGTCTCCCAATGATCCTCAAGGGGGATTGTAAATCTGAAATTTCTCAGACTTGTGAATGTGAAAAATGTCCACATCGAGGAATCAATCCTCACTGGGAACCAATGCCCTACTGGGAAACACTCCCCATTTCGATGTGAGAACGCGCCAGGATCAGAAATGGGAGGACCTCTACTCCACGTGTACTTCAGATGGCTGGCTTTCGGGGAGAAAAATCCTCGCTACGGGAGGACCGCTACGCCACGCGTCCTTACGACGATCATAGGGGAGAAAACTCCTTGCTAAGCAATGAAAGCGTCTTCCTGTGTGGAGTGTAAATGTACACATTTAGGCCAAAAAGGGACTGTCGCAAATTTGGCTTTCTCGCGATGCGCCCAGCAAAACATTGGTTTGGCTTTCTTTTCTGGCCGATTTCCTCCCTCACGGTTCTCATTCCTCTTCGAAAGTGGAAGAGCGTGTCTCTCTCGAGTTAGAAGGGCATTGAGGATTACAAATTGATCATGTGAAATGACCAGTGGGGAGACTGGTCTCCCAATGATCCTCAAGAGGGATTGTAAATCTGAAATTGCTCAGACTTGTGAATGTGAAAAATGTCCACATCGAGGAATCAATCCTCCCTGGGAACCAATGCCCTACTGGGAAACACTCCCCATTTCGATGTGAGAACGTACCAGGATCAGAAATGGGAGGACCTCTACTCCACGCGTACTTCAGACGGCTGGCTTTCGGGGAGAAAAATCCTCGCTACGGGAGGACCGCTACGCCACCCGTCCTTACGACGATCATAGGGGAGAAAACTCCTTGCTAAGCGATGAAAGCGTCTTCCGGTGTGGAGTGTAAATGTACACATTTAGGCCAAAAAGGGACTGTCGCGAATTTGGCTTTCTCGCCTTGCGCCCAGCAAAACATTCGTTTGGCTTTCTTTTCTGGCCGATTTCCTCCCTCACGGTTCTCATTCCTCTTCGAAAGTGGAAGAGCGTGTCTCTCTCGAGTTAGAAGGGCATTGAGGATTACAAATTGATCATGTGAAATGACCAGTGGGGAGACTGGTCTCCCAATGATTCTCAAGGGGGATTGTAAATCTGAAATTTCTCAGACTTGTGAATGTGAAAAATGTCCACATCGAGGAATCAATCCTCCCTGGGAACCATTGCCCTACTGGGAAACACTCCCCATTTCGATGTGAGAACGCGCCAGGATCAGAAATGGGAGGACCTCTACTCCACGCGTACTTCTGACGCCTGGCTTTCGGGGAGAAAAATCCTCGCTACGGGAGGACCGCTACGCCACGCGTACTTACGACGATCATAGGGGAGAAAACTCCTTGCTAAGCGATGAAAGCGTCTGCCGGTGTGGAGTGTAAATGTACACATTTAGGCCAAAAAGGGACTGTCGCGAATTTGGCTTTCTCGCGATGCGCCCAGCAAAACATTGCTTTGGCTTTCTTTTCTGGCCGATTTCCTCCCTCACGGTTCTCATTCCTCTTCGAAAGTGGAAGAGCGTGTCTCTCTCGAGTTAGAAGGGCATTGAGGATTACAAATTGATCATGTGAAATGACCAGTGGGGAGACTGGTCTCCCAATGATCCTCAAGGGGGATTGTAAATCTGAAATTTCTCAGACTTGTGAATGTGAAAAATGTCCACATCGAGGAATCAATCCTCCCTGGGAACCAATGCCCTACTTGGAAACACTCCCCATTTCGATGTGAGAACGCGCCAGGATCAGAAATGGGAGGACCTCTACTCCACGCGTACTTCAGACGGCTGGCTTTCGGGGAGAAAAATCCTCGCTACGGGAGGACCGCTACGCCACGCGTCCTTACGACGATCATAGGGGAGAAAACTCCTTGCTAAGCGTGAAAGCGTCTTCCGGTGTGGAGTGTAAATGTACACATTTAGTCCAAAAAGAGACTGTCGCGAATTTGGCTTTCTCGCGATGCGCCCAGCAAAACATTGGTTTGGCTTTCTTTTCTGGGCGATTTCCTCCCTCACGATTCTCATTCCTCTTCGAATGTGGAAGAGCGTGTCTCTCTCGAGTTAGAAGGGCATTGAGGATTACAAATTGATCATGTGAAATGACCAGTGGGGAGACTGGTCTCCCAATGATCCTCAAGGGGGATTGTAAATCTGAAATTGCTCAGACTTGTGAATGTGAAAAATGTCCACATCGAGGAATCAATCCTCCCTGGGAACCAATGTCCTACTGGGAAACACTCCCCATTTCGATGTGAGAACGCGCCAGGATCAGAAATGGGAGGACCTCTACTCCACGCGTACTTCAGACGGCTGGGTTTCAGGGAGAAAAATCCTCGCTACGGGAGGACCGCTACGCCACGCATCCTTACGAGGATCATAGGGGAGAAAACTCCTTGCTAAGCAATGAAAGCGTCTTCCGGTGTGGAGTGGAAAAGTACACATTTAGGCCAAAAAGGGACTGTCGCGAATTTGGCTTTCTCGCGATGCGCCCAGCAAAACATTGGTTTGGCTTTCTTTTCTGGCCGATTTCCTCCCTCACGGTTCTCATTCCTCTTCGAAAGTGGAAGAGCATGTCTCTCTAGAGTTAGAAGGGCTTTGAGGTTTACAAATTGATCATGTGAAATGACCAGTGGGGAGACTGGTCTCCCAATGATCCTCAAGGGGGATTGTAAATCTGAAATTTCTCAGACTTGTGAATGTGAAAAATGTCCACATCGAGGAATCAATCCTCCCTGGGAACCAATGCCCTACTGGGAAACACTCCCCATTTCGATGTGAGAACGCGCCAGGATCAGAAATGGGAGGACCTCTACTCCACGCGTACTTCAGACGGCTGGCTTTCGGGGAGAAAAATCCTCGCTACGGGAGGACCGCTACGCCACGCGTCCTTACGACAATAATAGGGGAGAAAACTCCTTGCTAAGCAATGAAAGCGTCTTCCAGTGTGGAGTGGAAATGTACACATTTAGGCCAAAAAGGGACTGTCGCGAATTTGGATTTCTCGCGATGCGCCCAGCAAAACATTGATTTTGCTTTCTTTTCTGGCCGATTTCCTCCCTCAAGGTTCTCATTCCTCTTCGAAAGTTGAAGAGCGTGTCTCTCTCGAGTTAGAAGGGCATTGAGGGTTACAAATGGATCATGTGAAATGACCAGTGGGGAGACTGGTCTCCCAATGATCCTCAAGGGGGATTGTAAATCTGAAATTTCTCAGACTTGTGAATGTGAAAAATGTCCACATCGAGGAATCAATCCTCCCTGGGAACCAATGCCCTACTGGGAAACACTCCCCATTTCGATGTGAGAACGCGCCAGGATCAGAAATGGGAGGACCTCTACTCCACGCGTACTTCAGACGGCTGGCTTTCGGGGAGAAAAATCCTCGCTACGGGAGGACCGCTACGCCAAGCGTCCTTACGACGATCATAGGGGAGAAAACTCCTTGCTAAGCAATGAAAGCGTCTTCCGGTGTGGAGTGTAAATGTACACATTTAGGCCAAAAAGGGACTGTCGCGAATTTGGCTTTCTCGCGATGCCCCCAGCAAAACATTGGTTTGGATTTCTTTTCTGGCCGATTTCCTCCCTCACGGTTCTCATTCCTCTTCGAAAGTGGAAGAGCGTGTCTCTCTCGAGTTAGAAGGGCATTGAGGATTACAAATTGATCATGTGACATGACCAGTGGGGAGTCTGGTCTCCCAATGATCCTCAAGGGGGATTGTAAATCTGAAATTTCTCAGACTTGTGAATGTGAAAAATGTCCACATCGAGGAATCAATCCTCCCTGGGAACCAATGCCCTACTGGGAAACACTCCCCATTTCGATGTGAGAACGCGCCAGGATCAGAAATGGGAGGACCTCTACTCCACGCGTACTTAAGACTATTATAGGGGAGAAAACTCCTTGCTAAGCATTGAAAGAGTCTTCATATTTTGAATGTAAATGTACACATTTATGCAAAAAAAGGACTGTCGCTAATTTGGCTTTCTCGCAATGCGCCCAGCAAAACATTGGTTTGGCATTCTTTTCTGGCCTATTTCCTCCCTCACGGTTCTCATTCCTCTTCGAAAGTTGAAGAGCGTGTCTCTCTCGAGTTAGAAGTGCATTGAGGATTACAAATTGATCATGTGAACTGACCAGTGGGGAGACTGGACTCCCAATGATCCTCAAGGGGGATTGTAAATCTGAAATTTCTCAGACTTGTGAATGTGAAAAATGTCCACATTGAGGAATCAATCCTCCCTGGGAACCAATGCCCTACTGGGAAACACTCTCCATTTCGATGTGAGAGCTCACAGGATCAGAAATGGGAGGACCTCTACACCACGCGTAATTCAGACGGCTGGCTTTGGGAGAAAAATCCTCGCTATGGGAGGACCGCTACGCCACGCGTCCTTACGACTATTAAAGGGGAGAAAACTCCTTGCTAAGCAATGAAAGCGTCTTCCGGTTTGGAGTGTAAATGTACACATTTAGGCCAAAAAGGGACTGTCGCTAATTTGGTTTTCTCGCGATGCGCCCAGCAAAACATTGGTTTGGCTTTCTTTTCTGGCCTATTTCCTCCCTCACGGTTCTCATTCCTCTTCGAAAGTTGAAGAGCGTGTCTCTCTCGAGTTAGAAGGGCATTGAGGATTACAAATTGATCATGTGAAATGACCAGTGGGGAGACTCGTCTCCCAATGATCCTCAAGGGGGATTGTAAATCTGAAATTTCTCAGACTTGTGAATGTGAAAAATGTCCACATTGAGGAATCAATCCTCCCTGGGAACCAATGCCCTACTGGGAAACACTCCCCATTTCGATGTGAGAACACACCAGGATCAGAAATGGGAGGACCTCTACTCCACGCGTACTTCAGACGGCTGGCTTTCGGGGAGAAAAATCCTCGCTACGGGAGGACCGCTACGCCACGCGTCCTTACGACGATCATAGGGGAGAAAACTCCTTGCTAAGCAATGAAAGCGTCTTCCGGTGTGGAGTGTAAATGTACACATTTAGGCCAAAAAGGGACTGTCGCGAATTTGGCTTTCTCGCGATGCGCCCAGCAAAACATTGGTTTGGCTTTCTTTTCTGGCCGATTTCCTCCCTCACGGTTCTCATTCCTCTTCGAAAGTGGAAGAGCGTGTCTCTCTCGAGTTAGAAGGGCATTGAGGATTACAAATTGATCATGTGAAATGACCAGTGGGGAGACTGGTCTCCCAATGATCCTCAAGGGGGATTGTAAATCTGAAATTTCTCAGACTTGTGAATGTGAAAAATGTCCACATCGAGGAATCAATCCTCCCTGGGAACCAATGCCCTACTGGGAAACACTCCCCATTTCGATGTGAGAACGCGCCAGGATCAGAAATGGGAGGACCTCTACTCCACGCGTACTTCAGACGGCTGGCTTTCGGGGAGAAAAATCCTCGCTATGGGAGGACCGCTACGCCACGCGTCCTTACGACGATCATAGGGGAGAAAACTCCTTGCTAAGCAATGAAAGCGTCTTCCGGTGTGGAGTGTAAATGTACACATTTAGGCCACAAAGGGACTGTCGAGAATTTGGCTTTCTCGCGATGCGCCCAGCAAAACATTGGTTTGGCTTTCTTTTCTGGCCGATTTCCTCCCTCACGGTTCTCATTCCTCTTCGAAAGTGGAAGAGCGTGTCTCTCTCGAGTTAGAAGGGCATTGAGGGTTACAAATTGATCATGTGAAATGACCAGTGGGGAGACTGGTCTCCCAATGATCCTCAAGGGGGATTGTAAATCTGAAATTTCTCAGACTTGTGAATGTGAAAAATGTCCACATCGAGGAATCAATCCTCCCTGGGAACCAATGCCCTACTGGGAAACACTCCCCATTTCGATGTGATAACGCACCAGGATCAGAAATGGGAGGACCTCCACTCCACGCGTACTTCAGACGGCTGGCTTTCGGGGAGAAAAATCCTCGCTACGGGAGGACCGCTACGCCACGCGTCCTTACGACGATCATAGGGGAGAAAACTCCTTGCTAAGCAATGAAAGCGTCTTCCGGTGTGGAGTGGAAATCTACACATTTAGGCCAAAAAGGGACTGTCGCGAATTTGGCTTTCTCGCGATGCGCCCAGCAAAACATTGATTTGGCTTTCTTTTCTGGCCGATTTCCTCCCTCACGGTTCTCATTCCTCTTCGAAAGTGGAAGAGCGTGTCTCCCTCGAGTTAGCAGGGCATTGAGGATTACAAATTGAGCATGTGAAATGACCAGTGGGGAGACTGGTCTCCCAATGATCCTCAAGGGGAATTGAAAATCTGAAATTTCTCAGACTTGTGAATGTGAAAAATGTCCACATCGAGGAATCAATCCTCCCTGGGAACCAATGCCCTACTGGGAAACACTCCCCATTTCCATGTGAGAACGCGCCAGGATCAGAAATGGGAGGACCTCTACTCCACGCGTACTTCAGACGGCTGGCTTTCGGGGAGAAAAATCCTCGCTACGGGAGGACCGCTACGCCACGCGTCCTTACGACGATCATAGGGGAGAAAACTCCTTGCTAAGCAATGAAAGCGTCTTCCGGTGTGGAGTGTAAATGTACACATTTAGGCCAAAAAGGGACTGTCGCGAATTTGGCTTTCTCGCGATGCGCCCAGCAAAACATTGGTTTGGCTTTCTTTTCTGGCCGATTTCCTCCCTCACGGTTCTCATTCCTCTTCGAAAGTTGAAGAGCGTGTCTCCCTCGAGTTAGAAGGGCATTGAGGATTACAAATTGATCATGTGAAATGACCAGTGGGGAGACTGGTCTCCCAATGATCCTCAAGGGGGATTGTAAATCTGAAATTTCTCAGACTTGTGAATGTGAAAAATGTCCACATCGAGGAATCAATCCTCACTGGGAACCAATGCCCTACTGGGAAACACCCCCCATTTCGATGTGAGAACGCGCCCGGATCAGAAATGGGAGGACCTCTACACCACGCGTACTTCAGACGGCTGGCTTTCGGGGAGAAAAATCCTCGCTACGGGAGGACCGCTACCCCATGCGTCCTTACGACGATCATAGGGGAGAAAACTCCTTGCTACGCAATGAAAGCATCTTCCGGTGTGGAGTCGAAATGTACACATTTCGGCCAAAAAGGGACTGTCGCGAATTTGGCTTTCTCGCGATGCGCCCAGCAAAACATTGGTTTGGCTTTCTTTTCTGGCCGATTTCCTCCTTCACGGTTCTCATTCCTCTTCGAAAGTGGAAGAGCGTGTCTCTCTCGAGTTAGAAGGGCATTGAGGATTACAAATTGATCATGTGAAATGACCAGTGGGGAGACTGGTCTCCCAATGATCCTCAAGGGGGATTGTAAATCTGAAATTTCTCAGACTTGTGAATGTGAAAAATGTCCACATCGAGGAATCAATCCTCCCTGGGAACCAATGCCCTACTGGGAAACACTCCCCATTTCGATGTGAGAACGCGCCAGGATCAGAAATGGGAGGACCTCTACTCCACGCGTACTTAAGACTATTATAGGGGAGAAAACTCCTTGCTAAGCATTGAAAGAGTCTTCATATTTTGAATGTAAATGTACACATTTATGCAAAAAAAGGACTGTCGCTAATTTGGCTTTCTCGCAATGCGCCCAGCAAAACATTGGTTTGGCATTCTTTTCTGGCCTATTTCCTCCCTCACGGTTCTCTTTCCTCTTCGAAAGTGGAAGAGCGTGTCTCTCTCGAGTTAGAAGGGCATTGAGGATTACAAATTGATCATGTGAAATGACCAGTGGGGAGACTGGTCTCCCAATGATCCTCAAGGGGGATTGTAAATCTGAAATTTCTCAGACTTGTGAATGTGAAAAATGTCCACATCGAGGAATCAATCCTCCCTGGGAACCAATGCCCTACTGGGAAACACTCCCCATTTCGATGTGAGAACGCGCCAGGATCAGAAATGGGAGACCTCTACTCCACGCGTACTTCAGACGGCTGGCTTTCGGGGAGAAAAATCCTCGCTACGGGAGGACCGCTACGCCACGCGTCCTTACGACGATCATAGGGGAGAAAACTCCTTGCTAAGCAATGAAAGCGTCTTCCGGTGTGGAGTGGAAAAGTACACATTTAGGCCAAAAAGGGACTGTCGCGAATTTGGCTTTCTCGCGATGCGCCCAGCAAAACATTGATTTGGCTTTCTTTTCTGGCCGATTTCCTCCCTCACGGTTCTCATTCCTCTTCGAAAGTGGAAGAGCGTGTCTCCCTCGAGTTAGCAGGGCATTGAGGATTACAAATTGATCATGTGAAATGACCAGTGGGGAGACTGGTCTCCCAATGATCCTCAAGGGGAATTGAAAATCTGAAATTTCTCAGACTTGTGAATGTGAAAAATGTCCACATCGAGGAATCAATCCTCCCTGGGAACCAATGCCCTACTGGGAAACACTCCCCATTTCCATGTGAGAACGCGCCAGGATCAGAAATGGGAGGACCTCTACTCCACGCGTACTTCAGACGGCTGGCTTTCGGGGAGAAAAATCCTCGCTACGGGAGGACCGCTACGCCACGCGTCCTTACGACGATCATAGGGGAGAAAACTCCTTGCTAAGCAATGAAAGCGTCTTCCGGTGTGGAGTGTAAATGTACACATTTAGGCCAAAAAGGGACTGTCGCGAATTTGGCTTTCTCGCGATGCGCCCAGCAAAACATTGGTTTGGCTTTCTTTTCTGGCCGATTTCCTCCCTCACGGTTCTCATTCCTCTTCGAAAGTTGAAGAGCGTGTCTCCCTCGAGTTAGAAGGGCATTGAGGATTACAAATTGATCATGTGAAATGACCAGTGGGGAGACTGGTCTCCCAATGATCCTCAAGGGGGATTGTAAATCTGAAATTTCTCAGACTTGTGAATGTGAAAAATGTCCACATCGAGGAATCAATCCTCACTGGGAACCAATGCCCTACTGGGAAACACTCCCCATTTCGATGTGAGAACGCGCCCGGATCAGAAATGGGAGGACCTCTACTCCACGCGTACTTCAGACGGCTGGCTTTCGGGGAGAAAAATCCTCGCTACGGGAGGACCGCTACCCCATGCGTCCTTACGACGATCATAGGGGAGAAAACTCCTTGCTACGCAATGAAAGCATCTTCCGGTGTGGAGTGGAAATGTACACATTTCGGCCAAAAAGGGACTGTCGCGAATTTGGCTTTCTCGCGATGCGCCCAGCAAAACATTGATTTGGCTTTCTTTTCTGGCCGATTTCCTCCTTCACGGTTCTCATTCCTCTTCGAAAGTGGAAGAGCGTGTCTCTCTCGAGTTAGCAGGGCATTGAGGATTACAAATTGATCATGTGAAATGACCAGTGGGGAGACTGGTCTCCCAATGATCCTCAAGGGGGATTGAAAATCTGAAATTTCTCAGACTTGTGAATTTGAAAAATGTCCACATCGAGGAATCAATCCTCCCTGGGAACCAATGCCCTACTGGGAAACACTCCCCATTTCGATGTGAGAACGCGCCAGGATCAGAAATGGGAGGACCTCTACTCCACGCGTACTTCAGACGGCTGGCTTTCGGGGAGAAAAATCCTCGCTACGGGAGGACCGCTACGCCACGCGTCCTTACGACGATCATAGGGGAGAAAACTCCTTGCTAAGCAATGAAAGCGTCTTCCGGTGTGGAGTGGAAAAGTACACATTTAGGCCAAAAAGAGACTGTCGCGAATTTGGCTTTCTCGCGATGCGCCCAGCAAAACATTGGTTTGGCTTTCTTTTCTGGCCGATTTCCTCCCTCACGGTTCTCATTCCTCTTCGAAAGTGGAAGAGCGTGTCTCCCTCGAGTTAGAAGGGCATTGAGGATTACAAATTGATCATGTGAAATGACCAGTGGGGAGACTGGTCTCCCAATGATCCTCAAGGGGGATTGTAAATCTGAAATTTCTCAGACTTGTGAATGTGAAAAATGTCCACATCGAGGAATCAATCCTCCCTGGGAACCAATGCCCTACTGGGAAACACTCCCCATTTCGATGTGAGAACGCGCCAGGATCAGAAATGGGAGGACCTCTACTCCACGCGTACTTCAGACGGCTGGCTTTCAGGGAGAAAAATCCTCGCTACGGGAGGACCGCTACGCCACGCGTCCTTACGACGATCATAGGGGAGAAAACTCCTTGCTACTCAATGAAAGCATCTTCCGGTGTGGAGTGGAAATGTACACATTTCGGCCAAAAAGGGACTGTCGCGAATTTGGCTTTCTCGCGATGCGCCCAGCAAAACATTGGTTTGGCTTTCTTTTCTGGCCGATTTCCTCCTTCACGGTTCTCATTCCTCTTCGAAAGTTGAAGAGCGTGTCTCCCTCGAGTTAGAAGGGCATTGAGGATTACAAATTGATCATGTGAAATGACCAGTGGGGAGACTGGTCTCCCAATGATCCTCAAGGGGGATTGTAAATCTGAAATTTCTCAGACTTGTGAATGTGAAAAATGTCCACATCGAGGAATCAATCCTCCCTGGGAACCAATGCCCTACTGGGAAACACTCCCCATTTCGATGTGAGAACGCGCCAGGATCAGAAATGGGAGGACCTCTACTCCACGCGTACTTAAGACTATTATAGGGGAGAAAACTCCTTGCTAAGCATTGAAAGAGTCTTCATATTTTGAATGTAAATGTACACATTTATGCAAAAAAAGGACTGTCGCTAATTTGGCTTTCTCGCAATGCGCCCAGCAAAACATTGGTTTGGCATTCTTTTCTGGCCTATTTCCTCCCTCACGGTTCTCTTTCCTCTTCGAAAGTGGAAGAGCGTGTCTCTCTCGAGTTAGAAGGGCATTGAGGATTACAAATTGATCATGTGAAATGACCAGTGGGGAGACTGGTCTCCCAATGATCCTCAAGGGGGATTGTAAATCTGAAATTTCTCAGACTTGTGAATGTGAAAAATGTCCACATCGAGGAATCAATCCTCCCTGGGAACCAATGCCCTACTGGGAAACACTCCCCATTTCTATGTGAGAACGCGCCAGGATCAGAAATGGGAGGACCTCTACTCCACGCGTACTTCAGACGGCTGGCTTTCGGGGAGAAAAATCCTCGCTACGGGAGGACCGCTACGCCACGCGTCCTTACGACGATCATAGGGGAGAAAACTCCTTGCTAAGCAATGAAAGCGTCTTCCGGTGTGGAGTGGAAAAGTACACATTTAGGCCAAAAAGGGACTGTCGCGAATTTGGCTTTCTCGCGATGCGCCCAGCAAAACATTGATTTGGCTTTCTTTTCTGGCCGATTTCCTCCCTCACGGTTCTCATTCCTCTTCGAAAGTGGAAGAGCGTGTCTCTCTCGAGTTAGAAGGGCATTGAGGATTACAAATTGATCATGTGAAATGACCAGTGGGGAGACTGGTCTCCCAATGATCCTCAAGGGGGATTGTAAATCTGAAATTTCTCAGACTTGTGAATGTGAAAAATGTCCACATCGAGGAATCAATCCTCCCTGGGAACCAATGCCCTACTGGGAAACATTCCCCATTTCGATGTGAGAACGCGCCAGGATCAGAAATGGGAGGACCTCTACTCCACGCGTACTTCAGACGGCTGGCTTTCGGGCAGAAAAATCCTCGCTACGGGAGGACCGCTACGCCATGCGTCCTTACGACGATCATAGGGGAGAAAACTCCTTGCTAAGCAATGGAAGCATCTTCCAGTGTGGAGTGTAAATGTACACATTTAGGCCAAAAAGGGACTGTCGCGAATTTGGCTTTCTCGCGATGCGCCCAGCAAAACATTGGTTTGGCTTTCTTTTCTGGCCGATTTCCTCCCTCACGGTTCTCATTCCTCTTCGAAAGTGGAAGAGCATGTCTCTCTAGAGTTAGAAGGGCTTTGAGGTTTACAAATTGATCATGTGAAATGACCAGTGGGGAGACTGGTCTCCCAATGATCCTCAAGGGGGATTGTAAATCTGAAATTTCTCAGACTTGTGAATGTGAAAAATGTCCACATCGAGGAATCAATCCTCCCTGGGAACCAATGCCCTACTGGGAAACACTCCCCATTTCGATGTGAGAACGCGCCAGGATCAGAAATGGGAGGACCTCTACTCCACGTGTACTTCAGACAGCTGGCTTTCGGGTAGAAAAATCCTCGCTACGGGAGGACCGCTACGACACCTGTCCTTATGACGAACATAGGGGAGAAAACTCCTTGCTACGCAATGAAAGCGTCTTCCGGTGTGGAGTGTAAATGTACACATTTAGGCCAAAAAGGGACTGTCGCGAATTTGGCTTTCTCGCGATGCGCCCAGCAAAACATTGGTTTGGCTTTCTTTTCTGGCCGATTTCCTCCCTCACGGTTCTCATTCCTCTTCGAAAGTGGAAGAGCGTGTCTCTCTCGAGCTAGAAGGGCATTGAGGATTACAAATTGATCATGTGAAATGACCAGTGGGGAGACTGGTCTCCCAATGATCCTCAAGGGGGATTGTAAATCTGAAATTTCTCAGACTTGTGAATGTGAAAAATGTCCACATCGAGGAATCAATCCTCCCTGGGAACCAATGCCCTACTGGGAAACACTCCCCATTTCGATGTGAGAACGCGCCAGGATCAGAAATGGGAGGACCTCTACTCCACGTGTACTTCAGATGGCTGGCTTTCGGGGAGAAAAATCCTCGCTACGGGAGGACCGCTACGCCACGCGTCCTTACGACGATCATAGGGGAGAAAACTCCTTGCTAAGCAATGAAAGCGTCTTCCTGTGTGGAGTGTAAATGTACACATTTAGGCCAAAAAGGGACTGTCGCGAATTTGGCTTTCTCGCGATGCGCCCAGCAAAACATTGGTTTGGCTTTCTTTTCTGGCCGATTTCCTCCCTCACGGTTCTCATTCCTCTTCGAAAGTGGAAGAGCGTGTCTCTCTCGAGTTAGAAGGGCATTGAGGATTACAAATTGATCATGTGAAATGACCAGTGGGGAGACTGGTCTCCCAATGATCCTCAAGAGGGATTGTAAATCTGAAATTGCTCAGACTTGTGAATGTGAAAAATGTCCACATCGAGGAATCAATCCTCCCTGGGAACCAATGCCCTACTGGGAAACACTCCCCATTTCGATGTGAGAACGCGCCAGGATCAGAAATGGGAGGACCTCTACTCCACGCGTACTTCAGACGCCTGGCTTTCGGGGAGAAAAATCCTCGCTACGGGAGGACCGCTACGCCACCCGTCCTTACGACGATCATAGGGGAGAAAACTCCTTGCTAAGCGATGAAAGCGTCTTCCGGTGTGGAGTGTAAATGTACACATTTAGGCCAAAAAGGGACTGTCGCGAATTTGGCTTTCTCGCCTTGCGCCCAGCAAAACATTGGTTTGGCTTTCTTTTCTGGCCGATTTCCTCCCTCACGGTTCTCATTCCTCTTCGAAAGTGGAAGAGCGTGTCTCTCTCGAGTTAGAAGGGCATTGAGGATTACAAATTGATCATGTGAAATGACCAGTGGGGAGACTGGTCTCCCAATGATCCTCAAGGGGGATTGTAAATCTGAAATTTCTCAGACTTGTGAATGTGAAAAATGTCCACATCGAGGAATCAATCCTCCCTGGGAACCATTGCCCTACTGGGAAACACTCCCCATTTCGATGTGAGAACGCGCCAGGATCAGAAATGGGAGGACCTCTACTCCACGCGTACTTCTGAAGCCTGGCTTTCGGGGAGAAAAATCCTCGCTACGGGAGGACCGCTACGCCACGCGTACTTACGACGATCATAGGGGAGAAAACTCCTTGCTAAGCGATGAAAGCGTCTGCCGGTGTGGAGTGTAAATGTACACATTTAGGCCAAAAAGGGACTGTCGCGAATTTGGCTTTCTCGCGATGCGCCCAGCAAAACATTGGTTTGGCTTTCTTTTCTGGCCGATTTCCTCCCTCACGGTTCTCATTCCTCTTCGAAAGTTGAAGAGCGTGTCTCCCTCGAGTTAGAAGGGCATTGAGGATTACAAATTGATCATGTGAAATGACCAGTGGGGAGACTGGTCTCCCAATGATCCTCAAGGGGGATTGTAAATCTGAAATTTCTCAGACTTGTGAATGTGAAAAATGTCCACATCGAGGAATCAATCCTCACTGGGAACCAATGCCCTACTGGGAAACACTCCCCATTTCGATGTGAGAACGCGCCCGGATCAGAAATGGGAGGACCTCTACTCCACGCGTACTTCAGACGGCTGGCTTTCGGGGAGAAAAATCCTCGCTACGGGAGGACCGCTACCCCATGCGTCCTTACGACGATCATAGGGGAGAAAACTCCTTGCTACGCAATGAAAGCATCTTCCGGTGTGGAGTGGAAATGTACACATTTCGGCCAAAAAGGGACTGTCGCGAATTTGGCTTTCTCGCGATGCGCCCAGCAAAACATTGGTTTGGCTTTCTTTTCTGGCCGATTTCCTCCTTCACGGTTCTCATTCCTCTTCGAAAGTGGAAGAGCGTGTCTCTCTCGAGTTAGAAGGGCATTGAGGATTACAAATTGATCATGTGAAATGACCAGTGGGGAGACTGGTCTCCCAATGATCCTCAAGGGGGATGGTAAATCTGAAATTTCTCAGACTTGTGAATGTGAAAAATGTCCACATCGAGTAATCAATCCTCCCTGGGAACCAATGCCCTACTGGGAAACACTCCCCATTTCGATGTGAGAACGCGCCAGGATCAGAAATGGGAGGACCTCTACTCCACGCGTACTTCAGACGGCTGGCTTTCGGGGAGAAAAATCCTCGCTACGGGAGGACCGCTACGCCACGCGTCCTTACGACGATCATAGGGGAGAAAACTCCTTGCTAAGCAATGAAAGCGTCTTCCGGTGTGGAGTGGAAAAGTACACATTTAGGCCAAAAAGGGACTGTCGCGAATTTGGCTTTCTCGCGATGCGCCCAGCAAAACATTGATTTGGCTTTCTTTTCTGGCCGATTTCCTCCTTCACGGTTCTCATTCCTCTTCGAAAGTGGAAGAGCGTGTCTCTCTCGAGTTAGCAGGGCATTGAGGATTACAAATTGATCATGTGAAATGACCAGTGGGGAGACTGGTCTCCCAATGATCCTCAAGGGGGATTGAAAATCTGAAATTTCTCAGACTTGTGAATGTGAAAAATGTCCACATCGAGGAATCAATCCTCCCTGGGAACCAATGCCCTACTGGGAAACACTCCCCATTTCGATGTGAGAACGCGCCAGGATCAGAAATGGGAGGACCTCTACTCCACGCGTACTTCAGACGGCTGGCTTTCGGGGAGAAAAATCCTCGCTACGGTAGGACCGCTACGCCACGCGTCCTTACGACGATCATAGGGGAGAAAACTCCTTGCTAAGCAATGAAAGCGTCTTCCGGTGTGGAGTGGAAAAGTACACATTTAGGCCAAAAAGGGACTGTCGCGAATTTGGCTTTCTCGCGATGCGCCCAGCAAAACATTGGTTTGGCTTTCTTTTCTGGCCGATTTCCTCCCTCACGGTTCTCATTCCTCTTCGAAAGTGGAAGAGCGTGTCTCCCTCGAGTTAGAAGGGCATTGAGGATTACAAATTGATCATGTGAAATGACCAGTGGGGAGACTGGTCTCCCAATGATCCTCAAGGGGGATTGTAAATCTGAAATTTCTCAGACTTGTGAATGTGAAAAATGTCCACATCGAGGAATCAATCCTCCCTGGGAACCAATGCCCTACTGGGAAACACTCCCCATTTCGATGTGAGAACGCGCCAGGATCAGAAATGGGAGGACCTCTACTCCACGCGTACTTCAGACGGCTGGCTTTCAGGGAGAAAAATCCTCGCTACGGGAGGACCGCTACGCCACGCGTCCTTACGACGATCATAGGGGAGAAAACTCCTTGCTACGCAATGAAAGCATCTTCCGGTGTGGAGTGGAAATGTACACATTTCGGCCAAAAAGGGACTGTCGCGAATTTGGCTTTCTCGCGATGCGCCCAGCAAAACATTGGTTTGGCTTTCTTTTCTGGCCGATTTCCTCCTTCACGGTTCTCATTCCTCTTCGAAAGTTGAAGAGCGTGTCTCCCTCGAGTTAGAAGGGCATTGAGGATTACAAATTGATCATGTGAAATGACCAGTGGGGAGACTGGTCTCCCAATGATCCTCAAGGGGGATTGTAAATCTGAAATTTCTCAGACTTGTGAATGTGAAAAATGTCCACATCGAGGAATCAATCCTCCCTGGGAACCAATGCCCTACTGGGAAACACTCCCCATTTCGATGTGAGAACGCGCCAGGATCAGAAATGGGAGACCTCTACTCCACGCGTACTTCAGACGGCTGGCTTTCGGGGAGAAAAATCCGCGCTACGGGAGGACCGCTACGCCACGCGTCCTTACGACGATCATAGGGGAGAAAACTCCTTGCTAAGCAATGAAAGCGTCTTCCGGTGTGGAGTGGAAAAGTACACATTTAGGCCAAAAAGGGACTGTCGCGAATTTGGCTTTCTCGCGATGCGCCCAGCAAAACATTGATTTGGCTTTCTTTTCTGGCCGATTTCCTCCCTCACGGTTCTCATTCCTCTTCGAAAGTGGAAGAGCGTGTCTCCCTCGAGTTAGCAGGGCATTGAGGATTACAAATTGATCATGTGAAATGACCAGTGGGGAGACTGGTCTCCCAATGATCCTCAAGGGGAATTGAAAATCTGAAATTTCTCAGACTTGTGAATGTGAAAAATGTCCACATCGAGGAATCAATCCTCCCTGGGAACCAATGCCCTACTGGGAAACACTCCCCATTTCCATGTGAGAACGCGCCAGGATCAGAAATGGGAGGACCTCTACTCCACGCGTACTTCAGACGGCTGGCTTTCGGGGAGAAAAATCCTCGCTACGGGAGGACCGCTACGCCACGCGTCCTTACGACGATCATAGGGGAGAAAACTCCTTGCTAAGCAATGAAAGCGTCTTCCGGTGTGGAGTGTAAATGTACACATTTAGGCCAAAAAGGGACTGTCGCGAATTTGGCTTTCTCGCGATGCGCCCAGCAAAACATTGGTTTGGCTTTCTTTTCTGGCCGATTTCCTCCCTCACGGTTCTCATTCCTCTTCGAAAGTTGAAGAGCGTGTCTCCCTCGAGTTAGAAGGGCATTGAGGATTACAAATTGATCATGTGAAATGACCAGTGGGGAGACTGGTCTCCCAATGATCCTCAAGGGGGATTGTAAATCTGAAATTTCTCAGACTTGTGAATGTGAAAAATGTCCACATCGAGGAATCAATCCTCACTGGGAACCAATGCCCTACTGGGAAACACTCCCCATTTCGATGTGAGAACGCGCCCGGATCAGAAATGGGAGGACCTCTACTCCACGCGTACTTCAGACGGCTGGCTTTCGGGGAGAAAAATCCTCGCTACGGGAGGACCGCTACCCCATGCGTCCTTACGACGATCATAGGGGAGAAAACTCCTTGCTACGCAATGAAAGCATCTTCCGGTGTGGAGTGGAAATGTACACATTTCGGCCAAAAAGGGACTGTCGCGAATTTGGCTTTCTCACGATGCGCCCAGCAAAACATTGATTTGGCTTTCTTTTCTGGCCGATTTCCTCCTTCACGGTTCTCATTCCTCTTCGAAAGTGGAAGAGCGTGTCTCTCTCGAGTTAGCAGGGCATTGAGGATTACAAATTGATCATGTGAAATGACCAGTGGGGAGACTGGTCTCCCAATGATCCTCAAGGGGGATTGAAAATCTGAAATTTCTCAGACTTGTGAATGTGAAAAATGTCCACATCGAGGAATCAATCCTCCCTGGGAACCAATGCCCTACTGGGAAACACTCCCCATTTCGATGTGAGAACGCGCCAGGATCAGAAATGGGAGGACCTCTACTCCACGCGTACTTAAGACTATTATAGGGGAGAAAACTCCTTGCTAAGCATTGAAAGAGTCTTCATATTTTGAATGTAAATGTACACATTTATGCAAAAAAAGGACTGTCGCTAATTTGGCTTTCTCACAATGCGCCCAGCAAAACATTGGTTTGGCATTCTTTTCTGGCCTATTTCCTCCCTCACGGTTCTCATTCCTCTTCGAAAGTTGAAGAGCGTGTCTCTCTCGAGTTAGAAGTGCATTGAGGATTACAAATTGATCATGTGAACTGACCAGTGGGGAGACTGGACTCCCAATGATCCTCAAGGGGGATTGTAAATCTGAAATTTCTCAGACTTGTGAATGTGAAAAATGTCCACATTGAGGAATCAATCCTCCCTGGGAACCAATGCCCTACTGGGAAACACTCTCCATTTCGATGTGAGAGCTCACAGGATCAGAAATGGGAGGACCTCTACACCACGCGTAATTCAGACGGCTGGCTTTGGGAGAAAAATCCTCGCTATGGGAGGACCGCTACGCCACGCGTCCTTACGACTATTAAAGGGGAGAAAACTCCTTGCTAAGCAATGAAAGCGTCTTCCGGTTTGGAGTGTAAATGTACACATTTAGGCCAAAAAGGGACTGTCGCTAATTTGGTTTTCTCGCGATGCGCCCAGCAAAACATTGGTTTGGCTTTCTTTTCTGGCCTATTTCCTCCCTCACGGTTCTCATTCCTCTTCGAAAGTTGAAGAGCGTGTCTCTCTCGAGTTAGAAGGGCATTGAGGATTACAAATTGATCATGTGAAATGACCAGTGGGGAGACTCGTCTCCCAATGATCCTCAAGGGGGATTGTAAATCTGAAATTTCTCAGACTTGTGAATGTGAAAAATGTCCACATTGAGGAATCAATCCTCCCTGGGAACCAATGCCCTACTGGGAAACACTCCCCATTTCGATGTGAGAACACACCAGGATCAGAAATGGGAGGACCTCTACTCCACGCGTACTTCAGACGGCTGGCTTTCGGGGAGAAAAATCCTCGCTACGGGAGGACCGCTACGCCACGCGTCCTTACGACGATCATAGGGGAGAAAACTCCTTGCTAAGCAATGAAAGCGTCTTCCGGTGTGGAGTGTAAATGTACACATTTAGGCCAAAAAGGGACTGTCGCGAATTTGGCTTTCTCGCGATGCGCCCAGCAAAACATTGGTTTGGCTTTCTTTTCTGGCCGATTTCCTCCCTCACGGTTCTCATTCCTCTTCGAAAGTGGAAGAGCGTGTCTCTCTCGAGTTAGAAGGGCATTGAGGATTACAAATTGATCATGTGAAATGACCAGTGGGGAGACTGGTCTCCCAATGATCCTCAAGGGGGATTGTAAATCTGAAATTTCTCAGACTTGTGAATGTGAAAAATGTCCACATCGAGGAATCAATCCTCCCTGGGAACCAATGCCCTACTGGGAAACACTCCCCATTTCGATGTGAGAACGCGCCAGGATCAGAAATGGGAGGACCTCTACTCCACGCGTACTTCAGACGGCTGGCTTTCGGGGAGAAAAATCCTCGCTATGGGAGGACCGCTACGCCACGCGTCCTTACGACGATCATAGGGGAGAAAACTCCTTGCTAAGCAATGAAAGCGTCTTCCGGTGTGGAGTGTAAATGTACACATTTAGGCCACAAAGGGACTGTCGAGAATTTGGCTTTCTCGCGATGCGCCCAGCAAAACATTGGTTTGGCTTTCTTTTCTGGCCGATTTCCTCCCTCACGGTTCTCATTCCTCTTCGAAAGTGGAAGAGCGTGTCTCTCTCGAGTTAGAAGGGCATTGAGGGTTACAAATTGATCATGTGAAATGACCAGTGGGGAGACTGGTCTCCCAATGATCCTCAAGGGGGATTGTAAATCTGAAATTTCTCAGACTTGTGAATGTGAAAAATGTCCACATCGAGGAATCAATCCTCCCTGGGAACCAATGCCCTACTGGGAAACACTCCCCATTTCGATGTGATAACGCACCAGGATCAGAAATGGGAGGACCTCCACTCCACGCGTACTTCAGACGGCTGGCTTTCGGGGAGAAAAATCCTCGCTACGGGAGGACCGCTACGCCACGCGTCCTTACGACGATCATAGGGGAGAAAACTCCTTGCTAAGCAATGAAAGCGTCTTCCGGTGTGGAGTGGAAATCTACACATTTAGGCCAAAAAGGGACTGTCGCGAATTTGGCTTTCTCGCGATGCGCCCAGCAAAACATTGATTTGGCTTTCTTTTCTGGCCGATTTCCTCCCTCACGGTTCTCATTCCTCTTCGAAAGTGGAAGAGCGTGTCTCCCTCGAGTTAGCAGGGCATTGAGGATTACAAATTGAGCATGTGAAATGACCAGTGGGGAGACTGGTCTCCCAATGATCCTCAAGGGGAATTGAAAATCTGAAATTTCTCAGACTTGTGAATGTGAAAAATGTCCACATCGAGGAATCAATCCTCCCTGGGAACCAATGCCCTACTGGGAAACACTCCCCATTTCCATGTGAGAACGCGCCAGGATCAGAAATGGGAGGACCTCTACTCCACGCGTACTTCAGACGGCTGGCTTTCGGGGAGAAAAATCCTCGCTACGGGAGGACCGCTACGCCACGCGTCCTTACGACGATCATAGGGGAGAAAACTCCTTGCTAAGCAATGAAAGCGTCTTCCGGTGTGGAGTGTAAATGTACACATTTAGGCCAAAAAGGGACTGTCGCGAATTTGGCTTTCTCGCGATGCGCCCAGCAAAACATTGGTTTGGCTTTCTTTTCTGGCCGATTTCCTCCCTCACGGTTCTCATTCCTCTTCGAAAGTTGAAGAGCGTGTCTCCCTCGAGTTAGAAGGGCATTGAGGATTACAAATTGATCATGTGAAATGACCAGTGGGGAGACTGGTCTCCCAATGATCCTCAAGGGGGATTGTAAATCTGAAATTTCTCAGACTTGTGAATGTGAAAAATGTCCACATCGAGGAATCAATCCTCACTGGGAACCAATGCCCTACTGGGAAACACCCCCCATTTCGATGTGAGAACGCGCCCGGATCAGAAATGGGAGGACCTCTACTCCACGCGTACTTCAGACGGCTGGCTTTCGGGGAGAAAAATCCTCGCTACGGGAGGACCGCTACCCCATGCGTCCTTACGACGATCATAGGGGAGAAAACTCCTTGCTACGCAATGAAAGCATCTTCCGGTGTGGAGTCGAAATGTACACATTTCGGCCAAAAAGGGACTGTCGCGAATTTGGCTTTCTCGCGATGCGCCCAGCAAAACATTGGTTTGGCTTTCTTTTCTGGCCGATTTCCTCCTTCACGGTTCTCATTCCTCTTCGAAAGTGGAAGAGCGTGTCTCTCTCGAGTTAGAAGGGCATTGAGGATTACAAATTGATCATGTGAAATGACCAGTGGGGAGACTGGTCTCCCAATGATCCTCAAGGGGGATTGTAAATCTGAAATTTCTCAGACTTGTGAATGTGAAAAATGTCCACATCGAGGAATCAATCCTCCCTGGGAACCAATGCCCTACTGGGAAACACTCCCCATTTCGATGTGAGAACGCGCCAGGATCAGAAATGGGAGGACCTCTACTCCACGCGTACTTAAGACTATTATAGGGGAGAAAACTCCTTGCTAAGCATTGAAAGAGTCTTCATATTTTGAATGTAAATGTACACATTTATGCAAAAAAAGGACTGTCGCTAATTTGGCTTTCTCGCAATGCGCCCAGCAAAACATTGGTTTGGCATTCTTTTCTGGCCTATTTCCTCCCTCACGGTTCTCTTTCCTCTTCGAAAGTGGAAGAGCGTGTCTCTCTCGAGTTAGAAGGGCATTGAGGATTACAAATTGATCATGTGAAATGACCAGTGGGGAGACTGGTCTCCCAATGATCCTCAAGGGGGATTGTAAATCTGAAATTTCTCAGACTTGTGAATGTGAAAAATGTCCACATCGAGGAATCAATCCTCCCTGGGAACCAATGCCCTACTGGGAAACACTCCCCATTTCGATGTGAGAACGCGCCAGGATCAGAAATGGGAGACCTCTACTCCACGCGTACTTCAGACGGCTGGCTTTCGGGGAGAAAAATCCTCGCTACGGGAGGACCGCTACGCCACGCGTCCTTACGACGATCATAGGGGAGAAAACTCCTTGCTAAGCAATGAAAGCGTCTTCCGGTGTGGAGTGGAAAAGTACACATTTAGGCCAAAAAGGGACTGTCGCGAATTTGGCTTTCTCGCGATGCGCCCAGCAAAACATTGATTTGGCTTTCTTTTCTGGCCGATTTCCTCCCTCACGGTTCTCATTCCTCTTCGAAAGTGGAAGAGCGTGTCTCCCTCGAGTTAGCAGGGCATTGAGGATTACAAATTGATCATGTGAAATGACCAGTGGGGAGACTGGTCTCCCAATGATCCTCAAGGGGAATTGAAAATCTGAAATTTCTCAGACTTGTGAATGTGAAAAATGTCCACATCGAGGAATCAATCCTCCCTGGGAACCAATGCCCTACTGGGAAACACTCCCCATTTCCATGTGAGAACGCGCCAGGATCAGAAATGGGAGGACCTCTACTCCACGCGTACTTCAGACGGCTGGCTTTCGGGGAGAAAAATCCTCGCTACGGGAGGACCGCTACGCCACGCGTCCTTACGACGATCATAGGGGAGAAAACTCCTTGCTAAGCAATGAAAGCGTCTTCCGGTGTGGAGTGTAAATGTACACATTTAGGCCAAAAAGGGACTGTCGCGAATTTGGCTTTCTCGCGATGCGCCCAGCAAAACATTGGTTTGGCTTTCTTTTCTGGCCGATTTCCTCCCTCACGGTTCTCATTCCTCTTCGAAAGTTGAAGAGCGTGTCTCCCTCGAGTTAGAAGGGCATTGAGGATTACAAATTGATCATGTGAAATGACCAGTGGGGAGACTGGTCTCCCAATGATCCTCAAGGGGGATTGTAAATCTGAAATTTCTCAGACTTGTGAATGTGAAAAATGTCCACATCGAGGAATCAATCCTCACTGGGAACCAATGCCCTACTGGGAAACACGCCCCATTTCGATGTGAGAACGCGCCCGGATCAGAAATGGGAGGACCTCTACTCCACGCGTACTTCAGACGGCTGGCTTTCGGGGAGAAAAATCCTCGCTACGGGAGGACCGCTACCCCATGCGTCCTTACGACGATCATAGGGGAGAAAACTCCTTGCTACGCAATGAAAGCATCTTCCGGTGTGGAGTGGAAATGTACACATTTCGGCCAAAAAGGGACTGTCGCGAATTTGGCTTTCTCGCGATGCGCCCAGCAAAACATTGATTTGGCTTTCTTTTCTGGCCGATTTCCTCCTTCACGGTTCTCATTCCTCTTCGAAAGTGGAAGAGCGTGTCTCTCTCGAGTTAGCAGGGCATTGAGGATTACAAATTGATCATGTGAAATGACCAGTGGGGAGACTGGTCTCCCAATGATCCTCAAGGGGGATTGAAAATCTGAAATTTCTCAGACTTGTGAATGTGAAAAATGTCCACATCGAGGAATCAATCCTCCCTGGGAACCAATGCCCTACTGGGAAACACTCCCCATTTCGATGTGAGAACGCGCCAGGATCAGAAATGGGAGGACCTCTACTCCACGCGTACTTCAGACGGCTGGCTTTCGGGGAGAAAAATCCTCGCTACGGGAGGACCGCTACGCCACGCGTCCTTACGACGATCATAGGGGAGAAAACTCCTTGCTAAGCAATGAAAGCGTCTTCCGGTGTGGAGTGGAAAAGTACACATTTAGGCCAAAAAGGGACTGTCGCGAATTTGGCTTTCTCGCGATGCGCCCAGCAAAACATTGGTTTGGCTTTCTTTTCTGGCCGATTTCCTCCCTCACGGTTCTCATTCCTCTTCGAAAGTGGAAGAGCGTGTCTCCCTCGAGTTAGAAGGGCATTGAGGATTACAAATTGATCATGTGAAATGACCAGTGGGGAGACTGGTCTCCCAATGATCCTCAAGGGGGATTGTAAATCTGAAATTTCTCAGACTTGTGAATGTGAAAAATGTCCACATCGAGGAATCAATCCTCCCTGGGAACCAATGCCCTACTGGGAAACACTCCCCATTTCGATGTGAGAACGCGCCAGGATCAGAAATGGGAGGACCTCTACTCCACGCGTACTTCAGACGGCTGGCTTTCAGGGAGAAAAATCCTCGCTACGGGAGGACCGCTACGCCACGCGTCCTTACGACGATCATAGGGGAGAAAACTCCTTGCTACGCAATGAAAGCATCTTCCGGTGTGGAGTGGAAATGTACACATTTCGGCCAAAAAGGGACTGTCGCGAATTTGGCTTTCTCGCGATGCGCCCAGCAAAACATTGGTTTGGCTTTCTTTTCTGGCCGATTTCCTCCTTCACGGTTCTCATTCCTCTTCGAAAGTTGAAGAGCGTGTCTCCCTCGAGTTAGAAGGGCATTGAGGATTACAAATTGATCATGTGAAATGACCAGTGGGGAGACTGGTCTCCCAATGATCCTCAAGGGGGATTGTAAATCTGAAATTTCTCAGACTTGTGAATGTGAAAAATGTCCACATCGAGGAATCAATCCTCCCTGGGAACCAATGCCCTACTGGGAAACACTCCCCATTTCGATGTGAGAACGCGCCAGGATCAGAAATGGGAGGACCTCTACTCCACGCGTACTTAAGACTATTATAGGGGAGAAAACTCCTTGCTAAGCATTGAAAGAGTCTTCATATTTTGAATGTAAATGTACACATTTATGCAAAAAAAGGACTGTCGCTAATTTGGCTTTCTCGCAATGCGCCCAGCAAAACATTGGTTTGGCATTCTTTTCTGGCCTATTTCCTCCCTCACGGTTCTCTTTCCTCTTCGAAAGTGGAAGAGCGTGTCTCTCTCGAGTTAGAAGGGCATTGAGGATTACAAATTGATCATGTGAAATGACCAGTGGGGAGACTGGTCTCCCAATGATCCTCAAGGGGGATTGTAAATCTGAAATTTCTCAGACTTGTGAATGTGAAAAATGTCCACATCGAGGAATCAATCCTCCCTGGGAACCAATGCCCTACTGGGAAACACTCCCCATTTCGATGTGAGAACGCGCCAGGATCAGAAATGGGAGGACCTCTACTCCACGCGTACTTCAGACGGCTGGCTTTCGGGGAGAAAAATCCTCGCTACGGGAGGACCGCTACGCCACGCGTCCTTACGACGATCATAGGGGAGAAAACTCCTTGCTAAGCAATGAAAGCGTCTTCCGGTGTGGAGTGGAAAAGTACACATTTAGGCCAAAAAGGGACTGTCGCGAATTTGGCTTTCTCGCGATGCGCCCAGCAAAACATTGATTTGGCTTTCTTTTCTGGCCGATTTCCTCCCTCACGGTTCTCATTCCTCTTCGAAAGTGGAAGAGCGTGTCTCTCTCGAGTTAGAAGGGCATTGAGGATTACAAATTGATCATGTGAAATGACCAGTGGGGAGACTGGTCTCCCAATGATCCTCAAGGGGGATTGTAAATCTGAAATTTCTCAGACTTGTGAATGTGAAAAATGTCCACATCGAGGAATCAATCCTCCCTGGGAACCAATGCCCTACTGGGAAACACTCCCCATTTCGATGTGAGAACGCGCCAGGATCAGAAATGGGAGGACCTCTACTCCACGCGTACTTCAGACGGCTGGCTTTCGGGCAGAAAAATCCTCGCTACGGGAGGACCGCTACGCCATGCGTCCTTACGACGATCATAGGGGAGAAAACTCCTTGCTAAGCAATGGAAGCATCTTCCAGTGTGGAGTGTAAATGTACACATTTAGGCCAAAAAGGGACTGTCGCGAATTTGGCTTTCTCGCGATGCGCCCAGCAAAACATTGGTTTGGCTTTCTTTTCTGGCCGATTTCCTCCCTCACGGTTCTCATTCCTCTTCGAAAGTGGAAGAGCATGTCTCTCTAGAGTTAGAAGGGCTTTGAGGTTTACAAATTGATCATGTGAAATGACCAGTGGGGAGACTGGTCTCCCAATGATCCTCAAGGGGGATTGTAAATCTGAAATTTCTCAGACTTGTGAATGTGAAAAATGTCCACATCGAGGAATCAATCCTCCCTGGGAACCAATGCCCTACTGGGAAACACTCCCCATTTCGATGTGAGAACGCGCCAGGATCAGAAATGGGAGGACCTCTACTCCACGTGTACTTCAGACAGCTGGCTTTCGGGTAGAAAAATCCTCGCTACGGGAGGACCGCTACGACACCTGTCCTTATGACGAACATAGGGGAGAAAACTCCTTGCTACGCAATGAAAGCGTCTTCCGGTGTGGAGTGTAAATGTACACATTTAGGCCAAAAAGGGACTGTCGCGAATTTGGCTTTCTCGCGATGCGCCCAGCAAAACATTGGTTTGGCTTTCTTTTCTGGCCGATTTCCTCCCTCACGGTTCTCATTCCTCTTCGAAAGTGGAAGAGCGTGTCTCTCTCGAGCTAGAAGGGCATTGAGGATTACAAATTGATCATGTGAAATGACCAGTGGGGAGACTGGTCTCCCAATGATCCTCAAGGGGGATTGTAAATCTGAAATTTCTCAGACTTGTGAATGTGAAAAATGTCCACATCGAGGAATCAATCCTCCCTGGGAACCAATGCCCTACTGGGAAACACTCCCCATTTCGATGTGAGAACGCGCCAGGATCAGAAATGGGAGGACCTCTACTCCACGTGTACTTCAGAGGGCTGGCTTTCGGGGAGAAAAATCCTCGCTACGGGAGGACCGCTACGCCACGCGTCCTTACGACGATCATAGGGGAGAAAACTCCTTGCTAAGCAATGAAAGCGTCTTCCTGTGTGGAGTGTAAATGTACACATTTAGGCCAAAAAGGGACTGTCGCGAATTTGGCTTTCTCGCGATGCGCCCAGCAAAACATTGGTTTGGCTTTCTTTTCTGGCCGATTTCCTCCCTCACGGTTCTCATTCCTCTTCGAAAGTGGAAGAGCGTGTCTCTCTCGAGTTAGAAGGGCATTGAGGATTACAAATTGATCATGTGAAATGACCAGTGGGGAGACTGGTCTCCCAATGATCCTCAAGAGGGATTGTAAATCTGAAATTGCTCAGACTTGTGAATGTGAAAAATGTCCACATCGAGGAATCAATCCTCCCTGGGAACCAATGCCCTACTGGGAAACACTCCCCATTTCGATGTGAGAACGCGCCAGGATCAGAAATGGGAGGACCTCTACTCCACGCGTACTTCAGACGCCTGGCTTTCGGGGAGAAAAATCCTCGCTACGGGAGGACCGCTACGCCACCCGTCCTTACGACGATCATAGGGGAGAAAACTCCTTGCTAAGCGATGAAAGCGTCTTCCGGTGTGGAGTGTAAATGTACACATTTAGGCCAAAAAGGGACTGTCGCGAATTTGGCTTTCTCGCCTTGCGCCCAGCAAAACATTGGTTTGGCTTTCTTTTCTGGCCGATTTCCTCCCTCACGGTTCTCATTCCTCTTCGAAAGTGGAAGAGCGTGTCTCTCTCGAGTTAGAAGGGCATTGAGGATTACAAATTGATCATGTGAAATGACCAGTGGGGAGACTGGTCTCCCAATGATCCTCAAGGGGGATTGTAAATCTGAAATTTCTCAGACTTGTGAATGTGAAAAATGTCCACATCGAGGAATCAATCCTCCCTGGGAACCATTGCCCTACTGGGAAACACTCCCCATTTCGATGTGAGAACGCGCCAGGATCAGAAATGGGAGGACCTCTACTCCACGCGTACTTCTGAAGCCTGGCTTTCGGGGAGAAAAATCCTCGCTACGGGAGGACCGCTACGCCACGCGTACTTACGACGATCATAGGGGAGAAAACTCCTTGCTAAGCGATGAAAGCGTCTGCCGGTGTGGAGTGTAAATGTACACATTTAGGCCAAAAAGGGACTGTCGCGAATTTGGCGTTCTCGCGATGCGCCCAGCAAAACATTGGTTTGGCTTTCTTTTCTGGCCGATTTCCTCCCTCACGGTTCTCATTCCTCTTCGAAAGTTGAAGAGCGTGTCTCCCTCGAGTTAGAAGGGCATTGAGGATTACAAATTGATCATGTGAAATGACCAGTGGGGAGACTGGTCTCCCAATGATCCTCAAGGGGGATTGTAAATCTGAAATTTCTCAGACTTGTGAATGTGAAAAATGTCCACATCGAGGAATCAATCCTCACTGGGAACCAATGCCCTACTGGGAAACACTCCCCATTTCGATGTGAGAACGCGCCCGGATCAGAAATGGGAGGACCTCTACTCCACGCGTACTTCAGACGGCTGGCTTTCGGGGAGAAAAATCCTCGCTACGGGAGGACCGCTACCCCATGCGTCCTTACGACGATCATAGGGGAGAAAACTCCTTGCTACGCAATGAAAGCATCTTCCGGTGTGGAGTGGAAATGTACACATTTCGGCCAAAAAGGGACTGTCGCGAATTTGGCTTTCTCGCGATGCGCCCAGCAAAACATTGGTTTGGCTTTCTTTTCTGGCCGATTTCCTCCTTCACGGTTCTCATTCCTCTTCGAAAGTGGAAGAGCCTGTCTCTCTCGAGTTAGAAGGGCATTGAGGATTACAAATTGATCATGTGAAATGACCAGTGGGGAGACTGGTCTCCCAATGATCCTCAAGGGGGATGGTAAATCTGAAATTTCTCAGACTTGTGAATGTGAAAAATGTCCACATCGAGTAATCAATCCTCCCTGGGAACCAATGCCCTACTGGGAAACACTCCCCATTTCGATGTGAGAACGCGCCAGGATCAGAAATGGGAGGACCTCTACTCCACGCGTACTTCAGACGGCTGGCTTTCGGGGAGAAAAATCCTCGCTACGGGAGGACCGCTACGCCACGCGTCCTTACGACGATCATAGGGGAGAAAACTCCTTGCTAAGCAATGAAAGCGTCTTCCGGTGTGGAGTGGAAAAGTACACATTTAGGCCAAAAAGGGACTGTCGCGAATTTGGCTTTCTCGCGATGCGCCCAGCAAAACATTGATTTGGCTTTCTTTTCTGGCCGATTTCCTCCTTCACGGTTCTCATTCCTCTTCGAAAGTGGAAGAGCGTGTCTCTCTCGAGTTAGCAGGGCATTGAGGATTACAAATTGATCATGTGAAATGACCAGTGGGGAGACTGGTCTCCCAATGATCCTCAAGGGGGATTGAAAATCTGAAATTTCTCAGACTTGTGAATGTGAAAAATGTCCACATCGAGGAATCAATCCTCCCTGGGAACCAATGCCCTACTGGGAAACACTCCCCATTTCGATGTGAGAACGCGCCAGGATCAGAAATGGGAGGACCTCTACTCCACGCGTACTTCAGACGGCTGGCTTTCGGGGAGAAAAATCCTCGCTACGGTAGGACCGCTACGCCACGCGTCCTTACGACGATCATAGGGGAGAAAACTCCTTGCTAAGCAATGAAAGCGTCTTCCGGTGTGGAGTGGAAAAGTACACATTTAGGCCAAAAAGGGACTGTCGCGAATTTGGCTTTCTCGCGATGCGCCCAGCAAAACATTGGTTTGGCTTTCTTTTCTGGCCGATTTCCTCCCTCACGGTTCTCATTCCTCTTCGAAAGTGGAAGAGCGTGTCTCCCTCGAGTTAGAAGGGCATTGAGGATTACAAATTGATCATGTGAAATGACCAGTGGGGAGACTGGTCTCCCAATGATCCTCAAGGGGGATTGTAAATCTGAAATTTCTCAGACTTGTGAATGTGAAAAATGTCCACATCGAGGAATCAATCCTCCCTGGGAACCAATGCCCTACTGGGAAACACTCCCCATTTCGATGTGAGAACGCGCCAGGATCAGAAATGGGAGGACCTCTACTCCACGCGTACTTCAGACGGCTGGCTTTCAGGGAGAAAAATCCTCGCTACGGGAGGACCGCTACGCCACGCGTCCTTACGACGATCATAGGGGAGAAAACTCCTTGCTACGCAATGAAAGCATCTTCCGGTGTGGAGTGGAAATGTACACATTTCGGCCAAAAAGGGACTGTCGCGAATTTGGCTTTCTCGCGATGCGCCCAGCAAAACATTGGTTTGGCTTTCTTTTCTGGCCGATTTCCTCCTTCACGGTTCTCATTCCTCTTCGAAAGTTGAAGAGCGTGTCTCCCTCGAGTTAGAAGGGCATTGAGGATTACAAATTGATCATGTGAAATGACCAGTGGGGAGACTGGTCTCCCAATGATCCTCAAGGGGGATTGTAAATCTGAAATTTCTCAGACTTGTGAATGTGAAAAATGTCCACATCGAGGAATCAATCCTCCCTGGGAACCAATGCCCTACTGGGAAACACTCCCCATTTCGATGTGAGAACGCGCCAGGATCAGAAATGGGAGACCTCTACTCCACGCGTACTTCAGACGGCTGGCTTTCGGGGAGAAAAATCCTCGCTACGGGAGGACCGCTACGCCACGCGTCCTTACGACGATCATAGGGGAGAAAACTCCTTGCTAAGCAATGAAAGCGTCTTCCGGTGTGGAGTGGAAAAGTACACATTTCGGCCAAAAAGGGACTGTCGCGAATTTGGCTTTCTCGCGATGCGCCCAGCAAAACATTGATTTGGCTTTCTTTTCTGGCCGATTTCCTCCCTCACGGTTCTCATTCCTCTTCGAAAGTGGAAGAGCGTGTCTCCCTCGAGTTAGCAGGGCATTGAGGATTACAAATTGATCATGTGAAATGACCAGTGGGGAGACTGGTCTCCCAATGATCCTCAAGGGGAATTGAAAATCTGAAATTTCTCAGACTTGTGAATGTGAAAAATGTCCACATCGAGGAATCAATCCTCCCTGGGAACCAATGCCCTACTGGGAAACACTCCCCATTTCCATGTGAGAACGCGCCAGGATCAGAAATGGGAGGACCTCTACTCCACGCGTACTTCAGACGGCTGGCTTTCGGGGAGAAAAATCCTCGCTACGGGAGGACCGCTACGCCACGCGTCCTTACGACGATCATAGGGGAGAAAACTCCTTGCTAAGCAATGAAAGCGTCTTCCGGTGTGGAGTGTAAATGTACACATTTAGGCCAAAAAGGGACTGTCGCGAATTTGGCTTTCTCGCGATGCGCCCAGCAAAACATTGGTTTGGCTTTCTTTTCTGGCCGATTTCCTCCCTCACGGTTCTCATTCCTCTTCGAAAGTTGAAGAGCGTGTCTCCCTCGAGTTAGAAGGGCATTGAGGATTACAAATTGATCATGTGAAATGACCAGTGGGGAGACTGGTCTCCCAATGATCCTCAAGGGGGATTGTAAATCTGAAATTTCTCAGACTTGTGAATGTGAAAAATGTCCACATCGTGGAATCAATCCTCACTGGGAACCAATGCCCTACTGGGAAACACTCCCCATTTCGATGTGAGAACGCGCCCGGATCAGAAATGGGAGGACCTCTACTCCACGCGTACTTCAGACGGCTGGCTTTCGGGGAGAAAAATCCTCGCTACGGGAGGACCGCTACCCCATGCGTCCTTACGACGATCATAGGGGAGAAAACTCCTTGCTACGCAATGAAAGCATCTTCCGGTGTGGAGTGGAAATGTACACATTTCGGCCAAAAAGGGACTGTCGCGAATTTGGCTTTCTCGCGATGCGCCCAGCAAAACATTGATTTGGCTTTCTTTTCTGGCCGATTTCCTCCTTCACGGTTCTCATTCCTCTTCGAAAGTGGAAGAGCGTGTCTCTCTCGAGTTAGCAGGGCATTGAGGATTACAAATTGATCATGTGAAATGACCAGTGGGGAGACTGGTCTCCCAATGATCCTCAAGGGGGATTGAAAATCTGAAATTTCTCAGACTTGTGAATGTGAAAAATGTCCACATCGAGGAATCAATCCTCCCTGGGAACCAATGCCCTACTGGGAAACACTCCCCATTTCGATGTGAGAACGCGCCAGGATCAGAAATGGGAGGACCTCTACTCCACGCGTACTTCAGACGGCTGGCTTTCGGGGAGAAAAATCCTCGCTACGGGAGGACCGCTACGCCACGCGTCCTTACGACGATCATAGGGGAGAAAACTCCTTGCTAAGCAATGAAAGCGTCTTCCAGTGTGGAGTGGAAAAGTACACATTTAGGCCAAAAAGGGACTGTCGCGAATTTGGCTTTCTCGCGATGCGCCCAGCAAAACATTGGTTTGGCTTTCTTTTCTGGCCGATTTCCTCCCTCACGGTTCTCATTCCTCTTCGAAAGTGGAAGAGCGTGTCTCCCTCGAGTTAGAAGGGCATTGAGGATTACAAATTGATCATGTGAAATGACCAGTGGGGAGACTGGTCTCCCAATGATCCTCAAGGGGGATTGTAAATCTGAAATTTCTCAGACTTGTGAATGTGAAAAATGTCCACATCGAGGAATCAATCCTCCCTGGGAACCAATGCCCTACTGGGAAACACTCCCCATTTCGATGTGAGAACGCGCCAGGATCAGAAATGGGAGGACCTCTACTCCACGCGTACTTCAGACGGCTGGCTTTCAGGGAGTAAAATCCTCGCTACGGGAGGACCGCTACGCCACGCGTCCTTACGACGATCATAGGGGAGAAAACTCCTTGCTACGCAATGAAAGCATCTTCCGGTGTGGAGTGGAAATGTACACATTTCGGCCAAAAAGGGACTGTCGCGAATTTGGCTTTCTCGCGATGCGCCCAGCAAAACATTGGTTTGGCTTTCTTTTCTGGCCGATTTCCTCCTTCACGGTTCTCATTCCTCTTCGAAAGTTGAAGAGCGTGTCTCCCTCGAGTTAGAAGGGCATTGAGGATTACAAATTGATCATGTGAAATGACCAGTGGGGAGACTGGTCTCCCAATGATCCTCAAGGGGGATTGTAAATCTGAAATTTCTCAGACTTGTGAATGTGAAAAATGTCCACATCGAGGAATCAATCCTCCCTGGGAACCAATGCCCTACTGGGAAACACTCCCCATTTCGATGTGAGAACGCGCCAGGATCAGAAATGGGAGGACCTCTACTCCACGCGTACTTAAGACTATTATAGGGGAGAAAACTCCTTGCTAAGCATTGAAAGAGTCTTCATATTTTGAATGTAAATGTACACATTTATGCAAAAAAAGGACTGTCGCTAATTTGGCTTTCTCGCAATGCGCCCAGCAAAACATTGGTTTGGCATTCTTTTCTGGCCTATTTCCTCCCTCACGGTTCTCTTTCCTCTTCGAAAGTGGAAGAGCGTGTCTCTCTCGAGTTAGAAGGGCATTGAGGATTACAAATTGATCATGTGAAATGACCAGTGGGGAGACTGGTCTCCCAATGATCCTCAAGGGGGATTGTAAATCTGAAATTTCTCAGACTTGTGAATGTGAAAAATGTCCACATCGAGGAATCAATCCTCCCTGGGAACCAATGCCCTACTGGGAAACACTCCCCATTTCGATGTGAGAACGCGCCAGGATCAGAAATGGGAGGACCTCTACTCCACGCGTACTTCAGACGGCTGGCTTTCGGGGAGAAAAATCCTCGCTACGGGAGGACCGCTACGCCACGCGTCCTTACGACGATCATAGGGGAGAAAAGTCCTTGCTAAGCAATGAAAGCGTCTTCCGGTGTGGAGTGGAAAAGTACACATTTAGGCCAAAAAGGGACTGTCGCGAATTTGGCTTTCTCGCGATGCGCCCAGCAAAACATTGATTTGGCTTTCTTTTCTGGCCGATTTCCTCCCTCACGGTTCTCATTCCTCTTCGAAAGTGGAAGAGCGTGTCTCTCTCGAGTTAGAAGGGCATTGAGGATTACAAATTGATCATGTGAAATGACCAGTGGGGAGACTGGTCTCCCAATGATCCTCAAGGGGGATTGTAAATCTGAAATTTCTCAGACTTGTGAATGTGAAAAATGTCCACATCGAGGAATCAATCCTCCCTGGGAACCAATGCCCTACTGGGAAACACTCCCCATTTCGATGTGAGAACGCGCCAGGATCAGAAATGGGAGGACCTCTACTCCACGCGTACTTCAGACGGCTGGCTTTCGGGCAGAAAAATCCTCGCTACGGGAGGACCGCTACGCCATGCGTCCTTACGACGATCATAGGGGAGAAAACTCCTTGCTAAGCAATGGAAGCATCTTCCAGTGTGGAGTGTAAATGTACACATTTAGGCCAAAAAGGGACTGTCGCGAATTTGGCTTTCTCGCGATGCGCCCAGCAAAACATTGGTTTGGCTTTCTTTTCTGGCCGATTTCCTCCCTCACGGTTCTCATTCCTCTTCGAAAGTGGAAGAGCATGTCTCTCTAGAGTTAGAAGGGCTTTGAGGTTTACAAATTGATCATGTGAAATGACCAGTGGGGAGACTGGTCTCCCAATGATCCTCAAGGGGGATTGTAAATCTGAAATTTCTCAGACTTGTGAATGTGAAAAATGTCCACATCGAGGAATCAATCCTCCCTGGGAACCAATGCCCTACTGGGAAACACTCCCCATTTCGATGTGAGAACGCGCCAGGATCAGAAATGGGAGGACCTCTACTCCACGTGTACTTCAGACAGCTGGCTTTCGGGTAGAAAAATCCTCGCTACGGGAGGACCGCTACGACACCTGTCCTTATGACGAACATAGGGGAGAAAACTCCTTGCTACGCAATGAAAGCGTCTTCCGGTGTGGAGTGTAAATGTACACATTTAGGCCAAAAAGGGACTGTCGCGAATTTGGCTTTCTCGCGATGCGCCCAGCAAAACATTGGTTTGGCTTTCTTTTCTGGCCGATTTCCTCCCTCACGGTTCTCATTCCTCTTCGAAAGTGGAAGAGCGTGTCTCTCTCGAGCTAGAAGGGCATTGAGGATTACAAATTGATCATGTGAAATGACCAGTGGGGAGACTGGTCTCCCAATGATCCTCAAGGGGGATTGTAAATCTGAAATTTCTCAGACTTGTGAATGTGAAAAATGTCCACATCGAGGAATCAATCCTCCCTGGGAACCAATGCCCTACTGGGAAACACTCCCCATTTCGATGTGAGAACGCGCCAGGATCAGAAATGGGAGGACCTCTACTCCACGCGTACTTCTGAAGCCTGGCTTTCGGGGAGAAAAATCCTCGCTACGGGAGGACCGCTACGCCACGCGTACTTACGACGATCATAGGGGAGAAAACTCCTTGCTAAGCGATGAAAGCGTCTGCCGGTGTGGAGTGTAAATGTACACATTTAGGCCAAAAAGGGACTGTCGCGAATTTGGCTTTCTCGCGATGCGCCCAGCAAAACATTGGTTTGGCTTTCTTTTCTGGCCGATTTCCTCCCTCACGGTTCTCATTCCTCTTCGAAAGTGGAAGAGCGTGTCTCTCTCGAGTTAGAAGGGCATTGAGGATTACAAATTGATCATGTGAAATGACCAGTGGGGAGACTGGTCTCCCAATGATCCTCAAGAGGGATTGTAAATCTGAAATTGCTCAGACTTGTGAATGTGAAAAATGTCCACATCGAGGAATCAATCCTCCCTGGGAACCAATGCCCTACTGGGAAACACTCCCCATTTCGATGTGAGAACGCGCCAGGATCAGAAATGGGAGGACCTCTACTCCACGCGTACTTCAGACGCCTGGCTTTCGGGGAGAAAAATCCTCGCTACGGGAGGACCGCTACGCCACCCGTCCTTACGACGATCATAGGGGAGAAAACTCCTTGCTAAGCGATGAAAGCGTCTTCCGGTGTGGAGTGTAAATGTACACATTTAGGCCAAAAAGGGACTGTCGCGAATTTGGCTTTCTCGCCTTGCGCCCAGCAAAACATTGGTTTGGCTTTCTTTTCTGGCCGATTTCCTCCCTCACGGTTCTCATTCCTCTTCGAAAGTGGAAGAGCGTGTCTCTCTCGAGTTAGAAGGGCATTGAGGATTACAAATTGATCATGTGAAATGACCAGTGGGGAGACTGGTCTCCCAATGATCCTCAAGGGGGATTGTAAATCTGAAATTTCTCAGACTTGTGAATGTGAAAAATGTCCACATCGAGGAATCAATCCTCCCTGGGAACCATTGCCCTACTGGGAAACACTCCCCATTTCGATGTGAGAACGCGCCAGGATCAGAAATGGGAGGACCTCTACTCCACGCGTACTTCTGAAGCCTGGCTTTCGGGGAGAAAAATCCTCGCTACGGGAGGACCGCTACGCCACGCGTACTTACGACGATCATAGGGGAGAAAACTCCTTGCTAAGCGATGAAAGCGTCTGCCGGTGTGGAGTGTAAATGTACACATTTAGGCCAAAAAGGGACTGTCGCGAATTTGGCTTTCTCGCGATGCGCCCAGCAAAACATTGGTTTGGCTTTCTTTTCTGGCCGATTTCCTCCCTCACGGTTCTCATTCCTCTTCGAAAGTTGAAGAGCGTGTCTCCCTCGAGTTAGAAGGGCATTGAGGATTACAAATTGATCATGTGAAATGACCAGTGGGGAGACTGGTCTCCCAATGATCCTCAAGGGGGATTGTAAATCTGAAATTTCTCAGACTTGTGAATGTGAAAAATGTCCACATCGAGGAATCAATCCTCACTGGGAACCAATGCCCTACTGGGAAACACTCCCCATTTCGATGTGAGAACGCGCCCGGATCAGAAATGGGAGGACCTCTACTCCACGCGTACTTCAGACGGCTGGCTTTCGGGGAGAAAAATCCTCGCTACGGGAGGACCGCTACCCCATGCGTCCTTACGACGATCATAGGGGAGAAAACTCCTTGCTACGCAATGAAAGCATCTTCCGGTGTGGAGTGGAAATGTACACATTTCGGCCAAAAAGGGACTGTCGCGAATTTGGCTTTCTCGCGATGCGCCCAGCAAAACATTGGTTTGGCTTTCTTTTCTGGCCGATTTCCTCCTTCACGGTTCTCATTCCTCTTCGAAAGTGGAAGAGCGTGTCTCTCTCGAGTTAGAAGGGCATTGAGGATTACAAATTGATCATGTGAAATGACCAGTGGGGAGACTGGTCTCCCAATGATCCTCAAGGGGAATTGAAAATCTGAAATTTCTCAGACTTGTGAATGTGAAAAATGTCCACATCGAGGAATCAATCCTCCCTGGGAACCAATGCCCTACTGGGAAACACTCCCCATTTCCATGTGAGAACGCGCCAGGATCAGAAATGGGAGGACCTCTACTCCACGCGTACTTCAGACGGCTGGCTTTCGGGGAGAAAAATCCTCGCTACGGGAGGACCGCTACGCCACGCGTCCTTACGACGATCATAGGGGAGAAAACTCCTTGCTAAGCAATGAAAGCGTCTTCCGGTGTGGAGTGTAAATGTACACATTTCGGCCAAAAAGGGACTGTCGCGAATTTGGCTTTCTCGCGATGCGCCCAGCAAAACATTGGTTTGGCTTTCTTTTCTGGCCGATTTCCTCCCTCACGGTTCTCATTCCTCTTCGAAAGTTGAAGAGCGTGTCTCCCTCGAGTTAGAAGGGCATTGAGGATTACAAATTGATCATGTGAAATGACCAGTGGGGAGACTGGTCTCCCAATGATCCTCAAGGGGGATTGTAAATCTGAAATTTCTCAGACTTGTGAATGTGAAAAATGTCCACATCGAGGAATCAATCCTCCCTGGGAACCAATGCCCTACTGGGAAACACTCCCCATTTCGATGTGAGAACGCGCCCGGATCAGAAATGGGAGGACCTCTACTCCACGCGTACTTCAGACGGCTGGCTTTCGGGGAGAAAAATCCTCGCTACGGGAGGACCGCTACCCCATGCGTCCTTACGACGATCATAGGGGAGAAAACTCCTTGCTACGCAATGAAAGCATCTTCCGGTGTGGAGTGGAAATGTACACATTTCGGCCAAAAAGGGACTGTCGCGAATTTGGCTTTCTCGCGATGCGCCCAGCAAAACATTGATTTGGCTTTCTTTTCTGGCCGATTTCCTCCTTCACGGTTCTCATTCCTCTTCGAAAGTGGAAGAGCGTGTCTCTCTCGAGTTAGCAGGGCATTGAGGATTACAAATTGATCATGTGAAATGACCAGTGGGGAGACTGGTCTCCCAATGATCCTCAAGGGGGATTGTAAATCTGAAATTTCTCAGACTTGTGAATGTGAAAAATGTCCACATCGAGGAATCAATCCTCCCTGGGAACCAATGCCCTACTGGGAAACACTCCCCATTTCGATGTGAGAACGCGCCAGGATCAGAAATGGGAGGACCTCTACTCCACGCGTACTTCAGACGGCTGGCTTTCGGGGAGAAAAATCCTCGCTACGGGAGGACCGCTACGCCACGCGTCCTTACGACGATCATAGGGGAGAAAACTCCTTGCTAAGCAATGAAAGCGTCTTCCGGTGTGGAGTGGAAAAGTACACATTTAGGCCAAAAAGGGACTGTCGCGAATTTGGCTTTCTCGCGATGCGCCCAGCAAAACATTGGTTTGGCTTTCTTTTCTGGCCGATTTCCTCCCTCACGGTTCTCATTCCTCTTCGAAAGTGGAAGAGCGTGTCTCCCTCGAGTTAGAAGGGCATTGAGGATTACAAATTGATCATGTGAAATGACCAGTGGGGAGACTGGTCTCCCAATGATCCTCAAGGGGGATTGTAAATCTGAAATTTCTCAGACTTGTGAATGTGAAAAATGTCCACATCGAGGAATCAATCCTCCCTGGGAACCAATGCCCTACTGGGAAACACTCCCCATTTCGATGTGAGAACGCGCCAGGATCAGAAATGGGAGGACCTCTACTCCACGCGTACTTCAGACGGCTGGCTTTCAGGGAGAAAAATCCTCGCTACGGGAGGACCGCTACGCCACGCGTCCTTACGACGATCATAGGGGAGAAAACTCCTTGCTACGCAATGAAAGCATCTTCCGGTGTGGAGTGGAAATGTACACATTTCGGCCAAAAAGGGACTGTCGCGAATTTGGCTTTCTCGCGATGCGCCCAGCAAAACATTGGTTTGGCTTTCTTTTCTGGCCGATTTCCTCCTTCACGGTTCTCATTCCTCTTCGAAAGTTGAAGAGCGTGTCTCCCTCGAGTTAGAAGGGCATTGAGGATTACAAATTGATCATGTGAAATGACCAGTGGGGAGACTGGTCTCCCAATGATCCTCAAGGGGGATTGTAAATCTGAAATTTCTCAGACTTGTGAATGTGAAAAATGTCCACATCGAGGAATCAATCCTCCCTGGGAACCAATGCCCTACTGGGAAACACTCCCCATTTCGATGTGAGAACGCGCCAGGATCAGAAATGGGAGGACCTCTACTCCACGCGTACTTAAGACTATTATAGGGGAGAAAACTCCTTGCTAAGCATTGAAAGAGTCTTCATATTTTGAATGTAAATGTACACATTTATGCAAAAAAAGGACTGTCGCTAATTTGGCTTTCTCGCAATGCGCCCAGCAAAACATTGGTTTGGCATTCTTTTCTGGCCTATTTCCTCCCTCACGGTTCTCTTTCCTCTTCGAAAGTGGAAGAGCGTGTCTCTCTCGAGTTAGAAGGGCATTGAGGATTACAAATTGATCATGTGAAATGACCAGTGGGGAGACTGGTCTCCCAATGATCCTCAAGGGGGATTGTAAATCTGAAATTTCTCAGACTTGTGAATGTGAAAAATGTCCACATCGAGGAATCAATCCTCCCTGGGAACCAATGCCCTACTGGGAAACACTCCCCATTTCGATGTGAGAACGCGCCAGGATCAGAAATGGGAGGACCTCTACTCCACGCGTACTTCCGACGGCTGGCTTTCGGGGAGAAAAATCCTCGCTACGGGAGGACCGCTACGCCACGCGTCCTTACGACGATCATAGGGGAGAAAACTCCTTGCTAAGCAATGAAAGCGTCTTCCGGTGTGGAGTGGAAAAGTACACATTTCGGCCAAAAAGGGACTGTCGCGAATTTGGCTTTCTCGCGATGCGCCCAGCAAAACATTGATTTGGCTTTCTTTTCTGGCCGATTTCCTCCCTCACGGTTCTCATTCCTCTTCGAAAGTGGAAGAGCGTGTCTCCCTCGAGTTAGCAGGGCATTGAGGATTACAAATTGATCATGTGAAATGACCAGTGGGGAGACTGGTCTCCCAATGATCCTCAAGGGGAATTGAAAATCTGAAATTTCTCAGACTTGTGAATGTGAAAAATGTCCACATCGAGGAATCAATCCTCCCTGGGAACCAATGCCCTACTGGGAAACACTCCCCATTTCCATGTGAGAACGCGCCAGGATCAGAAATGGGAGGACCTCTACTCCACGCGTACTTCAGACGGCTGGCTTTCGGGGAGAAAAATCCTCGCTACGGGAGGACCGCTACGCCACGCGTCCTTACGACGATCATAGGGGAGAAAACTCCTTGCTAAGCAATGAAAGCGTCTTCCGGTGTGGAGTGTAAATGTACACATTTAGGCCAAAAAGGGACTGTCGCGAATTTGGCTTTCTCGCGATGCGCCCAGCAAAACATTGGTTTGGCTTTCTTTTCTGGCCGATTTCCTCCCTCACGGTTCTCATTCCTCTTCGAAAGTTGAAGAGCGTGTCTCCCTCGAGTTAGAAGGGCATTGAGGATTACAAATTGATCATGTGAAATGACCAGTGGGGAGACTGGTCTCCCAATGATCCTCAAGGGGGATTGTAAATCTGAAATTTCTCAGACTTGTGAATGTGAAAAATGTCCACATCGTGGAATCAATCCTCACTGGGAACCAATGCCCTACTGGGAAACACTCCCCATTTCGATGTGAGAACGCGCCCGGATCAGAAATGGGAGGACCTCTACTCCACGCGTACTTCAGACGGCTGGCTTTCGGGGAGAAAAATCCTCGCTACGGGAGGACCGCTACCCCATGCGTCCTTACGACGATCATAGGGGAGAAAACTCCTTGCTACGCAATGAAAGCATCTTCCGGTGTGGAGTGGAAATGTACACATTTCGGCCAAAAAGGGACTGTCGCGAATTTGGCTTTCTCGCGATGCGCCCAGCAAAACATTGATTTGGCTTTCTTTTCTGGCCGATTTCCTCCTTCACGGTTCTCATTCCTCTTCGAAAGTGGAAGAGCGTGTCTCTCTCGAGTTAGCAGGGCATTGAGGATTACAAATTGATCATGTGAAATGACCAGTGGGGAGACTGGTCTCCCAATGATCCTCAAGGGGGATTGAAAATCTGAAATTTCTCAGACTTGTGAATGTGAAAAATGTCCACATCGAGGAATCAATCCTCCCTGGGAACCAATGCCCTACTGGGAAACACTCCCCATTTCGATGTGAGAACGCGCCAGGATCAGAAATGGGAGGACCTCTACTCCACGCGTACTTCAGACGGCTGGCTTTCGGGGAGAAAAATCCTCGCTACGGGAGGACCGCTACGCCACGCGTCCTTACGACGATCATAGGGGAGAAAACTCCTTGCTAAGCAATGAAAGCGTCTTCCAGTGTGGAGTGGAAAAGTACACATTTAGGCCAAAAAGGGACTGTCGCGAATTTGGCTTTCTCGCGATGCGCCCAGCAAAACATTGGTTTGGCTTTCTTTTCTGGCCGATTTCCTCCCTCACGGTTCTCATTCCTCTTCGAAAGTGGAAGAGCGTGTCTCCCTCGAGTTAGAAGGGCATTGAGGATTACAAATTGATCATGTGAAATGACCAGTGGGGAGACTGGTCTCCCAATGATCCTCAAGGGGGATTGTAAATCTGAAATTTCTCAGACTTGTGAATGTGAAAAATGTCCACATCGAGGAATCAATCCTCCCTGGGAACCAATGCCCTACTGGGAAACACTCCCCATTTCGATGTGAGAACGCGCCAGGATCAGAAATGGGAGGACCTCTACTCCACGCGTACTTCAGACGGCTGGCTTTCAGGGAGAAAAATCCTCGCTACGGGAGGACCGCTACGCCACGCGTCCTTACGACGATCATAGGGGAGAAAACTCCTTGCTACGCAATGAAAGCATCTTCCGGTGTGGAGTGGAAATGTACACATTTCGGCCAAAAAGGGACTGTCGCGAATTTGGCTTTCTCGCGATGCGCCCAGCAAAACATTGGTTTGGCTTTCTTTTCTGGCCGATTTCCTCCTTCACGGTTCTCATTCCTCTTCGAAAGTTGAAGAGCGTGTCTCCCTCGAGTTAGAAGGGCATTGAGGATTACAAATTGATCATGTGAAATGACCAGTGGGGAGACTGGTCTCCCAATGATCCTCAAGGGGGATTGTAAATCTGAAATTTCTCAGACTTGTGAATGTGAAAAATGTCCACATCGAGGAATCAATCCTCCCTGGGAACCAATGCCCTACTGGGAAACACTCCCCATTTCGATGTGAGAACGCGCCAGGATCAGAAATGGGAGGACCTCTACTCCACGCGTACTTAAGACTATTATAGGGGAGAAAACTCCTTGCTAAGCATTGAAAGAGTCTTCATATTTTGAATGTAAATGTACACATTTATGCAAAAAAAGGACTGTCGCTAATTTGGCTTTCTCGCAATGCGCCCAGCAAAACATTGGTTTGGCATTCTTTTCTGGCCTATTTCCTCCCTCACGGTTCTCTTTCCTCTTCGAAAGTGGAAGAGCGTGTCTCTCTCGAGTTAGAAGGGCATTGAGGATTACAAATTGATCATGTGAAATGACCAGTGGGGAGACTGGTCTCCCAATGATCCTCAAGGGGGATTGTAAATCTGAAATTTCTCAGACTTGTGAATGTGAAAAATGTCCACATCGAGGAATCAATCCTCCCTGGGAACCAATGCCCTACTGGGAAACACTCCCCATTTCGATGTGAGAACGCGCCAGGATCAGAAATGGGAGGACCTCTACTCCACGCGTACTTCAGACGGCTGGCTTTCGGGGAGAAAAATCCTCGCTACGGGAGGACCGCTACGCCACGCGTCCTTACGACGATCATAGGGGAGAAAAGTCCTTGCTAAGCAATGAAAGCGTCTTCCGGTGTGGAGTGGAAAAGTACACATTTAGGCCAAAAAGGGACTGTCGCGAATTTGGCTTTCTCGCGATGCGCCCAGCAAAACATTGATTTGGCTTTCTTTTCTGGCCGATTTCCTCCCTCACGGTTCTCATTCCTCTTCGAAAGTGGAAGAGCGTGTCTCTCTCGAGTTAGAAGGGCATTGAGGATTACAAATTGATCATGTGAAATGACCAGTGGGGAGACTGGTCTCCCAATGATCCTCAAGGGGGATTGTAAATCTGAAATTTCTCAGACTTGTGAATGTGAAAAATGTCCACATCGAGGAATCAATCCTCCCTGGGAACCAATGCCCTACTGGGAAACACTCCCCATTTCGATGTGAGAACGCGCCAGGATCAGAAATGGGAGGACCTCTACTCCACGCGTACTTCAGACGGCTGGCTTTCGGGCAGAAAAATCCTCGCTACGGGAGGACCGCTACGCCATGCGTCCTTACGACGATCATAGGGGAGAAAACTCCTTGCTAAGCAATGGAAGCATCTTCCAGTGTGGAGTGTAAATGTACACATTTAGGCCAAAAAGGGACTGTCGCGAATTTGGCTTTCTCGCGATGCGCCCAGCAAAACATTGGTTTGGCTTTCTTTTCTGGCCGATTTCCTCCCTCACGGTTCTCATTCCTCTTCGAAAGTGGAAGAGCATGTCTCTCTAGAGTTAGAAGGGCTTTGAGGTTTACAAATTGATCATGTGAAATGACCAGTGGGGAGACTGGTCTCCCAATGATCCTCAAGGGGGATTGTAAATCTGAAATTTCTCAGACTTGTGAATGTGAAAAATGTCCACATCGAGGAATCAATCCTCCCTGGGAACCAATGCCCTACTGGGAAACACTCCCCATTTCGATGTGAGAACGCGCCAGGATCAGAAATGGGAGGACCTCTACTCCACGTGTACTTCAGACAGCTGGCTTTCGGGTAGAAAAATCCTCGCTACGGGAGGACCGCTACGACACCTGTCCTTATGACGAACATAGGGGAGAAAACTCCTTGCTACGCAATGAAAGCGTCTTCCGGTGTGGAGTGTAAATGTACACATTTAGGCCAAAAAGGGACTGTCGCGAATTTGGCTTTCTCGCGATGCGCCCAGCAAAACATTGGTTTGGCTTTCTTTTCTGGCCGATTTCCTCCCTCACGGTTCTCATTCCTCTTCGAAAGTGGAAGAGCGTGTCTCTCTCGAGCTAGAAGGGCATTGAGGATTACAAATTGATCATGTGAAATGACCAGTGGGGAGACTGGTCTCCCAATGATCCTCAAGGGGGATTGTAAATCTGAAATTTCTCAGACTTGTGAATGTGAAAAATGTCCACATCGAGGAATCAATCCTCCCTGGGAACCAATGCCCTACTGGGAAACACTCCCCATTTCGATGTGAGAACGCGCCAGGATCAGAAATGGGAGGACCTCTACTCCACGCGTACTTCTGAAGCCTGGCTTTCGGGGAGAAAAATCCTCGCTACGGGAGGACCGCTACGCCACGCGTACTTACGACGATCATAGGGGAGAAAACTCCTTGCTAAGCGATGAAAGCGTCTGCCGGTGTGGAGTGTAAATGTACACATTTAGGCCAAAAAGGGACTGTCGCGAATTTGGCTTTCTCGCGATGCGCCCAGCAAAACATTGGTTTGGCTTTCTTTTCTGGCCGATTTCCTCCCTCACGGTTCTCATTCCTCTTCGAAAGTGGAAGAGCGTGTCTCTCTCGAGTTAGAAGGGCATTGAGGATTACAAATTGATCATGTGAAATGACCAGTGGGGAGACTGGTCTCCCAATGATCCTCAAGAGGGATTGTAAATCTGAAATTGCTCAGACTTGTGAATGTGAAAAATGTCCACATCGAGGAATCAATCCTCCCTGGGAACCAATGCCCTACTGGGAAACACTCCCCATTTCGATGTGAGAACGCGCCAGGATCAGAAATGGGAGGACCTCTACTCCACGCGTACTTCAGACGCCTGGCTTTCGGGGAGAAAAATCCTCGCTACGGGAGGACCGCTACGCCACCCGTCCTTACGACGATCATAGGGGAGAAAACTCCTTGCTAAGCGATGAAAGCGTCTTCCGGTGTGGAGTGTAAATGTACACATTTAGGCCAAAAAGGGACTGTCGCGAATTTGGCTTTCTCGCCTTGCGCCCAGCAAAACATTGGTTTGGCTTTCTTTTCTGGCCGATTTCCTCCCTCACGGTTCTCATTCCTCTTCGAAAGTGGAAGAGCGTGTCTCTCTCGAGTTAGAAGGGCATTGAGGATTACAAATTGATCATGTGAAATGACCAGTGGGGAGACTGGTCTCCCAATGATCCTCAAGGGGGATTGTAAATCTGAAATTTCTCAGACTTGTGAATGTGAAAAATGTCCACATCGAGGAATCAATCCTCCCTGGGAACCATTGCCCTACTGGGAAACACTCCCCATTTCGATGTGAGAACGCGCCAGGATCAGAAATGGGAGGACCTCTACTCCACGCGTACTTCTGAAGCCTGGCTTTCGGGGAGAAAAATCCTCGCTACGGGAGGACCGCTACGCCACGCGTACTTACGACGATCATAGGGGAGAAAACTCCTTGCTAAGCGATGAAAGCGTCTGCCGGTGTGGAGTGTAAATGTACACATTTAGGCCAAAAAGGGACTGTCGCGAATTTGGCTTTCTCGCGATGCGCCCAGCAAAACATTGGTTTGGCTTTCTTTTCTGGCCGATTTCCTCCCTCACGGTTCTCATTCCTCTTCGAAAGTTGAAGAGCGTGTCTCCCTCGAGTTAGAAGGGCATTGAGGATTACAAATTGATCATGTGAAATGACCAGTGGGGAGACTGGTCTCCCAATGATCCTCAAGGGGGATTGTAAATCTGAAATTTCTCAGACTTGTGAATGTGAAAAATGTCCACATCGAGGAATCAATCCTCACTGGGAACCAATGCCCTACTGGGAAACACTCCCCATTTCGATGTGAGAACGCGCCCGGATCAGAAATGGGAGGACCTCTACTCCACGCGTACTTCAGACGGCTGGCTTTCGGGGAGAAAAATCCTCGCTACGGGAGGACCGCTACCCCATGCGTCCTTACGACGATCATAGGGGAGAAAACTCCTTGCTACGCAATGAAAGCATCTTCCGGTGTGGAGTGGAAATGTACACATTTCGGCCAAAAAGGGACTGTCGCGAATTTGGCTTTCTCGCGATGCGCCCAGCAAAACATTGGTTTGGCTTTCTTTTCTGGCCGATTTCCTCCTTCACGGTTCTCATTCCTCTTCGAAAGTGGAAGAGCGTGTCTCTCTCGAGTTAGAAGGGCATTGAGGATTACAAATTGATCATGTGAAATGACCAGTGGGGAGACTGGTCTCCCAATGATCCTCAAGGGGAATTGAAAATCTGAAATTTCTCAGACTTGTGAATGTGAAAAATGTCCACATCGAGGAATCAATCCTCCCTGGGAACCAATGCCCTACTGGGAAACACTCCCCATTTCCATGTGAGAACGCGCCAGGATCAGAAATGGGAGGACCTCTACTCCACGCGTACTTCAGACGGCTGGCTTTCGGGGAGAAAAATCCTCGCTACGGGAGGACCGCTACGCCACGCGTCCTTACGACGATCATAGGGGAGAAAACTCCTTGCTAAGCAATGAAAGCGTCTTCCGGTGTGGAGTGTAAATGTACACATTTCGGCCAAAAAGGGACTGTCGCGAATTTGGCTTTCTCGCGATGCGCCCAGCAAAACATTGGTTTGGCTTTCTTTTCTGGCCGATTTCCTCCCTCACGGTTCTCATTCCTCTTCGAAAGTTGAAGAGCGTGTCTCCCTCGAGTTAGAAGGGCATTGAGGATTACAAATTGATCATGTGAAATGACCAGTGGGGAGACTGGTCTCCCAATGATCCTCAAGGGGGATTGTAAATCTGAAATTTCTCAGACTTGTGAATGTGAAAAATGTCCACATCGAGGAATCAATCCTCCCTGGGAACCAATGCCCTACTGGGAAACACTCCCCATTTCGATGTGAGAACGCGCCCGGATCAGAAATGGGAGGACCTCTACTCCACGCGTACTTCAGACGGCTGGCTTTCGGGGAGAAAAATCCTCGCTACGGGAGGACCGCTACCCCATGCGTCCTTACGACGATCATAGGGGAGAAAACTCCTTGCTACGCAATGAAAGCATCTTCCGGTGTGGAGTGGTAATGTACACATTTCGGCCAAAAAGGGACTGTCGCGAATTTGGCTTTCTCGCGATGCGCCCAGCAAAACATTGATTTGGCTTTCTTTTCTGGCCGATTTCCTCCTTCACGGTTCTCATTCCTCTTCGAAAGTGGAAGAGCGTGTCTCTCTCGAGTTAGCAGGGCATTGAGGATTACAAATTGATCATGTGAAATGACCAGTGGGGAGACTGGTCTCCCAATGATCCTCAAGGGGGATTGTAAATCTGAAATTTCTCAGACTTGTGAATGTGAAAAATGTCCACATCGAGGAATCAATCCTCCCTGGGAACCAATGCCCTACTGGGAAACACTCCCCATTTCGATGTGAGAACGCGCCAGGATCAGAAATGGGAGGACCTCTACTCCACGCGTACTTCAGACGGCTGGCTTTCGGGGAGAAAAATCCTCGCTACGGGAGGACCGCTACGCCACGCGTCCTTACGACGATCATAGGGGAGAAAACTCCTTGCTAAGCAATGAAAGCGTCTTCCGGTGTGGAGTGGAAAAGTACACATTTAGGCCAAAAAGGGACTGTCGCGAATTTGGCTTTCTCGCGATGCGCCCAGCAAAACATTGGTTTGGCTTTCTTTTCTGGCCGATTTCCTCCCTCACGGTTCTCATTCCTCTTCGAAAGTGGAAGAGCGTGTCTCCCTCGAGTTAGAAGGGCATTGAGGATTACAAATTGATCATGTGAAATGACCAGTGGGGAGACTGGTCTCCCAATGATCCTCAAGGGGGATTGTAAATCTGAAATTTCTCAGACTTGTGAATGTGAAAAATGTCCACATCGAGGAATCAATCCTCCCTGGGAACCAATGCCCTACTGGGAAACACTCCCCATTTCGATGTGAGAACGCGCCAGGATCAGAAATGGGAGGACCTCTACTCCACGCGTACTTCAGACGGCTGGCTTTCAGGGAGAAAAATCCTCGCTACGGGAGGACCGCTACGCCACGCGTCCTTACGACGATCATAGGGGAGAAAACTCCTTGCTACGCAATGAAAGCATCTTCCGGTGTGGAGTGGAAATGTACACATTTCGGCCAAAAAGGGACTGTCGCGAATTTGGCTTTCTCGCGATGCGCCCAGCAAAACATTGGTTTGGCTTTCTTTTCTGGCCGATTTCCTCCTTCACGGTTCTCATTCCTCTTCGAAAGTTGAAGAGCGTGTCTCCCTCGAGTTAGAAGGGCATTGAGGATTACAAATTGATCATGTGAAATGACCAGTGGGGAGACTGGTCTCCCAATGATCCTCAAGGGGGATTGTAAATCTGAAATTTCTCAGACTTGTGAATGTGAAAAATGTCCACATCGAGGAATCAATCCTCCCTGGGAACCAATGCCCTACTGGGAAACACTCCCCATTTCGATGTGAGAACGCGCCAGGATCAGAAATGGGAGGACCTCTACTCCACGCGTACTTAAGACTATTATAGGGGAGAAAACTCCTTGCTAAGCATTGAAAGAGTCTTCATATTTTGAATGTAAATGTACACATTTATGCAAAAAAAGGACTGTCGCTAATTTGGCTTTCTCGCAATGCGCCCAGCAAAACATTGGT